>NC_057400.1:3110844-3774109 GCF_019320065.1 Cervus canadensis | reverse complement strand
TGTATTTCCTGTCTAGAGAAGATCCTTTAGCATTTGTTGAAGAGCTCGTTTGGTGGTGCTGAATTCTCTCAGCTTTTGCTTGTCTGTAAAGCTTTTGAATTCTCCTTCATATCTGAATGAGATCCTTGCTGGGTACAGTAATCTAGATTGTAGATTATTCTCTTTCATTACTTTAAGTATGTCCTGCCATTCCCTTCTGGCCTGGAGGGTTTCTATTGCTAGATCAGCTGTTATCCTTATGGGAATCCCTTTGTGTGTTATTTGTTGTTTCTCCCTTGCTGCTTTTAATATTTGTTCTTTGTGTTTGATCTTTTTTAATTTGATTAATATGTGTCTTGGGGTGTTTTGCCTTGGGTTTATCCTGTTTGGGACTCTCTGGGTTTCTTGGACTTGAGTGGCTATTTCCTTCCCCATTTTAGGGAAGTTTTCAGCTATTATCTCCTCGAGTATTTTCTCATGGCCTTTCTTTTTGTCTTCTTCTTCTGGGACTCCTATGATTCGAATGTTGGGGCGTTTCACAGTGTCCCAGAGGTCGCTGAGGTTGTCCTCATTTCTTTTTGATCCTTTTTTCTTTTTTTCCTCTCTGCTTCATTTATTCCACCATTTTATCGTTCTACCTCACTTATCCTATGCTTAGAGTTACTGCCTCCGGGTTATTCTACTCTTGGTTCCCTTCAAAGTGTTTTTGATCTCATTCATTGCATTATTCATTTTTAATTGACTCTTTTTTATTTCTTCTAGGTCTTTATTAAACAGTTCTTGAATCTTTTCAATCTTTGTTTCCAGGCTATTTATCTGTAACTCCATTTTGTTTTCAAGATTTTGGATCATTTTTATTATCATTATTCTAAATTCTTTTTCAGGTAGATTCCCTATCTCCTCCTCTTTTGTTTGACTTGGTGGGCATTTTTCATGTTCCTTTACCTGTTGGGTATTTCTTTGCCTTTTCATCTTGTTTAGATTGCTGTATCTGGAGTGGGCTTTCTGTATTCTGGAGGTCTGTGGTTCTTTTTATTGTGGAGGATTAACCCAGTGGGTGGGGTTAGACGATTGGCTTGTCAAGATTTCCTGGTTAGGGGAGCTTGCGTCAGTGTTCTGGTGCGTGGAACTTGATTTCTTCTCTTTGGAGAGCAATGGGGTGCCCAGTAATGAGTTTTGAGATGGGTCTATGTGTTAGGTGTGTCCTTGGGCAGCCTGTATGTTGATGTTCAGGGCTATGTTCCTGCGTTGCTGGAGGATTTGCGTGGTATGTCTTGCTCTAAAACTTATTGGCTCTTGGGTGGTGGTTGGTTTCAGTGTAGGTATGGAGGCTTTTGGACAGTCACTTATTACTTAAAGTTCCATGTAGTCAGGAGTTTTCTGGTGTTCTCAGGTTTTGGGCTTAAGTCTCCTGCCTCTGGATTTCAGTTTTATTCTTCCTGTAGTCTCAGGACTTCTCCAGCTATACAGCACTGATAAGAAACTTCTAGGTTAATGGCTAAAAGATTCTCCCCTGTTAGGCATACCCAGAGAGGTTCACAGAGTTACATGAAGAAGAGGAGAGGGAGGAGGGAGATAGAGATGAACAGGAGGAGAAAAAGGGGGACTCAAGAGGAGAGAGACAGATCTACGCAGTTGTCTGTTCCCAGAGTGTTCTCCGTAGCCCAGTCACCTACAAGGATTCACAGAATTGGATTGGGAAGAGAAGGGGAAAGGAGGAAATAGAGGTGTTCTGAGGTAGAAAACAGAGAGTCAAGATTGGGAGAGAATAATCTTCGGTTTAAAAATAGGGCTTCTCTTCTTTTTTTTTTTTGTAAGGTTATAGTGTATTGAAAACGAAAATTAAGGAGTAGTAGAGGAGTACTAGAGGACTTTAAAAGAAATAAGAGAAAAAGAAAAATAGAAAATAGAAGAGAAAAAGGAAAGAAAAAAAAGAAAGAAAAAAAAATTTTTTTTTCCCCCTAATTAAAAAATCGTAAAAGTCTGTGGAAATGAAAGTTAAGGAGTAATGGGGGAGTAATAGGGGATTTTAAAGGAAAATAAAAGAGAAGAAAGAAAAAAGAAAAAAAAGAAAAAAAGAAAAATAATTAAAAAAATTAAAAAAAGAAAAAAAAAGAGAGAAAAAAGTAAAATTATATCTAGGAGTTTCTCTGGAGCTGTTGCGGTCAGTGTGGGTTCGGGTCAGTTTCAGATAGCTCCTCATTCCAGCTTACACTTCTCGATATCTACAGGCCCCTCCGGTGTAGTCGGTGTTTTCTAGAGGGATTTTAATCTGTTGCACCAGTCCCTTCTGAAGCGGTTCCCTTTGTTTATTTGGCTTCTGTTTGCCGGTCTCTTCAGAGCCTCATTTCCGCCCTGACACAGGCGGGCAGAGGTGGACTCTTATTCAGGTAGCTAGTTCCGCTCTGCGGGGCAGGGAGGGGCTGGCGCTGCAGGGAGGGGCTTGCACCGTGGGGGACGGGCTGGCGCTGCTGGGAGGGGCTTGCGCCGCGGGGACGGGCTGGCGCTGCAGGGAGGGGCTGGCCCTGCAGGGGCGGGCTGGCGCTGCGGGGCGGGGCTGACGCTGCTTTCTCCGTCTGCGCTGCTCAGGCTCCCGGCTGTTCTATATGGAGCGCGCCCCGCGCTGCGCCAGGTTCCAGCCCTCGGGTGTTCCACAAAAGCGCGGAAGGAAAAGCTGCGCCTGCTCTCTGTGCCTTCCCCGTCAGAGCGGTCCAGGCAGCGAGGGGCTTGATGGGCGCACTTCCCCCAGGTGTGGCGCGCCCCCTCCCTTCCGCGGACCCAGTCTCAGTTTCCGCTGGCGCCAGTCGGGTGCGCGCGCCTTCCGCCCTCCGCGTCCCCAGCCCCAGTCCCCGCCCGCGCCGGTTGGGTGCCTGCGCCCTGTGTCTCGCCGCGACCTTCCCCTCCCCCCTGCCTCCTTCCTCCGGCGGGGCTGGGCCGGTCCGCAGCCTGCGAGCTCCTCTCTGGACCCTCTCGGTCTCTTTGTTCTGCGAACGGCCGGCAGTGTGTTCGGGCCGGTTAATTTACTCTCTCTCTTTTGGTCTCCCACAGTTCAAGTTGGCAACTCACAGAAGCTCCCTCCGATTGTCCTCAGGGCACTCGGGCCGGACCCTACCCCAAGCAATGCCGCCTAAGAGCTCCCGGGACGGATCTCCGTCCTTAGCTCTTTTGTCTCACTTTTTATCTTTTATATTTTGTCCTACCTCCTTTCGAAGACAATGGGCTGCTTTTCTGGGCGCCTGATGACCTCAGCTAGTGATCCGAAGTTGTTTTGCGAAGTTTGCTCTGCGTTCAGTTATTCTTTTGATGAATTTGTAGGAGAGAAAGTGGTCTCCCCGTCCTACTCCTCCGCCATCTTGGCTCCTCCCTCCCATTCTGTCATTTTTGAGATTGCATTCAAGTACTGCATTTCAGACTCTTGTTGACTATAATGGCTGCTCTATTTCTTCTAAGGGATTCTTGCCCACAGTAGTAGATAGAGTGGTCATCTGAGCTAAATTCACCTTTTTCAGTCCATTTATTTCACTGATTGCTAAAATGTCGATGTTTACTCTTGCCATCTCCTTCCCATTTACCTTGATTAATGGTGTGAAAAGGCAAAAAGATAGGGTACTTAAAGATGAACTCCCCTTTACACATGGCTTGTTCTGAAGGTCCGAATTTCCCAAAGAATGTCCCTCCAGCTTCTCCGTCAGGCCTTTTATAACATGTTGTATGTATCTGCCTGCACTTTCTTTCCCAGGTATCAGTAGGTTTGCATTCCCCTTGGAATTTTTATGAAAAGTGTGCACTGCTTTTCCTGCTTGTGGTCCAAGTTATACAAAAGAAAGACAAGTCATTTCGTCTTGAAACTAGCCTCCTAGCAGGTTAGAACAAACATAGAAAGTATCTTGCAAAATAGATTAGTTATTGTCCCTAGTGTTTAAGGAAGGGAACTGGGAAACAGGTTGCTACTGCTCAAGCAGGAGGACTGCTACTCTGCCAGGAAGTGGTGGAACAGAGGGAAACCGGCATTTCACAGAAGTTTTTTATCATTTTACAGATTTTCTTTTTTTTTTTCCCCTCACTGGGCTCTTGCTTGTGCGGCAATCCTTTATTGTTTTTGAGAGATTCTACAAAGTCCTTCACACAGCTTTTGGTTGTTTTTTAAATGTTTCTGTAAAGGTACTAGAATTTGGTGTTTCCCTGTCTGCCACTTCGCTCAAATTACTGTAAAGAATAAAATAGAACAAAATAAGGATACAGAAGAAAAAGAACAGAAGAATAAGAGAATGAAGAAGGTTAGGAGGAGGAAGACTAACATAAAAACAAAAACTAGACTATTCAAAATAAAAGGGTGGTTTTATTTCCTATGATTTTATTCAAACTGGTGAATCCCAGATTTCTCAGAGTAATACTATTAAGCACCAATTATTAACAAAGTATAATCTAAGTATGTCTAGTGCGTCAACCCTTATCCCATTTTATGTGAAAATTATTGTGACCTTTTTGCCATTTTTATTGGAATTAAGTCAGAAGGAGTAAAACAAACTTCCAATTTAGGAAACATTAATACAAAGCCATAAAGTAATTTAACTCACACTAACAAATTAATCAAGTATGAAAAAATGCCTTATGAAAGAAACCTGTGGTAAAAAATGATGCTGAGAAATAATTTTCTACCAAAAAATCCCAGTGCTTTTGTAGTTGAAGCTACCAAAAATTTAAGAGCAAAAATTGGTAATGAAAAATATTTATATTCCACATATACAAATAAGAGATCTGGCAGATATGAAACCTTATGATTTGAAGATATTGATCCCATCTGTCAATTAACATCAATGTAAATTCTGACCTGTACGCTCTTCTATGCTGCTTTAAACCTTTGGGGCCACAATTTTATAATCCGTTCCCAAATATCTTCTACTCCTGCATTGCATTTGAGTTCTGAATTAGATTTTATATTTATGAAAAATACTGAGTTGGAAGGGGTCAATCAGGATTTCTCACTGTAGAAAAATTATGGGTTAGAGGCAATATTATCTACTTTTCATATTTGGAAGATTGCTCTTATATCAAACCTGAGAAAATGGACTGCAAACTGCATTTCATCACACTCCTAACATTACTGCTTAAGAGTCATCAAATTAAGATTGAACAAAGAAGGCCTCTGAATATGGCATTAAGTTAGTCTACCATAAATTGGTTATGTATGGCTTTAGTTGTCTCCCCTTGCAGAAGTCGATAAAATTCCCAGTCTCATCTAACTATGCTTTTGTGTCTCTTTCAAAGAGACTTCACATGATGTATTTTGATCAAGTGAATTTACCATTAAATATAGCAAATCTCGCTTAGGTTCCCCAGAATTAGCAGCCAAGATGACATAGAGATACAATGATTAGGTGATAATTTAGAACCTCTTTCTCACCCTCTCTCCCAAGGAGCAAGAATTTCTATATGGACACTTAGGCTCCATGAAGAGACAACATTTACTACATGGCCTTGAAGAAGTATCAAGTAAGCATTTATTGTTCATCATAAATTATATATATGTGTATATACACACACATACATAGACAGGTATGCACACATGAGTTTACATGTGTGTGTCTAATATATATACACACACTGATATGTATTGGTGTATATATTTATATTAATATATATGTGGTGTGTGTGGAATCTACTCATAATTAACAATAAATGCTTACTTGATAATCTTTAAGACCATGTTATAAATAATGCATATGTGTCTGTGCACATGCAAATATATGTATCTAAGTAGGTATGCATCTGTATGTATGTACAGTACACATGTGTGTATGTATGTATAGTACACATGTGCATGTATAGTACACATGTGTGTATGTATGTACATATGTGTATGTGTGTACATATGTGTATATGTATGTATGCATGTATAGTACACATGTGGAGAAGGAAACGGCAGCCCACTCCAGTATACTTGCCTGGAAAATCCCATGGATGGAGGAGCCTGGTGGGCTGCCGTCTATGGGGTCGCACAGAGTCGGACACGACTAAAGCGACTTAGCAGCAGCAGCAGCAGCATAATACATATGTGTGTATGTGTGTGTACATATGTGTGTATGTGTGTGTGTACATATGCATCTATCACTTCAATAAAAGCCTCTGTTCAGGGTGTAGCACCCAGGCAAACCATGCTCCATAAATTCAATTTTATATTCAGCAGATTAAACTTGACATTATTGTAAAAAACTTTTTAAATATATACATTATTTACACATATATCCACATATACCCACACATATATGCTCACAAATGTATATACATATACACACAATATTCAAACATACACTTACATATATTTTGTATATATGTATATATATATAGATTTGTTTGTTGTTTAACAGATCCTGCATTACAGTTTTATTAATATTCATAAAGTATTATGCTTTTAAATCATTCCATAATCCAACTGAGAGTCAGTTACAGCAATTGCATTATAGTATGATTAAAAAAATACAATACTTCATGAATGATACATGACTGAATTAATGGTATTCAAAGGAGGAGTGATGCCCTTAAACCCAGGGAAGGTCTGTGGATGACGTAGAATATGAACTATAATGAAAAGATAAGGTGAAACTTCATCTAATCTCTGGGTGAGAAAAGGGCTGTAGGTAAGGGAATGGCATGGTATAAAGGCAAATGCTTGAAGTATATTCAGAGAGAAATGAAATGAGTAGCCCTTCTAGAGTGGATGGTTTACAAATGAGAGACATGTACAATGATGAAGTTAGGGAAACCTGTCTCTATTACTTGCAACTTTTCCTAGTAGAAGAATCAAGTTGTTTTTCAATAGAGTCGTGATTACATCAACAGGATGTAGGCATTAACATAGAGTCACAACTTGCAAGGCTTCCCTGGTGTATCAGTCAGTGAAGAGTCTGCCTGCAATGTGGGTAACCTGGATTTGATCCCTGGGTTGGAAAGATCCTCAGGAGAAGGAAATGGCAACCCACTCCAGAATTCTTGCCTAGAGGATTCCAGGGACAGAGTAGCTTGGTGGGCTAGAGTCCATGAGGTCACAAAGATTTGGACATGACTGAGTAACTAACTTTCACTTTTTTTCATAACTTGCAAGAAAGTTTTTCTAAAATATATCTCTGACTTATAGAAATAAACCCATCAAAATGAATGTATGTGTACATGTGTATATGTCTGAAATTTTACTTTACCTTTGTAACTTAAAAAAAATCATTGCAACGTCTACTCAGAAACTGTGAAAATGGCATAAAGTGATTTTCTCTAGATGAGATAGTGTGTGTGGTTTCAAGTTAGGCTTCCAATTCCCAGGAGTTTACACAAATTTAAAAATGAACTTAATGGACAAAATCACACTCAAGCCCTTGCTCCAAGAAAAGAACATCATGCAGTAATAAGTAATAAGCAAACAGATTGACTTTACAAATGGGTATTTTATGTTACCCACTTCATAGGTGGTGCAATAAGCAGAAGACACTCAAGTCCTCACTCTGGGTTTTATGGACAACAAATGAACAGGAATCAGGTTCCCCTTTTTCAGAGTAAAGGACTTCCCCCAATACCAGCTTCCTTCAGTCTCAAGGCAATACTTCAAAATTCCATGAACCATGTGGTATTTAGTCTCAGATAACAGCTAGTGCCCTACTCCAGAGCAGGACAGCCAAATAGCATGTACGATCTTCCTGCTTACTTCCAAGCAAAACAGTGCCTCAGGCAGAAGTCCCTCCAGTGCAGTGAAATCTACACAGTGTCTGATGCCCATGAATTCTGCTCAGCCCTTCATGAACAAGTATGAGAGCGAGACGTAAGCAGGGCATTTAGGTAAGAAAAATAAAAAAGAATCCAAATTGGAAAAAAGGAAGTGAAGCTATCTCTATTTGCAGATGGTGTGATATTGTATATAATAAGTCCTAAAGAATCACTAGCAATCTTTGAGAATTAGTAAATGAATTCAATAGTTTCAGGATATAGAGTCAATATTTCAAAATCAATTGCATTCCTATACACTTGCAATTCATACTTTGGAAATGAAATTAATGAAATAATTTAACTTGCCATATCATCAAAAGAATAAAATATTTGCACATAAATATAAGAAAATAAGTGTAAATACATACTCTGAAGGTCAGATAATTCTGTTAAAATAAATTGAAATTATGTAAATAAATGGGAAAAGCTCATATTTATGGACCAGAAGATATAACATTGTAAAGATAGTGATACTTCCCAACTGATCCACCAATTCAATGTAGTTTGTATCAGACTCTCAAGTGACTTCTTTGCAAAAATTATCAAGCTGATATTAAATTCCATGTGGAATTGAAGATGACACAGAATGATACAAAAATCCTTAAAATAATAAAGTGTGAAACTTAAAAATTTAAACTTCGCAATTTCAAAGTGAAGTGAAAAGTCAAAGTCCCTCAGTCGTGTCCAACTCTCTGAGGCCCCATGGACTATACAGTCCATGGAATTCTCCAGGCCAGAATACTGCAGTGGGTAGCCTATCCCTTCTCCAGGGGATGTTTCTGACCCAGAAATAGAACCAGGCTCTCTGCATTGCAGGCAGATTCTTTACCAGCTGAGCTACTAGGGAACTGGCCCAATTTCAAAACTCACTACAAAGCAATGGTAATCAAAGCTAGTGGAGGTGATGGAATTCCAGCAGAGCTATTTAAAATCCTAAAAGATGATGTTGTGAGAGTGTTGCACTCACTATGTCACCAAATCTGGAAAACTCAGCAGTAGTCACAGGACTGGAAAAGGTCAGTTTTCATTCTGATCCCAAAGAAGGGCAATGCCCAAGGATGCTCAGACTGCTGCACAATTGTGCTCATTTCACCTGTTAGCAAGGTAATGCTCAAAATCCTTCAAGTACATTAACTGAGAACTTCCAGATGTACAAGCTGGATTTAGAAAAGTCAGAAGAGGCAGAGATCAAACTGTCAACATTCATTGGACCATAAAGCAAGCAAGGGCTTTCTTTATGATTCCAGAAAAACACTCCAGAAAAACATCTACTTCTGTTTTGTTGACTATGCTAAAAACCTTTAATTGTGTGGATCACGACAAACTGCAGGAATTAAAGAGATGGGAATAGCAGACCAACTTACCTGTCTCCTAAGAAAACTATGCAAGTCAAGAAGCAACAGTTAGAATCAGACTTGGAACAATGGACTGGTTCAAAATTGGGAAAGGAGTACTTCAAGGCTGTGTATTGCCACCCTGCTTATTTAACTTATATGCAGTGCACTCATGCAAAATGCCAGCTTGATGAGCTGAGAGAGTCAATGCCTAGGTAGGTTGATAAGAAGGCCAGGGTACCCAAGGAAGAGAAAGGGGTCCAGAGCCCTTGAGGAGGAGAAAAAGGTCTGGGACTCTCAAGGAGAAAGAGAGAAACATTTTTCTACACTGATTTATCTTAGTCAATATAACAATGTATCTTGCTCAAGGACATGTTTCTCCTTAACAAGAACGTCTGACTTATCTTGTTATTTTAAGAAGTATGTTGCAGGAGTGTGTCTGGTAAGACCTTTCTATTGTTAGTTCTAACCTTGTTAATTTAGGTTGTATGTTGTGGGAGTGGGTCTGGTAAAAGTATATAAGGCTTTGATAAGACTAGCAAGGGGGGCACTCTCTGTCCCCCTTCTGATGCCTATGTCAGAAGCTTTCTGTCCCCTTTCACTTTAATAAAACTCTGCTACACAAAAGCTCTGGGGTGATCAAGCCTGGTCCCTGGTCCTGAAGCTAAATCTTCTTCAGAGATCACGAATCAGACATCATTCACTGTAAGCTATCAGAATCACAAGCTGGAATTGAAACTGCTGGGAGAAGTGTCAACAGCTTCAGATATGCAGAAGATACGACTCCAATGACAGAAAGTGAAGAGAAATTCAAGAGCCTTTTGGTGAAAGTGAAAGTGGAGAGTGAAAAAGCTGGCTTAAAACTCAACATTCAAAACACTAAGATCAGGGCATCCAGTCTCATCAGTTCGTGGAAATAGAGGGGGGGAAATTGGAAGCATTATCAGATTTTATTTTCTTGGGCTCCAAAATCACTGGATGGTGATTGCAGCCATAAAATTAAGACACTTGTTCCTTGGAAGGAAAGCTATGACAGCATTTTAAAAAGCAGAGACTTCACTTTGCTGTCAAAAGTCCATATAATCAACACTATGGTTTTTCCAGTAGTCATGTGTAAATGTGAGAGTTGGACCATAAAGAAGGGTGAGTACTAAAGAATTGATGCTTTCACATTGTGGTACTGGAGAAGATTCTTGAGAATCCCTTGGACTGAAAGGAGATAAAACTAGTCAATCTTGAAGGAAATCAGCCCTGAATATTCATTGGAAGGGCTGAGACTGAAGCTGAAGCTCCAATAATTTGGCAGCTTGATGCAAAGAGCCAACTCATTGGAAATGACCCTGATATTGGGAAAGATTGAGAGCAGGAAGAGAAGGGGGTGACAGAGGATGAGATGGTTGGATGGCATCACTGACTCAATGGACGTGAGTTTGAGCAAACTCTGGGAGATGGTGAAGATTAGGGAAGCCTGGTGTGCTACAGTCCATGGGTTGGCAAAGAGTCAGACATGACTTAATGACTGAACAACAAAAATGATAATCATTATGGTGTGGTACTGAAATGAGGATAGACATTTAGATCAGTGGAATAGAATTAATAATCCAGAAATAAATCCATGTTTCTACAGTCAACTGATTTTTAAAGAAGGTATCAGTTACTATTCAATGGAGAAAGAATAATAATTTCAATAAATAATGCTGAAACAACTGGAAAACCATACATAAAAGAATGATGCTTTTCCTTATCTTACACTACATAAAAAATATTCACTAGTGCATCTAAAATTTAAAAAAGCAGGTAATAGTGTTGGCCAGGATGTAGAGAAATTGAAATCGTTGCTTATGGAAATGTCAAACAGTGTGGCCACATTGGAAAATGGTCTTGAGGCTCAGCAAATGATTAAGCAGATTTACCAAATGAACCAAGTATAGGTATATACCCAATAGGTATACACTCAATAGAAAAAAAATCATATGTTCATGTAAATTAATAATACTAGTATTATAATCCATAATACTCAACAGGTGGTAATATCCAAAAGTCCATCAACTGGTGAGTGGAGAAATGATATGGTATATCCATTCATTGGAATATACTTCAACAGCACAAAAAATGAATAGCATACTGATACATGACCCATGTCACAACATGGATGAACCTTGAAGTGATATTCTTAGTGAAAGAAACCAGTCACAAAAGACATGATATTGTACAATTCCATTTACGTTAAATGTCTAGAATAAGTGACACTCTCAAGACCAAAAGGGGGTGATGACTCAGGGCTGTGGTGGGTGAGGGTCTGGTGGGCGACAGCTAAGGGTTCGGTGTTCTTTTCCATATGATGAAAATTGACTGACGCAGTGGTTGTACACATGCATGAGTATATGAAAAACATTGATTTCTGTATTTCATGTGGATGAGTTTTATATCTATATGTATGAAATGGAAAATTTATTTTTAGAAAGCATGAGGATCACGTGATTTTCTGTTCTGCCAATGTGGCTTTCTGAGTTTCCCCCTTTCTCAATAAAGCTCATTTCTTAACTCACACCTTGTGAAATTGTAAGAACAATTCAGACATAAAGGGAAGGAAATACTGTCATTTGAAGTCACCTGAATGAAACTTGAGAACATTATGCTAAGTGAAGTAAGTCAGACAGAAAGACAAATACTGTGTGACATGTGTGGAATAAAAATATCACATTAGTAGGAACAAAGAGCAGACTGCTGATTACTGGAGGTGGGGATGGTCTGTGGGAGAAAAGTATGAAGCTGATCAAAGGCTACAAACTCCTAGTTAAAGGATCAACATTTCTGGGAATGTAATCCACAGCATGATGAGTCCAGTTAACAATACTATACTGTGTATTTGAAAGTTGCTAAGTGAGTACTTTTTTTTTTTTTTTTTTAATTTAAGTGCAACTTCACTTTCACTTTTCACTTCATGCATTGGAGCAGGAAATGGCAACTGACTTCAGTACTCTTGCCTGGAGAATCCCAGGGACAGAGGAGGCTGGTGGGCTGCCTTCTATGGGGTCACACAGAGTCGGACATGACTGAAGCGACTTAGCAGCAGCAGCAGTTCAAAACATACTTTATTGAATCAACTACATACATTTCTCTCCAAAATCCTGTAACATAGCCCAGAATATGGGTAAGTTTATCTGTTATACATATACTTGTGCATGCTGAGTCACTTACCATGTCCAACTCTTTGGGACCCCATGGACTATATGCAGCCCACCAGGCTCCTCTGTCCATGGGATTGTCCAGGCAAGAATACTGAAGTGAGTTGCCATGTTCTTCTCCACATATACATGCATCCCCTCTTTTTTGGATTTGCATCCCATTTAGGTCATGACAGAGCTTTGAGTAGAGTCCCCTGTGCTATACAGTAAGTTCTCACTAGCTGTTTTATACTTGGTAGTATATATATGCAGTGTATGTATATCAATGTATAGTAGTGTATATATAAATAAATAAATAAATATACATATATATATATATATATATATATATATATATATATATGTGTGTAGTGTATATGGTAGTGTGTATATGTCCATCCAATTTCCCCACCATCTCACCTCCTTCTCCTCTTGGTGTGCATCCATTTGTTCTCCATATTTATGTCTCTATTTTTGCTTTGCAAATAGGATCATCTATACCATTTTTCTAGATCCCACATATATCCATTAATATAAAATATTTTGGAGAAAGAAATGGCAACCCACTCCAGTATTCTTGCCTAGAGAATCCCATGGACAGAGGAGCCTGGTGGACTTCAGTTCATGTGGCCTCAAAGGTCAGACACAACTGAAGTGACTTAGCAGCAGCAGCATACAATATTTGTTTTTCTCTTCCTGACATACTTCATTCTGTATGACAGTCTCTAGGTTCATTCATGGCTCTGCAAATGGCATATTGTGTTCTTTTCTTCCTGAATAATATTCCATTGTATATATGTACACATCATCTTTATCCGTTCCTCTGCTGATGGACATTTAGGTTGCTTTCATGTCCTGGCTATTGTAAATAGTGTTGCCATAAACACTGGGGTGCATGTATCTTTTCTGAATTATGGTTTTCTCCAAATACATGCCCAGGAATGGAATTACTTGGTTTATGGTAGTTCTAAAGTTCTCAACACACACAAAATCGTATATATGTGATGTGATGGATGTATTAACTAACAATTTTGTGGAAATCACTTCACAAAAATGTATACATCTTATCACTAGACTGTATTCTTTAAACCTGCATAATGTTATATGTAAATTTTATCTCAATAAACTAGGGGAAAGAAGAAACGAAGTCCTAGAAAGGATATACCTGACACAACACAGTTATTTCCATCACAGTCTTTAAAATGTGGTGAAAATATTTAAAAAGAAGTGTCAAAGTTTATAGTTTACATGCTGTTAGCCAAAATTACCAGTGGCCTTTTCTTTCAAGATGGCGAAAAAATGATACACACTTGCATCCTTTTCTTCTCAATCATAGATGTCTAATAGTGAAATAAAGTGATTAAAAACAAGCACTATTGTATTATCTGCTTTTATGAGCCTGATTATTTGAGATACCTCATGTATACTTGTGAAGTCACGCGGCGTTTTTGTCCTTCGAGTTTGGCTGTCTGCACCGAGCATCTTGTCCTCCAGGCTCACTGATGTCACAGTGGCAGTGTTTCTCTGTTTAAGGCTCAATAATGTTCCTCTGTCTGTGTTACTACATTTTCATTTTCCATTCACCTGTAGAACACTGGAACTAAAATAGTGGTTGTCAGTGTCTGAGAGGTGGGGGAAATGTGGACTTGTTTTTCAGTGGGTATCAAGTTTTAGACTTTCAAGATGAGCAAATGCCAGAGATCTGTGTAACATAGTACCTGTGGTAACTATAGGACCGTGCAGTTCAAAATCTGTGAATAAGGTATAGCTCATGTCAAATGTTCTTACCAGAAACACAAACACAAAAGTGAAACAAGAAAACTTAGGGAGGTATTGGACGTGTCTATCACTTGCGATTGTGGTTGTGGTGTTATGGGTGTTTACATAAATTCAAATGGTACACGCTGAGTACATACTGTTCTCTGCATGTCACTTATACCACAATACAATTGTTGAACAAACTTAGCATTAATAAACACAATGTAAATGGGAATTTCTCCTCTCAGAAAACAAAAGCATTAAACGTATGAAAGACAAAAAGCAAAAAAAAAACCCGAAAAACTGTGAGTAGCTTAACAATGACACCAAACAGAGGATGAGACAGTATCCATTAGTCTGATTCTCCTATGGAACTCCCAGGAGGGCTGAGCTCCGGGGAGCCTTGGAAGGGGCATTAAAAGTAGAAATAAGATGTAGACAAGAAAATATAGATACTGATTTAATACTTTTATATGAGAGAGTGGACCTCAGCATCCCTTTACCCACTTTCAGCCATAATGCCTACTACGCACATGTTGGCCCCTTGGCAACTATAACAAAAGATTGTTCTTTAAAACTTTATAGTAGCTGGAATGAACTGAGACAACTAGTGGTTGTCACCATCAGCTTTCCCCCCCCCCCCATCTTGAATGGGGCAGGGGGAAGCTTATTGTGTGGCTCCTCTGGGGTCATCCTAAAAATGATTCTATTAACTAATAAGAATGTAGAACACCCTTTCAGTGTTCCAACCATCTGAGTCTTGAATATCAGTAGACAACTGAGAATCATAAGATATTTGATGACGCATGCAATATGAAAGGAAAGAAATGGAGATAATGAAATGAAAAGACAAATATGGAACGAAACAGACATTTCTGGAGGAAGGCAAAGGGCAATAAAACATTCGTAACAAAATATATTATTGGTATAAACATGAATTTTAGTATAAACTCAAGATTTTGAAGGAGTATGAAGTCTCTAAGTTTTTAATATTTTTATTTTACCTACTCCATGTGTGTAGAAACCTTTTTATACATGTATACTTTTTCTTCATTATTCCCAAACACCTTAGCCCGAGACCACTCATAGGGCTGCAAAGACTCAGCGAACTGGGAGCATGTGATTGTATGCCCTTTCTCTTCTCATTAGAAAGAAGATACTAACACTAGTTGCGTTACCAAAGGTATTGAATGGCCTAGGGTCTTTGGACTACTTTAATTTTCTTCCAGGAAGTTTTTTAGCATTTAAAATTTAATTTGCCCTGCATATTTTACATGCTAAAATAGCTATTTTTTTCTGAGAATTGTCTAAAAGTTTTTCACTTCTTATCCCATTTTATTCCCTAATAACTCAATGACAAACATTCTACTTTTATCACTGTTTATGAAATAGAGCAACCGAGACAAAGTAATACCAGGCATTATGACCTTATTCAGAGCCAGGTTTCAATCCTAGGTGTACTGGTACCAGAGAGTCTACTCCCAGCAGCTTTGACCCCCGTCTCTAATGTAGAATCTCATACCTATGAAGGGTATGACCCTGACCCTTCAGATGATCTGTAATGATTTCTTTTACCAGAATTCCTATGTAATTGAGTACTAGACCTATATACAACTTCCAGGTTCTTAATGCTTATTATTTATTCTCAGTATACCTGCTCCAATGTTAATATTAGGTTCTTTCTTTTCCTCTGAATATGTTTCTCCAGGGATCATTTTATAAGTTACAGTACTTTACTCTGTAAAGGCAATAGAGCAGAATGTTTTGATAACAGTCTCCAGGGTTGTATTAGCTTAGTTCAAACCCTGCTTCCACCACTTACAAAATGTTTCATTGTGGGGAAAATCACTTAGCTTTCTTTGTAAATCAGTTAAGTCAGGTGAAAAATGTGATTCAAATTTTAGTTACCTCCTGGATCTAGTGGGTAATTAAATTATAAAGTCCTGTAAAGCAATGAGAATAACATCTGACATGTAATACGCATTCAGTTAATATTGACTATTATTTTTGCTAACAATATCACTATCATTATGGTCCTGAGTTCTGTTCTGTAACTTTGGCAAGAGTCTTTTAAACAGACATTTGGGGTTTGAAAGATTGGATGCTGGTGATGGGCTAGTTTAGTATATACTATAGGCAATCTGGTTATGTTTAATAGAGGAGCCAGTGAAAAGCTTGACTCGGGCGCAATAGTGCGCTTGCTTAGTTACTTCAGTTGTGCCCGACTGTTCGTGACCCCATGGGCCGTAGCCCACCAGGCTGCTCTTTCCATAGGATTCTCCAGGCCAGAATACTAGAGGAGGTAGTCATGCCCTCCTCCAGGGGAATCTTCCCAACCCAAGGATTAAACCTGCATTTCCTGCGTCATACTGCTACTGCTAAGTCACTTCAGTCGTGTCCGACTCTGTGCGACCCCATCCCTGGGATTCTCCAGGCAAGAACACTGGAGTGGGTTGCCATTTCCTTCTCCAAGGCATGAAAGTGAAAAGTGAAAGTGAAGTCGCTCAGTCATGTCTGACTCTGTGTGACCCATGGACTGCAGCCCACCAGGCTCCTCCGTCCATGGGATTCTCCAGGCAAAAGCACTGGAGTGGGGTGCCATTGCCTTCTCCTCCTGCGTCATAGGTGGATTCCTCCCCTACTGAGCCAGCTGGGGAGCCTTGGGGAGAGAACACACACAAATCGGTCTCATTGTTCTAGTCCAGATGCCTGTGGGAGGCTGGCTCCTCAGCTCCTCTTGGCGTTGTGTATCACTACCAGGTCTCCTGACCCATCTGACACAGTGGTTCATGTGACATGACGCTGCCTTATTGTTGCTTTCACTTTATTTATGTATTTTTAATTTTGATGATAAATTTTATTTAACTCAATATATTAAATATTATTTCAACATTTAATTGGCATAACACTTATTGACAAGACATTTTACACTTTTTGCTTTTCTTGTAGCATTCACTTTAATGTCAGCCTGAGACAGAGAGCACATCATATAAGGACTGAATTCCTCCCATTTATAAAGTCTTTTTTGTTTTTTTTTAATTTTGAAATTATCACAAACTCACTTGTAAGGTATAATTTGGAGAAAAACTGTACCCTTTACCCAATTTCTCTGCATTGTAACATCTTACAAAACTATAGTGTAATATTAAAAACAGGATATTGATATTCACTGTCAAGATATTGAACAGTTCCATCACCACAATGATGACAGGTATTGACCTTTTATAGCCAAACCCACAGCCCTCTTTGTCCTTGACCTGGCAAAGAATAACTGTTCATCACTTCTATATTTTTGTCAACTAACAAATTATGTATAAATGAAATCATGCAGTAGGTGACCTTTAAGAATTTATTTCTTTATTTATCTCAGCATAATTCATCGAAGCAAAGTGTGGTAGATTTTGCTGAGTAGTATTACATAATATGGATCTACCACATTTTGCTTAGCAATTCACCCATTGATGTATATCTGGGATGTTTCCAGGTATTGGCTACTAAAAACATAAATTGTTATAAACATTCATATAAAATTTTTGTGTATACAAATTTTCATTTTCTCTGGAAAATATATGAAAAATTCCAATTGGTGGGTCATATGATAGTTGCGTATTTGAAAATTTAAGGACCTGCCAATTTGTACTCTGGAGTGTTTGTATGAACTTTCATCTTCACCAGGAATGAAAGAGTGTTCCTCTTGTTACACGTCCTTATCCCTGTGTGCTATTCTCCAATTAGGGGTTTGTAGATAATCACAGAAAACTAGCCAATCTGATTACAGGACCACAGTCTTATCTAACTCAATGAAACTAAGCCATGCCGTGTGGGGCCACCCAAGATGGTCGGGTCATGGTGGAGAGGTCTGACAGAATGTGGTCCCCTGGAGAAGGGAATGGCAAACCACTTCAGTATTCTTGCCTTGAGAACCCCATGAACACTATGAGAAGGCAAAATGATAGGATACTGAAAGAGGAACTCCCCAGGTCGGTAGGTGCCCAATATGCTACTGGAGATCACTGGAGAAATAACTCCAGAAAGGATGAAGGGATGGAGCCAAAGCAAAAAGAATACCTGGTTGTGGATGTGACTGGTGATAGAAGCAATGTTCGATGCTATAAAGAGCAATATTGCATAGGAACCTGGAATGTTAGGTCAAGGCAAATTGGAAGTGGTCAAACAGGAGATGGCAAGAGTGAATGTTGATATTCTAGGAATCAGTGAACTAAAATAGACTGGAATGGGTGAATTTAACTCAGATGACCATTATATCTACTACTGTGGGTAGGAATCCCTTAGAAGAAATGGAGTAGCCATCACAGTCAACAAAAGAGTCTGAAATGCAGTACTTGGATGCAATCTCAAAAACAGCGGAGTGATCTCTGTTCATTTCCAAGGCAAACCATTCAATATCACAGTAATCCAAGCCTGTGCCCCAACCAGTAACGCCAAAGAAGCTGAAGTTGAACGGTTCTATGAAGACCTACAAGACCTTTTAGAACTAACACCCAAAAAAGATGTCCTTTTCATTATAGGGGACTGGAATGCAGAAGTAGGAAGTCAAGAAACACCTGGAGTAACAGGCAAATTTGGTCTTGGAGTACGGAATGAAGCAGGGCAAAGGCTAACAGAGTTTTGCCAAGAGAGCACACTGGTCATAGCAAACACGCTCTTCCAACAACACAAGAGAAGACTCTACACATGGACATCACCAGATGGTCAACACCGAAATCAGATTGATTATATTCTTTGCAGCCAAAGATGGAGAAGCTCAATACAGTCAGCAAAAACAAGACCAGGAGCTGACTGTGGCTCAGATCATGAACTCCTTATTGGCAAATTCAGACTTAAACTGAAGAGAGTAGGGATAACCACTAGCCCATTCAGGTATGACCTAAATCAAATGCCTTATGAATATACAGTGTTAGTGAGAAATAGATTTAAGGGACTAGATTTGATAGACAGAGAGCCTGATGAACTATGGACGGAGGTTCATGACATTGTATAGGAGACAGGGATCAAGACCATCCCCATGGAAAATAAATGCAAAAAGGCAAAATGGTTTTTTGAGGCGGCCTTACAAATAGCTGTGAGAAGAAGAGAAGCTAAACGCAAAGGAGAAAAGGAAAGATATTCCCATTTCAATGCAGAGTTCCCAAGAATAGCCAGGAGAGGTAAGAAAGCCTTCCTCAGCGATCAATGCAAAGAAATAGAGGAAAACAACAGAATGGGAAAGACTAGAGATCTCTTCAAGAAAATTAGAGATACCAAGGGAACATTTCATGCAAAAATAGGCTCAATAAAGGACAGAAATGGTACGGACCTAACAGAAGCAGAAGATACTAAGAAGAGGTGGTAAGAATACACAGAAGAATTGTACAAAAGAGATCTTCACGACTCAGATAATCACAATGGTGTGATCACTCACCTAGAACCAGACATCCTGGAATGTGAAGTCAAGGGGGTCTTAGGAAGCATCACTATGAACAAAGCTAGTGGATGTGATGGAATTCCAGTTGAGCTATTTCAAGCCTAAAAGATGATGCTGTGAATGTGCTGCACTCAATATGTCAGCAAATCTGGAAAACCCAGCAGTGGACACAGGACTGGTAAAGGTCAGTTTTCATTCCAATCCCAAAGAAAGGCAATCCCAAAGAATGCTCAAACTACCGCACAATTGCACTCATCTCACGCGCTAGTAAAGTAATGCTCAAAATTCTCCAAGCCAGGCTTCAGCAATACGTGAACCGTGAACTTCCAGATGCTCAAGCTGGTTTTAGGAAAGGCAGAGGAACCAGAGATCAAATTGCCAATGTCCACTGGTTCATCGAAAAAGCAAGATAGTTCTAGAAAAACATCTATTTCTGCTTTATTGACGATGCCAAAGCCTTTGACTGTGTGGATCACAATGAACTGTGGAAAATTCTGAAAGAGATGGGAATACCAGACCACCTGACCTGACTCTTGAGAAACCTGTATGCAGGTCAGGAATCAACAGTTAGAACTGGACATGGAACAACAGACTGGTTCCAATAGGAAAAGGAGTGCGTCAAGGCTGTATATTGTCACCCTGCTTATTTAACTTATATGCAGAGTATATCATGAGAAACGCTGGGCTGGAGGAAGCACAAGCTGGAATTGAGATTGCAGGGAGAAATATCAATAAACTCGGATATGCAGATGACACCATCCTTATGGCAGAAAGTGAAGAAGAACTAAAAAGCCTCTTGATGAAAGTGAAAGAGGAGAGTGAAAAAGTTGGCTTAAAGCTCAACATTCAGAAAACTAAGATCGTGGCATCTGGTCCCATCACCTCATGGGAAATAGATGGGGAGACAGTGGAAACAGTGTCAGACTTTATTGTTTTGGGCTCCAAAATCACTGCAGATAGTGACTGCAGCCATGAAATTAAAAGGTGCTTACTCCGTGGAAGGAAAGTTATGATCAACCTTGATAGCATATTAAAAAGCAGAGACATTACTTTGCTAATAAAGGTCAGTCTGGTCAAGGCTATTTTTTTTTCTAGTGGTCATGAGTGGATGTGAGAGTTGGACTGTTGAAGAAAGCTGTGCACCGAAGAATTGATGCTTTTGAACGGTGGTGTTGGAGAAGACTCTTGAGAGTCCCTTGGACTGCAAGGAGATCCAACCAGTCCTTCCTAAAGGAGATCAGTCTTGGGTGTTCATTGGAAGGACTGATGCTGAAGCTGACTCCAATACTTTGGCCACCTGATGTGAAGAGCTGACTCATTGGAAAAGACTCTGATGCTGGGAGGGATTGGGGGCAGGGAGAGAAGGGGTGACAGAGGATGAGATGGCTTGTTGGCATCACCAACTCGATGGACATGCATTTGGGCAAAGTCCGGGAGTTGGTGATGGACAGGGAGGCCTGGTGTGCTGTGATTCATGGGATCGCAAACAGTCGGACATGACTAAGTGGCTGAACTGAAGTGAACTAATATTTCACTGAACTTTCAATGGTCATTTAGTAGTAGTGTTAGTGACTCAGTGATGACCGACTCTTTGTTACCCCACAGACTGTAACCTGCCAGGCTCCTCTGTCCATGGCATTCTCCAGGCAAGAATACTGGAGTGGGTTGCCATTCCCTTCTCCAGAGAATCTAGTTGACCCAGGGATCAAATGTGGGCCTCCTGCATTGCAGGTGGATTCTTTACTGTCTGAGTTACAGGGAGTCCTAATGTTTGTTTAGCTATCTTTTCAAATGCTTAATTGCCTTGTCTAGTCTCTTAAATGAAGAGTCTGTTTATGTCATTTGCCATTTTCTAACTGGATTTCTGTTCTTTTGTTTACTTCTGAACTGTGAGAGTTTTTATGTATTCTAGTTCCTAAACCTTTTTGGGATATATGGTTTGTATACACATTTTCCCAATCTGTGACTTGTCTTTTCAGCTTCTTCATATGGGCTTTTACAGAGCAAACATTTTTAATTTTGATGAGGAATAGTTTTTCAATGTGTTTTTATGGTTTATGCTTTTGGTGTCAAGTTTTGCTTAGCTGTATGTATCAGAGATTTTCTCTTATTTTCTTAACTTTTAAACAAAGAATAATTATAGTTTTACATTTTATGTTTAAATTGATAATCAATTTGACTTAATCACTTATAAGGTGTGAGGTCTGAGTTGAGGTCTATGTTTTTGCCTGTGAATTTCTAATGATGCTTCAGCAATATTTGTTGAAAAAATTATCCTTCCACAATTGAATTTCTTCTGTTCTTTTCTCAAAATTCAATTAATGCCTGTGTGACTCTACTTCTTTGTTTTCTGTTCTATTGATATATGTCTTTACCATTGCATTATTAACACATTGTCTTGAATTTCATTGGCATAAAATAAGTCTTTGAGGTTACATAGAATGATTCTTCCCTCTTTATTCACTTTTCAATATAAATTTTAGAATATGTTTGCTATGACTAAAACACGTCCATATCAATAAGTAGTTTTGATAGGAATTGTCTTTATCATATGAATCCCCTTGGGGAATATTGATGCCTTTACTATGTTGAGTCTTCGAATCTGAGCAAGTTCTGTGCCTCTGCTTATTTGTGTTGTCATTGATTTTTTTATACATATTTGTATTTTTCAACATACAGACTCTACATTTGTTTATATGGGCACATATTTAACTTTTCATTTCCTTTAGAGTGACTCTGAGTGGTTTTGTGCTTTTAATTTTGGTTCCTGTATGTTCATTATTAGTAGAATGATTGATTTTTACATGATACACCTCTATCCAGTGAATTTTATCAGTTTTAGGGGTTGTGTCTCTGTGTTTGTATGTAGAGTATCTGGAATTTTCTATATATATAATCATTTGTAGCCTATGTATATAATCATTTGTAGCCAAAGACTTCAAATAGATAACAAAGATAGCTACAAATAGATATCAAGATAGCTTGACATCTATATATCAAGTTATATAGATGTGTGTGTGTGTGTGTGTGTGTATATTGGCCTTATTGAGCTAGATAGCAGTTCTGGTACTTTGGTCAGTAACATTGGTGAAAGTGGATACCCTCTCCTTTTCTCCAGTCTTATAGAGAAAGAATTCAATTTTCCACACTTAGGTAGGATGCTGGGTATGAAGTTTTGTTTGCTTTTGTTATTTTGGGTAAAGGAATATGCTCTTTCTTAAATTGAAGGAGTTCCATTCTGTTACTAGCTTGGTGAGAGTTTTTTGTTTAATTGCTCCCTTTTAAACAGGAATAGGTTCAGGATTTTAACAAGACTGATATGAATCTTTCATCCTCATTGATAGATGACATATTTTCTTCTTAGCCTCTTTATACAGTGGACTATATTGATTGATTTTTAAAACATTGAACCAGTCTTGCATACCTGAAATAAATCTCATTTGGTCATGTATAATTATTTTATACATGGTTGAATTGGGTTTTCTGTATTTTCTTGATATTTTGTCTAACTTAATGAGATATATATATTTGTAGTTTTCTTTTTTATACTCTTTGTCAGCTTTAGGTATCAGAGTAAAACTGTTATTACATAGTCAGTTGGGAAATGCTTTTTTATCTTCTATAACCATATAAATACTACCTGGAGGTTAGAGTTTTCCAGTTATCATTGGATTAATATCAAAGTGTTACAATTTTATGTTCCCTATTGAAGGTTCTCTTCAGTTCAGTTCAGTCACTCAGTCATGTCTGATTCTTTGTGACCCCGTGAACTACAGCATGCCAGGCCTCCCTGCCAATTGCCAACTCCCAGAGTTTACTCAAATTCATGTCCATCACGTCAGTGATGCCATCCAACCATCTCATCCTCTGTCATCCCCTTCTCCTCCCACCTTCAATCTTTCCCAGCATCAAGGTCTTTTCCAATCAGTCAGTTCTTCGCATCAGGTGGCCAAAATATTGGAGTTTCAGCTTCAGCATCAGTCCTTCCAATACATATTCAGGACTGATTTCCTTTAGGGTTGACTGGTTGGATCTCCTTGCAGTCCAAGGGACTCTCGAGAGTCTTCTCTAACACTACAGTTCAAAAGTATCAATTCTTTGGTGCTCAGCTTTCTTTATAGTCCAAATCTCACATCCATACATGACTAGTGGAAAAAACATAGCTTTGACTAGATGGACCTTTATCTGCAAAGTGATGTCTCTGCTTTTGAATATGCCGTCTAGGTTAGTCATAGCTTTTCTTCCAAGGAGCAAGTGTCTTTCTGGGAGGTTCTGGAAATGAATCAATTCCCTTGTCCTTTGCAGTTTCTAAAGGTCACCTATATTCCTTGATTCATTTCTCCTTCATTTATCCTTTATTAAAGTCAACAACTAAAGGTTACTTTTTCTTGTATTCCCACTTGTCCAGTTCTCTTTCTACTGCCTCCCTCCTCTAGTTTAAGTCATCTCCTGATTATATTTATCCTACCTATAAAATGCAGGATAATCTTCAAGCTGGCACTGTTTCTACTATTACACAATTCTCCAAACATATGTGAGCCTTCCATGCATTTCTCTGGGATTCACTCCATGAGACAAAAATTTCCTCTACTTAATCTCATCTAGATTTTTTTGGTTTCTGCTTAAATGGCTGAGAGGATCTATGAGTCATATGCTTAATTTCCTCAAAGAGCCTTTCACATGAGTAAATACTCTGACATTTTTATCTTTTTGAGATATCAGCTAAGGATTGTCTAGCTACATTTTTGGCTTTTTCTCTACAGCAGATTTCCTATCATGAGTCTCCTAGTGTAATGTTTTTAGTGATCTGATAGACTGAGACTATCCCAAATCACCAATTTCTGATTTCATTTTGCTTAATAGTTCTTATCTATAGCTGTCTCTTTCCTTGCACATTTTACTATAAGTGGCAAGAAGAAACCAGGCAGCAAGATTTTGCTGGGAAATTTTCTCAACCGAATGTGAAATTACACATTTTACAATTCTGTGCAGCTTTCTCCTACTGTATAGCAAGAAACAGCTTTTCTCCAATTTCTAACAAAACTGTTCTTCATTTCCGTTTGAGCAATTGCCCTCATGAGCAATGCTATAAATGCACATGTTTTTACAAATAATCTACTCATCACAATTTAGGTATTCTCAAAGGCAATATATACTTTATCTACCATTCTTCTTGCTTTTTCCTTGAGCCTTACCAACAGAGTCTTTAAAATTCATATTTTTACTAACATTTGTTCAGGTCAATTTAAGCTTTTTCTATCATGTTCCTCAAAATGTTTTCAGCCTTTTCCCACTGCCAAATTCCAAAGGCATTCCTTTGTGTTTGGCATTTGTTTTAGCATCACTCTATTTCAGTTAGGAAAATCTATATTATAGAGTTATATTGATGCTCTAACAAATTACCACAAACGTCATGGCTTAAAGGAAAACAGATTTATTATCTTAGAGTTTTTTTGTTTGTTTGTTTGTTTTTAAATCAGAGGTCTGACACTGGCCTCACTAGGCTAACATTAATTTTTCCAAGGCTATTTTCCTCTACAGAGGCTTTAGAGGGGAATCTGTTTCCTTTGTTTGACTCGCTTGTGTCTTTCAGTTTCTAGAGGCTGACAGCATCCCTTGGCTTTTGGTCCCTACTCCATCATCATTAGCAACTTCCTGCTAAGGCTTTCTCATGCTGCCATCTGTCTGATGATCTCTCTTTTTCCTCCCACTTCAATTTTTATAGACCATAGTAATTACATTGGACCCACCCAGATAATTCAAGAGATTCTCCTTATTTTGATATCAGTTGAGTAAGTAAAAATTAGCAGCCTTATTTATATCTTCAACCTTGAGTTATCTTTGCTAACATATGTACAGATTCCCAGGATTAAGGTGTTGACCTCTGGGGCCATTAATGTGATTACCGCAAATACTAAAAATCCAAATGATCATATATGCAAAGTTGCTCTATGCAAAGCTTCCCAGGAGGTGCTCAGATTCTAGGAGTTTTAAGGAGCTGTGGATTAAAGTTGGCAGCATTTTTCTCTACCACTCTTTCTAAGAGCATACAGGTGTGTTGGACAGGGACTCTGGTTTATCAGTCTGGAAAATATGCCTGTTGTTCACAAAGATATAAACATTGGTAATGTATATTAACCTCAAACTCAACAACAGAGCAAATCCCTTCCAAAGGTTTTAGCTTTATATGTTTCTCTCTTTTTGTACCAAATCAGCATCGGCTAGATTAGTTTCATTTTAAACAATTAACTTTAAAAAGACACCTTAAATTAAAAGGAGTTTGATTTGAACTATTTTCTTGCAAGGTCTTAGAAAAGAGATTTGGATATCTGTCTAGAGTTTTATGTAAACCTTAAATTTACACAAATTAAATTTGTCAGGGGACAGTGTAATTTCCTCGGTTCTGTATCACCCAGGAAAAAATTTGAAGTGACGGATAGACCAGTGTTACAGCTCAGTTACAGTTCAGTTTTATTTGGTAAGCAAAGGAAAATACATCCTCGAGCATGAGGGTGTGCCGACCCAAAAGAAGTGAGGAGAAGGGCACGAGGCTCAATTTTGGCTCCTTTTTTTTTTTTTCTCCTCCCCCTGAACCTGCCCTGTGTAAATTGGGCTAGACAGGAGGGCTGTTTGCTCCTCCTGAGGTTCTCACTCTGGTCCTCAGACCTTCCTTTGTTCTATTTTTGCAAGTTTTTCCCTTCTTTGTCTTTTAGCCATCACCATTCTGGACTCCTTTTTCCTATTCTACCTAACAAATTCAGTTAAAATTAAGTTGTGCAGATCAAGGTACATTTGCTTGTTTAATTTAGCCTCCTGGCCATACTCCATTTATCTTGAAAACACTCAGAAGTTTTTAAAACTTTTGAGAGGACTGCAAGGGAGACAACATTCTTGTAAGCTGGTATGATTTTTGCAATATGTGATGAGAGTCTCACTCTCATGTTTTATTATTCTTAAATTCCAATAGCGATAAAGGTGAAAAAATAAACACATGGTGTCACCTGGTGGCTTGTTTTTTTCTCTAAAATTTCAATTTTATTTTCAAATTACGGAAGCTGGAGAAAAAAAAAAAAGGTCTTTTCAAAGGTACTTTCTAGACAGTTCTCATTTCCCAACCATGCTGCCTTTTCTCAGCGCATCTCAGAGTGGATCAGAGATAAAGGGTAAGACAGGAATTATGTAAAGTACTAAGCTTCCATTCTTTCTTCCCCGGTTGCCATTACCTGAAAATGATTATATTCTATTATAGCAACCATAGCAAGCAACTTTTAACTCACTGATAAAACTTTTTTTACATATAAATAACTTGCCAATCTAATAAAGGGTTAGAAACTACTTGTTATGGTAATGGATGAGAAACCTTCAACTAGTCAATGAAAATATATTTTCAGAAACTAACAGATAATGATAGATAATAGAATGGTATCAGATTGAGTTTTCTCTTGTCTTACAGATTATTAGAATAAGACTCAAAATAAAAAAAGAGTCTTGTTACAGTTATCAAAATGTTGTGCTTTGATTTCTTTTGAATTTGATATTTTCCCAGTAAAATTAGGAACTGTTTAAAAAAAAACATACTCACAGAAATATACTTTAGACAAATAATTCTCTGCGTAGTGTTGCTTTCTGTACCTTATCTTTTTGCCATTATGAACTAAATTCTTACAATGGAACTCAGATGATCATTCCAGCCAGAACAACTCAGATCAACTCTTAGGGAGTCTCTTAATTAAACTGTTCATAAAACATGTTGATTTTACCATTTGTTCCAAAAATTGTCCCCACCTAACCTGCAAATATTCCTCCCATGGGAAATGCTACTAGTTATGTGGAGAAGGTACAACTCATGAATTTTGATCAACCAGAGCGCTAACCTCAACTCTGCCACTAGTCAGCCTGTGACTACCCATAGCAGTATTCGCATGCATAATGGAGATGACAATTATACCTCTCAATATAATCATATTGATTATATTAAAATTTAATAGAATGAAGTAGATTATTATGAAATATAATGAAATAGATTAAATGAGGGACAGCTTAAAAGTGGCTTGCATGGTTCCTGACTTAGATTAGTTTCTCAAAAATTGTTAATGTCTCCTGTTCCTCTCTTCACCCCTACATCTGGCTCTAGACTTACCTATTTCCAGATGTAATGCTGGCTAATATCTCTTTTTGATCATTGCCTTGTTTAATGTTGTCTCACTGGATTACACATATGTTCTAGTTATTGTTTGTAGCTTGATGTATATTCTGAGCAGGTTTTGTGTTTTTACCTTCTTATATCTGCCTTTAGTCTAGAAGGTGATATCTATGATGGGTGTAAATTATAAAAAGAGTGAGCAAGACCAGGAAAAGAATTCATTTTGACCTCATTTATATTCCCAATAGTTATGTTCACTATCACTAAGTTAGAAACAAATAAGATATGTATATCCCTTCTCACTAGGGAGAATAAAAATTATTAATATAGCTTACCAGTTACTTTCTACACCCATATATTACAAGGAACATTCATAAGCTCAGAACAAATTATTTTCTTAGGCTCAAAGGTCAAAACACTCTTCATTTGATGATGACTATTTATCCTTAATGATATTTCTTGACATAATATTTTGCTTCTGCTTACTCTGGTAGACTTCCCCAATAACAATAAGAATAGTGATGACTTACAGTTAAATACTGGCTGGTCAGGAAATTTTTTCATCACATTTTTCTTAGAAATAGGTGTAATTTTTTTCAAATTTAAAGGTGAGAGAACTAAGCCTTTGGATAGTAAAATAAAATTGATAAATGTCAGAGGCTAGAAAAGGAGAGAGAGAGGCTTTCCATTCAAATCTATTTAGATCCAAAATCCATACCCTTCTACCAAACTCAAGTGTTCCTGCTCATATTGACCTTTTCCTCTTGGTTTTATAGCCCTTGCTTGTGTCTCTTTCTTTAAAATTACTTTCTGCCCATACTGTTATTTTCTGCCAGATATCGCACACTTAAATAGACCTCTAGATTATTCCTCTCTAGGTTTGTCTTATCCTTTTTCTGCCTGTGTTTCAGCTCATGAAGCAAAAGCTCATGGCAACAACCACAGAAAGAGATTCCAAGAGAGCAGCGGCAGTGGACGGTTGTATCAGCTCAGATATATAGCCCCATTGCTAGGGAATTGCTATTTGCCTGCCAGTCACACATTGCAACAGATTTTAGTTAAATCAAGCTCCGACACGATTGGAACAAAAACCAAATGAAACATCTGCCAAAACAGAAACGATGTCAAACTCCTAAACAAGGAAGAATGTCTCTAATGGTATAACATCTGAACAATAGTAAAACTAGTTTCCTATAAAGTTTCACAAAATTGTCAATGAATTTTTTGGTGCTAGTGGAAAATATTTCTTCTATTCTTTTCATTATCATCTAAGAATTATTTTCCAAATGTACAAGAAACAAATAAGTTGAAGTATCAGAATATGGGGTAAGATTTAATTCAATTTAATTCAGTGAGTATTTAGTCGTTCAAGAAAAAAGGAAACCCACCTGTGAGGCATCTGTGATGCATTCTGCTTCAGCTGTGTCTAGATAACAATGTCCTGCCTGATGAAAAGAGAGGCTCATACATGTCCAAATGCCAGCTGATTTGCTGAGTTTTCCCGTTTTACCTTAATGCTTGTGATTATATAAACAGATCCCATATTAGCAAAACTCAAATGGGCCTCCCTTTGCATGACTGAACATCTCCATCTATGAATGAAAGTGAAAGTCGCTCAGTTGTGTCTGCCTCTTTGTGACCCCATGATCCATACAGTCCATGGAATTCTCCAGGCGACAATACTGGAGTGGGTAGCCATTCCCTTCTCCAAGGGATCTTCCCAACCAAGGGATCAAACCCAGGCCTCCCACACTGCAGGCAGATTCCTTCCCAACTGAGCTGCCAGAGTGCATTTTGACTGGGTTGTACCATAAGAAAGCAATATCACGTGATACAAAGTTCCCAAGAAGGATTGACTATGATGCTTGCTGTCCTTAGGTTAGCCTTACTCCTGGTTGTATAATGCCTTTTCCATGTCTAAGTGTGAGATGAAAATACAGTAGTGTCTAGAGAAGAAAAATAACCCAGCGTCTTATGTCTCTAGTTTTATGTCATCCTGGACCACTTGGCCATCTGAAAATGAAGCAGGAGGGAAATGGGCAAGGCACAACATTTGAAAGAATGACATAGCCTAAGGACACAACAGAAATGGGTCCAAGAGGACAGACAGATCAACTCTGACTGGACCTTGATCCTAAATCATCAAGCTAATTGACATACCCAGAGGTGCCGTTACAGTTCCAAGACCAACTTTCAAAAGACCAAAAAGTAGGTGTTGGCCCAATTTTTGGAAATCTCCACTCTTCCCCAAGATAGTTGGAAGACTCCTCCCACTCATTAGCCTATGAAATTACCCAGCCCATAAAATCTAACCAGTCTGTATTCCCAGGCTGTGCTTGCCCTGTGTGATGGCCCACATTCTGTCTGTGGGTTATGTTTCCTTTCTGAATAAATCCACTACTTACCTATCACTTTGTCTCCCACTGAATTCTTTCTGTGATAAGACATCAAAAATCTGAGTTTCATTAGGTCCTAAAAACCAGATCTGTGATCTCAGTTGAAAGACTGTGGGGTTTCGCTGGGTTTGAGTCCCAGACATGTAGGTTAGAGTCCCAAACTGTCTTTTAGCTGGATTCAAGTCCCAGCACAAGGGTTCAAGTCCCAATCTGAGGTAAACAGTTTCAAAACCAGGCACCAATGGAGGGAGTGGGATTATCCAGGCTGTGTTAAGTTAATCATTCAAAGTCAGTCTATGACGTAGAGAATAAAGGACCACTACCATCCAGGCACATGGGACTGCACATCAAATGTGCCCTTGCTATTACCACTGTGTGACGTAAGAAGCAGTGGAGGACAGAAAGTTAAGCAACAGTTACATTGATGAAACCAACAAAAACAATAATAACCTATCTCCAGACAAAGGTATTGCTTTCTTCAGATTGATTGATGCAGGTTTCCTAAGCAATTAATTAGGGAGGAGGTTAGACATCACTATACATTTTTCGTTTTCAAAATATATTTGGTTTGTATTTTATCATCTGTGACTTTGAGCAAGGTAATTAATCAGCTATTCCTTAGATTCCTTGCTGAAAAATGAGAACCTTACTAGTAACTGTTCTAACTATGTCCTAACCGTTAGAAGATAATATGATAGCCAGATGAGCCATTATTTTTAGTTCAGTGATCTTTTAAGAAGTTCTTCCTACATGCATTGAATATAAAAATGCATAAATGCATACTTATACTCACATAATATTATTATTTTAATCATATTAACTTTTTTGAATGTCACAACTAGTTCAATTTTAGATACTTACTTACAGAAATGAATATACAAGCACGTAGATTATTTTAATGTTCTTCTTCAATTTGTGCCTGGAGTCTTCTGAAAAAAAAGTTTATTTTGGATTCTCACCAATATAATCTCCATACCCCCAAACACACACACACAAAAAAACAAAACCAGATAAAATAAAGCAGATAAAATAAAATTAAGCAAACAAGACTTTGTATTAAACTTGTTTTAAAATAAACTTGTTTTTTCCTCTTAATTGACTTCCTTTTATGCTAATAATTTCCCTTTGAACACAATTGTGCTTCCCCAACTGAAAATTTTTAGAATCAGAATCCAATGTTTATGACTTTTTTTATGGACTCAAGAGGTTACACAGAGCATATTAAGTCCTAAACTTTTTGGACAAATCACCACTGCTGTTATTGTGAAGATTTTCTTTTTTACGAGTAGAATTTAACAGCTCATAAAATTCTCTAGCAGTTATGTTCATTTGGACTACAGACTTGTGCACTTGGTTAGCAAAGCTAATGCTTGGAGACTCTACTCAAATTGAATAAGTATTTACCCACAGAATTAGTGAACACATTACTTTTCTAATGCAACCTTATCTGAATGGCTTTAGAGTATAAACATAACATGCCTATTGCTCTGTATACAGTTGTGTCATAGTATGAAAACTGCAAAGGAAGAGGGATAAATTGGCTATTAGGAATTAGATCTTCGCATGTTTTGAGTAAGTACTGCTGACCAGCCTTTTAGGGTATGGCTGGACACTGCCATAAGTTAGCAGTCCAGTATCTGTCTCCTTAGCGTGCACACACGCATGCATGCTAAGTCGCTACAGTTGTGTACATACACTTTGCAGTCCTGTGGACTGTAGCCTGCTAAGCTCCTCTGTCCATGAGATTCTCCAGGCAAGAATACTGGAGTGGGTTGCCATCCCCTCCTCCAAGGGATCGTCCCCACCCAGGGATCGAAGCCTCATCTTATGTCTCCTGCATTGGCAGGCAGGCCCTTCACCACCAGGGCCATGAATGTTAATTCACACCCCACTCAACACCACCTAATCCAGCTCTGCAACTCTCCCTTGTTCCCCATTACTTGCCAAGGGTCCTGAAAATATGCAGATTCTCATGTGAAACCCTGCCTATAAACTTCTTATTACTAAAAGAAGTTCATAATTTATTTCATGCTACATCTCAAAGGTGTTCTATCTTCCTGTACTAATTGTCATTCAGACACCGTCACCTAATATGCTTTCCACACCCAATCTCTTATCCTTAATCTATTCTGTATAAGGGCAGATGAATCTTCAATTGTTTATCATCATCGTCTGAATAATCATCATTTGCATTGATCATCCATTCCGTGCTAATCAAGATGTAGAACCTTCGCCTATGAGATTTCATATCCCAGTCATGTATGACAGGCATTATTACCCCAGTTACCCAGAATATTAAATAAAGGCTCAGAAAAGGATAGTAACTTCCCCAAGATCACACAATTGAAGTGTGGCAGAGCCAAAATTAAAACACAGATCAATGTGATTCCAAAGTCTTATTTTTAGCCAAGTCGGTGAGGATGGGGCCTTGAAACTGAAAAGAACCTATCAATTTTAAGAAGCTGCTGTGGTTGGATGTAACCATGATATCTGTCTATCATTCAAAATCAACCCAGGTATTCTTTCTTAACAATTCCCATGGGGCATAATTTTTGTTTATATCAGTCACAAAAGATAAATTGAGAAGCCATAAGCAGATGCTATAAATTGGTCAATGTACTTTACTTGTATGCAAAGAATACATTGATGTATCTGTGGTATGATCTTTCATTATATTAGTTTATCTGGACCATGGTATGAACACAATAAATGTGAGCTAATTAAAATGATTATTGGTAAATTTCTTAACCAGGATTATGCAAGCTACTTTATTGTGATTTATACATTACAATTAAACTCTGGTGCCCCATTTTACCTTCCACATTGATCAGTATGAATGTGTAATCACATGATAACATAAAATTGCTGGGAATTTATTCAAAGTTTTGTTTTGTGCACAATTCACAAAATCTTATGTTGCTGGTTCAGTTCCAAACTGCAAATACACAAGCATAAGAAAAGCAGTATATGCTGGAATGATTATTTTCCAAACTGAATTTATTTAGAAAAAAAGCAGGAAAAGATGTTCCATGAGGAAAGAATTTTATCTTCAAAATATATTTGAGGAATTTTACATAAAATATTCCTATTTTGGAGATACACAAAGAACTTTAATATGAGCCCCAAGAAATCTTTAAAAAAAAGCTTTATTTTTAACATTGTTTCTAAAATATATTTGACCAGAGAATATTTTGTAGTTTCTGTCAGTATCATTTTATTTTTTCCTTGTATGACTTTAGTATCCCATAATACATATTTTAGAAAGTGTTATTTTGTACATTTCCTTAAACATGAATGCCATCTCCAAATGTGTGCCATCTATGAATATTGAAACAGTAGAACAGGATGTGTTTAGTTGTCTCAAAATGAAAACTAACTTATCTTGAAAGCTCTTCCCATTTTCTAAACCTATTTTCATTTATGATCTCATTGGAGCCTCATCAGTTATATTTTAGCTGCAATATCTCTGGTTGAATTTTCATCCTTGCATCACAGGAATCTTGGTGTTTTCCTGCTTATTTCCATCGAATCATACTTTTTTCCTGTACAGTGCCACTGTTGAATTAAAAGCATGAAATGTCATTCAAAGTTGTTCACTGTATGTCTGCAACTATTGTAATTTGAGAACCTTCATCAACTTACCCTGTCTTAGCTATACAATCTTATTTTCCACTGGTCTCCAATACATTCATTTTGAATTTTATTGGTGTGAAGTAATTAAATAGAACCACCAAAGAACCATTTCTAGAATAAAAATAGAGTAATTTTACAATAGATGATTCAAAGCATCTATGTTTCTATTTAATAAGGATGTATCTCCATCTTAGTCTCAATTTACAAGGTAACACAGCTCCCTTAAGGGTCATAAAATATTCTCTCTACATCCAGAAGTGTGGAAAAAACAGAACATAGAATATGGCAGGCAGAGCTATGCTACATGAAAGCAGGAGAGAATAATCTTAAATTCATACTTAAAGGATATACTTTTCTCTTCCGAATCCAATAAATCTTTGGACCAATTATCTCTACCCCATTTGACCATACATAGAATCTGGGATTAAGGTGTCTACCTTTTGATCTCTCTAACAAAAGATATAGTATTGGACAAACAAAAGAGAAACAATATAAACTAGAATCTAAATCTTCATGGAATAACATTAGCAATTTTCCTTGACTTGGTATTTTTACTACTTCATTTATTCAAGGTAAGTTTAAATTCAGTATATACCAATGCTATCTAGTATCTTGAGTGAGTGAGTGAAAATCACTCAGTGTGTCTGACTCTTTGTGACCCCATGAACTATACTGTCCATGGAATTCTCTAGGCAAGAATATTGGAGTGGGTAGCCTTTCCCTTCTCCAGGGAATCTTCCGAATCCAGTGATGGAACCTAGGTCTTCCACATTGCAGGCAGATTCTTTACCAGCTGAGCCACAAGGGAAGCCCATGTAGTATCTTAAATGTATATAATTATATTTACTGTGTGATTTTGTCATTCTTAATACATAGTTTTATCATCTGTATTAGGGTTCTTCAGAGAAACAGACCAATTAAATAGTATGCGTGTATGTGTGTGTATATGTGTGTATGTGTGTGTGTATGTGTGTGTATGTGTGTATGTGTGTATATGTGTATGTGTACGTGTATGTGTACATGTGTGTGTGTGTGTGTGTGTGTATGTGTGTGTGTGTGTGTGTGTGTGTGAGTGAACTGAACAGCCCCCAAGATCTTCAGTTGGTAAAGCTATTGATGTAGTTCTGGTCTGAGTTCATAGTCCTGAGAACTAGGCAAACCAGTGGTGTATGTTCTAATTAAAACCCAGCAGATTTGAGACTCAAGAAGTGTCAGTGCTTCAGTCTGCTTTGAAAGGCCAGAAAAGACCAAGGTTAAGCTCAGCCCCCCGGGAAGAAGGCATTCCCGCTTACCTTTTTGTTCTATTCAGGTCTTCAGCTGATTGGATGAGGCCCACATCAGGGAGGGCCATTTGCTTTCTTAGTGCACTGAGTTTCATATTATCTCATGCAGACACACCCTCACAGACACACCCAGAATCGTGTTTGACCAAAGGTCTGGGAACCCTATGGTCCTGTCAGGCTGACATACAAAATTAACCATCGCCACCCCCATCTGGTATCCCGATTTTTGTGACTGCAAAGGAGTATGACAGGGCTGTATATTGCCATCCTGCTTATTTAACTTCTATGCAGAGCGCACCATGTGAACTATTGGGCTGGATGAATCCTAAGCTGGAATCAAGACTGCCAGGAGAAATATCAACAACCTCAGATATAGAGATGATACCACTCCAAAAAGTGAAAAGGAACTAAAAAGCCTCTTGATGAGGATGAAAGAGGACAGTGAAAAAGCTGACTTGAAACTTCAACAGTAAAAAAACTAACATCATGACATCCAGTCCCATCACCTGATGGCAAATAGAAGGGGAAAAAGTAAAAGCAGTGACAGATTTTATTTTCTTGGGTTGTGAAATCCCTGCGATTGGTGACTGCAGCCATGAAGTTAAGACACTTGCTCCTTGGAAGTAAAGCTATGACAAACCAAGGTAATGTATTAAAAAGCGGAGACATCAGTTTGCTGACAAAGGTCTGTATAATCAAAGCTATGGTTTTTCCAGTAGTCATGTATCGATGTGAGAGTTGGACAATAAAAAAGGCTGAGTGTTGAAGAATTGATGCTTTTGAATTGTGGTGCTGGAGAAGATTCTGGAGAGTCCCTTCAACTGCAAGGAGATCAAACCAGTCAATCCTAAAGAAAATCAACCCTAAAATATTCACTGGAAGGACTGTTGCTGAAGCTCCAGTACTTTGAATATCTAATGTGAAGAGCTGACTCATTGGAAAAGACTCTGATATTGGGAAAGATTGAAAGCAAAAGGAGGAGAGGGCAGCAAAGGATCATCGACTCAATAGCTGTGAATTTGAGCAAACTCTGGGAGATAGTGGAAGACTATGGCATGTTACAGACCATGGGGTCACAAAGAGTAGAACACGACTTAGCAACCAAACAACAGCAAGCCTGGGGACACCTCTATCACCTGGCTCTGGCAGCCAGTGGGTCCCACGGAAATATAACTAATGGAGAAAGAGTATTTAAATAGGTGCCACTCCTAGGGCCCAGCAGGAGGCAACAGACCCAAGGGCTCCTGTGAAGAAGGCCTATCAGCTAATTCTCATGGCTGCGCCCTGAGGGGTAGGCATCTAAACATCCATTTGAGACTGATTAAAACACTGGATTTTAGAAGTGGTAAAGAACTTGCCTGCCAATACAGGAGATGTGAGAGATGTGGGTTCAATCCCTGTATTGGGAGGGCATGGCAACCCATTCCAGGATTCTTGCCTTGAGAATCCCATGAACAGAGGCGCCTAGGGGCCTACAGTCCAAAGGCTTGCACAGAGTTGTACACAACTCAAGCGACTTAGCACGCATGCATGAAACCAGGAATATCAAAGGGTGTGAATCCTTTGCACACTCTCTCTGCTGCTCTCCAGAGCACTATGGAGAACTGGATTCACTTCTGCTGAGTAGGGAGGGAAGAATTATGCTGGCCAGACTGGGCAATAGTAGGTAAGCGACGTCTTTGGAAAATGCCACTAGTGCCATATGCTAATCCCAGGGATGTGGAAATGATGAACACAATGGTGGGTAGGAAAAAAGCGGGGTTGCACCTTCCTCCACTTCATACACCTGCTTCTTAGAGCCTGCATGCAGGGCTTTCTTAGCATATGCTTATAAAGTAAATATATGTGAATGAATAAATGACTGTAAAACTAAATGAGTGAATAAATGAAATAAAATTCATGACCATTGGTCACACATTTTTTTCTATCTCCATTAGAATATTCTAACATCCTCTATTTTGTGTTGAGTTTAGAGATTGGACCCAGGGGCATAATTTACCCTGTGGGAAGATGAGTATTTATTTTTTATAAATATTTCTATTGTAAATTCACTGAGATTAAATATATACTTGTACTTGACACAAAATTACTAATTTTCATGTCAAGGAATTTATTAGGGTCAAATTAGTGCAAGTAAATTATTCACAAGCTGATGTAGATTTCAAGTTGAAATGCTAGTTACTATTCATATTAAAATTATGAATAATGTTCACAGGTAGCCTTATTTCTATAGTGGGTTATTTTTAGTTTCCTTCTTTTGAGTCTTGGTTTGATATAATGGTAATGAGTCATTTGACAGGCAAAATGAATATTTGTCATGATATAATATTTAAGGCAATTACTAAAAATTAGTCACTGGTCCATTTTCTCCTGAAAGGTTTGTTAAGACTTTCCTAGTTGTTTGATTCATATCAATCTTTGCTCTCCCTGAAAGTTTGTTTCTTTTAAAATATCTATATTTCTCATTTTGTAGTTCATATTTTTGTTGCTAGTTATATTAATTTTCTGTTTTCATCTTGCTAAGGAAGAAAGTCATCTATTTAAAATCCCATTTATACTTATATGCATTCAGCATGGAATGGTTTATGTAACATTAATTATATTGTCTAATAGCACTTACAAGGCACCAAACTCTCATCTAGACTCCACGGATACTGTGGTGAAAATGGGATTCTCACCCTGAAATTATTAGCTTACAGTTTAGTGCTATAATTTCTCAACTGATTTGTATACAATGTTAAATTGAGATTCTTAGTTGCTGGTAAAACCTTTATTAAAACTAAATATTTGTATATGCTCCTCTGGAAAGAAATGCCCCCATGGGGAAAAACAAAATCACTTTTCCTACTGGAAGCTTTTCCTCAAAGTAAGTTCTTATTTCATTACATCCAAAGTGACAGCTTGTCACATACCGCTAACCTGAGTCCCATTTAAGAAAGGAAATGTGAATATTTGTGAGTGTATGTATGCAGGCAAGGTGGCAAGGAGGCTACAGATACTTCTACTTTCTCAACAATGTGAATATCAAGGGTCCCAAAAGCCTGGTGAGGAAGGATGACTTGCAGCCTCTATAACAGTGTTGGTGTGAGGGTGGAATTGTCAATAATAAATTAAGCTTTTAGATGGGGCAGAAACATCTTTCTGAGTCAATATCTAAGTGGAGGAATCTAGGCCTCTGTCGTTGGTCACCTTTCACTCAAGTCTTGGAACTGACAATACTGGAACTATTTGGCATTTAATGATAAGTAACATAAACCCTAACACTGGCATTAAAACAGTACGGCAGTCTGATAAGAGGTTTTTGTTGAGTCACCCAGTTGTGTCAGACTCTTTGAGGGAGACAGGTTAGGAGACATGAGGCAAGGAATAGAAAATGTAATGGCACAAACCACCAGTCAGTAAATTAGAGACATCAGCTACTTCCAACCAGTTTCAAAGATATAATCTCAGGCGTCCCAGATGAACACTTTCTAATTCAGTTGGGGTGTCCCAACTGTCCTTTCTTATCTTTGCATGAATGAGCACCCACTTATCTTAAAAATATAGGACAGTCTTTTGAAAATTCAAGACAGAAAAACACAAATCACAAGGGATACCACAAATTCCACATACAAATTCAAGAAAAAATAAAGAAATTGTGATCTCCTATAGAAAGAGAGAAATAATATATCTCAAAATATATTATTTGAGAAATATATGTTCTACAATCAACAAGTCAAATGAGGTTCAGGTAAACAAGATTGTATGTTACAGACCTGTACTTAAATAGACCAAAAAGATTTGCATATGATTCTACTTTGTAAACGAAAATATTTCAACACAACAGTCAAGAAATTTGTTCAGCAACCAGCACAAGGCAATGCATACAAAACTTAGCTATCTGGAAGAGAGAAAAAACAAAAGATAAAAAAAAAAAAAAACTTCACTGTTTGGAAACTAAAACACTGAGCTTTATGTGTGGGATGGTAAGATTGCTCGTGTATGCAAGATATACTCTCCACAATAAAGCATTGGTCATCTCACCCTGATTAGCTTTCATTATGTCACCTTTTAAACTTTATCAGAAGCAACTTTAGAAAGCCTCATCCCTAGGTCATGCATCAAGCTCCATCGTAACAGCCTAGAGGGATTGTTGGGGAGGGAGGTGGGAGTGGACATTCAAAAGGAAGGGGATACATGTATACCTAGGGCCAATTCATGTTGATGTATGGCAAAAACCATCACAATATTGTAAAATAACCATTCTCCAATTAAAAAATAAATAAATAATAAAAAAGAAAGAAATCCTCATTTCATACTGTATTGAGATCTACTAATAAATAATCTTTGGTTTCATAAATTTTGATAAATGCAAATAAGCAGCAACCACTGTTGGATAATGGAACATTACCCAACATGAACATGGAACAGCAGACTGGAAGAGCCGACTGGTTCCAAATGAGGAACAATAGACTGGTATCAAACTGGGAAAGGAGTGCATCAAGGCTGCATATTGTCACCTGCTTATTTAACTTATATGCAGAGGGAGTCGTGCAAAATGCTGACTGAATGAAGCACAAGCTGGAATCAGGATTGCTGGGAGAGATAGCAATAACTTCAGATAAGCAGATGACACCACCCTTATAGCAGAAAGCAAAGAGGAGCTAAAGAGCTTCTTAATGAAAGTGAAAGAAGAGAGTGAAAACGCTGGCTTAAAACTCAACATTCAGAAAACTAAGATCGTGGCATCCGGGACCATCACTTCATGGCAAATAGATGGGGAAACAATGAAAACAGTGACAGACTTTATATTGGGGGGCTCCAAAATCACGGCAGATGGTGACTGCAGCCATGAAATTGAAAGACACTTACTCCTTGGAAGAAAAACTATGACCAACATAGACAGCATATTAAAAAGCAGAGACATTACTTTGCCAACAAAGTCATTCTAGTCAAAGCTGTGGTGTTTCCAGTAGTAATGTACAAATGTGAGAGTTGGACTATAAAGGAAGCTGAGCACTGAAGAATTGATGCTTCTGAACTGTGGTGTTGGGGAAGACTCTTGAGAGTCCCTTGGACTGCAAGGAGATCCAACCAGTCCATCCTTAAGGAAATCAGTCCTGAATATTCATTGGAAGGACTGATGTTGAAGCTGAAGCTCCAATACTTTGGCCACCTGATGCAAGGAACTGACTCATTAGAAGAGACCCTGATGCTGGGAAAGATTGAAGGCGGGAGGAGAAGGGGACGACAGAGGATGAGATGGTTGGATGGCATCACCAACTCAATGCACATGAGTTTGAATAAACTCCGGGAGTTGGCAATGGACAGTGAAGCCTGGCGTGCTGCAGTCCATGGGGTCACAAAGAGTCAGACACGACTAAGCAATTGAACTAAACTGAATGTTGGGTAATTTGAAAGCTGCCAAGAAGTAAGCCCTATTTAAATAATCCTTTGTTCTAGTGTCTGAAGTTCTTCTTCTTTTTTTAAAATTTTTTATTACTTCTCTATGCCTCTAATGATTTTTCAATTTCTGAGAATTAACCACACCAGCTATTACCCATTGCCAGTTTTGAAAGTTTAACATTGAAGACAATAGAAGCTCAATAGCAGAGGATACTAAGAAGAGAAAATAGTCTAGATGAAAGAGTGGACAAAAAAGGAAACCGTCACGAAGGTTTAAAGTAGTTTTGGGACTGGCTCTCTGTAGGTGAAAGAGTGGCAGAATGCGGAGCAGGGGAGAATATTACTCTTGTCCCTTTGAATAACCTTGGAAGATTTCAAATTGGCAGTCCTGAGAGTCTAGCTCATGGATTTGACATGTAATTATATTGTACTTAACTCCTTTGAGGTGCTGGTTTTTGAATTTTCTCCATCCATTGATCTCTCTGTCATTTTATTTTAAAAATCTTCGTTTTCAAAGCAAGAAATGAACAAGCCTAACTTTGGGACTTCTCCTTTGCCTATTTAATGAAGTCTTATCTGAATTTGAATTTTAAATATTTTCTTTCCTCATCAAACTCATTTTCAAACATATTATTCTTCATTTACTTTAAAGATGACAAAAAATGTAATGACCTAATGTTATAGGAAACTATATTTAGGGGTTCGTGATGACTTTCAGAATATGTTTAACTCAAAACCTCAAAGGAAAACTAGTTTTTAAATCATTAGTATTGTCCTTTTGTCCTTTCTAGGTTACTTAAAATTTTTTAAATTATCTTCATTTACCTCTGCCCCCACTGGCCAGAAAAAAGATTACTATGTTGTTACTGAGCCCTGTCTCTGAGCTGAGTTGCTTCAGTAGTGTCTGACTCTTTGCAGCCCTGTAGATCATAGCCCGCTAGGCTCCTCTGTCCACGGGATTCTTCAGGCAAGACTACCAGAGTGGGTTGCCATTTCCTCCTCCAGGGATTCTTCCCAACCCAGGGATTAAGCCTGTGTCTCGTTCGCCCCCTGCACGGGCAGGTCTGTTCTTTGCCACTAGTGCCACCTACGAAGTCCTAGTGAACCCTGGATAGTTTATAAATAAATAAAGCACTGTCTCCTCAAATTATAACACCAAACTCCCACTTTCTATACCATGTCCATGATTTCTTAACATAAAATGGTAGAAATAACAGTGATTTTGAAATTAAAGACAATAAATTTCACATCCACCACATTTTTGTCCTTAGGAAACTTAGTTAATTTGAAGAAACACTACACTTAGCAGAGTTATTTTCCTCATCTATAAGTGAATACTATTATATCTACCTTTCAAGGTTACTGTGAGAATTAAATGATGTTACAAGTGGTTTTGTAGATAGGAATATGAATTGCCAATAAAAATATCAACAGTTATGCAAATTTATGTGATCAAGGAGGCACAAATTGAAAGAAAAATTTTAATAGAATGCCAGAAGTAATAAAAAAAAATGAACTATATACATACGGGGAGAATATCAGTCTGGATCAAATAAGGACAGAGAATCACAGAGAAACAGAGAAAATTTTAATATAAATAATCATAACAAGGGATTGTAGTAATAAGGCACTGTCTAATGGGAAGTAGCAAGAACTCTGATGAAGAATGGCGACTACACCTTGAGTAAGTATTGCAGCCAGGTTGGGAACACCTGTCAGGAATGAGATTCAGCCCTTGATGGGGCAAGAATATCCACGGCCTCTGAGTGGCAGAAAAGTCACTGTGATCTTACGCTGTAAGACATTCCAGAATGCTGCCTTTTGGGACTTAATAGAGATTTGCCCTCAAGGGAGTTACTCACCAGAGCTAATCTACCAGGAAACCACCTGTAGGGATGTGCAGGGAAGGCTGTTAGCTCACTCTGTTGACATCCATAAACTGCAGGAGGTGGGGACAGGATAAACTGTGGCTGATGCAGAACCAGGGTCTGGGGAATCTGTGTGTCCATAATGGTACACTGGAACCGGGAAGAGAGATCCTTTCATCCTGATACTACTTACTAGGGCCATATACTATCAAAGCTTAGCTCTGTACCAGCTGACTAAGGACACAAAGAAGAAAAGGTCCAGATTCAATTTCACAGAACAGACAAAAAGGATCATTGTATAACTGAGAGGAAATAAATCAAACCAGACTTGCAAACATCTTTGAGCAGAAACTATATAAGTAATAGATGAGTAACTGCAATCATTTTCATCTACATTACTGTATTCATCTAAACTTCAATTCAAGATCCATACATATGATAAAAATGTGAAGGAAAGCAGACATAAAATTCAGGTTTATAACAGGAAATGGGTATATGTGAAGGCAAGTTTTAAATGGCTTCCAAGTTGTTGATCATGCTGAGAAATGATATGTGATGAACTGAGGTGCATTGTAAAATCCCAAGGATTCAAAAAATACATTGGCATCAATAAAGAAGAGGTTAAAATTGAAGCATAAATCACAGAACACATTCTTGGGTGAAAGTATTTTGAAAGTTTAGCCATAAGAACTTTCAATACACTTTTACTGCCCCACGGAAAGAACACCCAAAGACGAGCACGTATCTTCAAGGCAGAACATTAAACAGACATTTTTCCAAAAAAGTGACCTGGATGTGCAGCAGTTACAGCAAAGGATAGAAGTGAGATGAATCAAGGGACTCACCCGGCATTTGCACACAGATTAGTATGAGCGCAGTGTTTACAGTCTGGCTCCCACGTTGTCTCAGCCTGGGGTCTTCTCCCTTTATTCTCCTTGGATAAGAGTTTCCGGCTGTTCTTCCCTGGAAAAGCTAACATTCAAGAAAAGGTCTCTGTTGACTGTCCTTCTCAATAAAAGAATAGCAACCAGACCAAGTACACAAAACTAAAACCAGATTGTCAAAAAATCCTAATCCAAGAACACTATGTTTGCAACAAGCATCAGTTTCTAATGTCAGCAGCCAATAACATATCCAGGGGCATCAGTGAGAGAAAGATAAGCAAAGGTACATGAAAATGGAAAGTGATGGAATTTAGATGGTTTTTGAAAAAAAAATGTTTCAGGCTCACAAAAGTTATGATATTGCATATATATGACAAGAAAATATATGACACAAAAAATAAAAGGATCTTAAGGAAAAGAAAAAAATTCAAGTATATTAATGACTTCTAGGAAATAAAAAACATTATCACAAGATAAAATATTTATATACAGAAATGAACTATAGGGTAAAAGATATCTTAAAAAGTGTAATAAAAATGACAAATGGAACTCATGAAAAAAGTAAATACAAATCTAAAGAATTAATCCAAAACTTAAGTCAGTGAAAAAATCTTCCAAAATGAGGGATTAGAGAAAATATGTAATTGTTAACAGATTGTGTTTTTCAAAGGTGATCATGATATCTCCCTTCTCATATGACCTTGACACTGCTCCCACCCAGACATGAGATTCATATCTTTCCATATCATAAGGATCATGATCTCCTTATAATGAAAAGAATGTGGTGGAAGTGATATAATGTGATTTTTCAGATTATATCAGAAGAAGCAATACAGCCTCTTTAGGTCACTGAAAACACACAATCTTGGACTCTTGAGCACCAGTATAAGAAACAAGAAATATGATTATTCTGAAGCTGCTACACTGTGAGGGACTTTAGTCAAAGAGAAAATTCCATTTGGAATAATTTGAATTTTCTATTTCTTCTAGAGTCAGTTTTAATCAGTATTAATTTTTAAAGAATTTATGTTTTTAATCTACATTGTCCAATTTGCTGATAGAATTTTTCAAAGTTATTATATCATCCATTTATATATACTTACAGGATCTTAAGATCTATATTTCTTATTCTTAATATCAGTAATTCTCTCTCTCTCTTCCTTCCTCCCTCTCTTTCTCTATTTCTCAACAGACCTCTTGACTTTATCAGTTTTATAAAGCTTTTCAAATGAGTTTTTAATATTCATTGATCTTGTTTTTTATATTTGTCTTTACTTCTGCTTTTATCTGTATTATTTCCTTTCCTCTACTTTTCTTTAGTTCATTTTGCTCTTGGTTTTTTAACTTCTTGGAAGAGGTATTTAGATCTCTTGTCAAAACTTTGTTTGTAATATACTTATTTGAGTTATAAAATTGTATTTAATATCAGATTTAGACTCATCCTATAGCTTGATATATTTTATTTTTATTATCTTTGGATTCCTATTGTGTTCTTATTTACATTGTGATTATTTCCCTAATTCATGTCAAAATGTTTTTCTCTAATGACAAAGGAATCAAAGAATAATTTTTACTAAATAGTAAAATAGCCATATTTAGATGATAGTGTTAATAGATACACTGTATTAATAATAAATATTAAAAGCATCATTACATACTATTTGGTTATATACATATTAAACACATTAATGTAACCTTACATCTCTACAAACGACTGAGCAACTAACACCTCTCTATAAATTGATAAATGTTAAACATACAAAAAAAGCTAAAGATAAATCAATGAATTTATCTAACAACCAAAAAGATTTCATATTTAGACTTAAATTTGGAGATATCTAATTGGACTTGTATTACATAATATTGGTATAATGTCTCAGAAAGATGCATGGTAAAATTTTTTGTTACCTATCCATTGTCCTTTAGAAATGATTCTTGAATTTCTATTTAAATTATTTAATTTTTTTTCTTGAGTGCTTAGCATATTGAAGTGTCTGGTGTTTAACTGATAGAAATGTATTCACCTGCCTAAATATTTCACTCCCCTATCTCTTTGTCTGCTTGAGGAACCACAAACTGAATTTTTATAGTTTGCCTTCTTTTGCTTCTCTGGAAAATTTTTCTCTAGTCACTCACCCCAAATAGATTCATACATTCAGAATCCCAATGGAGTTTAATAGTTTTGCTTAGGGGTTTGACAATTCACTTATTATGATAACAGACCTGAAACTTCCTAATTTTACTTTGCTCATAATCTTCATCCTTTAACTCTTATCTTCTTGAGTGTTTTTGACTGAATGGATAATAGCTACATAAATTACAGAATCATCCTATTAAAGCGTGTCAGATTTGCCAATAATTCTTAATCCAAAATTTTGCTAAATTTGGTTGGGGATTAAAATTTAAATCCTTTGGTTTCGTGTGTCACCATGTTCTCCTCCAGTCTTTTCTTATTTATTTAAGATTTTGAAGTTGGCTATTGTCTGGCCTGTCGAGGTGTGGGTAGGAAGTTGAGATAAGAATGGGTGGTGGATAAGCCCTTCTGTAGGGCAGGCCCTGGATGAAAGTAACCACGCAGACACGTGCATAGGAGGAGGTCCTGGGCAGAGATGCAGAGCAACCCAGCTGCTAGTCAGGATGCGGCAATGTTCCATGAGTGGATTGCTGTCTCCTCCTCCATGGGGTAGGAGGAAAAAGAGTGCGGGAAGATTGATACACAGTTAGGAATGGGTTTGGATACACTCCTCCTACCGGCAGCTTGTGTGTGGCAATTTTGTAACTAGTACAGATTTCTATAGCCCCAAATCATTTTTCACACTCATTTGTTTAAATGTTCATTTCTCCAACTGAATACTGACTTTGATATGAAACTGCATTTTTATTACAAAATTTTAAGATCATTCCATGAAAATAAATATATCAAATGTATACATATACATCCAAATAACTCATTTACAAATTATGGGTGTTTTTTTTTTTTTTTTTTTTAGTAAATGGTAGGTCATGCTTGCTTTGCTCTTGTATGTGTTTATAATTTATCAAAGTTTTAATTAGCAATCATAAAAACCGTTGCGTTGGAAGCTCAGTTTATTGGTGTTCTCTAACTTAAGACTACCATTAGTTCATATAACAATAATTAGTTACTATCTACTCCATGTCAGACCCTGTTGTAGAGGCCACACAAACAGAACAGTCATGGAAAATGATGACTCTGCCCTCCTTAAATTACAATCTAGAAGAAGAAATACAATAAATAAGCAGTCAAAAATTAAATGAAAAAGTAACTGTGGAAATAAGTGCTTAGAAAGAAAAAGAGTGGGATGGGGAAGAGGAAGTGATGGAGAATAGCTGTTTAGGGTAAGACAGTCAGTAAACAGGGCTTCCCGGGAGCCTCGCTGGTAAAGAATCCACCTGCCAATGTAGGAGACGTGGGTTTGATCCCTGGGTTGGGAAGATCTCCTGGAGAAAGAAATGGCAGCCCACTCCAGTATTCTTGCCTAGGAAATCCCATGAACAGAGGAGCCTGGTGGGCTACAGAGTCACCAACAGTCAGATACAAATGAGCACGCGTGTGCAGGACAGCAGTCCTAAACAACCCTTTAAGGAGGCAGAAGTCTGAATGGACACCTCACTGGTGTGAAGTTTCAGGCCACGAAAAACTCTGGGGTGAATGGACTCAAAGTCATATATTCAAATACAGAGAAGAAAAGCTGATCAGCTAAGGGGTATTATTCCTATTTTCAGTCACGAAGTGATGTTCAACTCTTTGAAACTCCATGGGCTGAAATACACCAGGCCCCTTCATACTCCATTATCTCCTAGAATTTGCTCAAATGGCACCCCACTCCAGTACTCTTGCCTGGAAAACCCCATGGATGGAGCAGCCTGGTGGGCTGCGGTCCATGGGGTCTCGAAGAGTCGGACACGACTGAGCGACCCCATCACTTTCATTTTTCACTTTCATGCATTGAAGAGGGAAATGGCAACCCACTCCAGTGTTCGTGCCTGAAGAATCCCAGGGACGGTGGAGCCTGGTGGGCTGCCGTCCACAGTGTCGCGAAGAGTCCGACACGACAGAAGTGACTTAGCAGCAGCAGCGTGTCTATTGAGTTGGTGAAGCTATTTAACTTTCTATGCCATCCAGTTCTCCTTTTGCCTTCAATCTTTCCCAGCATCAGAGTATTTTCCAATGAGTTGGCTCTTCATATAAGGTGGCCAAAGTATTGGAGCTTCAGCTTCAACATCAGTCCTTCCAATGAATACTCAGGGTTGATCTTCGTTAAGATTGACTGGCTTCATTTCCTTGCAGTCCCAGGGACTCTGAAGAGTCCTCTCTTGAGCAACATGCCGCGATGCAAAAACATCAGTTCTTTAGCACTCAGTCTTCTTTATGCTGCAACTCACACATCTGTGTGTGACAACTGGAAAAACCATAGCTTGAGTATATGGACCTTTTTCAGCAAAAATTGATATCTCTGCTTTTTAATACACTGCCTAGGCTTTCCTTTAAAGAAACGAGTGTCTTTTAATTTCATGACTGCAGTCACCATACACAGTGATTTTGGAGCCCAAGAAAATAAAATCTGTCACTGCTTCCAGTTCTCCTTCGATTTGCCATAAAGTGATAGGAGCAGATGCAATGATCTTAGTTTTTTGAATGTTGAGTTTCAAGCCAACATTTTCACTCTCCCCTTTCACCCTCATGAAGAAGCTCTTTAATTCCACTTCACCTTCTCCCATTAGAGTGGTATTATCTACATATCTGAGGTTGTTGATATTTCTCCTGGCGAGCCTGATTCCAGCTTGTGATTCATCTAACCTGGCATTTCACATGATGTAGTCTGCATGTAAGTGAAATACAAAGGTGAAAATATACAGCCTTGTCATACTCCTTTCCCAATTTGGAACCAGTCAGTTGTTCCATGTCCTGTTCTAATTGTTGGTTCTTGACCTGCAAACAGGATTCTCAGGAGACAGGTAAGGTGGTCTGGTATTCCCATTGCTTAAAGAATTTTCCACAGTTTGTTTTGATCCACACAGTCAAAACCTTTAGCATAATCAATGAAGCAGAAGTAGATTTTTTTTTTTTTCTGGAATTCCCTTGCTTTCTTTATGATGCAACAAATGTTGGCAATTTGATCTCTAGTGCCTCTGCCTTTTCAAAACTCAGCTTATACATTTGGAATTTCCTGGTTCATATATTGTTAAAGCCCAGCTTGAAGGATTTTGAGCATAACCTTACAAGCATATGAAATATGCACAATTATATGGTAGTTTGTACATTTTGGGGCATTGCCCTTCTTTGGGATTGGAATGAAAACTGACCTTTTCCAGTCCTATGGCCACTGCTGAGTTATCCAAATTTGCTGACATCTTGAGTGCAGCACTTTAGCAGCATCAACTAAAGGGTATATATGTGCCTTTAACTGAGCTTTTGCCTAAAGACAAGACATCCACCTAAAAGTCCCTTGTAAATTTAAGATATTATGTCTCAAACAAATAGGTTAGAATGGCTCAATAATTGTCTTATCTAACCAGCAATACAATCATGAACTGACAGAGTCTGTGGCTTTTACTTTGGAATAGGTGGTTGCTTTTCCCTCAGGGAACCAGCATGGTGGCAAGATCTCCAAATGACACATAGAGGAACTGCGGATCCAGCAAAGATGAGAGATTTTTTTTCCCCCCATGTCTTCCATTTCATTACCAAGGGAAAACCTTCTTAGACTTTTAACTGCAGACTTTTTACATCCCCCTGGCTAGAACCGGAACCTATTAATGTTTTCTAGATGGAGAGGAAGTAGTTTTGATAAGGGTCTGATATTTTCAACCCATTTAGTAGAAAACAAACTCCCTAAGTAGCCACTAAGTCTCTGTGAGTGTGTGTGTATTTGTATGCGTATGTGTAACTATTGAGTAGCTATCAATGGCTGTTAAATAAAATATTTTTATTCAATACTGAAGCTACAGAAAACCTTAGCCACTATCCATAACTTACCTTAGAAAGCCATCATTCTTCATTTGACTGTTGTTAAAGAAAGACATAGATGAATGTCTTGCTTAAGGTCACCAAGGAAATAGAATAACAAGGACTCTTAGCATCCAGCAAGAATGTTATTTCCATTAAGCCCTGTTGCTTCCAAAGCTAAATAAAGTGTATCTATTCTTATGAGAAAATCCTCCCAGAGGCCAAGAAAACATTAATTTATGTGTATTGTTATTAGAGCTCTCAGGATTTTTTGCATTGTCAGCAATAATTTCTAAAGCTCACTGTACATAATAAATCAGTTCAGTTCAGTCGCTCAGTCGTGTCCGACTCTTTGCCACCCCATGAATCGCAGCACACCAGGCCTCCCTGTCCATCTCCAACTCCCAGAGTTCACTCAAACTCATGCCTGTAGAGTCGGTAATGCCATCCAGCCATCTCATCCTCTGTCGTCCCCTTCTCCTCCTGCCCCCGATCCCTCCCAGCATCAGGGTCTTTTTCAATGAGTCAACTCTTCCCATGAGGTGGCCAAAGTATTGGAGTTTCAGCTTCAGCATCAGTCCATCCAATGAACAGCCAGGACTGATCTCCTTTAATGATAAAAATATATGCAAGTATTATTTTCTACTGCCAACAGCATTTTGAAAGTGATACCTTTTAGTATATAGGTTTAATGCTGTAATATACTAATGTCTTTTGGAGATTCATTGTGAAACTTTTGTTCCATAGAATGAAGGGGGACTAATAAAAAAATTCACACATCAAATTCAAAGAATTGAATTTTTGTTATATACTATATTTTATGGTGGAAATTTATACATTTAGATGGATATTCATATGTTTCAAATATCTGATGTCTGGAATCATTAATCTAACATTACTCAAATCATAAACTCATTAATGGAAAAACATAAATAAGAAAACATCACCAATTGTTTTAGTGTAGAATGAGTAGTAACATAACAGTTTCTGCATAAGCATCTGATACTCTGTTCTCCCTGGAAGCACTTTGTTGGTAGAGAATTTCTGGTATGAGGAAGAGTATATTAGTTTCTGATAATCAGCTCTAAGCAGCAAACTCTTAATAAATCACTTTCATACATAGAATAAAGATGAAGTCTGAGCATTTCTGGATGGAGTATTAGGTAAATGTTTAATCTATTTTTAATGTGGATCACAAATGCAATGCATTGTTGGCTTTTTAAAATAGTTTTTTTTTCCCTACAAAAGCCTTTTCTCTATAATAACTATCAGCTACACTCCAAAATGGAAAAACTCTCTTAAACTGATATTGTTGTTAACAAAACAAGTAGAAGAGAACAGGCAAAATTATTCTCATTTCTTTATTCCGTCAACTCAACATTTTTTATTTCATCCTTCATTCTTTTGCCATTCATCCAAGTGTACAACACAATGGTGATTAGAGATTAAAAGTATTATTTGTTAAAATAATAAACACTTCATGCCTTCAGCTATCTCAAATACATCAATGGATCATCATATTTCCATGAGAGTCTGGTGACAGAAGGGAGCATGGGATTCAGTCTGTCACAGGAGATAAGAAATAATCTCAGGGAGGCAGAAATTAAAGGAAGCTCCCTAAATAATACCAGGGCTTCCCTGGTAGCTCGGTTGGTAAGGAATCCACCTGCAATGCAGGAGGCCCCGGTTCCATTCCTGGGTCAGGAAGATCCCCTGGAGAAAGGAGAGGCTACCCACATCAGTATTCATGGGTTCCCTGGTGGCTCAGATGGAATAGGATCCGCACACAATGAGGAAGACCTGGGTTCAATACCTGGTTGGGAAGATCCCCTGGAGGAGGACATGGCAACCCACTCCAGTATTTTTGCCCCGTGGACAGAAGAGCCTGGCAGGCTGCAGTCCCTGGGGCCACAAAGAGTCAGACACGACTGAGCAACTAAGTACAGCATAGCACCCTACATAAAGTTACGTCTCAGCTAAACCCTAGCACGCGAGAAAAAAATGTTAACCGGGAGACAGGGAAACAAGCAAGAGCCCAGCAAGAAGAAGAGGACAGATGGTCCCTCACCTATGCTGCTTCAACTTAGGAGTTTTCAACTTTGCAATAGTGTACAAATCAGTTTGTATTCAGCAGGAACTGTACTTTGAATTTTGATTTTGACTTTTGATCTTTTTTCCTGGACTAGATATGCAATGTGATACTCTCTAGTGATGCTGGGCAGTTGCTGTGAGCCGTAGCTCCCAGTCAGTCTCAAGATCACAGGGTAAATAAGCAATACACTTACAACTTTTCTGTACCCAAAAATGCACTCTGTTTTTCACTTTCATTAGCCAATTAGCTACACGAGATATTCAGCACAGATTTAGAACAGACTTTGTATCAGATAATTTTACCCAATTTTAGGTTAATGCAAGTGTTATGAGCATTTTTAAGGTAAGCTAGGCTAAACTGTGGTATTCAGTAGATTAGATGTATTAAGTGCATTTGTGAACTAATGTTATTTTCAACTTATGATGCATTTACTAATAAATATCCCCATCATAATTTAAGAAAGATCTGTAGATATAAAATTGCATCCTATGTTTGGAAAAACATAAGCAAGCCCACCAGCCAATCCAATGACTCCCATACCTGTCAAAAAATGAACCCCCTTTCAGCCAACATTTTGCAGATGAAGTTGGAGAATATTGCCGTAAACAATCTATTATAGATACTACTCCAAGCTAAGGGATTCAAAAATACTATTTGAGGGGGAAGCCAACATAAAAAACAGAAAAGGAGAATGTGTCAGAAAGTTCATCTGACCAAGAGCAGGTCGTATGGTGTCTTGGGTAAGATGCTTGAGCCCAGCTGGGGCTTAGATAAGAGATGTACATGGCATGTGGACATCAGTCAAAACCAAACACATATATGTGGCATCATATTTGTCTTTCTTTGTCTGGTTTATTTCACTTAATATGATAATCTCTAGATTCATCCCTGTTGCTGAAAATGCCATTATTTCATTCTTCTTTATGGCTGAATAGTATTCAATTATATATATATATATATATATATATATATATATGTATACATATAAAGATTTGGGAGATATATATATCTGTCAATGGACATTTAGTTTGTTTATTTTCATATTTTGGCTATTGTAAATTGGCTGTTATGAACATTGGGGTGCATAACATAAATGGATTTATTTACAAAACAGAAATAGATCCAAAGACATAGAAAACAAACTTATGGTTACAAAAGCTTACAAAGAGGGATAAATTTGGAATTTGGGGTTAACATGTACATACTACTGTATGTATAATAGACCACCATCAGGGTCCTACTGTCCAGCACAGGGAAGTATACTCAGGATTTTGTAATAACCTACAAAGGGGAAGAATCTGAAAAAGAAAAGCAATGTATATATATATATGAACCACCGTGATGTGCCCCTGAAACTATGCAGCCTTGTAAACCGACTGTGCCAATGAAAAAACAAGCAAGTGCAGAAAGCTCGGAGTAATTAGGAGCACGTCTGAAAGCGGGAGTGGGAAGCACCAGTGCCAGCAGATTTCGTTTTCTCTTTTTGTAGCATTGCTTCTTTAAAAATGTAAGGATAGTTTTTAAGGGACCTTCTTGCTGGTTATAGTAACAGAGCACTAGCTACTAGCTAGTTGGCGCACATTCTGGATGTGGATGTCCTTAGCATGGTACCCTACTCTAGAACACACACTGCAAAAACAGGTTGCTTTTCTATGTGGTCTCATGAAAAGTAATTTTTAAAATCCTCCTCCTCTCAGTATCCATCAATGTCCTTTTTGATCAAGATATTTGTGAGCTCTGTAGTCCTGAAGATGTTAACTGAGAACATAGGAAAGATTTTTTTTTTTCTTTTTAGAGACCTTAGAATAACTCTTATTTTAACCCTCCTCTTTCCCTTCCTCTCCTTCTAGTCCTTCCTTTTCCTCCTCTTCCTTCTTTTTTTTTTTCAAATGATCTTAGCAATGCAATGGTAGGTTATTATACAGGATAGAGTGAAATTAAGAAGTTTTATTCAGAACACTCTGCCATTAGGAGCCTTTCTCTCCCAGTGAGCTGTAAATTCCAGAAGACAAAGAAGATTTCAGTGGCAGAGTAAGGGATTCTAAAAGATGATGCAAAATAAAGGCATGAAGACATGGTGGTAGTATGAAAACTGAGAACAAGCAAAAATATACACAACGACATATTTTTGATTACAAATTATTTTTGTCATATAGTATTAAAATAAAAAATGCATCTAGAAATATGTATAGAAAAATACACACATTCACATACGGAATTGTGCTAACAATAATAACAGCCCCAGACATAACCTGTTGTTCCAAACCCTTCAGGCTTCCTTCTCCGTATGTATTTCCACTGAAGCCACAGTGCGCATCAGCGCTGTCTTGCTTTATATACGAATATCACTAAAGCGCGAGCAGAATTCCTGAAACAGTACTACATAAGTGTTTGTTCGGAGTCACACTGCCCTTGGACCATGCATGAGCTTTACATAAGTCACTTGTCACTCATAGCAGCCATAGAAGGTAAGTTCTGGGATTGCCCCACTTTTAAAAATAATGAAAGTGAAGAATAGAGAAATTAAACATAAAACACTTAGGGTTACTAAGGTCATTACATACCTAATGCCACTCCACAAGGACCTGATGGGGCCAGGAAGCAGATGCAGGTCGTCACTTTCCATATTGAAGTTCTTAACCTCCATGACTCTGAGAGATTGCGGCAAACAGCTTGACGCTGGTGGACTTCGGTTTTTCCTAATATTCGTAACATTTTAGAGGGTGGCGACACTCCAGTGTTCCTTAAGCATCTCTTTCTCTGCTTTGGAAGCAAACTTGTGAGACTGTCCATCTAGATGTCACCCGGAGTTTTTTTGGTCCCTAGTTGAGGAGGTGGCTACCTGGGAGTAAAATGCGTATCAATGTGTGCCTAAGTTGCCATGGATTCCATGTTCTTAGCAGGGGAGATGTGGAAGTCAATCAATAGCCCCAGCACAGGTAATGTCTTCCCTCATTCCATGCTCTCTGTTAGAGTGTCCAGATTGAGAGCTTTTATTTGACTATTATATAGTGAGCCCCTCAAGAGCTGCCAGGTCATTTAGGGTTTATTAGGCATTGAATATGCCTTACATATTTGACCTGATATAAAGTTCAGAAGACATCTGTCAGGTCCACCATCATCATGCTAATTTCATCAACACAAGAAATTGAGGCTCTTGGAGAAAGACATGCCCAAATTTAGGTAGAAAGAAAAATTAGGTAAAAAGCAAAACAATTAGGGTTTAAAGAGAGCACATCTTTGGTCTTTTCACTCTGCCTTCTATCCTCAGTGTGAGAGCTGCTTTGCATTGGTCACCACTGTGGATATATGGCCACAATCTATTTGAATTTTACTCTCAATAAACTTAAATTATAGATATAAAAAAATTAGACCTACAAAAGTGCAAACTTTTCAAGAATCTTCCAGCAGTCTAAGTGCTACATGCATCATACAAAGAGAAAATCCAGAACAGGGAGAGTCATACAGTTAGTGAGGGTTTATCCTTTAGCTGCAAAATACACTGATTGAACTAAAAGCTAAACATTTCCAAGCCAGGCTTCAGCAATATGTGAACTGTGAACTTCCAGATGTTCAAGGTGGTTTCAGAAAAGGCAGAGGAACCAGAGATCAAATTACCAACATCTGCTGGATCATCGAAAAAGCAAGGGAGTTCCAGAAAAATATCTATTTCTGCTTTATTTACTATGCCAAAGCCTTTGACTGTGTGGATCACAATAAACTGTGGAGAATTTGGGAAGAGTTCAGTTCCACCTGATGTGCCTCTTGAGAAATCTGTATGCAGGTCAGGAAGCAACATGTAGAACTGGACATGGAACAATAGACATTCCAAATAGGAAAAGGAGTATGTCAAGGCTGTATATTGTCACCCTGCTTATTTAACTTATATGCAGAGTACATCATGAGAAATTTGGGGCTGGATGAAGCACAAGCTGGAATCAAGATTGCTGGGAGATTTACATGTGTTCCCCATCCTGCAATGTATGGCAAAAACCACTACAATACTATAAAGTAATTAGCCTCCAACTAATAAAAATAAATGGTAAAAAAGAAAAACAACCTCAAAAAAAAAAAAAATGATTGCTGGGAGAAATATCAATAACCTCAGACATGCAGATGACACCACCCTTATGGCAGAAAGTGAAGAACTAAAGAGCCTCTTGATGAAAGTGAAAGAGGAGAGTAAAAAAGTTGGCTTAAAGCTCAACAAGTTCAGAAAATTAAAATTACATCATCTGATCCCATCACTTCATGACAAATAGATGGAGAAACAGTGGAAACAGTGATAGACTTTATTTTGGGGGGCTCCAGAATCACTGCAAATGGTGACTACAGCCATGAAATAAAAAGACTCTTACTCCTTGGAAGAAAAGTTATGACCAACTTAGATAGCATGTTAAAAAGCAGAGACATTACTTTGTCAACAAAGGTCCGTCTAGTCAAGGCTATGGTTTTTCCAGTAGTTGAGTATGGATGTGAGAGTTGGACTCTAAAGAAAGCTGAGCGCTGAAGAATTGATGCTTTTGAACTCTGGTGTTGCAGAAGACTCTTGAGAGTCCCTTGGACTGCAAGGAGATCCAACTAGTCCATCCTGAAGGAAATCAGTCCTGAATGTTCATTGGAAGGACTGATGTTGAAGCTGAAGCTCCAATACTTTGGTCACCTGATGTGAAAAGCTGAGTCATTTGAAAAAGACTCTGATGCTGGGAAAGACTGAAGGCAGGAGAAGAAGGGGATGACAGAGGATGAGAGGGTTGGATGGCATCGCCAACTCAATGGACATGAGTTTAAGTAAACTCCGGGAGTTGGTGATGGACAGGGAGGCATGGCGTGCTGCAGTCCATGGGGTCACAAAGAGTCAGACACAACTGGACAACTGAACTCAAAACAAATATTGTTCTCTGTTCTGCAAATTTTATCTCTATATGAATCAATACTTAAAGGTCAGAACCTTGAGAACGTGTTATCTTATATATTTCAGGCTTTAGACAACATTCTTTTACAAAAGGTGCAAAGCCAGCATAATTAAACACAGTCAACAGAGCACAAAGTTTAAAGTAAAAGGAACAGATCTAATATGAAGTCAGATTTGTTCTTTCATTACACCTCCCTGGGTCTCAAAAGGTGATTCCCGGACCAGTTACATGGGCATACACCACGTAGCCACATTTTAGAAGTGGGATGCTCAAGCCACACCCACTCCTGCCAAATTATACCCTCTGGGGGTGAGGCTCAGCATCTGTGTTGATCAAGTCACCAGCTAGTTCTGGTGCACACTCAAGTTTGAAAATCACTGGTCTAGTGAGGAGGTCTGCAAACTTTTTTTCCCTCTAAAAGGCAATTTACTAAATAGTTTTATCTTTGAAAGCCGTACAGTCTCTAATGTAGCTTCTCAGCACTGCTGTTGTAGCGTGAAGATAGTCGTGGACAGTACACTGATGAGTGATCACAATGGCACTCTGATAAAGCCTTCTTCAGGGACTCCAAGCTTTGACTTTCAAATAATTTTCATGTGCCACGAAATACTGTTTCTTATAATTTTTTTACAGGTTTTAAAAACATGTAAGAAACATTCTTGAATGTGTGCATGCTTCTTCCAATCGTGTCTGATTCTTTGTGAACCCAAGATCTGTAACCTGGCAGGCGCCTCTCTCCATGGGATTCTCCAGGCAAGAATACTGAAGTGAGTTACCATGCCATCCTCAAGGTGATCTTCCCGACTCAGGGATCAAACCTGCGTCTCCTGCATTGCAGCTTTTTCTTTATCCACTGAGCTACCTGGGAAGCCCAAGAAGTATTCTTAACCTTTGGGAAAAAATCAGTGACCAGTTCGGGTTGGTTCATGGTTTGCCAACTCCTCCTATAGTATCTAGAAACATTAAGATCTTTTATTCCAGAGAGATATTATTCAGTGTCTCAGCTCTGCCATGGGCGAGCTCTGGACTTCAGGACTCAACCCATCTCCATCTCATTGCAGTTTCATCATGTGTAAAATGGAATTAATAATGTTTTTCTCTGGGTTTTTGTGAGACACCAAAAGTCAAATAACTAGTATATAAATGGGTCTCAATACAAATTCTCTCCAGTCTTCTAACAATCATACCTTTTCCAAGTAAATTCCAAGTGAAAATTCTTACCCCTATCTTCTACAAAGATAAGTAAGTTCTCATTGGAACAGTAGTTACTCTCGGACACTTTTCTTCCAAATGAGGGATCTTTTAAATAATACCATTACAGACAGAGCACTCTGCCTTCCCTCAGAAGACTGCTTTCTGTTCCAAAGCTTACAGGCCCAGAAGCCCACATCAGATATAGGCCTCACATTGAAGCTTCTTAATGGAGACAAAGAACAGATGGCTCCAATTAAGAAACAGCAGGAATGAAGCATACCTTCCTTTTCAAACCATCAGAACTAAGCAGACTGGGTCACAAGCAAAGAAGGCTGGCATTTAGACAGAAATAACCATGGACAATTTTGCATGCCTGAGAATAAAGTTGGGGATGAATTGATCATCTGTGCTGAAGATAAAAAACCCAACAGAGAATGTTGGCATATAAAAAGGTCCAATATTTCTGGATTTTTGAGTGATTGCTTATTTGGCAGAGAGACTACCCTGGTTGAGTGTTATTTTTTTTAAATTTTATTGAAAAATACTTAATTTGCAATGTCATGTTAGTTTCAGATGTACAGCAAATTTGATTAGGATATATGTATATACGTATATCCATGTATATATGTTCTTTTTTTACATTTTATTCCATTATAGGTTACTACAAGATCTTGAGTGTAGTATAGACTATATATTCTAGAGTCTATATAGAGTTGGTCTTTAGATTATACAATTGGTCTTTGTTGGCTATTTATTTTATATATAGTAGTGTATACATTTTAATCTCCAGCTCTTGATTTATCCCCTGTACTCTGCCTTTCCTCCTTGGTAACCATAAGTCTCTTCTCTGTGAGTCTATTTCTGTTTTGTAAATAAATTCAGGTATATAAATTTTTTTAAATTCCACATAGAAGTGATATCATATGATATTTTTCTTTCTCTGTCTGGCTTACTTCACTTAGTATGATAATCTCTAGGTCCATCTGTGTCACAGCAAATGGCATTATTTCATTCTCTTTTTTTGTGCTCCAACTCACTGCAGCCCCATGGACTGTAGCCCACCAGGCTCCTCTGTCCATGGGATTTTCCAGGCAGGAATACTGGAGTCGTTCCACTTCTTACTCCAGAGGATCTTCCCAACCCAGGGATCGAACTTGCATCTGTTGCATTTCCTGCATTGGCAGGCAGTTTCTTTAACCTGGGAAGCCCCTGTTTTTTATGGCTAAGTAATATTCCATTGTGTATACATGTATGTATGCATACATATATCCATCTTTGTTCATTCATCTTTTAATGGACATTAGGTTGCTTCCAAGTCTTGGCTATTGTAAACAGTGTTGCTATGCATACAGGGGGTGCATACATCTTTCATATTATAGCTTTGTACAGACATATGTCCAGGAATGGGGTTGCTGGATCACATGATAGCTCTGTCTTAGCAGCTAAGGAACATCTGCACTGTTCTTCATAGTGATTGCACCAACTCACATTCTCACCAATAGTCTAGGAGGGTTTCCTTTTCTCTGTACCTCCTCCAGCGTTTGTTATTTGTGGACTTTTCCATGATGACCATTCTCACCTGTATGAAGTGTATATTAGGATAAGTCTGTTGTTGTTCAGTTGCTATGACATGTTCCACTCTTTGCAAACCCATGAACTGCAGCATCCCGGGCCCCTCTGTTCTCCAAAGTCCCCTGGAGTTACTCAAATCCATATCCACTGAGTCAGTGATGCTATCTAACCATCTAATCCTTTGCTGCCCACTTCTTCTTTTGCCTTCAATATTTCCCAACATCAGGATCTTTTCCAATGAGCTGACTCTTCACATCTGGTGGACAAAGTGTTGGAACTTCAGCTTCAGCAGCAGTTCTTCCAGTGAACATTCAGGATGATTTCCTTTAGGATTTACTGGTTTGATCCCCTTGAAGTACGAGGGACTCTCAAGAATGTTTTTCACCACCTCAATTTAAAAGTATCAGTTCTTCTGCACTCAGGCTACTTTATGCTCCAGCACTCACATCCGTATAAGACAAATGGAAAAACAATAGCTTTGACTATATGCAATTTTTCTGCTTTTTAATACGCTGTCTAGTTTTGCCATAGTTTTTCTTCCAAGGAGCAAGTGTCTTCTAATTTAATGGCTGCAGTCACCATCCAGAGTTATTTTGGAATCCAAGAAAATAAAACCTATCACTGCTTCCACTTTTTCACCTTCTATTTGCGTGAAGTGATGGGACCAGATGCCATGACCTTAGTTCTACCAGTGTTGAGTTTCAAGCCAGCTTTTCCACTGTCTTCTTTCACCCTCATCAGGAGGCTCTTTGGTGCCTCCTCACTTTCTGCCGTTAGAGCGGTATCATCTACATATCTGAGGTTGTTAGCATTTCTCCCATCAATCTTGATTCCATCTTGTGATTCATCCAGCCTGGCATTTCGCATGATGTACACTGTTGCTGTTGTTGGGTCGCTTAGTCATGTCTGACTCTTTGCGACCCCATGGACTGCAACACGCCAGGCTTCTTTGTCCTTCACCATCTCCTGGAGCTTGCTCAAATCCATATCCATCGAGTCAGTGATGCCATCTCATCCTCTGTTGTCCCCTTCTCCTCCTGCCTTCAATCTTTCCCAGCATCAGGGACTTTTCTAATGAGTCAGCTCTTTGCATCAGGTGGCCAAAGTATTGGCGCTTCAACATCAGTCCTTCCAATGAGCAGACACTAATGCCATATGCCACTTATTCGCTGTATGATCTTAAACAGCATCTTAATGATTTCTTGCTTTCCTCATGTTGTAAAAGTAATAAGCCTAAGTTTCCAAGGGTGCACTAGAAAGCTTCACCTAGAAGATGCTCAAGAAGAGACCGTCAGCCACTGCGCTCCCAGAGTGCATTAAGCACTTTTCTTTCCAGCTCCACATCAATAGCTTGAAACCAGCCACATGCAAACACTAAAAATCAGGGCTTGCTTTTATTGTATTTAATTTTGGGAAACACTTCTTAAAATTTACCTTACTTCACTCAGATCAAATCCCTGCACCTGCTGACTCTCTATACTTTACTCCTTAACTATAGAAAGAAATGTATTGTCTGTGATATTTCAGACTTTAACCAGAAGTTATAGGAAAGATGTATTTGAAGAAAGAAATGACAGCATAGATATTATGACACTGTTGTTTACTGCCATTTAATCATGAAGCTCAATATCTTCAGGATGAAGATATCAAAGACCAAACTACATCTGAGGCAAAATTAACAAAGGCTACTTATTCATAAACTTACAGCATATAATTCATAAAGCTTCTTGGAGGGACTTCTTTGTGGTCCGTTCATTAAGAATCTGCCTCCCAATGCTGGGGATGTGGGTTGGATCCTAGACTGGGGAACTACGATCCCTCATGCTACAAGGCAACTAAGGCCACATGTCACAACCACTGAGCCTGTGAGCTGCACCAAATTTGTTACCTGTCACTTCATTCTCATTTTTAAAAATTGTATGGCCAGAATATCTCTATTTTAGCCTCATATTCTCTCGAATTATTTCTTCAAGAGCATCTGACATTTAATTCATACCTACATTTTTCCTGGATGCTGCAACTTGAATGAACCTAGAGGACATTATGCCCAGTAAAATAATCCAGTCCAAAAAGGGCATATTGTATGAGTCTCCTTATATAAAATGCAAACAGTAATCAAATACATAGAGACAGAAAGTGGGAAGGTGATTGCAACAGGTTGTGGGGAGAACACAATGGGGAGTTAGCACTTAACAGGTACAAAGCTTCAGTCTTGGAAGAGGAAATATTTCTGGAGATGCATAGTGATGATGACTGCACAACAATGTAAATGTAGTTAATGTTACTGAACTGTGCTGTTAAAGACGGTTAAGGTGGTCAATTTTTGTAAAACATATTACCACAATGAAAAAAAAAAAAAAGGAATGTATCAAAAATACTGCTTTAAACAGAAGGCAGCTTCTTGCAGATTACCTGAACACTTAGGTTCCTCACTGATGCTCCATCCTGACTCTCCTCTGGTGGGGGATGCAGAGAGCTTGTATCCTCAGTCTCTTCAATGGCAGCTTCCTGTTCTCTTTCTTCCTCTTTTCCTTAATTTCTTGATAGTTTCATAGTAGCATTAACTTCCATCTGGGAAGTTATTATTTAACTAAATTATTTAATTAAATGCTTGCAGGCCAGTTTTAAAAAAATAATTGAAATTTCACCTTCTTACTTTGAAGTCACAAGCTAATTTTGAAGAAAAATAGTACTATCTTTGTTTTAAAAAGAGATTTGCATACTATTTATTTGGCTCTTCTTGGCAGGTCCTTGTTGCTGCAGATGAACTTTCTTTAGGTGTAGCAAGCAGGGACTTCTCTTGTGGAGCATGGGCTCTAAGGCACGGTGGCTAGTAGTTTTGGCACATGATTTAGGTGCCCTGTGGCATGTAGAATCTTCCCAGACCCACTCCAGTATTCTGGCCTGGAAAATTCCATGGACTGTGTAGTCCATGAGGTCACAGAGTGGGAAATTACTGAGGGACCTTTAATTTCACTTTCACTTTTTAGGTGCCTTGTGGCGTGTAGAATCTTCCCAGACCAGTGATTGAACCCATGTTCCAACCCCCTGCATTGGCATGAGAATTCTTGACCACTGGACTACCAAGGAAGGCCAGTACTATTTTTTTGAGTCACCCTATTATTCATCTAATTTTTCATTCTTCATAAATATCATCAGGTAATTTATTTAAATATATTCCTGAGATCAAAAAAATAAAAAACAAACACCCAGAGTTAAAATTGTAAGCAGATTCAATCTTGTCATTTTAGAGAAATAATTGAATATTTATATCATTGTGTATTTCCTTAAAGAAAAGCACTTTAATTTGCATGTATATTTTGTATGTATTTAAATGTTAAATAGTTATCTTATGGGAATAGTGTGTAAAGAATTGTAAATATAAATCAAACTCTGCTTCTTCCCCAAAGATTCATAATTGTGAATATCTGTTTTCATTTTTAATGTATAATATCACTCAATAAATTACTAAATATAAATTGCTCACCAATTTGCTAATTCTGCATAAAGGTTTTACTCAGTAAATGAAAGGTCTCTTCCTCTGTGAATAGCAAATTATTCAATTAAATGAAATTAAGAAGCCAGCATACAAACTATAAAATTAAATATATATCTTGATAAGAGTTAAAATTTAGTGCAATGTATTCACTTTGTAATGTACTTAATTTGTTTATTGTTTTCTGTCTGTTTTCTATAAATATTTCATCACTTTGTTCATTAATTACAGTTTGTTTAGTGATTTCTAAACACATACATTAATTAATTCTCAGTGAACAGAAACAGTGTCCCTATTATTAAAGATTGCTGAGGCATTATCTATCTTATGATAATGTCTACTTAAAAAATAATCTGTACCAAAAAAATAAAGCCAGCTACTCCACATTTACTTACCCATGTGACCTGGTTTGAATATGGCATTCCTCACCAATTTCCGTGGTCTACTAGCTGGTGTTTTTGAAAGTCAGCGTTTTAGTTCTAGGGACTGGCAAACTTTTAGTGTCAGGGGAAGATGGTAAACATGTTTAGCTTTGCTGGCCTGATCGTCTTCGTCAGCACTAACCAATTGTGTTGTTATTGCATATAACCTGCAGATAATATGTAGGTCAATGAGTATGACTATGCCCCAAAGAAACTTTATTTCTGGATATTGAATTTCGAATTTCATATAATTTTCATGTGTCATGAAATATTCTTCTGATTTGTTTCAACTATTAAAGAAACAACTTCAGTCAAAAAATACACTAGACTAATGATGATGATTAATGATAACAGTGATAATTTTTGGTAGGATAGGATCATGGCCTCATTAATCAGCTAGAGTCCTCTTTAAGAGCATTGTTTTTAAAGGAGTTCAGAACACAAAGGCATAATATTTTCCATGCTATTCATTAATTTATATCATTACATTAATATACCTGTCCATAAGACATCTTGCGGGCAAGAAAAGAAAATAAGGTATCTTTACCTTCCTTGGTATTTCTGTTTTCTGCATGGAATAGATAAAATACCTGTCTCAAAAATTATATATATATATATGTGTGTGTGTGTGTGTGTGTGTGTGTGGATATACAATTTTGAACCTTTCATTTGTGAGGCAGGTATTTGTATCTATATTTGTGAGAAATAGATATACAGATCTAGAGAGAGATGGAGACCGAACCTGAGAGTGAGGGTCTGGCACATGGACATCTGATGAAAGACGCTTAATGAATGCAAATCATACTGTGCTAATGATTATTAATATTTTATTCATAGTCACTTTCTCTACTTCACATCCTACTATGACAAATAATAAACGAATATGGTCTTTTACTTTGTATAGACACTAGGTAGGGAGCCCTAAGGAGATCGTCCCAACTTTGAAACCATCCTGCAAAACCATTGTACTGGAGACAATAAAGATCATCCAACCAGGCTTATCTGCGAAGGGTTTCAGAATCACCTGTAAGACAGCCTTCTTAGACAAAGGAACTATTCAGAAATACACACTTCTTACAGGAGTATGACTTAAGGATGGGATGTGGTAGAGAAAATGGGGAAGGCAGAATTCTGGACCATTGTGAATACAATGTAGGTCCATGGCTCAGACTGCTTCTGGCTTCTTTTCTACATATGTTTTTGAACCCAAGACTCATGGAATAGAGTAGTGATTTCTCTTATATCTCTATACAGTTAAAGAGACAGCATAAGTTAGAACTCTTTCATAAGCTATTTGCCAAAATGTAGTAGAAATAACTATGAATCGGTCAGTTCAGTTCAGTCACTCAGTCATGTCCAACTCTTTGCAACACCATGGACTACAGCATGCCAGGCTTCCCTGTCCATCACCAACTCCTGAAGCTTGCTCAAATTTGTGCCCATTGAGTCGGTGATGCCATCCAACCATCTCATCCTTTGTCATCACCTTCTCTTCCTGCCTTCAATCTTTCCCAGCATCAAGGTTTTTTCTGATGAGTCAGCTCTTCGCATCAGGTGGCCAAAGTATTGGAGTTACAGTTTCAGCATCAGTCCTTCCAAGGAATATTCAGGACCGATTTCCTTTAGGATTGACTGATTTGATCTCCTTGCAGTCTAACGGACTCTCAAGAGTCTTCTCCAACACCACAGTATTAACACATTCATCGTTTTGTCATTGAAACCATAGGAAAGTTAAGGTGATCTGAAAAGCAAGTCAAATGGAATTTAGGTTGTAGATATCATGTTCCAGTGGGCATCAGAAGCATCTGGACAACTTTGGAGTCTTTGGTCTCTCCTATAAGTGTCCGTAGCAGCAAGGTCTCACAGTATTGTGTTGGAGCAGTACGGGGAAGCCTGGCTGCGGTCCGTGGGGTTGCAAAGAGTAGGATACGACTGAGCGACTGAGCAATTGAGTAGCCTAGCAGACCACTCCATGAAGAAACAATTTCCTTCTTAGGATTCACAAAACTATTCAAACAATTTCAGAAATCTGTGGTTCTCTAAGTTTTGAGTACGGTAATTTTTATGGGGGTGCAAATTGTTGAAACCAGTAAGTACGTAAACCTGAATTTTAAACATATGAAATTGCAGATGTTTAAGCCAATATATTGGGCTTTCCAGGTTGCGTTAGCAGTAAAGAAGCTGTCTGCCAAGGCAGGAGACAGACGAGACGAGATACGGTCCCTGGGTTAGGAAGCTCTCCAGGAGAAGGGCATGGCAATGCACTCCAGTATTCTTGCCTGGAGAATCTCATGCAGAGGAGCCTGGTGGCTACAATCCTCAGGATCTCAAAGAGTCATACACGCCTGAAGCAACCCGGCACTCACACATGCAAGCCAATACGTTGGAGCTTTCCAGGTGGTGCAGGGGCAAAAGGATTCTCCTACCAGTGCAGGAGCCACAGAAGACCCCCGTTTGATCCCTGGGACTGGGAAATCCTCTGGGGTAGGAAATGGAAACTCTCTCCAGTATTTTTGCCTGGGAAATCCCATGGACAAAGGAGACTGGTGGTCTACAGTCCATGGGGTCACAGAGAGTCAGACACTACTGAGCATACACACACAGATGAGGCAATATATTACTGAAGATAAAATTAAAATCTGGAGAAATAATGTGATTTTTTCCCCACTGTTGCGAAAATAGACTCAAAGTTGAGATGCCATATTTGAGTGGATATTTATTCATTCTTCTTCCCATTCCCAACACATTGCTTACTAAGATATTTTCTTTTCTTTCATGTATTCTAATTTAATTTTAGTAGGGATATATCTTTCTTCTCAGTTCTATCTCAGTAATGAGGACTGAAGACCATAAAGTTGTATTGTGGAAGAAGGATACTTCCCTTGACAAATGACAATGTGCTATAGAAAATGTTTTAAAGTGTTATTTTTATTTTGTACTGCTTATATTTTTTTTCTGAGAAGAAGGAAAAACTGTGGACTGGTAAATACATTCATGCTTATTTTCAAGCATTCACATAATCCAACAGAGAAGATTATTATGATATGACTTATGAGAAGAAAGAGTTAATAATGATGGTAAATTGCAACATGCCTCATTCAAATCTAAGTGTATCAAGTTTGGTTTAGGTTAGCCAAGAGAACAGAGCAAACCTTACATTATTTCACTGATAACTTATACAGACATGTTTAGGTATCATTGTGGTATTGGATCTTGAAAAATTTTTTATGAAACTTTAAACAAATTATTTGACCTGTGATGGAGACCCCACAAACAATCCCTCAAACCATCATCTCCTTAAATTCAATTTAGAGGAATGACGCTTTAAAATATTTTAGTTAATTCATTGTAGAAATAGACAGTAGGTGTTTAAATATAAATCATTAATACAACAAGTATTCTTATAAAGAGAATTTGTGAAAGGACAGTATCAGACATTACAAAAGCATTTTGGTAACATTTTCCAAGCAATGAAATACATCAAAGCATCATTATTTTGAACTTCTGCATTGTCATAATAGAAATTTCAAATAAAGTCTAAAGAAGCTACAAGGGGACTCTTCAATTCACTCTCATTTGTAGCTCGGTGAGCACAATTAAATGAAAATTGTGGGATTACCTCATTCTTCTGAGAAAAGAATAAAAAGGAAAATGAAATATCCTTAAAAAGATATAAACTATTTTCTTCAAAAATGTATTAGATCATAATAGCCAAATTGTCCAGAATGCTATTGAAAATCACCCACAAGACCAAGAACTAAGAAAAGCAAAACTTTAATGAGAAAAAGTTAATGGAGGCCAAGAATAAAATAAATCAGATGTTGGAATTATCTGATAAGAAGCTGAAAATGTCACTGTAAAAATGTTCCAAAATTAATCACAAAGTATGTGAGCATGTATAAGCAAATGAAAAAATGCAAAATATCTGTAAACAAAACCCCAGAAGTTATTTAAAGAAAAAAAAAAAAAAAGAAAGAAAGAAGCAAATGGAAATTACAGAACTTAAACATAATGTCAATTAAAAAAATCACTAGATGGGCTCAACAGTAGATTGCATATAATAGAGGATATAAACGGCAAGCTTGGGGAAAGAACAATAGAATTCATATAGTCTGAAAAAACAAATGAAAATACACTAAAAAAAAAAGACAATATTAATATCATCAAGATATCAGAATTAGAACAGAATGAACATGGGCCTGAAAGGTTACTTGAAGGAGTAATTGCTGATAATTTCCCAAATTTGACAACACACAAATTTATAGATCCAAGATTTTAAATGAACCCCAAATAGAACAAATCACAAGACATCCCAGACAGGACACACCATCATTAAATCCTTCAGCCCTATAGACTGTAACCCACCATGCACCTCTGTTCATGGAATTCTCCAGGCAAGAATATTAAAGTGGGTTGCCATTTCCTACTCCATGGGATCTTCCTGACCCAGGGATAGAACCTAGGCCTCCTGTATCTCCTACATTGGCAGGGAATTGACAGGCAGAGATAATTGGAATATTATTAATAGAGCAATCTCAATTCAAATTATAGAGAAGTTCTCTTCAAAATCTAGGAAGCCAGAAGAAATTGACACAATATTTTTAAGTGGTGAAAGAAATGTGCTATCATCCATGGATTCTGTGTCCACTGGAATTTGTTTGAGAAATGAAGAGGAAACAGAAGCATTAAGATAAATATCAGTTCAGTTCAGTCGCTCAGTTGTGTCCGACTCTTTGTGACCTCATGAACTGCAACACGCCAGGATTTGCTGTCCATCACTGTGATGAATAGGACCTATCCTAGAGAATGTTCAGTGTTCACTTGTAAAGAACATGCATTACACTGCTTTGGGATGGCATGTTCTGTAAATGTCTTAAGTTCGTGTCATTTAAAGCTCATATCATTCGTAAGATACAATGTTTACTTACTGATTTTCTGTCTAGATTATTTACCCATTGATGAAAAAGCGGTACTGTAATCTCCCACTATTTTTATTTCTTTCTATGTCTTTTAATATTTGCTTTATATAGTTATGTATTCCTATGTTAGGATATATAAATATTTACAAATGTTATGTGCTTCTGCTGTACCTTTTTTGTCTCTTAAGTGAAGTGAAGTCGCTCAGTTGTGTCCGACTCTTTGCGAACCCATGAACTGCAGCCCACCAGCCTCCTCTGTCCTTGGAATTTTTCAAGCAAGAGTACTGGAGTGGATTGCCATTTCCTTCTCCAGGGGATCTTCCTGACCCAGGGATCGAACTCGGGTCTCCTGCATTGCAGGCAGACGCTTTACCTTCTGAGCCACCAAGAAAGCACCAGTCCTAATCTTAAAGCTTATCTATCCTGTCTGATATGAAGTGAAATCCCTTGTGGCTCAGACAGTAAAGAATCTGCCTGCAATACAAGAGACTTGGCCATGTTTCATCCCTGGGTCAGGAAGATCCCCTGGAGAAGGAAATGGTTACCCACTCCAGTATTCTTGCCTGGAGAATTCCATAGACAGAGCAGCCTTGCAATCTATAGTCCATGGGGTTGCAAAGAGTCAGACACGACAGTGAGTAACACTTTGTCTTAAAGCCTATCTTGTCTGATTGCTATCCCAGCTTTCTTATGGCGTCTGTTTCCATGGAATATCTTTTTCCATCTCTTTGCTTTTGGTCTATGTGTGTCCTTAAAGCTGAAGAGAGTTTCTTATAGAAAGCATCATATTTTTGTGTTTGATTTTTTTTTAATTTTTCAGTCACTCTGATTTTTTATTGGAGAATTTATTTTGTTTACATGTAAAATGATTATTTATAGGTATAATTCTTGTCATTTTGTTCACTGTTTACTGAAAGTTTTCTAATTTTTTTCATTTCTTCTCTTGCATTTTTTTTTGGTGGTTTGATACCTTACTTTAGTGCTATACTTACATTTTTTGGTCATTTTTTGTATATCTACTGTAAGATTTTGCTTTGTGATTACCACATGGTTTACATGAAACAGCTTTACAACAGTCTATTTTAAACTGATAACTTAATTATGAATGTATTCTAAAATTCTGCAATTTTCTCCTACTTTTCTCCTGTATCCACACTTTATAACTTTTTTTCACAATTTACATCTTTTCTGCTAGAATATCCATTAACAATTATTGTAATTGCAATTGTTTGTACTATTTTTGTTTTGTTCTGAATTTATCTATATGTTTACCTTTGCCAGTGATATTTATATTTCTTTTTCTATTTTTCTCATTTGAGCCCTTTCATTTTAGCTGAAAGAAGCTCATTTAAAATTTCTTGTAAGGTTGATTTTAGTGGTAAACTCCTCAGCTTTTGCTTTTCTGGAAAACTCTATATTTCTCCTTCTATTCAGAAGAACAGCTTTGCTAGGCAGAATGTTTTCAGTAGGTGATTTCCTTTTGTTTTTTCTTCAGCTTTTTGAATATATCTTGCCAGTCCCTGTTGGCCTGCAAAGTTGCTGCTGAAAAATGTGCCCATAGTCCCCTGCACATAAGGTGTTGATTTTCTCTTGCTGCTTTCAAGGTTCTCTCTTTGCCTGTAATTTCTAATGATTCAGTGATAACATGTCTTGGAATGGGTGTATTTGGATTCATCTTCTTTGAAAATTTTCTGGGCTGCCTGTCTGTTTTCTTCCACAAGTTCGGGCATCATTCAGCCATTGTTTTTTCAAATGAACTTTCCGCCTCTTTCTCTCTCTCCTCGTTCTGCGACTTGTACAATGTGAATAGAGTTGACCATTGAACAGCATGGGTTTGAGCTGAGTCAGTCCACTAACAGGTGCGACTTTTCAACAGCAAGTCTTAGAGCGTTATACATAGTCTGCGGTTGGTTAATTCTCAGATGTGGTAAGATAATTGAGTCACCTAAAAATCGTAAGCCGTTTTGACAGCACAGATGACTGGCGCACATAATCCCCCTGTTGTTCAAGAGTCAGTTGCATTGGTACTAGGTTGCCTATAACTACCTTAAGCTACCACCCTCTTCATTATTTTTTTCTCTTCCCTCCTCTGATTGGATTAAATTCATATCCCTGTTTTTAAGTCTGCTGACTCTTTCACTTTATCTAGACTGCTGTTGAAACTCAGCTGTCAATTATGTCATGACAATTATTACATTTATTAATGTGATGCAGTGTACTTACATAATGTACAAAGAGAAATTATGATTTCTTCTTGGTACTTTCTTATATTTTTGCTGAAATCCTTACTTTGTTCATGGATTATTCTCATGACTTCAGTACTTTGAGGTCTTTATGACCATTGTTTACAACTCTTCGTCAGATAAAATTTTAGTCTCTGTTTCACTAAGGTATTTTTCTAGGGCTTTACACTGTTCTTTTGTTTGGAACATATTCCTTTTTTTTTTTTTTTTTTTCTTTTTCCCATTTTGCTTGACTTTCTGTGTTGGTTTCTGTGTATTAGATAAGAAAGCCATATTGATCTTTCTTGAAGGGGTAGCCTCTTGGAGGTGATGATCCTTATTGCTTGACCTTGCCTACCTGTTACTTCTTTCTCGAACCTTAGTGAAGGCCCAAGCGACCTTCTTTTCTTCTCAGTGGTCCTCAGGAGATGAGGGTGCCAAGACTGGTCAGTGTAGCAAAGCTGAGAGTCTCCGTCAGAACCTAGGTCTAGGCTGATTGGAAGCCACACCCTCAAGATCACTGTCGTTATTTTCCATTTGCTCTAGTTTGATCCTGACGCTTTCTTTGGACTGTCGTTGAATTCTTCAGTTTCAGACTTTCTGTTGAGTTCTTTTAATGATTTCTGTCTCTTTGCTAAATTTCTCATTTTGTTCATTTACTACTTTTCTGATTTTGTTGACATATCTGTTGTTTCTTGTAACTTATTGAATTTCCTCAAATAATTTTTTTTTCATTCGGTATCAGCTAAGCCACAAAACCGCCCGTCTCGGGCGTGGTTAGGAGATGTGCTGCGATCTTCCAGCGATGGCGTGCTTTGATTCCCCGTACTGCCTGCGTTGCTGCTTTTGCATTTGCAGTAGCGGTCACCTTCTCCAGTCTCGACCAGCTGCTTGCAGGTGGGCGATACTTTCTGTTGGTCCTGCTTGTATCTGGTGCTTACTCTGGCCTTGTGTGGGTAATCTGCTCCATGCTTCTTGCTCCCTCTTGTGGCAGAATCCTTAAGCTTGTAAATCTTCTCTTGATCTACAAGTCTCCAGCTACTAAAAACCTCTCTTGTTTTCCTGATGCTGGAGCTAGGGCTCATTTTCGTGGTTTGTCTCTCTCCTGCAGATTCTGGCATGTTTTCGGAGAGCACTCCATGTCTACCAGAGCCGGTTCTTTTTCCAGCCTTGGGGAGTCCACACAAGGAACCAGCTACAGCGGGGAGGTCTCCCTAGCAGCTTATGAATAGTCATCCTGGTGGAGTCCTGAACACAGCCAACAAAAGCTATGCCCTTTAGTGCTCCCTGATCTGCTCATCGGCCTTCCTCCTGCCACGGAGGTCTCCCTTCCGTGCTCCAAGCGCTTTGGCAGAGAACTGTTTCTTTGGCAGCATCCTGCAAGGCCAGAGGAGCCTGGTGCTCGCTCACTGAGTTCCTTTTCCCTGATGGAAGTCGGGTGCTGGCTAGGTTAGCTCTATGTCCCCTCAAACCGGGGCGGGGTGGTGCTGACAGAGTTCTTATCCAAGGCTCTCCCGATGCTCCTGGCTGCCCAAGTCAGCACTCAGCAGGGGTTCCCTGACCGTGGCTGACTGTGGCTGAGGCCGCCTTATAGACTTCTGCTGGTTTCATAGCCTGTACAAAGGTCTGGGCGCCTGTTACCCAAGGCATCCGTGCGAGTCTCTTTCTGGGTCCCTTCACATGTGCAGCTGGATCCCACTATTCCCGAAGAATCATGTTTGTTCATAAATAGATGCCAAATTTTAGTTATTAAAATGGGGGACAAAAAGTAGGGAAATCTTTTGCTGACATTTCTCCAGAGACCAGTTTTAAGGGAGCAAAACAAAATTCAAAACCCTGAAAATAATAACTCCTTTTTGAGCAACTGAATATATGAATAAACGATAGATAGACCCATTTATAAAAATAGAACTCCAACCCACAGCCTGTGGCAACCAGCCCAGGAAACCAACCCATTAGCTGCAGTAACCAGCCCAGGATGTCAGCCTCCTATCTATGTCGGTCTTGTGGGAAGTCAGAACAAGAAGACTGTCTCTAGTAACAATCCAGGAAATCAAACAATAACTCCAGTAACAACTGGCTCAGGATGACCAGAATTTGATTAATAATTGACAGCTTCTCTAATTTTTGTCCCTACTTTCAACTGAGGACCAAATAGAAGAAAATACGCATTCTTGCCCTGTCACATAATCAAATAGTAAACCTCCTTTCTGCTTAGCTTTCCTACCACTTCCCCATGGAAACAGCCTCCAGTCAGGGCATACTTGAAGCCTGCTCTCACTCTTCTGACTTGTCTTGGGTGTCTGCCAAAACAAGGGACAGTGGCTGACTTCATCACTACAGCACTTTGAATAAATAACCTTTGCTTGTTCTCATTTTGTTGTTATTTGCTTATTTTCACAATTTCTCTTTAAAAAAATACAAAAATCATGCAGGAAAGAGAGCTTTTGCCTATATCTATATAATTTTTTGTAGATAGTAGTTTTTTTACCTATAGATAGTTTTGTTTCTTTTCACCTATTTCTATATAAAAAATAAAAGAGCTTTGATGTTGTCTGAAATTCCCTAGCCATCCAGTGGTTAGGGCTCTGCTTTCACTGCTGAGGGGTTGGATTCAATCCCTGGTTGGGGAACTAAGATCCTGCAAGACATGTGCCTAATATTAAAAAACAAACAAACAAACTCAAGTGCTTTAACAAAAAGAACTGAGGTGTTGTCTAGAACTGTCCACAGATTAGCTCTAAGACATCTGATTACTTTTTAACACTCAAAATGCATTGCTCAACAGGGACAACTTCATATGCTTCCAATAATGTGAGCAATTGGTTGGTATCATGAGAGTAGGACTGTGTGTGCAACAGTGTGTACTAATGTAGAATAATTCCATACTCTCTGTGTTATTCATTGTCTTTTATCTTTGCACATGTTTATTAAACATTGTGTATTAAGTATCCTCTTTGAATGTGATCGAGGTGTGTTACTATTGACTTAGTGGGAAACAGGAACACAATCTAACTTCTTAGATACAGACCTCCAGCTCCAGGACAGGGGAGAATACTGAATTGAAAGTAATCTTGAACTTCAGTCCTACTACTAAATTTATGTGCAAATTTCTCCCCAACGATCCCAATTATAAGACTTGAAAGGCTACTCATATATGCCCAAAGGTTTACCCCAAGTTCAGCTTTGACCCACAGAGTGCAAAGGAATCTGAGATCACTCTGCGTGTGATTGAGGGAATAATTTCTGAAAAAGTCAGGAACACTGAAATGCAAGACAATTTAAAACTGAAAAAGATGATGGGCCTTTTTCTGTGACAACAGGAGAGGAGTGAGTTACAGATAAGTGGTTTAGGTGACTCGGATGAGCTGTCAACAGACAAACAAACCTTTAGAGACCAGAGTGGAATGCAGCCCTTTGATTGGACAGAGTGTTATAGATGCTTCAAGAAAGGAAACAGTAGGTCCAAAGTACATACTTTCTGGAATGAATTAAACAGGAATTGCATCAAAAATCTACATCTTCTTAGAAACAAATTGAGCTATAAGTAGCTGCAATGAAGCCTTCTAATTGTAACTTTGATGTTAAAAAACTCACTGACCTTCAAAGAATGAAGTGGACTTCACAGACCTTACATGAGTTACTGTTTGATACACTGGAAAGATCAGAGACAGAGAAGTTTAAACATCATTTGTTCGGTCCATGACTGGACATTAACTGTCACCTTATTTCAAGTCTCTGAACTTCAGCTTTGTCATTTGCAGAAGAAAGGGAATGTCTTCCAGCCTCAGTGAGGAGCGGTGATGGTGTCAGGGAACCACGGGCATGATGTGCAGGCAGCTCACACTGGCTGCAGGGGTGACCAGGTGCGGTGATTATCATTTAAATGAGGACTTAGGATGGAGGCTGTTCAGGTCACTTATGGGTCCAGGTTCTTGGGTTTATGGGCTTCCCTGGTGATGCTAGTGGTAAAAGAACCAGCCTGCAATGCAGGAGACATAAGAGACATGGGTTCCATCCCTGGGTCATGAAGATCCCTGGAGAAAGGGATGGCAACCCACTCCAGTATTCTTCTCTGGAGAATCCCACGGACAGAAGTGCCTCGCGGGTGACAGATCATGGGGTCATAAAGAGTCAGACAAGACTGAGGTGACTTAGCACACACACATTTGGGTTTATGATGTGGACAGAAGAAAGAGCTATATTTTATATAGAATATGATGATTATTCAAACTAAAGGAGAATAAAAAGCAATGAACTTATATAAATCTGATGAAGTTTTCCTGAATGTGTCAGGAGAAAATATATTCAAATAAGAATATCTATAGCTGCCTCTACATCTGTGCTCTGTATGGAAAGAATTATCAGAATCCCAGAGAACACTAGAGTGAGAACCCTAAGGCTATTCCTTCTATTCTTCACACCAGTTTAGAACTTCCACAAAAGATTCAAATTTCTATTCTGTTAAAATGACTAAAGAACATGCAGATTAATTGTCAGCCTTTAAACATGTTCCCTTCTTTCTTTATTTTTTGATTAAAAAATCAAACCCAATTTCTAATGAACAGGTGTTTAAATTTTCAGTCTTCATGGACTCTTTATTTCTCTTTGAAGCTTAGTTGCCTTACAATACTGAGTTAATTTCTGCTGTATAGCAAAGTGAATCAGTTATAAGTATGTATGTGTCTATACACACACACACACACATATCCCTCTTTTTTGGACTTCCTTCTGGTCCAAGTTAAGCCACAGAGCCTTGAGTTGAGTTTCTTGTGGTAGGCTCTCGTTAGTTATCTATTTTATACATAGTACCAATAGAGTATATATTTCACAGAATCTTAGCAGTTTCTGCAGCAAGATTCTCCATTGATAACCACTCAGTTAGGCAATGGGAATAAAGAAGAGATAGTTTCAGAAATTCTTTTTAAAAGATGCTGATTAATGCCATGTAAATTTTACATGTAAATTATCTCCTACTAGAAACATCATTATTACAAAAAAATATTAATACATAGTCAGCTCCACTTCCACATGCAGGCTGTCCTTGGCAGAAAGGGCTGAGAATGGTTGTCCAGTTTGGGCCCTACCTCATACTTGCTTAAGGGCAAGTCACTTAACCTTTCTATGCCTCTGGAATTTTATCTCTAATCTGGAGAAAGAAGCATCTCAGAGATTTCTTTGTGTGTGTGTGTGTATGTGTGTGTGCACACACATATTTAAACAAGCATTTTCTATATTTAATGGGTGTTCAAAATGAGTGGTAAAGTGACTTTCCTAAGTCAGAGAATGTTGGCTCATTCGGTCAACAAATGAATGCCAACCTCCTGCCAGACCTTTGATGGAGATGAGAGAAACGCAGTTCTGCCTTCCAGGACACGTGGTGTAGTTGTGTTTTGGGGTGAAATCACTCTCACACAGAGCATTATTGTGCATCCGTACCGTCAACATTCTCTTTTGGGCAAATAGCGCAGCTCTTTAGAGATGGGTCACATTTTAATTGGCTTTGTGTCTTTCTTTCAGGTTCTTATCTGTCTGTCCCTCTGAGTCTAGCAGGTTCTTCTATTTGTTCATTTATTGAAGCATAGTAGATAGATCTACAATGTTGTGTTAGTTTCCTGTGGTACAGCAAGGTGATTCTGATACTCTTTTTCAGATTCTTTCCCATTGAGGTTATTACAAGATGTTGAATGTATTTCCCTAGGCTATATAGTAAGTTTTATTGTTTATATATTGTATATATAGTTGTGTGTATCTGTTAGTCCTGCAGCTCCTAATTTATCCATCCCTTTTGGTAGCCATAAGTTTTTTTTTTTTTTCTACATCTGTGAGTCTGTTTCTGTTCTATAAATAAGTTCATTTGTAGATTATTTTTGATTCCACATATAAGGATGTTCTTTGATGGCTTTCAGCTCTGTTGAAAATGGCCCTTGGTGGTGGTGATGATGGTGGTAATAGCACTACTTCTGGTGGGCATAATTGACACTTTTTGACCCCACTTTCCCTTTATCCTCATAACAACACGTGAAGTAATTTCTGGCATTAATCCCATTTTACTGATAAAAAATCCAAGACTCAAGTTCACACAGTTAGTAATTGCTAGAGTCAGGATTCAAACCTCACCAGACTGACCTCAGAGCCCACACACCAGGGTGACCCAAACTGGATTCCTCAAGTCATCAGCGTAATCTGGAAGCCTGACAGGAACATAAATTCAGGAGCCCTGATCCAACCTGCTGAACAAGTAACATTGCTGGAGTTTGGTGCCTAGAAAAGGAAACCCAACAAGTTCACGATGTGATTCCCAAGCAGATCAAAGCCCAAGAGTCACTGCCCTGAACCAACGGTGACTGAGTCAGCTTAGCGCCCAGGCACCTGTGACTCTGTCCTTGGCTTGCAAGCTGCATAATCACCATGTTTAAGCACAACCCTGGGGTAAGTCTCCACCTCTCAACCAGAAGGTGATGGCTTCTAATCTCACAGTGCTGCTCAAACTCAGTAAGGTTTATGATGAGAAACTAAGGTGATATGTTCAATCTAGTTAACTTTATATCCTATCCATGTAAAACACACGATTATGTGCTTACAGTATTACTAGAGATCATCAATATGCAGGGATTATTATTTGCAATTTAGCTTTAGGAAGTACAGCTCGAGCAACCTCTTCTCCTTCACTACTGAAACTCTGTTCTGGGATCTCCTTTTCATATCTTGTCCCCTTCTGATAGTAACAGCCCCCAAAGACACTGACACCTGCTCTCACGTGACGTTTAAACATGCTCTGCCTTAGGTTTGTTTTGGTGTGTGCTGCTTCCTGTACTAGGTTGTAACTCTCTTAAGATCTCTTTAAGAATTAGAACAGCATTTTCCAATTGCTGGCAAGAATGGATATGAATAATAAATAAGAAAATAAAGTGATTAAAATGTGCCTTACAGGAGACATTAAAGTGATGCCTTATTAAAAAATACTGCTTTGTCTGTTTCCGTCATGATGGAATGAATGAATTAGGCAGAGGGAAAACTGACTGTGGTCCATTGAGTGTTAGTAAAGTGGAAAGGTTTATGGACAACTGAATTCTTTCTTTCTCATAAATGAACAGAGCCTATTAAATATGACAAAGCCATTTTCAAATCCACTTATAACACTCCTAAGAGGGTGAAGTTGCAGCACATCTATTTTCATTTCTAATATGGGGCATGTTTTCTCAACAATGGGCTAATAATTCAGCATGTGATGTTAGCAGTTTTTATCCTCTGTGTAGTAGGAAGCATTACCATCAAACCCCAAAGAGTCGTGAAGTTCTTAGCTTAGTAGAAGAAATTTCAGAGAAAGCCTCTGATGATACTTTATGCCTCTCGTTATTACTTAACTGAGAATTATCAAAATGTTTAGAGTTGATTATTTCATATTATTGTAGGACTTTATCACTAGCTAAGGTGTAGAATAATGCTGATAGTACTGAGGAAATGCATTATATAATAAGAATGTTTGATATAAAAGTTACTAAATATTTAGTTATTTGGAACTAAAACTGAAGTGAATACCAGAAGTGAAGGAATTTATGGGAATGAGTCAGTCTAGTACTATTACCTTCCAAATGAAGTAACCCAGGTTAAAGAATTGTTGTCATGTAGGCAGTGAAGGCTAATCTTTTATTCACTGCTTAATCAGGCATCACTGTAGGCCACACTTTCTTGGTGGTTCAGATGGTAAAGAATCCACCTGCAATGCAGGAAACCCAGGTTTGATCCCTGGGTAGAGAAGATCCTCTGGAGAAGGAAATGGCAACCCACTCCAGTATTCTTGCCTGGAGAATTCTATGGACAGAGGAGCCTGGTGGGCTACAGTCCATGGGGTCACAGGAGTTGGACACGACTGACCGACTAACACACACATACACCCTACATATGCTACAAAGGGAGAACACAAAAAGAAGGCATTAGACATATTTTCTTAAAAGATCAGGATACAGCTATGATTTGAAGGTAGGAATTTCTGAATTACAAGCGTATCAATGGTTCAGTTCAGTCACTCAGTTGTGTTTGACTCTTTGCGACCCCATGGACTGTATCACACCGGCCATCCCTGTCCATCACTAACTACTGCAGCTTACTCACACTCATCGAGTCAGTGATGCCATCCAACCATCTCATCCTCTGTTGTCCCCTTCTCCTCCTGTCCTCCATCTTTCCCAGCATCAGGGTCTTTCCAAGGAATCAGTTGTTCGCATCAGGTGGCCAAAGAATTGGAGTTTCAGCTTCATCATCAATCTTTCCAATGAATATTCAGGGCTGATTTCCTCTAGGATTGACTGGTTTGATCCCCTTGCAGTCCAAGGGACTCTCAAGAGTCTTCTCCAACACCACAATTCAAAAGCATCAATTCTTCAGTGCTCAGCCTTCTTTATCATCTAACTCTCACAGCCATACTCGACTACTGGAAAAACCATGACTTTGACTAGATGGGCCTTTGTTGACAAAGTAATATCTCTGCTTTTTAATATGCTGTCTAGGTTGGTCATAGCTTTTCTTCCAAGGAGCAAGTGTCTTTTAATTTCATGGCTGCAGTCACCATCTGCAGTGATTTTGGAACCCAAGAAAACAAATCTGTCACTGTTTCCATTGTTTCCCCACCTATTTGCCATGAAGTGATGGGACTGGATGCCATGATCTTTGTTTATTGAATGCTGAGTTTTAATCCAGCTTTTTCACTCTCCTCTTTCACTTTCATCAAGAGGCTCTTTAGTTCTTCCTCCTTTTCTGCCATAAGGGTGGTGTCATCTGCATATCTGAGGTTATTGATATTTCTCCCAGCAATCTTGATTCCAGCTTGTGCTTCCTCCAGCCCAGTGTTTCTCATGATGTACTCTGCATATAAGTTAAATAAGCAGGGTGACAATATTCAGTCTTGATGTACTGCTTTTCCTATTTGGAACTAGTCTGTTTTTCCATGTCAGGTTCTAACTGTTGCTTCTTGACCTGCATGCAGATTTCTTAGGAGGCAGGTAAGGTGGTCTTGTAGTCCCATATCTTGAAGAATTTTCCACAGTTTAAGTGTCTCCTGTGGAGGCACAGGTCAGCAGTGGCCTGCCACAAGGGCAGGGGCTCTGGGTGCAGGAGACCTGGTCACACAGCCTGTGGCATAAGTCCTCTTGGAGGAGGTTGCCATGGACCCCACCATAGAGCTGCGGAGCAGATGACCCACAAACTGCAGGACAATTATACCAAAGAAATTCTCACACTGGTAAGAACGTTCTAGGACCCACAGCAGATATCCCAACCTGGGGATCTGGCAAAAGGACTGAAAACCTCCAGAGAATGTGACTTTGGAGGTCAGTAAGATTTGATTACAGAACTTACATGGGACTGGGAAAACAGACTCTCGGAGGGCACAAACAAAACCTCGTGTGCACCAGGACCCAGGAGAAGGGAGCAACGGCCCCACACGAGGCTGACCCAGGCTTGCCTGTGAGTGTCCCGGAGTCTCCGGCGGTGGCGTGGGTCCGCGGTGGCCAGCAGCAGGGCACAGGGCACCGGGTGTGGCAGGGTGAGCGCAGGACCTTTTGAAGGATGTCCCCGTTACCTTCGTTACCTCCACCACAGTTTGGTCTCAGGTCAAACAACAGGGAGGGAACACAGCCCTGCCCATCAAACAGAAAATTGGATTAAAGATTTACTGAGAACTGCCCTGCCCATCACAGCAAGACCCAGTTTCCCCCACAGTCAGTCTCTCCTAATAGGAAGCTTCCATAAGCCTCTTATCCTTCTCCATCAGAGGGCAGACAGAATGAAAACCACAATCACAGAAAACTAGTCAAACAGATCACATGGGCCATAGACTTATCTAACTCAATGAACTGTATCAATGGTAAGTAAACTAATACGCTGTTATATTGCTGTTGTTGATGAAAAATCTACTTATGAAATGAACCACATGCAAAATTAAAATCATCAGTAAAAACAGAAATAGAATTTTCAAAAAAAGGAAGACACCTTCATTTAAGAAAACCTAGGTGTTCTTGACAGAGAAGGAAATGGCAACCCACTCCAGTGTTCTTGCCTGGAGAATTCCAGGGACGAGGGAGCCTGGTCGGCTGCCGTCTATGGGGTCGCAGAGAGTCGGACATGACTGAAGCGACTTAGCAGCAGCAGCAGCAGCAGGTGTTCTTGAAGATATAAAGGATGTCTCAAGAAGTAGAATCAGCCTTTAAGAAGCCATGGTAACAAGGTTACAGGGGTTTCCTAGGAACAGGGTTCAGCTCACATGCCATGTGTGAGTGGATGAGACACTGATGGAGTGGTTCACAGCCTCTCTGCTTCCCTGACAAGGCTGGATAAACTACCCTATTCCCACTTTGGCTAAGAGTTTGTAAGTCTGGCAGTCCTGCTGTTCCATCAGAGCCAGAAATAGTTCTGGCGTCTTTGATCTGATATCATTCACAAAAGAGGATGGATGTTAAATTAGAAAAAGGTGAAGGACAGTGACTGAAAGCATGTCAGCATTGCACGGGTAGAAGGGAAAGAGCCTCAAATGAATACACGTTTTCTGACTGTAACTGTCTTCCTCTGTGACTATGATACCTTGTTAGCTGAAGTACTTAAAGATTTATAACTTTATAAATACATCAGATTTAACTGTTTACTCTAATGTCAATGATTAAAAAACATTTTCTTAAAAAAGGTCAAGTTAGCTCCAAAGATAGGAGTTTATTTACTTGGAGGAATTATGGCCTGCTGGAGTGTCATAATAATTTTTACAAAAAAGTTACTTAAGTCTCCTCTAATTGACATATTTTCAACAAAAATACACATAATCTTTAAAAATTTCCCATTTATAAATCCCAGAATATGGTCAGAGGCAATTCTCAATCATTCCAATTAATTAATGAATTTTGATGCTGATATTTTTAATTTTTTAAAGAAAATTAATCTGCCATGGTTTAACACATGAGTCTAGAGATTTAACTACAGTTTCAGATTTCATTCAATGATGAATCCAGTCTTTTATGGCTAAGAAATTCTGTAAAAAGTCACCTAACATACAAAGGTCACTAATTTCTAATAGGAACTATGAACATCAACTTATAACTTTGACCTCCAGTGACTCAAAATATGCCAAGTGGATACTCCGCACAAAGTAGTACAGTGGGCTCTTTCTAAGTCAGTTTTTCTTCATTCTATTAATTGGGCACTTTGTCTCCAGAAGGAGAGAAAGATACAAAATTTTCACATTGAGGAATTTGATTTTAGATTAATGGAGGCTCTCATACAGATTATGAACTAGCAGTCTATTATTAAAACTAACTACTATCTAAACTCTTTATAAGTTGATTTACTTACTTGTACAATAGGAATGAATAACTATCTAAAATTAGGAGCTTCTGCGAAAATTAGAGATTGTGAATGCTGAGTATTTATTATAGAGCTAGGAACATGGTAACAATATGGTAAATGATCGTATTTTGGTTATAGTTTTGTTTTCCCTACCTTCATTTTCCTTATTAAGCTAGTTTATGAATTAGGCATAGCTTTGAATATTAACGATTACAAGAGTAAGGCATCCGTGGAGTTTTTTCAACTTATTGGAAATACAAAGTAACATCTTCAATCTAAGCAGTGATGGATTTGAGCTTGTCAACATACTTTTTCTTTTTTTAGACTTTGCAAAAATACAGTGGTTAGATACTTTATTCTACATTGGTTAAGAGTTCAGCTTTTGAGCCAGACAGACATGGGTTTGGCCCAGCTTTATTATCGATTTATGTGGTAGAGTGCAATTTCTAAAACATCACTCTAGAGTAAAACTGGGGAATCTGAATAAATGGGTTTATTGCACCCATATCCATACCCTCAGTTCAAGTCAGTTCAGTTTCTTAGTCATGTCCAACTTTTTGCGACCCCATGGACTTCAGCACACCAGCCCTCCCTGCCCATCCCAACTCCTGGAATTTGCTCACACTCTTGTCCATTGAGTCGGTGATGCCATCCAACCACCTCACCCTCTGTTGGCCCCTTCTCCTTCCACCTTCAATCTTTCCCAGCATCAGGGTCTTTTGAAATAAGTCAGTTCTTTGCATCAGGGGCCAAAGTATTGGAGTTTCAGCTTCAGCATCAGTCCTTCTAATGAATATTCAGGACTGATTTCCTTTAGGATGGACTGGTTGGATCTCCTTGCAGTCCAAGGGACTCTCAAGAGTCTTCTCCAACACCACAGTTCAAAAGCATCAATTCTTCAGTGCTCAGCTTTCTTTATAGTCCAACTCTCACTTCCATTCATGACTACCAGAAAAACCATAGCTTTGACTAGATGGATCTTTGTTGGCAAAGTAATGTCTCTGCTTTTTAATATGCTGTCTAGGTTGGTCATAACTTTTCATCCAAGGAGTAAGTGTCTTTTAATTTCATGGCTGCAGCCACCATCTGCTTTATTTTGAGATGATACCTTTGGAGGTAGCTGGGTAAAGAACACATGGGATCTCTCTGTATTATTTTGTAGCTCTGAGAGTACCTGCACTTATCTCAAAAACTTCAGTTAAAAATGTCTAAAACACTGTCCTTGGTCCCATATGTTCTTCCAGACATGTACCAAAAGGCAGAGTCTATTTCCTCTTCTCTTGAGCCAGAGGGAGACATTATAACCACATTGCTGAACAGAACGTGGCAGAAGAGATATTGCATGACATCCAAAGCAAGAAATATGCCACTTAAAAAAAATTAATCGAGTTCTGTTGGTTTACAGTGTTGTGTTAGGTTCAGGTGTACGGGAAAGTGATTCAGTCACACACACACACACACACACACACACACACACACACACACACATGCCTATATTCATTCTCTTTCAGATTCTTTTCCCTTGGAGGCTATTACAAAACAAGTAGAGTCTCCTGTGCTGTATAGTAAGTCCTTGTGATTTATCTATTTTACATACGTAGTAGTGTGTATGCATTAGTCCCCAATCCCTAATTTACCCTCCCCTGCCACCCGCCATCACCAGCTTTCCCCTCAGTATCCATACCTTTGTTTTACAAGTCTGTCAGTCTGTTTATGTTTTGTACGTAAGTTCATTGGTATCAGATTTTTAGATTCCCCTGTAAGTGATGTCACATGTTATTCATCCCTCTCTGTCTGACTTACTTCACGTAGTAGCTGATCTCTCGGTCCATCCACGTTGCCGCAAATGGTATCATTTTGTTCTTTTTATGGCTGATTAGTATGTGTGCTACATATTCTTTACCCAAGGACAGATGCCATGTTAATCTCTCTTAGCCTTCTTGCCCTTGAGCCCAGCCCCTGTGGTGTGAGCAAGTTCAAACGGCTCACATGGAGATGAACTGACACCTCCACTTCCGGTCAGGATTCTTTGCCAGATGGGTGAGTGATGAACTTTAGATGATTGTAGCTTAGGCTCTATCCCTGTGGATCACAGAAAGACCACCCCAATTATGCCTGGTGAAAATTCCTGACCCACAGAATGTGTGAATCTGTGAGCATAATAGGTGATTGTTTCACATGAGCAATTTGGGGGGTAATATATAACATAGCCATCAGTAACTCTAATGACTAGGCTAGCTAGATTTCATAAATTTATTTAACAGCTTCACACCTCATTATTCTCATAGCTAGAAATATGTAAAAACACCATGGGAACAGTATTAAATTCATATGTGAGTATGAGAAAAATTATATACATAAAGTTCAGTGGTTGACACTTAGAAATCTTGAAGAAAAGGGTAATCTATTCATATAATAATAGTAGGTATAAAATGTCCACACTTTACTAAACACATGTGCCAGGCAAAACTTTGAGTGCCCGTCTAGGTATTGACTTGTGTAATTTGCATGACAACACTATGAGATAGGTCGCCGTGTTAGTACACATTTAATTTAGACAGCTGAGGCCTCAAGAATTTAGATCCTGTAGCTAGATATTTCTGTTCCTCTCTTTAAAGTGGATATTTTATTTTCTCCATGTATACCTTTCTACCCTCAAGAACACCAAATGACGCAGTTCTTGTTGTGTTCTGTTTGGAAAAATTAACCAACTCAGGTCTTGTGAAATGCCTCCAGTTAGGTTCAGTTCAGTCGCTCAGTCGTGTCTGACTCTCTGCAACCCCATGGAATGCAGTGCTCCAGGCTTCACTGTCTATCACCAATTCCTGGAGCTTGCTCAAAATCATGTCCATCGAGTCGGTGATGCCATCCAACCATCTCATCCTCTGTCGTGTCCTTCTCTTGCCTTCAGTCTTTCCCAGCATCAGGGTCTTTTCTTTAGACTTGTTTATCTTTGCAAGGGTTTTTAAACATTTTTATTGGAGTATCTTTGCTTTACAATGTTGTTTTATTTTCTGTTGTAAAGCAAAGTGAATCAGTTATACATATACCTCTTCTGTTTTGGATTTACTTCTTGTTTCAGTGAGGCACTGAGGAAGAAGCCATGTGAACAAGAAATGTGTCCAGAGTCCAGCTTTCTTGGTATGAAACACATTTCTACCACTTTCCTGCTATATATATCCATATTTCTTCATCTGAGACAAAGATTGTTTTCTTCACCTGAGGAAAGTATGTATAGTGTTAGTGGAATGCCTAGATATGCAGTGAAGTGAAAGTGAAGTCGCTCAGTCGTATCCGACTCTTTGTGACCCCGTGGACTGTAGCCCACCAGGCTCCTCTGTCCATGGGATTCTCCAGGCAAGAACACTGGAGTGGGTTGCCATTTCCTTCTCCAGGATATGCAGTAGGCCCTAACAAAGTCAGCTATTATCACTATGATTGTAAACTGAATTCAGACCTCGTGACACTTCTCAATTAGTTCACTGTCAAGCAAGAAGTCAAGCTTTCTCCAGTATCATAAACATGGAGTTGAACTATCCCAGCCCATTTCAGGGAAGGACTTGTTGTTGGCTCTACCCAGGGTGAACAGCATGCAGTGTCTAGATTGTACCGCCTTCGGGGTCTGCTCTAGCAGCAGCGAGCTGCCTCAGTCACAAGCACTTGCTTCCCAGGGCAGCGAGCATCCAGTGACTGATAAGCCAGGACATCAAAGCTCTGTGGTTGCATGCCTGGCTAAAGTAAATAGTGCTGCATTAAACAGTGGGGTGTGTGTATCTTTTGCAATTACGGTTTTCTCAGGGTATATGCCCAGGAGTGGAATTGCTGCATCATTTGGTAGTTCTACTTTTAGTTTTTTAAGGCACCTAAACACTGTATTACAAGGTGGCTGCACCAAACCACATTCCCACCAACAGTGTGGGAGGCTCCCTTTTCCCACACCCTCTCCAGCATTTATCATCTGTAGATTTTTTTTTTTTTTTAATAATGGCCATCCAGACTGATGTGAAGTGATACTTCATTGTATCTTTGATTTGCACATCTCTAGTAATCAGTGGTGTTGAGCATCTTTTCATGGGCCATTTGGTCCATTGACAGAGGATGGATAAAGAAGGTGTGACATAGATATATATATATATATATATATATATATATATATATGTATATATGCAGTGGAATATTACACAGCTATAAAAAGGAACATAATTGTTCTATTTGCAGAGACGTGGATGGACCTAGAGACTGCCATATAGAGTGAAGTAAGAAAGACAAAAACAAATATTGCATATTAGCACATATATGTGGAATCTAGAAAAATGGTGCAGAGGAACCTATTTTAAAAGCAGACATGGAGACACATAGAGAACCAAGGGAAATGGGGGTGGGATAAACTGGGAGGTGGGGATTCACATATATGCGCTACTTTGTATAAAACAGATAATTAATGAGATCCTTCTGTATAACACAGGAAACTCTACTTAATGTTCTCTGCTGACCTAAATGGTGTGGGAATCCGAAGAATAGGGAATACACGTATATGTGTGGCAGATTCACTTCACTGTACGGCAGGAAAAAAAAAAAAAACACAACACTGTAAAACAGCTACCCTAATAAAAATTTTTTCAAAGCCCTGTGGTTTAGGACCAATGCAGGATGACTCTGGATCAGCGATGACTGTTCCCGAGCGCCCCACCTTCCGCTGAGTCAGCATTGTTCTTTGACTCCTGCTGCTCAGCGCTTCTTCCATCCCATTCCTTGTACAGGGGTTGATTCCTGGTAAGCATCTTGCACTCTGACTTCTTTTCAATATATGTTTCTAGAAAGCCCATCCTGCAACAGCCAGCCTAAAATCTATTGAGAAGATGCGATCCAAGGAAAAGTGGAGGGAAATTGACATTGGTGGAGTGTCCACAATGTCACTAATCTAGTATTTTATAAAATGACTCTTCTGGGTCTCCTTCATGAGACTGCATTCTTTTTACTCCCAATTTATGTGAAGCTTTTAGAGTTTACAGAATTTTTATAGCCTGGCTAAGTTAAAAGGATGGTTCTTGTGGGGCCAGATGCAAATTCAAAGTAGCCACCTACACAGCCTCTGTTCATCCTGCTGTGTGGAACTGCTTTGCGGATATAAGTCTTTATTTTAAAAGTACAACATATACTTTCAGTTGGACTTTGCTTACTCACAGTTTACACACTATGGTGGGTGCACAGGCTGTCTTGTCTCACCAAATCTCATCTCTAATTTCATCTCTCACTGTTAGTCTTAGACCTTTCCCTCTCTGATATTCTTTGATTTAATATTTCCAAACTTCTGCAGCAAATTTGCATGTAGATTTCTGCTCGCTGGACAAGCCCCAGTTATAACTTTGAACATGGACTTCATTGCCTTTCTCTAAATCTTGTTAAGTCCTTTCTTATTTCCAGAATCCATTCTTCACATCACCAGTCACGAGGTTTCCAAGGCCATCCTCTTGGGAACACAGTGCATCTGTGCTGCTCAGTTCCAGCCCCGCACATTCCCTACGACCTGTGTCCTTCACGGTATTCCCACGAGCCCTGGCCCACTCGGTTCCTCACTGTCTTACCTAAGCTCCTGCAATCACCTTCCATTCACCTACTTTCTGATGCCTTCCCTTGTGGCTCAGCTGGCAAAGAATCTGCCTGCAATGCAGGAGACCTGGGTTCGATCCCTGGTTGGAAAGATCCTCTGGATGAAGGGAAAGGCTACCCAATCCAGTATTCTGGTCTGCAGAATTCCATGGAATGTATAGTTCATGGGGTCACAAAGAGTTGGACATGACTAAGTGACTTTCACTTTTATCAGATGATGTGTTTTGAAGCCCAGCTTCTGTCTCCTTAAGTTTTCTCATGATCTCAGTATTTAATCCCAGTCATAGTTTAGATTCCTAGGATTCCCCCAGGACTTACTCCTTGCAGGATAAAAATCAAATAGCAGGGAACAACTTTGCAACCTGTAGGTCAAATCTGGTCAAAGGTTATCTCAAATATGCTTTGTAAAACTGAAAACCTTTAACAAGTCAAAGATTTCATATAGAAAATTCATATTTCTGGTTTCTCTTTTGAAATTCTGGGGAAAAAAATGTAGTAATACCTGGCCCATATTCCTCATGTCCTGATGTGATTGGAGCTGAGAAATGTCTCCTCTGCTCACAGGGCCTGTCGCTCAGGTTCACATGTCTCTGGTCAACCTTGGAGGACATGCATATGCATGTGAGCACAGCCAGCATCACTCCTTGCTTGCTTCTCTTACACCAGACCAGGCACTACGGCCACTTGTTCAAACATGTTCTCTGATATTCAAATGGTGTCCTAGTCTGGCTAAAACTACTCTTTATTAAAATATTGTAAATGATAAGCCATGGCATACATAAATGCTAAAGAACACACACACACAACATTCAATTCACGTTGTAAAGAATAAAACAAGTCAACACTTCTGTGCTTAGCACCTTCAAGAATAGGAATTTTAACCCAGTTTCTGAGGTCTCTCATTCACCTCTAACTTTCAAATCTCCCTGCTTTCTCTGTAACACTATCTTAGATTCTGTGTTTATCATCCTCCATGACACAATTGAGATTTTCTTGTTTGGAATGGAATCATGTTGTCTGTTATTCTGTTACTTGTTTGTTTTCTTCTACTCAACTTTCTGTTCAGTTCAGTTCAGTCACTCAGTCATGTCCCACTCTTTGCGACCCCATGAATCGCAGCACACCAGGCCTCCCTGTCCATCACCAACTCCCGGAGTTTACTCGAATTCATGTCCATTGTGTCGGTGATGCCATCCAGCCATCTCATCCTCTGTCGTCCCCTTCTCCTCCTGCCCCCAAACCCTCCCAGCATTAGGGTCTTTTCCAATGAGTCAACTCTTCACATGAGGCGTCCAAAGTATTGGAGTTTCAGCTTCAGCATCAGTCCTTCCAATGAACACCCAGGACTGATCTCCTTTAGGATGGACTACTGCTCAACTTTATGCTCCTATAATTCTTTTTTACTGCTGTGTAGTTTACAAACTGTGAATTATTTATTGCAATGTTGATTTATTACACTTTGGATCACCTCTAACTTTTATGCACTTATGTACAATGTTGCTATGATTGTGTCTAAACATGTCTCCCAACATAGGGATGCTAAGGATACAATATTATGAATACTGGTCATAGAGTATGTGCATATTCATTTAACAATGTATGACCAAACTATTTGTAAGATAAAGTTTGACCATAATCTAGGGAAGTTCTTTGTGCCTGGATTTGTGGAAATTTTGCAGAAAAAAGGCTAAATTCTGTAGGTTGCTAGATGCATCCTCTGCCCACTTTAGCCTGTCACACCTAAATTTGGGAGTCTCAGAGTTTTCTTTTACTAATTATTGTTTGAAGAATAAATATCTCAGCAATGTGTGTCTCGATAATCTAGCTCCAGGGTGAAAAAAAAAAGCCTGCTTCTTTCTTAGGTCAGCCCCTTACAACACACTCCCAGCTTCTGAGACTTGTCCTCTGCCATTCCCATCTGATCCTGGGTACCCCTGCTGGCTCTCAGACACCTAAGATCCAGTACCAGCTACCACCATAAACCCCAGCTGTTAAGTGTCTGCAGGATCAGGTTTCACTTGTCTGTTCATTTGTTTGGGGTGGTTATGCGAGTCCAATTTATGTGAGTCCAACTTTGATCTTCACAATGTGTTGCAAAGTTTTGGTTGATGTGAAGCAAGAGATTTTTCTCAAGAGTCTCTGATCACTCACAATTGGATGTGTGCTGTTTAGAACGTCCATACTTCCATACATGAGTAAGCATATATTACAACTGTTCGGTTTTTTTTTTTTTCCCCTCACACTGTCCTTTTCTGGCTTGAATATCAAGTATATAGTAGTTTATAAAATGAGTATTTTTAAATTTTTTTAACTTGTTAATTTAGTTTTTATTTTGCATTGGAGTATACTTGAGTTACCATGTTGTGTTAGTTTCAGGTGTATAGCAAAGTGATCCAGTTATGCATATACATATATGTGTTATTTTTCAGATTCTTTTCCCATAAAGGTTTCTGCAGAGTACTGAGCAGAGCCCCTGTGTGATACAGTAGGACCCTGTTAGTTATCTATTTTATATGGTAGTTTGTAGATGTTAATTCCCAGCTCCTAATTTATCCCTCCCCAACAGTTTTCCTCTGTCGTAACCATAAATTTGTTTTCCAAAGCTTTAAGTCGGCTTCTGTTTTGTAAATAATTTTACTTGTATCATCTTTTAGATTCTACATATAAGTGATATCCAGGGGTGTTTTATTTTTTTAAAGAATGTGCAAGATTTGAATTACCTCTTCCTTGAATGTTTATATTTTTGACTATATACTACTGATTACTTAGCTTTCATGGTCATATAATGTGGTCTTTTAGGTTTTCTATTTCTTTTAAAATTACATTAAGGGTTGTTTTCTTAGGATTTTTTTTTTCTCTTAAGTTTTCTAATCAGTTCAGTTCAGTCGTTCAGTCATGTCCAACTCTTTGCAACCCCATAGACTGTAGCATGCCTGTCCAACACCAACTCCCAAAGCCTGCTCAAACTCATCATTGAGTCAGTGATGCCATCCAACCATCTCATCCTCTGTCGTCCCCTTCTCCTCCTGCCTTCAGTCTTTCCCAGCATCAGGGTCTTTTCTGATGAGTCAGTTCTTCGCATCAGGTAGCCAAAATATTGGCCGAAGTATCCAGTTTCAGCATCAGTCCTTCCAATGAATATTCAGGACTGATTTATTTTAGGATTGATTGGTTGGATCTCCTTGCAGTCCAAGGGACTCTCAAGAGTCTTCTCCAACATCACAGTCCAAAAGCATAAATTCTTTGGTGCTCAGCTTTCTTTATGGTCCAACTCTCACATCCATACATGATGACAGGAGAAATCATAGCTTTGGCTAGAGGGCATTTGTAGGCAAAGTAATGTTTCTGCTTTTTAATATGCTGTCTAGGTTGGTCATCGCTTTTCTTTCAAGAAAAAAGCATCTCTTACTTTCATGGCTGCAGTAACCATCTGCAGTGATTTGGGAGCCCAAGAAAGCAATCTTTGCATTGTTTCCCCATCCATTTTCCATAAAGTGATTGGATCAGATGCCATGATCTTCATTTTCTGAATGTTGAGCTTAAAGTCAGCTTTTTCACGCTCCTCTTTTACTTTCATCAAGAGGCTCCTCAGTTCCTCTTCACTTTCTGCTGTAAGGGCGGCATCATCTGCGTATGTGAGGTTATTGATATTTGTCCCAGCAATCTTGATTCCAGTTTGTGCTTCTTCCAGCCAGCATTTTGCATGATGTACTCTGCATGTAAGTTAAATAATCAGAGTGACAATACACAGCCTTAATGTATTCCTTTTCTGATTTGGAACCAGCCTGTTGTCCCATGTCCAGTTCTAACTGTTGCTTCTTGACCTGCATACAGATTTCTCTGGAGACAGATAAGGTGGTCTGGTATTCCCATCTCTTTCAGAATTTTCCACAGTTTGTTGTGGTCTACACAGTCAAAGGCTTTGGAGTAATCATAAAGCAAAAGTAGATGTTTATCTAGAATTATCCTGGTTTTCTCAGTGATCCAATGGTGTTGGCAATTTGATCTCTGGTTCCTCTGCTTTTTCTAAATCCAGCTTGGACATCTGGAAGTTCACGGTTCATGTAATGTTGAAGCCTGGCTTGGAGAATTTTGAGCATTACTCTACTAGCATGTGAGATGAGTGCAATTGTGCAGTAGTTTGAACATTCTTTGGCATTGCCTTTCTTCGGGACTGGAATGAAAACTGACCTTTTCCAGTCCTGTGTCCACTGCTGAGTTCTCCATATTTGCTGGCATATTGGGTGCAGCACTTTCACAGCATCATCTTTTAGGATTTGAAATAGTTCAACTGGAATCCCATCACCTCCACTAGCTTTGTTCATAGTGTTGCTTCCTAAGGCCCACTTGATTTCACATTCTAGGATGTCTGGCTCTAGGTGAGTGATCACACCATCATGATTATGTGGGTCATGAAGATCTTTTTGTACAGTTCTTCTGTGTATTCTTGCCGCCTCTTTTTGGTATCTTCCGCTTCTGTTAGGTCCATACCATTTCTGTCCTTTATTGTGCCCATCTTTCCATGAAATGTTCCCTTGGTCTCTCCAATTTTCTTGAAGATTTCTAATATATTACTCTAATCATCCATACATTGACTAGCTCATGAGCATCCTTTATTTGTCACACATTTGTAAATTCTTGGTCTGAATCAGTGAACACAGCCTCACTAGATCCCTCCTTTCATGGCTCACACAGGCCAATCCTCAGTAGAACATTAATCAGTTCCTCAGTTTTTCTCCAGTAAACTGGAAAGCACATACCAGTGTGCAATTTCGGGTCCAAATGTTGTCTTTGGTTGTATAATTTGCAGTCTTTTCATTAGTGACAAAGTATTGCAACCTTTTTGGTCCTTGTGGATCTTATGACCACTACAGTTTTGCCAAAACACTTGGAAGTAATTTATCTTTCTTATTCAGACATTGTACATATACTGAGTATTGATGTTTCATGGAGTTTCTGTCTAATGGAACATCCTCTGACCACAAATATTATTATTTTTACTCTTTTGTTACTCACTTTGATAATAACTGTCGGAATACCAGTATTTTGCAGAATATCAGTTACTTCAATTAATTTACATCATAATTATTGATCTAAATAATTGTAAATTTCTTAAAATGTGAGCTTAATCACTGTGAAGATTCTTTTTATAGTTACTTATCATTTGCAGTTCATCAAATATTTTAACCTGCATTCTTTCAGGAAAAAAAGTATTTAGACATTATACAGAACTAGGTTTAAATCTCATTCTCTTTATTCACAAGAATGGTCAAAGGTTTTCTTTTTTTAACTATAAATTATAGAACACATTTATTCCATGAGATTGCTGTCAACACATTTCATGAGGGCTTCCGTATATATTTGCTATTTTCAATCAATTCTCAGGCTCTTGCTTTTCCTACTTCCCGCCTTTCTGATTTCATATGTTCACTGGCTCTTTGAGATACTGGCATCCTACAATGACCACCAGAAAAAAGGAAAGTCAGTCAGCGACATATTGAAAGAAGAGTTTCAAAGGTCAGCAGAAAAGAAAGAAGAAGTCAGAGACTGAGTAAATTTGTTCTGTTTGGAAGAAACAATTATAATCTGTGCTTCAATTATATTCAAATGCTGAGCTCTTGATTTTTAAGGTAAATTTACAATCAAATTTGGTTATCCAATAACTCCTAAAAGTGTTTATGAAAAAGGAAAATAAATTATTGAGATTTAATATCTCAACACTAGTTTGTTTTATAAAAGGAAAAATGCACCTGAAAATTTTTTTTTTCAACACCAGGGGCTTGAGAGAAAAACAAATCTATTTGTTTCTACCAAAATGAAATAACCTTGAACTTACGTGAATCCAGACTCTTCAGACTGTTTCTAAATTAGTGATAAATAAGCAAAGGCAGATGACCCAGGAAATGTTTTGATATTATCTCCAGTAAACCTTGTTTTATAAGCACATTATGTACATATTGATAAATAACAGAACATATCCTTCCTATAATAGTTGCCCCCACTTCCTCCATATGTCTTCAAAAGTATTTAGTCTTCGACAAGTGCAAATTCCTTTCAGCTGCGGCTCACTGGAGACATTTCTGTTCCTGCTCTAAGTACTTAAAGAAGTGAATGAACCCAGAAACCTAATTCATGATTGTCCTAATACCTTAAAAAATTGGATCAGAAAAATTCTTACTCAAACGTCAATACAAATTATTCAATACTGGACTGATTCTTTTGCTTACAAATAAGAGCCTGTTAACTCAATGTTGTTTGAGGAAGCACATGAAGTTTATCCTGCTGTCGATGCCAAGTGTAGATCCCAGGGTGCAGCTCCTCCTTGAGACACGCTTGTCTCATTTTAGCGTGAGTCTCTGACCATTGGTCCAGGAAAGATAACTGGTGGTTATAGCATTAAACAGCAATGGTAGAATGCTAACATATACTGATATTAAGAACTGATTATGCATCTACAGTAGTAATTGGCATTTATTTCATTTTCCTCCCAATCCATTTAATTGGGATGTTATTTTAAATTGAAGAAAACTCGAGTTTATGAAACTGAATTAATTTATATAACATCAAACAGCCAGTAAAGGGTAATGCTAAGAGTGACCTTCAACCTCACATGATCTCAAAGTCCATATTGTTTGCCTCTGCATTAGATCCTCACTTTGGTTTCCCTATCTTTTTTTTTTTTTTCTTGATGCCTAATGGATATAGTTTAGGAGATCTAAGAGAAACATTTTATGGGGTTTTTTTGGTTTTGTTTTGCTGTTTGGTTGGTTGTTTTGTATATTGGAGACAATGAAGAAAATGTAAGAACGTGGTAGCTAAGCTCCAAAATTAGGCCCTGAAGAAGGGGACTTGGGTCGCATTCACAGGTAGGAGCTCTCTCTCCACGCGTACCTGACTTGCTTTCTGAAGGATGTTGCAAAAACAGCTTTCATCTGCCCTGCCTCAGCTTCCTTTACCACAGGAAAAGGATCTAATAATCTCTGCTCAACATCGTCCTTGGGTTTTGGATCACATAAACAATACGAGAGTTCACTGCTGAGACTCGGCACGTGCATAGTCACCAGCAAGGTTACGTAACTCACCGAGCCATGGGCTCCCTGGTTGGGCTTCATTCCGGGGTGACTGATATTGAAGCAAACATTCGGGTTTTCAATCAATGATTTTGTTTTGAGTGCCAGACAAAACACAAAAGATCCTACCCTCATACAGCTTACAATCTAGTCATTTCTAAGACTTTTAAATAATCATGTTTAGGCGGAAAAAAAGCAGCAGAAATATGTTCTATAGAGAAGAAAATGTGACTTCTGTTGAGAAGGTAAATTGGTGTGGCCACGATGGAGAATGACATGGGGGGTCCTTGAGAAGCTAAATCTAGGGTTGCCATACGATCCAGCAATCCTACTCCTGGGCACATGTCTGGAAAGAACTATAATTCAAAAAGATGTATGCACCCCAGTGTTCATAGTCAAGCCATGGAAGCAAACAATTGTGAGGCTGTCACGGCTAACGCCATGGCAGGCAGCCTAGATTAGGAGTAGGCCTGGTTTCCCAGGGTAACATAATAATCAGGCCTCCTAGAGCCAGCCAATCAACATATGCCTAGCCAGAGAAAAGGGAACCTATCAGGGGAAAGCTGAAAGCCCCACGTTGGGCCAACAAAAATTACCTTGCAACTGTGTAACCAATCCGATTGTGCCAACTACCTGCTGCTTTTTTTGACCTAATAAATACCCTAGAGAACTGGGGCTTGGGGCCTTTCGTCCTCACACACCTGGTGAGGGCGGGAGGCCCTGGCTCGAGTCAGTAATAAATTCCCCTATTGCGAGTTGCATTGTTTCGAGGAGTCTTCTTTCCCGACCGGGGACTCGGACTACGGGCAGAACAACAATATATCCATCAACAGATGAATGGATGAAGATGTAGTACATATATACACGGGACTAATACTCAGCCCTAAAGAGAGATGAAATAATGCTGTTTGCAGGAATATAGATGGACCTAGAAATTATCATACTAAGTGAAGCAAACCATGCAGAGAAAGACAAATATAATATGATATTGCTTAAATATGAAATCTAAAATATGATGTGAATATCTATGAAACAGTAACTCACGCACAGACGTAGAGAACAGATTTAGGGTGAGGGGTGGAGGAGGGAAGCATTGGGAGTTTGGGATTAGCATGTGCAAACTATTATACAGATATGGATAAATAACAAAGTCCTACTACTTAGCACAGGGAATTATATTCAATATCTTGGGATAAACCACAGGGGAAAAGAATATATATCACAGGATACTGAATATAGTTTTCTGTGCTATATGGTAGGACTTTGTTGTTTATCCATTCTACATTTGAGTCACTTCACTGTACAGCAGAAATCAATACAACCTTGTAAATCAACTATACTTCCGTTTAAAAAAAGAAAAAGTTTGATACCATGAGACCATATAATAGAGGAGTCTGTTCTAGTCTGGAAGACAAGAGTAAAGTCTTTTACAGGAGGTGAAGATTGAGCCAACATGTTAAGAACTAGTTTAGTACATGAAGGGAAGTGAGAGGCGTTCTCTGTGGAAAAAGTCGTCTTACACAGTTGCCTCCAGTGAGAGAGGCAGGGCAAATCTGAGAAACATTTTGCAAAGGGCAGTGGGGCTCAAGCATGCATGAATGTATTGTGTGTTTGCGTGTGTGAGTGAGAGAGCGTGGTGTCAGTGCAAAAGCCAAGTGGGAGACAAGTCAGCAGGGCCTTGTCTGCCTTGGGAATATTTGGCAGTGTTCATGCAGTGTTTTATGAGCGCTGAGGCCATAAGCCTTCCATTCCCAAACATCCTTCTGGCTTTAGCGTGGAGACTAAATTGAAGTCGAAGGAGAACGGAATTGGATGGAGATTGACCATCAGGTATGTTGATCATCTTTCTAACCAGAGGCTCTATTTCATACAAAATATGCTGTTATTACAGGAGTGCTGTGGTTATAATAGGAAGATTTTCTATATTCTTAGCTATCTGGTTTTTTTTTTTTTTTTTTTTTTGATTTGATATCTGAAGAATAAGCTTGTTTAGCTTCACTTTGCTCACGCTATTTTTAAGAGTTTCTTCAGAAAAATAGAGTAATTGTTTTCCATCATTATTTTGGTCTGAAATAGCCCTGAAAGGATTTCAGGGTTTCCATTTAAGACAGTTTATCTGTAATAGTTTTCACTTCCTCTCTTTCACACAAAGGAAGAAGTTATAACGTTCAGTTGTCCCCACATGTCTAATCCTGAGCTTCTTAGGAAGGACACAGGGGTAGACCATGAGATTCACTCAGATTCACAGTTCTGTCTTCTATCTGTTCTTCTACATTAATATATCTTGTTGCCTAATAAAAATAGCTTGAAACATTTCCTTGTGCTTGTATAAACATTTTGGTGCTTAGAGTAAATTTCAGAGAAAATGCTCATTTTAAATGTCAAGGCATGTTTATAACGTTTCAGGTGTTTCCCACAGTGATCAGACAGCAGAACACAATGTGTTCTGAAAAGGCCCAGGGGGACAAGGACATCCATTGCATTCCTAGCCTGGCCTCAGGAGGGTTTTATTTTTATTTTGTATGTATGTATGGATTTGGCTGTGCCAGGTCCTTACTTGCAGCATTCAAGACCTTTGATCTTCCTTGCAGCATGTGGGGTCTCTATTTACAGCATGTGGGATCTAGTTCCCCCACCGGGAAGCAAAGTCTGGCCCCCTGCATTGGGAGTGTGGTGTGCCAGCCACAGGACCGCCAGGGAAGTCCGAGGAAGACTTTCTTTATGTCTGACTCTCCCACAACTCTGATTCTTTGTTTTCCGTGTTCCTCCCAGCACTGATAAGATCTCCCTCCGAAGCTGATCTCTCATTTTTCTTTTTTTTTCCTAATGAGCTCTGATCTTTCATCCACACCATTGAAGTTTCATTCCATCTAGTTTACCTCAAATGGCATCCACTTTTGAAAAATCTCTCATGCACCCCCCACCCTCAATATTATATTTCTGTTTTGGATTTCACTCTATTCTGGCCAAATTGTCAATGATATGCCAGTAACACTTATATCAGTTTATCCATGTCCATCCAAAAGATTTAAGCCCCGTGGAGCCAGGATCTCCCACCTATGTGGTTTTTCTCTGTTTCCTATTAATTTGCTTTTGGACACCTTGTCATCATTTAATATCAATTGCCTCTTCCTCTCTACTGTACTTGACATCATTAATGGTCCACCTCATCATCTACTTCCCAGTTCATACTTTCCTGACCACAGTAGATGCTCATCCACCAATTCTGATTTATATTGGTGTGTCACTACCTGCCTCGTAACTTACTGGTTTAAAATTGCCATTTTATTTTTGCTCACAATTTCATGGTCCAGAAATTTAGGCTGAATTCTCTCAGATGGCCTATCCGTGATTTGTCTGGAAGTAGCTGGCATAGCCAAGTCAGGAGGATTCAATTCCTGAGAGGCCCTTCCTTCACATTGAATGGTCAGTGTTCCTTGTTATTTTCCCTCTCCTCCTGAGGGGTCTCATCCCGCTGTGCCTCTCTCTCATGTGGAAACAGCCTCACAGAGTAGGATTTTGTATGTGGAATTAGTTTCCTCTAGAGCGCATTCTCTGACGACCTGGAAGAAAACCACGAAGCACCTTCTGACCTAACTCAGAATTATGAACTGCGTGGGTTAAAACATGGGTCATATGCTGCTGCTTGCTGCTTAGGCACTTCGGTCATGTCAAGAGGAGGAGAACCAAATAAAAGCATAAACTGACGGTCATGTTTGCTGAGGGTGGGGAGGCATTTGGGAGACTAGGGACCACATCTCCATTCTTTATTTGACAGGAAACATGCATTTATAGCCTCTCATTTCTGTCTTGTCATTGGTGTATGTACTGTGCTGTTCCATGGGGACCATGTCCAGATTCTATTAATGGAGTTAAACTACTTGTATATGATTGACTGAAGTCTAAACAGTCTGAAATCACAGTTTTTTACCAGCCTGATAACCTGTAATTGAATAAGTACACAGAAAATCGACCTGTATCAACCAGGTTAGTTTAATCAAGTCTGGTGATCAATGAAGATGGATATTTTGCAGCCCAGTTGCTCACCAAATCCGATAGGGATGGTAAAGATTTTTAAGACTCAGATCTCATATTTGTAACTTTGATTTTGACAGAACCTGGCATAGCACGATGGGTATATCAGAGTCATGGCACTTCCTAGTTGAATAAACTGGTGAATAAATAAATGAAAAAAAAAGATTCTACAACTTTTCTGAAGATATATATGGACTAATACCTAAAAAAAAAAATTGTTCGCAATGTGGAAAATAATTGAGAACTCAGAGCTCAAAACACATTTGGTAGTCATGGGAATGATCGGCTGTCTATCATGGATAAAGAAACATGAGGTGACCTTTTTGCTTCCTTTGAAATGCCAGTTTCTATATTTACCTTTCTTTCAGTGTATTGATGCTAAGTACACAGGGCATGCTAAAAAATGAATAAAATAAAATAAAATAAATCAAGCAGTCATTTGTCTGCCTGTTGCCAAAAATACTGTTTGGTTGTTGACTGTTTTTTACAAATTGATTAATTCAAGAGTTGGTAACATTTTCTTAAAGGGCCAAATTGATGGTAATATTTTAGGCTTTGAGGGCCACATTTGTCTCTGTCCCAACTAGTCAATTCTCTCTTGATAGTGCCAAAGCAGCCATAGATAATAGACATGTAAATGAGTAACTGTGGCCTATTCCAAATAGAAGTTTACTTACAAAAACAGACTACTGTCCTAGAGGCCATAGTTTGCTAACCTCTGGACTAGTTCAGTTGTAAAAAACTAAACATATATAATGTTTAATTTGGTCTCATTTTGTTATTTGGAAAATATAAGACATTCTTTTTAGGATTAAGAACAGATTTAAAAAATACTGAAATGCCAGCTCAAGAGAGCCCATATTAGGGTATCAGTCCTAATGAAAGAATAGTAAGAGATCCTACCATAGACAGACAGGAATCGGGGAGGTCAGAAAGTTTGCAAGTGCTTTGGGTCAAAATAAGAAAAAATGTGTTTAAACCATCAAGTCCAATAGTTAAAGCCAGAATCACAGGATAAGCTTGTGGCTAAATACAAACCAAAAGGGAGCAGGTCAGTGTGAATGAGATAAAGTTGGGGCTCTTGCTGTCAATTGTCCACCTTGTATCTTTATGTGTGGTACAGGTTCCAGGAAGGCAGATGCCAAGTGATGAGCAAATTTGCTTTGATGAAGGATTTGTATTTAATCCTTAGGTCGCTGGTTCAACTCCAGCTCAAAGGCGAGCAGCTCACTTTGGGGGCTTCCCTAGGGACTCAGATGGTAAAGAATCTGCCTGTGATGCAGGAGACCCAGATTTGATCCCTGGGTTGGGAAGATTCCCTGGAGAAGGGAATGGCTACCCACATCAGTAAGCTTGCCTGAAGAATTCCACCGACAGAGGAGCCTATTGATAGTCAATAGAGTTGCAAAGAGTTGGACATGACTGAGCAACTAACACACTTTTGTATTTAATGTCTATGTCCATCAGCTTTTACTAGTTCATCTAGCAAAATACACCAAATAAATATCCCAGAACACAATCTCTACTATTGAGATGCTTGAAGTCTAGTTCATAAGATATCCTATATCGATACAAAATAGCTAAACACATACAATGCTAATTCATCTGATGCAGAATGATGTTCTGAGCCACAGGTCTTAAGATTTTCATGCATATACAAACTACCGGGGATCCTGTACAATTCAGACTGCAATTTGATAGATCTGAAGTGAGGCTTGTATTACCACATGTGTTTCAAGATTCCATGTGATGACGCCCTCTTTGTTCATGGACATATGAATTAAACAATACTCTATGCAATTTTAGAAGAGCTCATCGTGGCAAGGATTCTTGGTTGAAGTGGGAATGAAGCTATGCCTGGAAGGAGGAATTCAAATAACTTACAACAGGCATGTGGTGTTAATGGGTGATTAGCTGGAAAATAAGACTGCCCAGGCCTGGTATCTGTTGTTGCTCCATCAGGTGTAGGTGTAGTTAGAACAAAGAATCAAACTAAAAGCAATGCATGCATGCATGCTAGGTCGTTTCAGTCATGTCTGACTCTGCGACCCTATGGACAGCAGCCCACCAGGCTCCTCTGTCCACAGGATTCTCTAGGCAGGAACACTGGAGTGGGCTGCCACTCTTACTCATTCCACAGTACGAGCTGGGCTCCTGGTGATGCAGTGGGTAAGACTTCCCCTTGCAAGGCAGCAGGTGCATGTTTGACCCCTGGTCAGGGAGTAAGAGCCCACAGCCCTCCCGGCCAAGAATACAGAACACAAACAGCAGAAGTAATGCTGTAACAAATTCAATGAAGGCTTTAAAAATGGTCCACATTTTTTAAAAAAGAAAATAAACAGTGCAAGTAAATGTCGCAATGAGAGGTACTGACTTCCAAGTGCTCCATTTCCTTGTGCAGAGTAGCACTGGGCCAAGGTCTCATTTCAAAGAATGCTAAGCAAGAAGCTCATAGGCTTTTTGGACCCATGATCAAAGGATAATGAGAAGGAGAAAGGCTTTAAGAAAAGCACTACAAGTTTTTAAAAGTAGAGAGAGTTGCTTCAGCTGAGACTCCAGAGGAGATTTCTACGTGGAGGTGCCTGGACTGGAGATACTGATATGCATATTAGGGTGACCAGCAGGGAAGGAGGGGAACCTGAGTCCTTGGTCATGACTTCCTCCAGGAAACTGCAGTGCTGTTTAGGTACCGAGTCCCTCACGAGTCTCACCTGGTAAAGACTTGCGATCGCCCTGCTCAGGTTTGAACAATCACAGACAGCGTTCAAGCCTGGAACTGGACTCCTCACTTATGCTGTCTCCAAATGGTGGTCACTATTCACTGTCAGATATTGTTTTCAGCAAGGAACTCAAAAATGTTGCCAGATTTTCAATTTTTTTCTATATAAATTTATATTTACACAGGAAGCTCTCAGATTTTCACATGCTAGTGACTATTTGCTAAAATTATGATTATTTTTAACACTTTAAACTCAAAACAGAATGCACTTTATTATCCTGATCCAAGCTGAGCACCATAAGTTATAACTTACACTTGAAAGGATGATTGAATTCGACTGAAAGATTGGGGTATAAAGGAAACTTGGAGTGAGAACAACAACAATAAAAAAAAAGAAGTCCATCCTTTGAGCCATCGATGTAGCATGAAATAAAGCCAATTTTAAATTTATTTTAGCTCTTGATAGACATTTCGGCTGTTTTCACATCTTGGCTATTGTGAATAGTGCTGAATGGACGTAGGAGTGCTATTATCTCTTCAAGATCTTAATTTCAAAGCTCTTTCTGTCTCAGAAAGGGGACTGCTGGATCGTATGATAGTTCTAGTTTTAATTTTTTGAGGAACTGCCATACTGTTTTCCATAACTGCTACACTGTTTTTGCATTCCTATTAACAGTGTGAAAGGTATTTGGTTTCTCCACATTCTTATAAATGTGCAAGCAAGAAGGAGCACACTTTGATCAGATCTTGGGTTTATAGTTGTGCTCTTTGCAACCCCGTGGACTGTGGCCTGCTCGGCTCCTCTGTTCATGGGATTATCCAGGCAAGAATACTGGAGTGGGCTGCATTTCCTTCTCCAGGGGATCTTCCCGACCCAGGGATTGAACCCATATCTTTCCTGTGTCTCCTGCATTGGCAGGTGGATTCTTTACCACTGAGACACCTGGGACGTCCCATTCTTGTAAAAGCCTGTCTTCTTTTTTCTTTTTGATAATAGCCTTCTTGACAAGTGTAAGGTAAATCATTGCGGTTTTGATTTTTTGTATATACATATAATTAAATACTCTTTGGCTTATACAAAAAGGAGGGAAGTCTGAAGTATTTAATAACATGGATGTACCTTGATGTTATGCTAAGTGAAATAAGCCAGTACCAGTAAGAAAAATATTGCATGATTCCACTCATGTGAGATATCTAAAAGAGTCAAATCCATAGACTCACAGAACGTGGTAGTGTTTCCAGGGGCTTGGGTATTAGACTCTCAGTCGTGTCCAACTCTTTTGTCACCCCATGGATTATAGCCCACCAGGCTCCTCTGTCCATGGAATTCTCCAGGCAAGAATACAGGAGTGAGTTGCCATTCTCTTCTGAGGGGAGCTTTCTGATCCAGGGATCAAACCCAAGTCTCCTGCTTTGCAGGCGGATTCTTTACCATCTAAGCCACCTTGGTGGAGGGAGAAATTGGGAATTATTAATCATTAGGCATAAGACTTTAGTTAAGCAAGGTGAATAAGTTCTAGACATCTGCTGTGTATTGTACCATCAGCCAATAATAATGCATTGTATACTTAAAGCTACAAGAGGGTAGATACAGTAACTATGGAAAATTGTACAGAAGTTCCTTAGAAAACTAAAAATATAACTACCATATGATCCTGCAATCCCACTACTGGGCAGGTAGAGAACACCATAATTCAAAAAGATACTTGGGCCCCAATGATCACTGCAGCACTCTTATTAATAGCCAGGACACGGAAGCAACCTAAATGTCCATCAACAGAGGAACGGATAGAGAAGATGTGGTGCGTATATACAATGGAATACTACTCAGCTATAAAAACGAACACAATTGGGTCGTTTGTTGGGAGGTGGATGGACCTAGAGAGTGCCATACAGAGTGAAGTAAGTCAGAAAGAGAAAAACAAATGTCGTTTATTGATGTGTATATGTGGAATCTAGAAAAATGGTATAGATCACTTTATTTGCAAAGCAGGAATAGAAGCATGGACAAAGAGAACAAATATAAGGCTGCCAAGGGGGAAAGGGAGAGTGGAATAAATGGGGAGATCGCAATTGGCACATATATACTATTGATACTGTGTATAGAACAGATAACTGATGAGAACCTATTGTATAGCACATGGAACTCTACTCAATACTCTGCGACCTTAACGGAAAGGGGGTCCAAAAGGGAGGTGATGTGTGTATATGTATGATTCATTTCGCTGTACAGTAAAGCTAATACGACATTGCAAGGCAAGTATACTCCAATAAAATCAGTGTTAAAAATATGAAGGTAGACCTTGTGTTAAGTGTTTTACAACAATAACATTTTTTAATGCTTTTAAAATTAATTTTGTCTCCTGTTTGGCTCCATGTCATCAGGGCCCCGAACCTTCCTGAAACTCCCATGTTTTTAAGAACTGAGCTCCACATGCAGGAGATTTGTTCTAGGGCAAACAATTGCCGGGCTGTTTCTTGTTAAAATGTCACAGTTTTCAAAGTTATAGTTCATCACACTCAAGCACCCTGGGAAACCATCGTCCAAAACATGAGCTCACAGACCCAAAGTAAAAATGTTTTTCTCTGACATAATAAACATCTCCTTGTGGAGAAGAAGATTAAAGGGAGACATTTATTTTACTGGGGTATTGACTTTATTACGGGGTACCTGAAATTCCCAGGGTGGTTCACAATGGAAGTGACAGGGACATGTCTGTGTGCCTTTAAATATGTACTATTGTGAGTGCCAAGCTGCAGAGATAAATCTTTCTGAGGAATAATAGGGTACTTTCTGCTTCGGAAATGAATGGACCTCTGGATAGCTATTTCCCAGGCTCCAAATCTAAGGGCAGTTTTTGTCTGCCCATCCCCTCCCCACACTCAGAGAGTTGCCAAGGCTTTTCTGGAATGGTGTCATAGTTTTCTGTCCCTGGGCTGGGAGAGAGGGGAGGAAGGGATCCCATTTCACCACCTAAGCTCAGTCATTCTGTTTTATATGGCAATTACTGCATCAATTTTCAAATGGGTCTCTCTCACTGTCTTCCGACTCAGATTATCTCTGCCTATTACCTAATATTATCTTTTCAAAAATTCAACTCCTATTTCACATTCAATGTATTTAAAAGACTGAATTGACAAAAATAAAACCACAAAATTTAAAAAGGGAAAAAGAAAGAAATTGATACTTAGAGCTGCCCTTCTGGATCACTTTGTCTACATTTGTTCCTGAGTTTTTTACTCCTTGCATGTTTCAGGGTTATCCGCGCCCCCACCCCCCCCGCCCCACCACCACCCCAAATAAACTTTTTAACTTTATACCTCTAACCCCCTGGCCTTCTTCTTGTTGCTTCTCCATTTGACACTTGGTCAACATCTGCGTCAAATCCGCAACTTAACCCCGTGGAAGCTTTTCCTTTTCTTCGATTGTTCAGATTCTTTATCTTCTGAGGGATTTTGTGTGTGAAGAAACAGTCACACTGTGTGCATTTGGTTTACTTCCCTCATAAATCTATTTTATGGCCAATATTCATCTTTATATTGAAATACTAATAATATAACATGTATTCATTTATTAACATTTCCTGGTGCCTCAGAAGTAAAGAATCTGCCTGCAAGGCAGGAGACATGGAAGGAGCTGCTCATTCGATCCCTGGGGGGTAAGATCCTCTGGAGAAGGAAATGGTAACCCACTCTAATATTTTTGCCTGAGAAATCCCATGGACAGAGGAGACAGGCAAGCTACAGTCCATAGGGTCACAAAAGAGTCAGACACAACTTAGCAACTAAACAATAACAACAATAAAATCCATTTACTAAATAGTCAGAATCCAAATATCTTTTATGGTACAATTTATCAATAAAAATGAAATGTATTGAAAATAATGAAACTTATTCTTTGAATTTAAAAGGTTGTTATAGACATATTTAACCAAATTTTTCTAAGCAGAGTAATTAAATAAAATGTCTTATTAACTTTAAATAGACAAACAAAAATTGTAAGATAATTAAAACCTTGCTAATGCACTTTCAGCTAAACTAATAAAATTTGCTAACTCCTGAGATTTAAAATTTTTCTTCATAATTTCTAACTTCAACACTATTCTTGCTCTTTTTATTTCCAAGGCTAGAGTAATCATAACAGGTAGTCATTTCTATACTGTTTTAGAATTTCAGTAATCTTTCTATAGCAAAAGAAAAATTAGTAAATTATCAGGTTAGCACAGGTTCTGGGTTGTGCTGTTTTGTTCAACCACTAAGTTCTGTCCGACTCTTTGCAGCCCCATGGACAGCAGAACACCAGTCTTCCCTGTCCCTCACCATCTCCCAGAGTTTGCCCAAATTTAAGTGCACTGAATCGGTGATGCCATCCAACCATCTCATCTTCTGTCACCCTCTTCTCCTTCTGCCTTCAATTTTCCCAGCACCAGGGTCTTTTCCAATGAGTCAGCTGTTTCCATCAGGTGGCCAAACTATTGGCGTTTCAGGTTCAGTACCAGTCCTTCCAAAGAGTATTCAGGGTTGATTTCCTTAGGATTGACTGGTTTGATTTCCTTGAAGTCCAAGGGACTCTAAAGAGTCTTCTCCAGCAACACAATTTGAAAGCATCAGTTCTTAAAGTGCTCTCACTTCTTTATTGTCCAGCTCTCACAGTACTACTGGAAAGACCGTACCATTGACTATACAGACCTTTGTCAGCGAGTGATATCTTTGCTTTTTAACACACTGTCTAGGTTTGTCATAACTTTCTTGCAAAGAAGTAATTGTCATCTAATTTCATGAGCAGAAAAGTGAAGAAGAACTAAAGAGCCTCTTGATGAAAGTGAAAAAGGAGAGTGGAAAAAGTTGGCTTAAAACTCAACATTCAGAAAACTAAGATCATGGCATCCGGTCCCATCACTTCATGGCACATAGATGGGGAAACAGTGGAGACAGTGGCTGACTTTATTTTTCTGGGCTCCAAAATCACTGCAGATGGTGACTGCAGCCATGAAATTAAAAGACACTTACTCCTTGGAAGGAAAGTTATGACCAACCTAGACAGCATATTAAAAAGCAGAGACCTTACTTTGCCCTCAAAGGTCTATCTAGTCAAAGCTATGGTTTTTCCAGTGGTCATGTATGGATGTGAGAGTTGGACTATAAAGAAAGCTGAGCACCGAAGAATTGATGCTTTTGAACTGTGGTGTTGAAGGCTCTTGAGAGTCCCTTGGACTGCAAGGAGATCCAACCAGTCCTTCCTAAAGAAGATCAGTCCTGGGTGTTCATTGGAAAGACTGATATTGAAGCTGAAACTCCAGCACTTTGGCCACCTAATGCAAAGAGTTGATTCATTGGAAAAGACCATGATGCTGGAAGGGATTTGGGGCAGAGGATTTGGACGACAGAGGATGAGAAGGCTGGATGGCATCACCGACTCAATGGACATGAGTTTGAGTAAACTCTGGGAGTTGGTGATGGACAGGGAGGCCTGGTGTGCTGCGATTCATGGGGTCGCAAAGATTTGGACACGACTGAGTGACTGAACTGAACTGAACTGAATTTCATGACTGCAATCACCATTCCCAGTGATTTTGGAGCCCACGGTGGGTTTGGGAGTACGCAGTGAAACATGGTTCAGAGTCAAACCTTTGATCGTTTATAATTAGGTCTTTGATATATAAAGTGAATTTTAGTCACACATTCCATATAGAATGTAGCTTTTGAAGCTTGGAATGTTTACCATAATTTAATTACTTGTTCATCATGGTGTTATCGTATATTGTGATATATGAACTTCTGGTTCATGTAATTGAAAATTCTAGAAAGCTTTATCAATATAAAAGGTAGGCTCTTATAAGTGTGTCTTCTACTATGAGATCAGTGTTTGAATCTTCTTGCATGACTCTCATTTAGGAAATGATTAGAAATTCATTTTGGAATTCACTGTTAGACATTCTTGGTACGTCACTATCGATGGTGATCATCTTTTTGTTTTTCTTTGCCTGTACCATTCGTCATGTGGGATCCTGACCAGGGCTCAGACCCATGCCCCTTGCAGTGGACACATGGAGTCTCAGCCACAGGACCTCTAAGGGCAAGGATGATCATCTTCTCCATCCTTTATCAACCTTCTTATTTTGTGCTATGACTTCTGCTTGTAGATCCCAGTCTTTGAGACGAATTGGTTAATTTACAGCTTATCATGTGTGTTCCTCTCTAATTGAACATACACACGTATACATAATCCTAAGAGGAAAAGAAAAATGATCACCAGTCTAGTATTCACTATTGTTAAGTGTTTGTGTTTATGTCTGTATAATATTCAACCACTTTTATATGGTAACTCCTTTTATATACCTCATATATTTGCATTCTGCATATTATTATAAACTCATTATATTTCATAACTACAATGACTATCAGTTACAAGTATGAATGATGCACAGATTATCGTAGCCTGACCATCAGAACTATCTTGGTCCTTTCAGTGTTCTCCTAACACTCTTGAGTCTGTCCTTGAATTTGGGGGATGATAGGATATCCCATGCCCATCCAAAGATTTCAAGCTACTCTCCAAAGATCCCTGCTCCCTGGGACACTATAACCTATAAAGGACCTTTGTGAGTATTAAAAAAAAAAAAGTGATGTTTCTTCCTGTAAACACAACTTCCTACCCGATCTCGAGGCCTGAAGCAGCGTGTGCCCTCACGTAGCACAGACACAGCGCGCCTGTGCGGAGCAGCCCGGCCTGCACCCTTTTAGCGACGGCCAGTCGCAGAGACTGAGTTCATCCTCGTTCGTGCACTTATGTGTGGAAGTTGGATGGTGGAGCTACCGCCACTTTTGCATAGTGGTTAAGAGCATGGATGTGTTGGAATCCTGGCATTGCCACCGCCTATGTGTCTTTGGGAAGCTCATAAACATGTCCACACTTTTGCCTTCTTAGCTATAAAATGGGGATAAAAATAATAGCATCTACCTCAAAGATTTATGTTAAAAATTAGGTAAGTCAGCATACCTAAAGCTCTAAAAATAGTGCCTGGTACATGCATCTACATCACTTCAGTTGTGTCTGACTCTTTGTGACCCAGTGGATTGTAGCCCACCAGGCACCTCTGTCCATGGGATTCTCCAGACAAGAATACTGGAGTGAGTTGCCACGTCCTGCTCCAGGGGATCTTCCCAACCCAGGAATAGAACCCGAATCTCTCAGTCTCCTGCATTGGCAGGAGTGTTCTTGACTACCAGAGCCACCTGGGAATAAATGCCATAAAAATGTTTTCTCCATCCGTTGTTGCTGCCTTTAGTGACAGACTGGAAGGAGAGGGCTTTCATCCATACCTTAAATTTACAGCACTGTTTTCTCGTATCCTATCACTCAGCTTGCTCTATCCTTACAATCAGAAGTTGTCCTTACTGACACAACTGTCCTGTCGTGACCATAGGACATGCTCCAATAAACAAAGGGGAGTAAAATTGCCTGCTGAGAATCAAACTAGGAAACTTACATTCCATGTATACAATCAGATATGGGGAAGGTCATAGAAGCATATAAGGAGTCTAAAACATGTATCACTTTGCTTAAAACACTGTAATAAAAAAAATGGTGGCTATTAATGTTTTTGGTCAACATAGATATTTCATTATTTTTAACTGCCCAATAAAAATGGGATTACAGTTTTTGAAAGACATGAACTATTTCAGACTTCTGTACATCTAGCATGATCTTTTTTGGAAAAATCTTCACAATCCTATACTTCTTATAATCGCTCCTAGCTTCTGTTTGCATTATTGATGAGGTGCCAGGATCTTTACTGGAAGCATCACATTTAATTCAGATAAGAAGCTTATGAGCTCCATATTTGTTTTGTTCTTCAAGACGAGGTAGCAGATGGTGACAGCCGTTCATCACACTGAGTAAATTTGAAGTTATGGTAAACGGGAAGGCTGGGGTTAGAACTTGGCTCTGTCTCATTAAATGACTAGCGTGCTGCTCTCTGATCAGCTCACAACGGACTGAATATTGCTGATGAATTAATGTTACAATGGCTTTGACTAAAATGTTAGGAGAGGTTTAAATGAAAGTATTAATTTTCTAATTTTAACACATAAGACTCACCCCTGATAAATAAGGTACATTGTTTTCTTGATCTTTCTACGCCTCTATTTCTTTATTTTTCCTCTCTATATCCTTTCTTGATCCCAATGTTTATTTTATTTTTATTTTTTATTGAAGGTATATATAGATGAGGCTGGGGAGCTCTGGAGGGAACAGTTTTCCTTGACAAGTCCAAAGCCCCATATGCCAACCCCGGACTGAACCATCTTCTGCTGCTTTGTCTACAATTTGTGTCCATTTTCTCAAAAACCCAGGATCTTCTCACCACAGTATAATTTAATACACTCTATTGCATTCTCTGTTGGTGAATTATTTATTCCCTTTATTTTTATTAGAGCAATGGGCTATATTCTGGAGAGAGACAGCAAGGGAGCACTAAGTCCAGGGAGAAATGTAATGACAGCGTCAACCACAGTGACCAACATTTGGTCTTGGAATTACAAAGACATTAGAGTGGAATTTATGAGATAGGAAATAGATATGCTGTGTTGTTCTACTAGGGTAGAAATGTTTCCGTACAAAATGGGGGCTCGGAGGAGGGCATTCCCATTTCTTCCCTGCTTGGGCATGGAGGTCTGGAGAGAATTCCTATGAGGACAAATTTTACCTAATTCAAAAAGCAAGCATCTTTGTTTACATCATGTAAACCTCATTTCTGGTGACTACTGTCTCTCACCTTGACCAATGAGTAAGTAAAAGTCCTACTGCTTTGCTGCTTCCACTGGTTAGGAAAATGTAGAATCCTCACTTTTAAAAACGTCAGGAGAAATACCCTGGGACTTTTAAAAGAAATGCATTTTATGATCACATTCTTCACTTGGCCATTCTCATGAACAGTACTATCAAATAAAAAGAGTTCAGTCAGCAAATAGATTTCAAAATATATTTTTAAGCATAAGGAGAGTTCACATCTCTTTGACTATTTTGAACACAGCTTAATAAGTGAATACATTGCTTTCACACTCTCAAAGTATATAATTATGCACTGAAGACCATAGCGTGAAGATTTAAATTATTCACGAAAGGTTCTTGGAATTGCTTACAAATGCATTACCTGTTCTGTGATTCAGTTATGCAGTACCAAACTTATTAATGTTCCTATTAATACAACTTGTACTTGACACAGAAAATATCTTAAAATTTCTTGCAGCAGCTGTTTGGCCAATCCTCAAACCTATGTCATCATTCTGAATCCATAACTTTGTATCACATTCAGAGAAATCCCAGCTTTGGGAATAGCCATGATGAGAAAGGAGACTGTTGTAATCCCCAATGCTGTGTTGATTGTGATACCAACCAGAGGTCTTGGCTTTCCCTAAGCAATAGAAATTGACTAGAGGCCAGACAAGAAATTCAGACAAGGCTTTACTGGGACCTCTGCTGCAGCAGTGGGAAGTGAGAACAAACCACAGGTTCTCTTGCTTACTTGTTCCCTGAGAGGGGTGCAAGCTTGTTCCTTTTATGAAGTGAAGGTAGGAGTGTGTCCAAGGGTGAAATTGGAGGGGTAGTTTAGGTGGTTTGCCCACCCCTTTGAGAAGTTGTGAACGGGGATGCTATGGAGTACCCAGTATTTGCTCTAGGGTCCTTAAAAGTGGCAGTTGGGTTTTCTGGTCTTTTTTTATCTTTTGTTCAGAATTTGCCCCAACTCACATGCATGCAGTTACTTTTAATCTCTTGTAGTTTCTTTGTATTTTGTTGCCCCGGGAGACATTTGTCCACGTGCAAGCGATACAGTACTGCAACAAAAGGTCTCGGGTCCCAGTACCTAGGCCTGTCTCAGTAACAAAACTCAGCCTGGTGTATTTACCACATAGCTTCCAACCTAGGTACTTTGTAAGTAGCAACTTCCTAAAGGCAACTCTTTCCTGACAGAAATTGGACACAGTGTTTGCAATAGAAAATCCTGTGTTCTTAACTACACTGGTCATTTCTAATTGGGAAAGAAGAAATACATTATATATAAAACACCTTACTGAGTACAAGCATTCAATATGTTATTTTAAAGTAGGGTTTACCACCCCAAATCCGAAGTCATGGAGAGGAAAGATTTCTTGTTTCTCAGTGGATGAAGCCAAGAAAGTTGGAAAGGGAAGCTCACTTCTTTGGAGGCATTTGTCCAAAAGCTTGGTCTAGGCAGCTTCAACAATATGTGAGCTTGCTTTGTGTGAGATGTGAAGCAACTTATTTACTTTTCTGTATATTGTTCCAGATCTTTTTATGCAGAGTGTGGTGGGGAGAATGTTTGATGTGGCTTGACTGTTCCAGTGTCACGTTCTCACGTGTTAAGATATTTACTCACCACTTGGGTGCCCACCAATTTTTTTCCCTTTGAAAGGACCAATAAGACTCCAAACATCCTGTCTCTTTTAGAAAGACATGAAACGGTCAGAGTGCTGTTGTGTTTCTAAAATAATGACGATGTAAGGCTAGCATGCTATTTGGACTTCCCCGGTGGCTCTAGTGGTAAGGAACCTGCCTGCTAACACAGGAGATGTAAGAGACAGGATTCAACCCCTGGGTCAGGAAGATCCTCTGGAGGAGGGCATGGCAACCCACTCCAGTATTCTTGCCTGGAGAATCCCATGGTGAGAGGAACCTGGCAGACTACAGTCCATGGGGTCGCACAGAGTCAGACACGACTTGAGCTACTTAGCATGCACACACAGCATGCGATTTGGTACTTCGTGCAGACAAGCATACTTTGGCTTAAAATGCAAATACAATGCCAATGTTGGGCCATCATTGTTTCTAAGTCCAAACCCCAAATTATTACCATGTCATACAATGTCACCCATTTCTCCCTACAATTATCTTTAATATTTTATGCTCATGATATTTTTTATGCTCCAGTCATGTTATTCTTCCTTCAGTTTCTCCAGTGTGATAAGCCATTATCCCTCAAGACCTTCACATATGCTGGCAGCTCTGCATGGAAAATTACCCACAAACACATCACAATTTTACTGCACCTTCCATCTTCCATATCAGAAATTGAATCTTACTTTTCCAAGAAACCCTTCCATATATTCTTGCACAGGATGGACAGGAAAGCAGAGTCTTCATCAGTTAAGTTCAGGGGCTTAGATTTTACTCTTGGCCGTTTGCATCTCTGGGAGGAGGTTCAATAAACTGTTCATTTGAGTGAATGACTGGGCCTTCAGGTAGCTGTCAACAGCCCACAAGCTGAGGTGAGAGGGACCCAAGTTCAAATCCAGACTTGGCTAACTATTAGCAGTGTCCTATGGAAAATTCTTGTAACCTCTCTTTAAAGTCTATTCAACATTTCTATGGAATGGGTGAGTGTGATGGTGATAATGGTGATGGTGATGATAATTATGATGCTGCTGCTGATTTTAAAGGGAATAAATGAGGTGTAGATGAGGAATGCAGGTTAGGGATAAGACTAGAGGAAGCTTCTTGTTGGAAGAAGGAGAGCAGAAGTTGTTACTGCTCATTTCTCTTCCCTCCCTTTTACCTGAGCTAGCAATGTTGACAGGTTAAGGGGCATACTTTAGATCCCCTACTACCTCATTTGATAAAGTAGTGGTTCTAAAACTTGGTGTGTGTCAGCATCATCATACTTTCAGGTTCAGTAAATTTAGGGTTTCCAAGAATGTCCATTCTAACAAAAACCCCAGATACACAGATTATACTTGGAGAAATAGTCCTGTGCGGGAGGAGAACATACTCATAAATGAGGGCCAGAGTTGACTTGTTCTTATTGTAGAATTAAAGCAATAGAAGGGCTGTCAGACACCAGCGGTCTTCTTCACAGATAAGAAAAATAAATCCAATAACTGAACAGCCCAAGGATACACTGGACTAGATAACATATCGTGTTAGGATCAGAACCAGGTCCCAGACCTGGGGTCCTGTCTCCTATCTTGTCCTCATTTTTTAATTTTTTTAACCAATTTTCCTAATTGTGCCCAAACTTCATTTGTTCCTACACCCATGACTACTATCTGGCATTTGAGAATAACACAGATCTTTTCTAATATCATTGAGGCCATATTTAGATGAAACTTTGGAGACATCTGAAGTTAGAAATGGAGACAGGAACACTCCTCATGCTGTGAACAATAACAGCAGAAACAGCAGCGACACATTAAAATAATGCGCCCTGACTTCCGGCCCCAGGAAAGGAAAGTCAGTGCTGTGTCCTAATGTTCCTTTGCTTTGCAGGGAAGGAAGAGCACTGACATGCCTTTCCACGGTCTAAATTGTGGGGTTGCAGCACTGAGGAATCTTGGAAATTCCATTGAGGAATCTTGGAAACTCTTGCATAAGTCACTCTCGGGCTTATGGAGCCGTCCTCGGACATTTTGAAAGCCTCACTGAGTCACAGAGAGAAGATTATGGAAAAAGAAATTCCCACAGTATTGTCACAAGGCAGTATTGCATGTTCATGGAGAGTCTGCGTGAGCATCTGCTTTCCTATTTCCCTGTGTGTTTTCAAAATATCTCTCCAGCCTCATACTACAAGCCAGTTGCAGTTCCCCCCTAATTGGTCATGCTCTTGACCTTCACTGTGTTCCAAGACTACCTCGTTATCTTGCACGTTTTCATGTAAGTTCTAGATTACCCTTGAAGATGAGGCCAATGTCTTACCACATAATTACACAATTTGATACTTCCACGACATTGATTCTTCACTTACCATGTATGAAGCTCAGGGCAATGTGTTATGTATGCATTGTTTTATTTAATTCTCTCAAAGCTCTCTGAAGCAGGTATTTCCCCCAGGGTAACAGGACATCAGGAGGTATCAGAAAGTTGATTGGGTAAATAATTGTTCAAGACCCATAGCCAGTTACTGCAGTTAGTGTGATTTGCCTTCTTTGCCTGATATTAACAACTGTTCAGGAGAGAAATATATTTTAAGGCTGACCCTTTCCAAAGTTGGAGTGTAAGCAGGGAATTTGGTAGATGAAACCATCAAGCACTGAAGTGTGATATTTAGTCTTAAGCATTAATTATCCAGCCCTATCTTGATTTATTTGAAAATAATTGATGTCTAAGTCATAACTACCAATATATAAAAGAAGATGCTCAGGTCTGATTAAAAGAAAAGAAAAGACAAAACATGGTAGACCTAAATTTTGAAATAAAGTATTAAAATTCACCTCTCTTAAACTTTATTTTTATTTTTTTGGTTTCTTGGCTGTGAGGCATGTGGGATCTTAACCGCCAACCAGGGATCAAACCCACACCCCTCCACTGGAAGGTGAAGTCTTAACCACCAGACCATCAGGGAAGTCACAAACTTCGCTGTTTTTGTACTGTGTTCTTATACCCAACTAATACACACAAAAAAGCCTGCCTATGACGCATTGGACTCGGTGCTAAGAATATTCCATTTCTTTTTCTCTTTGCCTGGATTTTTTTCTTTCCATATAGTGAGATACATCCCTCCTAATTCCTCCCTGACATTTTGATTACCATGTTTTCTTTTAGATATAATACTATTGTTGTGTAGTTCTGTATAGAAGATATTTATTGAAAATTATAATATTGGTAGTCAGGAGCCTTGTTGTTAAGCTATTAAGATCGATGACTATCCAATGTTTTGTTCAATAAATGTAAAATAGACAAGTATTTCACAAATCATTATATACTATCATTTGAGTTCCACGCAAGCTATTTTTACAAATAAACTCTGCTCATGCTCCAGGATAGTATTTTACCTGAGTTGTTCTATAGTTCTGTTGATTCACCTGTTGCATCAACAGTGTTTCAATTTTAATATTAAAATATAATTATGTACTCCAAAACCTCTGACAGTATAAAAGTTTTCCTGCTTATCAAAGCACCAGATAGGAGTATTTTAAAATATTGATTTCTATTATGTATATAAGCCTGTTTATATTTTGAAGTTTCAAGTTATAGGTATAGTGCAGACATTTTTATTACTCTGTGCTTTGAGAATTCTGAATATTGTAATACACCCTATTAGAATCGATGTACTGTATCATTGCATATTATAGATAAACTCATATATCCCTAATGTGAGAGGAGTTATAAAATTGAAATAGAATAACAATTTTTTTCTGGTTTCTCTGACGCTTTATGCATTTCATTTATCAAAAAAAAAAAAAAAACCCATAAAATGGTCAGTAAAATATTTACTAGAATGTCAAAAGTCTTTAATAACATAAATTGAATAGTGCTGTATCTGGGCTTTTCTATAAACCACCTTGTTTCAGAATACAACAGTCCAGCATTTTTTAATTGAGTATATGTGTCTTTGGAAGCCTGTCTATTTTAATTCAGCATTAGAAAACATTTCCACTTTTCATTAAGTTCTTAGAAATTTATGTATGATTTACTAAAAAATTTTAGTAGTAAGAAATAAAATGTTACAGAATATGTGATAGCTTTGCAATTATTATTTTTTTTTTGGTAAGGTTATAGTGTATTGAAAATGAAAATTAAGGAGTAGTAGAGGAGTACTAGAGGACTTTAAAAGAAATAAGAGAAAAAGAAAAATAGAAAATAGAAGAGAAAAAGGAAAGAAAAAAAAGAAAGAAAAAGAAAAAGAAAAAAAAAATTTTTTTTTTCCCCCTAATTAAAAAATCGTAAAAGTCTGTGGAAATGAAAGTTAAGGAGTAATGGGGGAGTAATAGGGGATTTTAAAGGAAAATAAAAGAGAAGAAAGAAAAAAGAAAAAAAGAAAAAAATTAAAAAAAAAAAAGAGAGAAAAAAGTAAAATTATATCTAGGAGTTTCTCTGGAGCTGTTGCAGTCAGTGTGGTTTCGGCTCAGTTTCAGAGAGCTCCCCGTTCCAGCTTACGCTTCTCGGTATCTACAGGCCCCTCCGGTGTAGTCAGCGTTTCCTAGAGGGATTTTAATCTGTTGCACCAGTCCCTTCTGAAGCGGTTCCCTTTGTTTATTTGGCTTCTGTTTGCCGGTCTCTTCAGAGCCTCATTTCCGCCCTGACACAGGCGGGCGGAGGTGGACTCTTACTCAGGTAGCTAGTTCCGTCGCCCTGCAGCGCAGGGAGGGGCTGGCGCTGGGGAGTGGCTGGCGCTATGGGGACGGGCTTGCGCTGCCGGGAGGAGCTGGTGCTGCTTCTCCGTCTGCGCTGCTCAGGCTCCCGGCTGTTCTATATGGAGTGCGCCCCGCACTGCGCGAGGTTCCAGCCCTCGGGTGTTCCACAAAAGCGCGGAAGGAAAAGCTGCGCCTGCTCTCTGTGCCTTCCCCGTCAGAGCGGTCCATGCAGCGAGGGGCTTGGTGGGCGCGCTATCCCCAGGTGTGGCGCACCCACTCCCTTCCGCGGACCCAGTCTCAGTTTCCGCTGGCGCCAGTCGGGCGCGCGCGCCTTCCGCCCTCCGCGTCCCCAGCCCCAGTCCCCGCCCGCGCCGGTCGGGTGCCTGCGCCCTGTGTCTCGCTGCGACCTTCCCCTCCCCCCTGCCTCCTGCCTCCGGCGGGGCTGGGCCGGTCCGCAGCCTGCGAGCTCTTCTCGGGACTTTCTCCGTCCCTTTGTTCTGCGAACGGCCGGCAGTGTGTTCCGGCCGGTTAATTTCTCTCTCTCTTTTGGTCTCCCACAGTTCAAGTTGGCACCTCACAGAAGCTCCCTCCGATTGTCCTCAGGGCACTCAGGCCCGGACCCTACCCCAAGCAATGCCGCCTAAGAGCTCCCGGGACGGATCTCCGTCCTTAGCTCTTTTGTCTCACTTTTTATCTTTTATATTTTGTCCTACCTCCTTTCGAAGACAATGGGCTGCTTTTCTGGGCGCCTGATGACCTCAGCTAGCGATCCGAAGTTGTTTTGCGAAGTTTGCTCTGCGTTCAGTTATTCTTTTGATGAATTTGTAGGAGAGAAAGTGGTCTCCCCGTCCTACTCCTCCGCCATCTTGGCTCCTCCTCCAGCTTTGCAATTATTTTATATAGAAAAGTTTATAAGACTTTTACATATTTGGCTAGAACAGAGCTGCTGAACCTATGTATTTCTTTAAAAGCTAGCCTTTACAAAACTGAGACATTTCCAAAAAATTTCCATTAGTAGTATCACCTTTGTGACATGATCTTTGTGCTCTTGAGTGGCTATGGTCTGAATATTTGTGTCTCTCTAAATTTTATGTGTGAATCCTGAGGATGATGGGATTACAGGCTTTGGAAAGCAATCAGGTTTCAAAGGTAGATTCCTCATGAATGGGATTAGGGTGTTTATAAAAGCAGCTCCAGAGGGATCCTTGACCTTCTGCCATGTGAGGACACAGTAAGATGGAGATGGTGGTAGCTTTTAGCAAGGAACAGGGCCTCAACCAGAAATATGACCATGCTGACTTGATCTTGGACTTCACAGCCTCCAGAATTCTGACCAATAATAAATTGTTATTGTTTATAAGCTACCTAGACTGAGGTTCATTTTTAAAGCAGCCAAAAGTCTTATGCTACAGGATGAATGGCACATTATGGAATGGAGGACTTCAAGAACTAATCTCTATTAACTTAGAACTTTTTAAATACAGCTTTCTCATCTGTTTAAGCATTCACAGCACTAAAGAGAGTTAAGATCTTGCTCTAGACTAGGTTTTGGCTTAAAGAAACCTTGTGGCTAGTTTGATCTACCCAGAAAACTGTCTCCATATCAGCAATAAGGCTGTTTGCTTTCTTATTAGATGTGTGTTCCCTGAAGCAGCAGTTTTAATTTGTTTCAAAACCTTTTCTTTGCATTTACGACCTGGCTAACTACTTGACACATGAGACCTAGCTTGTGACCTGTCACAGCTTTTGACATGCCTTCCTCACTAAGCTCAATTGTTTCTAGCTTTCGATTTAAATTTAAGAGATGTATGATGCTTCCTTTCACTTCAGAACTTAGAGGTCATTGTAGAGTTAGCAATTGGCTTAATTTTAATATATATATATATTTTCACAGAATAGGGAGACCCAAGAGAAGGAAAGAGGCAGGGTAATGACTGATGGGTGAAGGGGTGAGAACATATACAGTATTTATTTTATTACATTTACCATGTTATGTGGGCATAGTTTGTGGCACCCTAAAACACTTACAATGATAATATCAAACATCATAGATCACTAAAAAATAAAATAAAAATAGAAATTTGAAATGTTATAAGAATTACTGAAACATGATGCAGAGGTAGAAAATGAGCAAATGCTGTTGGGAAAAGGACACCCATAGATTTGGTGGATTCAGACTTGCCACAAATCTTCAGTTTATGAAATATGCACTACCTAAAAGTGCTTAAGGTAAAACAAGGTCTTCCTGTACATGGGCATGTGACAGATTAAATTACATTTCTTTTTTTTTAAACAACTTTTTAGCATTCAGTTCTTTAACCCAATTCTTGACAAAAAGTCAGTTAGTAATACTAAATTGTTAACATTTATGTATTTGTTTGATTCTTTTCATTGCACTTAATTTTTTCTTGTTATGTGAGTTATCTTTCAGAAATAACTTCTTTTGATATGTTTTCCAAGAAATCTTGCCATTTAGCTCCTAAAATTGATTTTACTCTAAAATCACTTTCTTTAATCTCTTCATGAGAGGTTCTAGTAACTGGCAATTGCTAGATGATGCACTGCTTAATGAGTTATATGATCCGTAATTCAATAAAATTTTCACTGATGTTTAGCATTTAGTGGTATATTTTCACAGTAAGAGATAAGAGGAAGAGAGTATTATCTTTTATCTTCTTAAATAATGATTTGGAACCATATTTTCCAGGAAAAATGTTATTCCAAAAGTATGTCTTGTGTAATCAATATATTTTCTAGAGTTGGTCTTAATTCCTATAAAATCTATAAAAACCAAAGGAGACAGTTTGTGTGAGAACTCCAGCACAGTTAAAAAAAAAAAAATTATTTCATTAACTTCATTTTCTTTTTATCTCAAGAGCTAGGTGAATTTTCTGAATGCTACATGCTTTCTTTAATCTTTGAAGCTTTTCACACATTGTTTTGCTTAGAATACTCGTCTGTCTGCCTTATCTTATTATACTTGTCCAAATCTCATTAATCTTTCGATACTGAAAACAGGTTTTACATCATTTGGGAAAATAATTTTGAGGCTCATTTTGTGCCTTTCAATCAGAAAAAGGTTCCTTGCTTCTTTTTCTCTGTGACATCTTGTGGTTACATTTACTATAAATGTAGTATAAATGTATTTATGCAACTAAATATTTATGTAGTATAAATACACTTATGCAACTATAAATGTATAATTATAACATTAAAGTATAGCCTAACTTGGTTATTTAGTTTTTGTTCCTCTGCTAGACTAAAAGCTCTTTGATGGCAATAAATTTATGTCATTCATGTCTATCTCTGATTTCTGCTGAGTTGAAAATTATACAGATATAGAGGCAAATCCATAAACAATTTTAGTTAACTGATCCAACGTAAAATATTATTTCTTAAAAATTAGAGTAGGGCTTGAATGAATATGAGAGAAAACCCCAGGATCTTGAAAGCTTAAAATAGACAAAATATTCATCAAGATAATGAGTTGTTATCAGATTCTTATTTTCTGATACAACTCTCTATACTCACTGGCAAAATAGAAATGTTAGCAAGAAGAAATAGGGTGTATTTACAGGAAAGTTTGAGAGCAACTTGTTATGTTAAATATTTAATTTCTCAAGCAGATGTTCTTTTGGTACTTGTTTAGGTGTGCTCATTCGCCCAGTCGGGTCTGACTCTTCCTGACCCCATGGACTGCAGCCCACCGGGCTCCTCTGTCCATGAAGTTTCTCAGGCAAGAAAACTGGAGTGCGCTGCCGTTTCCTCCTCCAGGGGATCTTCCCGAGCCAGGGATCAATCCTGTGTCTCCTGCATCTCCTGCCCTGGCAAACAGATTCTTTACTACTGCAGCGCCTGGGAGGCCCATTTAGGTAGGGTCTCTCAAAATAGACAAATAAAATAATCAGAGAATTCATTTTTTACCTCCACATCTCATTGTGTATTTTCAGAAAGAGATACAAATAACAAATTATGTGAAATATCTCCTGTTTTAATAGTGATGTATCAGTTTTTTGTGCCTGCTATACAAAAATTACCACATAATTAGGGACTTAAAGAAATAGAAATTTGTTTTCTCACATTTTTGGAAGCGACAGTTTCAAAGTCAAGACGCTGGCAAGGCTCTGCTACCTGGACAGGGAGTCTGGAGGGGTTGGGGGGAAATCCCAAACCCCTTTCTTACCTCTTCTAATTTCTAGGTTTCCTTGGCTTGTGACAGCATCACTCACTTCTCAGCCTCTGTCTCCACATTACCTCCTGCTCTTCTTTCTGCTTAATCTCCCTCTGTGTCTATTTTATAATGACATTTATTATGACATTTACGATCCTTCCAGACATCTCCAAATAGTCTCCTTATCTCAATATCCTTAATTTAATTACATCTGAAAAGACCCTTTATCCAAATAAGGTAACATTCACAGGGTTTGGGGATTAGATCTTGGTGACTGTTATCAGCTTATCACAGTGATATGTACTATATGGAGGAAGAACATGGCACAGAGTGTGAACTTGAAAAGCTTAAGAAAGCTACAGCAGAATTCTTGAGGTTAAAAAAGGTGGGGCGGGGGAGGGGAGGTAGAGTTATCTTGATAAGAGGACATGCAAAGAGCATTATTCAAATCAGAGTCAGGAAAATTAGTGTAGTTAACAGATATTCAATCAGAGGCTATTCTAGCACCCAAGTTAATTCCACACGAAGCTTCCCTTTGAACAGCATTCACAACATACTTCCTGCCAGAATCATGTTGAGGCCCCAGAGAACCTTTGTTCATTTCATGGTTTTGTCTGGTTTAGTCCCGGCTGGTAGTTTTCTGGGTGGTAATGCTGTCTCAGAAACTTCATGTGTTTTTAAGTGAGTTTGAGTCTATTCCAGTCTAACAAATCAGGAAGCTACATCAGTACTTCTTTTCTGTATAGCTTTTTCTTGCTTGGTTTATTCAGTACTATTTTAGCTGTGCCAAGCTTCTGTAGGACAGTGTCCTTAGGTTCCTAGAAACCCTTACTGCAAACTGTGAGAAGCAGAGTGAAATCACTGATCTTTCCTATCTTTACTGCATATTCTGTAAATACTGAATGTCAGAATAGGAACTATGGGAATCTCCTGGGAATACTTAATTAAAATGCAGATTCCAGAGCCCAGTGGGCCTTACTCAGTTTGAAACTCTGACATTATATATTAGAAAAAAAAAAAATTAGAAACTCATTTATTCAGGCATATATGACAGCAACATAGAAAATTAAAGTTAATTTTTAAATAATGAATTGATGCTAATAATGAAGATAAAAGAAGAAATTAATAAAATATAAACTAAATATGTAATATATATTATAACAAAAAGTTAGTTCTCTGGAAAAAAATGTATAAAATTAATAACATCTTAACATAATTGAACAGAAAAAGAGATTAGGTATAAATATCCAAAGTACAAAATGAAAAATAGAAATAAATGCTGACCTTATAGCTACTGAAAAGATGAAAAGGCATTATGAACAATATGGCAATGCAAGTTTAAATAAAATGATGAATTCAGATAAAACCAAAATCTACTAATAATGGTACAAGAAGATACAGGAAACTTGAATAATCACTAAGTAAATCAAATAGCTTTAAAAATCAGATTCATAATTAATAAGCTTCAACAAACAATCCTAGGTGCAGCTGACATCAGTGATAAACTGAAACAAAATCGTAAGTAGGAAATAGAGTTAACATATGATGCAATTGCTTTCAGAGAACAGTGAAAAAGTAACATCTCTTCCTAAACACTTTTCTCTGCACTTTAACAATCTATGTTATCCAATTCAGGTTTGGCTCTTCATTGCTCAGAAGTTAATAATTTGAGAGGCAAGAGTCAATAGAAAGGAAAGATGCTTTAATCAGAAGGATGGGGTCTATATCCTTCTCCACATGGTATCTTGCCCACAAGATCTGACTGCAGGATTGTTAAGGGAGCCGTTGGGGGAAGGGAGCTAGTCATTCTCTACTTAATTCTTCATTCTTCCTTCTTTTTGTCCAGGAAAAGAATCAACAGGTTAGACAAGGCATGGTGTGTACTCAGGAGAGCGTAGGTCAGGCGTTAGGTCAAAATTTGTAAAAATTAAATACCTCTCTTTTACATATATATGTACACATATGTGTATACATACATATTTTATGTGTTATATGCCTGGTGATCTCATTCCTGTACAGTTAGGTTCTTTTACAGTCAGAGGGAAACAGAAATGGGCAAACAGGAAAAGAGGCAAAAGAACTGTTGTCATCTATTCAAAGGAGATAGACAGCACAATAGAAAAAGGAGAAAACTTTTGTACATAAATTTCCAAAAAAGCCCTAGATAGCCAAAAAATATGAGAAGATGCTCACTCATATATTATCACTGATATGAAAATTAAACCATAATAAGAAACAATTTAGTGTGCACCAGTATAGCTAATTTAAGGAGGTTAAACATAGCAAATTTTGGCAAATATATGAAGAAACTGAAATTTCTATGCAATGTTGAGAATGTAAATTCATGCAACTACTTTGGAAAATTATTTTGTCTGTTTGTTACAGTAAAATGTGCAAAGTACTTTTTATTTTCTTATATATATATATATATATATATATATATATAGACAGTGGAAATACAGGCCTACATGCTGTCTCCCAAAATGTAAAAATCTATATATAAAACATCATTCATGAAAGAAAAAATTTGACTTTTCACCAGCAGATACACTGAATTATATTCATACATTAAAATACTAGACAACAGGAATGAATAAGCTATTGCTACATTCAACAAATATGAATGAATACCATAAACATAATATTTTAAAAAGATATAATACATGTCCCAACCCCAAAGTACATATTTATGATATCATTTATATAAATGTCAAAAACAGGCAAAACATTTATGGTTATTGAAGTAAGATTACTAATTATATTTGTGAGATAGAGCCTGAGGAAAAAAAAATGTTTCAAATGTCAGAAATTTCATTTCTTTACAAGTGCTACTTAAAAGGAAATGACAATTTGTAAAAATTAAATACCTCTCTTTTACATATATATATACACATATGTGTATACATACATATTTTATGTGTTATATTGCATTGGAGTTGAACGTTTATAATAATTAAAGCAATAAGCAAAAGATATGAGCAAAAGTTGACCTTTTGAGACAGTAATTTTCTCCCAGATTTAAATACAGATAAAAACCAACAATTCTTTTAAATAAATATGTTATTACATTAAATGTTCTATAAGTATCTTTAATGATTAATTTTAAAGGGAATAGGATTAAATGAAACAAAAATCTTATCCAGTGGAATAGAAGGATTAGTAAGAGGTTCTGTTTTCTGAAATTAAGAACAAAAGCAAATATGTTCTAAGAAGTAGAGTGTGATTTTCTGTGGTGAATATTTCTGAGACGTTCTGTGAGGTAAGGACCCAAAAGAAGCCTTTGGGCTTGGCAATTTGAGGAGCTATTGTTTACTTTTCTAGACTGCCTTTAAATGGTATGGTAGAAACAAATAGAACCTCTTAGGGATTTCAGATGCAAAGAGTTTTGGAATCTTAAATGACACCAAGTCAAGCCCTCCCATGTATGGAAATTCTTTCAAATATGTATTATAGAAACATAACTGCCATCTGACATATCTGATTAATGAATGTGACTAAAACTGTAACTTTAGGTGAAGACTCTTTTTACCTATTTTATTTCTTAGTTTTGAACTTGAGAACTTAGAGACTTAAATCTTGCTTTATATCTGATTTTAAAATATTAAAATTTTATTAGATTATGGCTATTTACTTATTACTTAGATATTTATATAAATGTATGTGCTAATCCAGTAGAGAGTTTTCACATAGGGAATATTTAATAAGCAGTTATGATGAGTACATACCGAAGACCTTATAATTCACATTTCCGGTCACATAGCACTTTTTCTCTGAGACAGAAATTGTTATTCTAAAGCAACTTGTTACAATACATTTATATGTTCATGGGACACACTGATGGAATTCCTAGCTGGTTACTACCTCTGTGTCCTGGAATAGATGAAAAAAAATTTTATTTTTTAACCTAAAGAGTCTTTCAATTTTTATTTTAGTCTTTTGAAACTGATGGTGATTTTCTTAAAGAGACACTGTTACTCAGGCACTAGAAAACCAGGAAAAAAAATTCAGTGCATTTCTGTTTACCTGATCTATGACTCAAAGCAAACAATAAACTTATTTATTCTTTTATTATAATTCTCCTTTAAAAATATGCCTCACCTATTCTTTTAATGTCCATGTGTAGAGTCTTCTCTTGTGTTGTGTTTGCTATGACCAGTATGTTCTCTTGGCAAAACTCTGTTAGCCTTTGCCCTGCTTCATTCTGTACTCCAGGGTCAAATTTGCCTCTTACTCCAGGTATTTCTTGACTTCCAACTTTTGCATTCCAGTCTCCTATAATGAAAAGGGAATCTTTTGGTGGTATTAGTTCTAGAAGGTCTTGTACGTCTTCATAGAACTGTTCAACTTAAGCTTCTTCAGCTTTACTGGCCGGGGCATAGACTTGGATTACTGTGACACTGAAAGGTTGTTGCTGAACCACAAAAAGACGCTGGGATTCTTGGCCTCCGGAGGAGAATTCAATCCAGGGCCAGAGACGAGGCTTGATCACTCAAAGCTTTCGTGTAATAAAGTTTTATTAAAGTATAAAGGAGATAGAGAAAGCTTCTGACATAGACATCAGAAGGGGACAGAAAGAGTACCCCTTTGCTGGTGTTAGCAATAGAGTTATATATTCTCTAGTTAGTTATTACAGTGAATCAAAAGACTGTCTGGAGGTTGTAAAGACCTCACTAGACCTACTCCCATAATATACATTTTAAGATAACAGGATTAGCCAGAAGCTTTTTTCCAGAGACTGTCCTCAGGCAGGATGCATTATTGTTATACAATCCTAAGGAATGTAGAGGGGAAAAAAGTTTGTCCTTTCTTCCTCCTTGAGAATTCCAGACCCCTCTCTCCTTGGGGACCCCTGGACTTCTTATCAACCTGTCTAGGAATTGTCTCTTCAATACTGAATGGTTTGGAAATAAACAGAGATCATTCTGTCGTTTTGAGATTGCACCCAAGTACTACATTTCAGACTCTTATTGACTGTGAGGGGTCCTTCATTTCTTCTAAAGGGTTCTTGCTCACAGTAGTAGATATAATGGTCTTCTGAGTTAAATTCACCCATTCCGGTCCATTTTAGTTCACTGATTGCTAAAATGTTGATGTTCTCTCTTGCCATCTCCTGTTTGAGCACTTCAATTTGTGTTGATTCATGCACCTAACATTCCAAGTTCCTATGCAATATTGTTCTTTAGAGCATCGGACTTTACCTCCATCACCAGTCACATCCACAACTGGGTGTTGTTTTTGCTTTGGCTCTGTCTCCATTATTTCTGGAGTTATATCTTCATTGTTCTCTAATAACATATTGGGCACCTACCAATCTGGAGAGTTCATCTTTCAGTGTCCTATCTTTTTGCCTTTTTATACTGTTCATGGAATTCTCAAGGCAAGAATACTAAAGTGGTTTGCTATTCCCTTCTCCAGTGGACCACGTTTTGTCAGAACTCTTCACCATGACCCGTCCATCTTGGGTAGCCCTACACAGTCTGGCTCATGGTTTCATTGAATTAGACAAGGCCATGGTCCATGTGGGCTTCCCTGGTGGCTCAGAGGTTAAAGCGTCTGCCCGCAATGCAGGAGACCTGGGTTTGATCCCTGGGTTGGGAAGATCCCCTGGAGAAGGAAATGGCAACCCACTCCAGTATTCTTGCCTGGAGAATCCCATGGAGGGAGGAGCCTGGTAGGCTACAGTCCAGGGGGTCACAAAGAGTCGGACACGACTGAATGACTTCACTTTATGGTCCATGTGATGAGTTGATTAGTTTTCTGTGATTGCGGTTTTCATTCTGTCTACCTGCTGATGGATAAGGATAAGAGGCTTATGGAAACTTCCTGATGGGAGAGACTGACTGAGGGGGAAACTGGACCTTGTTCTGATGGGTGGGTCCATGTTCAGTAAATCTTTAATCCAGTTTTCTTTTGATTGGTGGGGCTGTGTTCCCTCCCTGTTGTTTGACCTGAGGCCAAACTACAGTGGAGGTAAGGAAGATACAACTGAGTGACTGAACTGAACTGAACTTTTCTGACGTACCAATCATATCATTTACCTTTCCCAGAAGATCTTGTAATTTATCAACAAGGTTGAAGAGTTCAGGGAACTAATAATTATAGCTAGAATTTTTTTAGTTACTATATTTATAGTAGTCAAGATGAATATAGATATGTTTTTCAGTCACTAAGTCACTCTTTGCAACCCCATGGATGGCAGCACGCCAGGCTTCCCTGTTCTTCACTATCTCCCAGAGTTTGCTCAGATTCAAGTCCATTGAGTTGGTGATGCTGTCCAACCAACTCATACTCTGTCACCCTCTTCTTCTGCCCTAAATCTTTCCCAGTATCAAGGTCTTTTACAATGAGTTGGCTTATATCAGGTGGACAGAGTATTGGAGCTAAGCTTCAGCAACAGTCCTTTCAATGAATATTCAGGCTTGATTTCCTTTAGGATTGACTGATTTGATCATCTTGCTGACCAAGGGACTCTCAAGAGTCTTCTCCAGCACCATAGTACAAAAGCATCAATTCTTCAGTACTCAGCCTTCTTATGGTCCAACTTTCCCATCCACATATGACCACTGGAAAAATCATAGCTTTGACTATATGGACCTTCGTTCGCAAAGTGATGCCTCTTCTTTTTAACATGCTGTCTAGGTTGTCATAGCTTTTCTTCTAAGGAGCAAGTGTCTTTTCATTTCATGGCTACAATCACCATCCACAATGATTCTGGAGCCCAAGAAAAGAAAATCTGCCACTGTTTCCATTGTTTCCCCATCTATTTGTCATGACGTGATGGGAACAGATGCCATCATCTTAGTTTTTTGAATGTTGAGTTTTAAGCCAATTTTTTCACTCTCCTCTTTCACCTTTCCAAGAGGCTCTTTAGTTTCTCTTTGCTTTCTATCATTAGAATGGTATAATCTGCATATCTGAGGTTATTGATATTTCCCCCAGCAATCTTGAAAAGTACCCCTCTCAAAACATATGTAAGTAAGGGAAAGTTCATGGGTGATAAACTTGAAAAGTTTAAGTAAGTGAAGGAAGTAAAACACTAAGACAGTATGTTGTATGGTTTCATTTTATATGAAACGCTTTGGGCATGCAAATCCACAGAAGCCAAATGTATATTAGTGGTTACCAAACACTGGAGGGAAGAAACTAGTGGGTAAAGTGTTTCTTTGTGCGGTAAAAAGAATGTTCTAGAATTAAAACAAAGTTTTCTAGAACTAACGTCTCTGTGAATACACTAATAAAATATTTAATTCTACATTAAACAAATAAATTGTATCATATATGAATTACATCTGCATTAAAAATTAAAGAAAAAAATATGATCATATAAATAAATGCATAAATACTTCCAACAAAATTCACCAACCATTCTTCACTAAACTCTAAGAAAACTAGTAATAGAAGGAAACTTCCTTATTATGATAAGGAGTATTTGTAAGAAAATGTTACCTAACTTCATCTTTAGTCATGAGAGACTGAACACTTTCTACCTAGAGTAAGAAACAAGGTCAGCACATTCTTTCTCACCACGCACATTCAGCATTTTGATGAAAGTCCTAGCTAGCATAAGAAGGAAAGTAAATAAATGAAAAGTATAAAGACTGAAAAGGAGGTAAAACTGGCTATATTTGCAAAAGGCATAGAATATATCTGCTGCTGCTGCTAAGTCGCTTCAGTCGTGTCTGACTCTGTGCGACCCCATAGACGGCAGCCAACAAATCCCAAATATTTATTTTTAAGAAATGATACAAACCCTTGAAGTAAAAAAAGACTGCAACAAATTCTTAGGATACAAGATCAATATGTAAAAGTCATTTGTTTTCTTATACACCAACAATGAATAACTGGAATTTAAAAATAAAATTAAAAAAAATAGTTTAAAATAGTGTCATATGCCCACAGAATAAAACTTAAGTATAAATCTAACAAAACATGTACAAGATATAAACACCAAAAGGAGAAAGCCAAATAATATATAAATAGAGAAATATTCCATGTTTATAGCTTGGAAGACAATTTCACTAAAGTGATAATTCATAATTTTAGCTAAAGAGTCAACACAATCCTTATCAAAACCCAAGCAAACTTTTATAAAAGAACTCACGCTCCCCAGTTTTAGAACTTGGTATAAAACCACCATAACCCAGGCTGCATGGTTATTGACACAGGTACAGTAACACTGATGAGCAAAGCGAAGCAGAGAACTGAAATAGATCAGCACACATGTAACCAAGTTATTTTTTTACAAAGACAGAAGAAAATTCAATGGAAGAACCATTATCCTTTCTAAAAATGATACTAGAACAAGTGAATATCCATAGGGAAAAAAAAGAGAACAAAACCAAACAAAAAGTACTGGAGACAGACCTCATGATTTTAAACCTGGATCATAGGCACTAAATGCAAAATTCAGAACTATGAAACTTCTGTAGGAAAATTTTGCTAATAAACTTTTAGTTATAACACTATAAGCAAAGTTATGAAACAAAAGATAAGTTGACCTTTATTAAAGTTAAAATTTTTGTCCAACAAAAGATGCTGTTTAAAGAGAATGAAAAGACAGCCTATTCACTGAGAGATATATTTTCCATTTGGGGATGGTTAAATAGGTAAAAGGGGTTTCCCAAGTGGTGCTAGTGGTAATGAACCTACCTGCCGATGCAGGAGACACAAGACACATGGGTTTGACCCCTGTGTAGGGAAGATCCCCTGGAGAAGGGCATGGCAACCCTCTCCAGTATCCTTGTCTAGAGAATCCCGTGGACAGGAGCCTGGGGGGCTACAATCCATTGGGTCGCAAAGAATCGGACATGACAGAAGCGATTTAGCATGCAAATAGGTGAAACACAGGGGAATTTTTAGGGCTATGAAACAATTTTCAATTATCTATAATAGCAAATACCTGACATCATGGATTTGTCTAAACAAACAAATATAATTTCACAAAAAAATGAGTGGACCATAATATATGAAAGTTCAAATAAAATCCAGCAGAAGATTAGAGGGTTTTATGATGTAATGCAGACTGTGATGAAATAATCAAATTCTATTCTAAGCATGTGGCATACTTTATTAAAGAAGGTGACAGAAAAGGGACTATTCTAGGTAACTTTAGAAAGAAGGAAAGGTTGTAAGGGTAGAGACAAAAACTATTAATATAGATCAGTACCATAGTTGGTAAAAATTTTCCCGTTGGAGTAGAGAGCAATGTACATACATAGTGGGGTTGGACAAATAGGTTAATGGATGGTAGATGGTGATGGGAGCCTGTTTCTCCCTGTTGGAATGGGAACTAAGTCATAAGCAAGCAGGAAAGGCTAGCATGAACCATATGCACTAGATCAAATTTGGACACAACAGTATGAACTCACATGGAATTTAATCTAAGCATATTGTCCCATAATGCGATGTGATGAGCATGGCATGTCTTTTATCTTCCTGCACTAAGGTGCTGTTAAGAAAGTCTGTGAAGTGTGCAGGGACTTTGTAGTGTTCTTGCAAATTTTGGTAACTCTAAAATTCTTCTAAAATAGAGTTTTTTTTTTTTAATGCTACTGTCAATTATTGGCTTTGTGGTCCTGAGGAAGTTGCTTATTATCTATCTCAGTTTTTTAAAGCCTGAAAATGGGAAGAATGGCATAAAACGTGTAATTGCAATTCAGAACAAATGGAAAGAGTTTCTGAAAATGCTTTTGGTGAGTGCTCTTGGTACTCAGAGAAAAATGTGCATACCCTACTAGGGTGCTTGACATTAAGAGCTCCTACATATTTTATTCAAAATTTATGAGTACATTCCAAGTAGTGAGTGTACATCTGTGATTTAGTGCATGTGCCTGAGTGTTATGGTATATTTACAGAGGAAAATTATATGGCCCCAAATTAGGGTGAATACAAAATATCTTCTATTCTTATTATGAACAGAATTATTCAGAACAAAATGAGTGACATAATAACTAAATGCAGATGCTATAAAAATAACAGAACTCTTAAGTTGTTTGACAAATCATGAAGATATCCTGTTGCAAAATATATAAAGCAATTTGCTCTTTGAGATACTGTAACAATCGGATATGGTCAAATCTATCCCGAGTTTAACAGAAACCACAGAATGACTTTGCAATCCATAAATCCACACATGACGGTACTTAAGCTGTTTCATAAATGATTTGCAATAGAAGGAGGATTTTACTATAATTGTTCTGCATGGCCATAAAAAGCATTATGGAATAGGAAAAAAAATGACAAGTATATAATACAATATGTGGAAGGGAAAAATTTTTAATGAACTAGAATAAATATATTATCAATTATATAAGGAGAGAAGGGAGTCTTTCCAATCACATAAGGCCTACCCTCTAATTCTTTAAACAAGTCAAATTTCTTCTTGATTAAATCACAAAATTAGTGGGGTCTAAAGGTTTGGGGTATAGAAGTATCTCATAAGTTGTTGTTAAAATTATCTTTGGCCTCTGTGATCAGTTTAACACTATATACTTTTTAAAAAATATGATCTAAGGTATATCTGATATAAAATGTTTTATTGTATATTTATTATCATTTATTATGAATAATTTTTATTTTTTTTCTGTATCCCATGGATTATTTAGAAGAATATTCATTTAATTCCATTGCTTTTGTCTTTCATTGTTTCTCTTGAGAAATCAATTGCCAGTATATTGGTTTTTTTTTTTTTAAACAATGTTTTGTTTTGTTTTGTTTCTGGTCACCTTTTAAAGTTTTATTTTTTCTAATTTTCAGTAAGACTACCATAATATATCTATAAAAATGTTTGCTTCTTTGTCTTGATGTCATGAACTAATTTTGTAATTTTTTGATTTAACTTTAAATTACAACCTTAGCTGACTATTTTCATGAACTTGGAGTCTGAAGAGTTTTTAGACAGGAAACGTATCTGTGTTATAGACAATTATTTCTCTTTATCATATCGAGCATATGCTCTTGTTGTATTTTAATTCTTTTATTTCTATCATATTTCAATCAGAATAGCTGATTTATATGAATAGTAAACTACTCCTCTCTTTCACACTGTCCATCCTGCTATCTAAACCCTCAGGTAAGATGTTATTTTCAGTTATTGGATTTTTGTGGTTCTTAAATATACATGTGAATTTTTATATAGTATCCAATTTTCTAATAAGACTGTCCATTTTGTCACCTTAGTTAATAAATTAGTCACAGATATTATAAAGTCCATTTCTTATAAGAATGATATCTGACTCCTATATTATATGTCCATTTTTATTAATTTTCTTTTGATTTCTGCATTAGTTTTTATCTTTTAACAATCCTGGTGTGGACTTTAGGCTTAAATGGGACTCCTTTGACCCAGGTTGCATATCAGCAAACCAAACTTTCATGTTATTTTAAATGTTCTACTTGATCAGAAACAGTCTATACAGTTATCCAATCCTAAATGCCAGGTCCGCTCTGGGCTCCATTATTCTTTTTCTCCTTGATCTCTCTAAAATAAAGTCAGATGTGCGACCCTGATGAAACGTGGTCTGTTGTCATGTCACCCCTTCCAGTCCTCTCTAAAACTCACTCCTGCCCAAAATGCCTCAGGAAGAATGAACCACTGCTTGTGGGGCCCTGTTTGCCTGCAATCCGTGGAATGCTTCCCCTTGAATAATGGGCATCAAACTCTTCAGTGCATGTTTTTAGCTTTGTGATTTTGATCTCTGATGGCATTGGCCTGCAGTGGTTTGAAGAAGGGTTTCTTTTCCTGGCCAGAGATTGAGGTTGGGTTTCAGAAATGAGAGTGCCGAATCCTAGTCACTAGGGTGCTGGCCCATTGACAAGGTCCTAGCCCATCAGCTGTGCAGAAAAGAATTCCCACAAAGTTGGAAAGTAGAGAAACAGGTCAAGTGTTTATTAGGAGGAAAAAGAATATGTGTGGATAGACACAGGGGCAGGCTCAGACAGGGAGTCATGCCCGCTGGATAGCTTGAATCACTTTCATGGGGTATTTCTTCAGGGTTTCCTTTGGCCCATCATTGCGATTTGCCTGGTTCGAGTCCATGTTTGGGTTATCTCAGGGTCCCCCCTCTGTGTACATGCGTCTCTCAGCTGTGATGGATTCCAGCAGAGAGGCCAGTGGATAGGTGGACATCACTCCTAGTCTGACCTCCGAGGAGCTTTCTAGTCAGGGTGGTCTCCTTGACTTAGAAAATAAGAAACACTTGATCTCTTATTTCTTACTCATTGTTTTGCAATTGATATTTTGGAGTTTCTGTCCACAGGCAACAAACTCCAGCTGCTTACTCTAGGGCAGGGTGGGGGGGGGGGGGTGATGGTGCATCTACCTCCTACCTCAATTTGACACTGATTGTTATTAACTAAATAATATTGTGAGTTAAATGATATATCAATTATTTGAGAAACTGAAAAATTGTTATAATGATTTATTTTTGTTTATGAAAACCACTTAAAGTGGGGACAAATAATTATAATGCAATCTGAGATTAAGAATGCAATGTTAGTTTTAGAAAATCTGGCCTAGACTTTCAGAGTGATGTTCAAAGTCTGAGATCTGTCCTCCAATATTTGTCCCCCATAAGACTGTGTTTAAATTTGGCATCTTCGCCTTTGATTTCTCCTAAACTTTTCATTCTCCAGACATCAGCTTTAAAATCACTGAGTTGTAGATTTAAAGAAAAATCCCCATTGCTTTCAGAAGACATGTTTGCATACATAGAAAATTCAGTGCCTTTAACAAACACAAAGTATTAGAACTAATTTAGAAATGTTGCAGAATATAAGGATAATTTAAAAAAATCAATCACATTTCTATATATGAATAACAGTCCATTGTAAAATGAAATCTGAAAATTAAGAGTGAAGGAGGAAACAGACAGAGCTGGACTCCATCTTCACCCAGGCTGCGAACATTAGGCTACACGCATGGTCACCCTCCCAGTGGACTCTGAACTTCGTGCCTGGTGTCTTCGTGTCTATAGAAAGGGCATACCATGGGAAACCAGAACCCCCAAATAAAAGAGCCTCAGGACTCTTCTTGGGCTCTCTGTCGCCTAAAAGAATATGCTAATTATCTCTGTAACAGAACAAAGTCATAAATTCCATTATGTTGATCGGGATATGACCACAGTCCTATTGATAAATGTCCACTGTTTATCTAGTCTTGTGACACATGAATCATGGGTTAACTTTGGTCGTGTCTCTCTTGTCCAGACTAGCTTCAAGGAATTCGGGGAGGTGGGTTTGAGCAAGTACACTTAGGGTATATAAGGTTTTCACAAAAACTGATCGGGGTCCTTGGCTAAGAGGAGACTCTGCCTTGGGCCCGCCGGTGTAATAAACTGCCCTCCACTATCTACATTGTCCTTCTGAGTGAGTTTGTCTCCCGGAACGCGTGGCTACAAGAGTTCAGTTCCAGCTCTGACATATGCGTGGTCTGAAAAGCATTTTTTCTTGGATGCATTTGAAAAGTAGAAGAATATGCCATCCCAAAATATACTTCTTTGGCATAAGGATTATTTTGAGCTGATTATTTATGATAAAGTGAGTGGGGGTGGTGGTGGGGGGATGCTCTGCAAACATAGTAGAAGCTACCCTTTTGTAAAGAAAATCTGCATTTATAAAGACAATTTACATTAGAAAGGGACCTGTACCAGGAAAAGAGCTATTACCAGGAACAACTTTTTCACTTGAGAGATTTATCTGCTTGCCTAGCAACCTTTGTTTACCAAGCTTTTCCTCCTCTCACCTGACTTAATTGCCTCCCTCCCTGCCTCTAATATCTTTCTTTTGTCTTTAGCTGAAGATAATATTTTAAGTGATGGCTTTGGCTGTCTCAGGGAGTTATTCATTTTCCTTAGGTGTCTCTCGTGTTGACTGAAAAAATAAAGCACAACCTAAATGTTGAGAGTTATTTATTTATTTATTCCGTGGATATTCTGGGGATTTCAAGCTGGAGACACAGCATCTTAGATAATGCTGAGAAACTATTCAAAAGAAGGTGGGGGGGTGAGGGCAGGAAGCCAGGATATATAGGAGTTTTGCAACAAAACATCAGGTAGTCAGAACATCAGAAGATTATTGTTAATCAAAGAAAATCAGACATCTCAAGTTAATGAATCTAGTGCTTTTCTGTCTTTGGAAGGATGCAAAGTCTGGGCTTATTGAAATCATTGCTTTGAGACGCACCTCTGCTATCCAAAGCCAGTATCCTGTGCTATCTCATCCAGGATCTCCTCAGGGTATACACTGCTGGGAGTGGCTTCAGCATCCTCTTTCCATCCTCTGTTCCCTTAGTACTCATCTTCAGCGTCTGTAATGCCATAGCTTTAAGGACACAACATTCTTTATTTACTGATAAAACAGGCAGTAGTTTTTATTCACACATGCATATGTGAGGTATTTATTAAAATAACATTTTCTTTCTCCTTATTAATTTGTCATTTTTCCTCACTTACACATTAGAGACCTGAGTTTTCAGGGAATGCTGCCACCCTAAAATAAACAGACTAATCTGGAGTTGTAGTGGAGAACTGGTCTCCAGGGGAAAAAAAAAATATCTGGAGTATAAACTGGTAGAAACACTCAAAAGAATTTTGACAAATTGCTGGAGGCTAATTGTGTACCAGCATGACAACAAGATATCTAGGAGGTGCCATCTTGAAGATGCCCTGCACTTTTATTGGCTTTACTTTTAGGAACTATACCAGATTGTCAAAGATTCAATAACCCTCAGTGTCTCTAGCAGGGAGATAGAAAGAGTAATTCTTGTGGAATAGTTCTAGAGCCTTTTCCATAACAAAGGTTCACTCTCCAGAGGAAAGTCCTGACCAGAGTCATGTTCCAGAAAAAGAAGGGAAGGTATTTCTCTTTCTCTAGTCCCCATCTCACCTACAGAGTGGGACTAAGCTATACAAGAAGAAGCAAGAAGACAGTCTCTGGTCTTAACCTCTGGTGGCCTTGGCCTGCAATGGCTTGGAGCAGGGCCTGAGTTCCTAGCCAGAGAGGGGCTGGGTTGCCATAGTGAAAACACCAGATCCTAGCCACTAGACCAGTGGTCAGTGACAAGGGCCACAGCCTGTGGCTTTGCAGAAAGGAATTTCCACAAAGACAGAAAGCAGTGACGCAAAGTATTTACGAGGAGGAAAAAGAGTACAGTACCTGAGGATAGACACGCGGGCAGACTGAGGGAGAATCCCTGACTTGCTCCCACATGGCAGTTTATAGCACTTACATGGGCAATTTCTTCTGAGTTTCCTTTGGCCAATTCTTATGATTTGCCTGGTTCAGAGTCCATGTTTGTTTTATCTCAGGATCCTCCCATGTCCATGGGACGATGAATCTTGGTGTATGAATCTCTTAGCCAAGATGGATTCTGCTGCAAAAGCCCACGGGTAGAACCTCCCTTGAAAGGACTCCCCTTTGGCCTTCAAGGGGCCTTTTCTGTGCATATATGGTCCAGGAAGTCTCCTGACTTTGGGAATGAGGAATATGTGGTCGGTGAGGTGACCCAAGGACAAAAGAGCAGATAAAACCAAGGAGGGTCTTGGAATGCCGGAGCAGAAAACCCAGAGCTTTATCATCCTTCCCTCCCCCATGTTGTAACTATTAATGGAACAGTATAAACTGTCTCCCCTCCTACCCCATAGGGAGAAGGCATTTGCCCTACTCTTCCCCTACCCAGTATACATGCCTCATCCAATCAGCAAATGACCTGCAAGACCCCTATCCCACTCCTTGTACCCCGAGTATAAAAGTGGACTAAGGATCCCTGTTCAACGTTGGTTCTCCCTTGAGCTAGCCTGCTGTTCTAACAGCATCTCCCACTCGAATAAGCTTTATTTCCCTCTCATTCTGTCTCATGTCTGGAAATTCCAACCCGCGCCCGGACCACAGCCATCTGTGCAGAGTCCATCCTCCTCCCTCAATTGCCCTGCTAGTCCTGTCTTGGAGTTTCTGTCAGAGCATGAATCTATTGACAATCAAGCTTTACCCCAATTGGGGGTGAGGGGGACATTCGCTTCCTGCCTCAGTCTCAGGGGGCCTCAGCCTGCCACTGCTTGAAGCAGGATTTCAGTTCCCAACCAATCCTAGCCACTAGACCAGTAGCCAGTGACAAGGCTCTGGCCTGTCAATTGTGTAGAAATGAATTTCCACATAGAGACAGAAAGAAGTAGAACAAATAAATGTTTATTAGAAGGGAAAACAGTATTTGTGAATAGACACAAAAGGTTGGGCTCATAGAGTCTTGCCCTCATGGTAGTTTGAATCCCTTTTACGGAGCATTTTTCAGGGTTCATGTGGACCAATTACCTTGCTCTGCCTGGTTCTGAACCCATATTTGGTTTATGTCGGGGTCCTCCCCTGTGTGAGCATCACTTAGCCAAGGGGGATTCTATTGAGGAGGCCTATGGACATTACTATGGGGCAGCACCCCGTCTCTTCTTGACCTCCAAGGAAACTTTCTTCACACGTGTAGTCAGGGAGGTATCCCTAACTTTGAGAATAAGGAATATTTGGTCTTTTATCACTTATTTGGGGAGTGCCTAGTCTCATCCATCCTCTTGCTTTTTTTTTGAAGATTTTGCTGATATAGAGTTTATGTGCACAGGGGAGAACCTGCTCAGCCTGGGGCCCTTCTAACTCCTGCCTCCAGAGGTGGTGACTGAAAAAAAACACACACACACAAACACAAAAAACTATGAGATCAGTTTTATTTTGGGGCTTTCTGAGGACTATAGGCTGTTGAGAAACAGCCTTTCAGACAGCTCTGGGAAATTGCTCTCAAGAAGCAAGGTATATATTTGACTCTACTGAAGAGGGTATGTTACTAAAAAAAAAAAAAAAAAAAAGAAAAGGAAAAAAAAAAAGCAGAGTGAGAGTTGTGAGTTACATTTTTATTTTGGGCAATATGAGGACTATGGCTTGAGAGACAGCATTTCAGGAAGCTCTGAGAAACTGTTTCAAAAAGATTAGGGAAGGTCTGTGAGGGGGGCGGGGTATAAGCAATCAAGTATACAACTTTTTGCAGAGGGTTGCTGCTAGTCTTGAGGAACAAACATCACTGTAAATGATTTTACTGCTTTTCTAGATATGAGGAGATGCAAGAATTGGGCTCATAAAATCTTCTCCAGAAAATATTTCATTATCTGAGGACCTGTTCTGCCAGTTTTTCGCAGAGTATAGGTTGCCTCATTTCTGATCTCTGGCCTGAACTCCTTTCAGGGATATTGAAGATCAGCCTCTGCCCTGACTCATTATTTAATCCTTGTAGAGGTAGATGGAAAGTGCCAATTTTCAGTTAGCAGGTACATGCCATCATGGCATGGCTCTTGCTTTTAAGGTTCAGGCCTTTGTTTTGTCTTAGCTGGATATCAAAGGAGTAAATGCAGTGTAAAATGATCCATCTATTTTGGATGAGTCAGAACAAAATATCCTGGAGCATTGTTCTTTCTCTAAGAATGCTTGATTTCTATTTTCTTATTACCTGTTTTCTCATTGATCTCTATTTTCTCATTCTCATTTTCAACTCCATAGTTTTTATCGTAGTTGCTATTGGAAAGCCTGTTAGTCTTTCTCTGTTTGTGTTGAACGCTGCTCTCAGCTATAAAATTACAGTGGCCCAGACGTGAACTTCTGGGGTCCACCCTGCTCAGCTCCTTCAAACGATGGTTGTGTCGCCTCTCTCTGGCTCTCGTCTCTGCATCTGCTGTCCCTCCTCACTGTCAGGGACTGCAGTGGCTGTAGCTTTCTGCTGCAGTCAGGAATTGCCCCAAAGCAGAGAGCTAAGTAATTGTAGAACAGATTTCTTCTGCTATTTCCCCACTTCTATCTTTCCTTCCTAGCTTGCTTCCTTCATGGTCATAAACCCAATTGCATTTTCACAAAATAGTAGAGTTAACCTACCCCTTACTGCCTTAAATCATGGTGCTCACTTGTCTTCCATACTAATAGATGTCCCTCAAGGCATTTTTTCCCCCCAGAATAAGGCACATTTATCTGCTAGTGGTAAAGAAACCCACCTGCAAATGCCAGAGATATAAGAGATTCAGGTTCAATCTTTGGGTCAAGAAAATCCCCTGGAGGAGGGCATGGCAACCCACTCCAGTATTCTTACCTGGAGAATCCCATTGAAAAAGGAGCCTGGCAGGCTCTGGTCCACGGTGTCTCAAAAAGTCAGACATGACTGAAGTGACTTAGCGTGCACACATCTGCATTAAAAACCTGTTCAAACAGATATTCTTCCTCTTCAACAATTTTTTAATGATGTCTAGGATTTCTCTATTGTATCTTGGTTAACAAAATCTACCTATCCTGTTATTCAGACATCCTTTTTAAAGCCAAACTTCAGTCTGAATTTATCAAACCTTCCTTTGCTGGCATTGAATCTCCAGCTTTAGATCCTTCACCTTCCTTTTACTTTAAGTTGTCATATAATGACTTTGCTTTTTCTCCAATCATATTAGAATCTATAGGTTTGCCTTTCATATACAAAACCTACACCCACATAGAACTACATTTTAAATATTATATATATATAAATCACATGAAGTACAAGGTTTTTTTTTTGGGAACTGGCCACAGTTCAGTTCAGTTCAGTCACTTAGCCATGTCCAACTCTTTGCGACCCTATGGACTGCAGTAGGCCAGGCTTCCCTGTCCGTTATCAACTTCTGGAGCTTGCTCAAACTCATGTATGTCCAGTTAGTGATGATTCCAACCATCTCATCTTCTGTCTTCCCGCTCCTCCTGCCTTCATTCTTTTCCAGCATTAGGGTCTTTTTTAAGGAGTCAGTTCTTCGCATCAGGTAGCCAAAGTATTGGAGCTTCAGCCTCAGCACCAGTCCTTCCAGTGAATATTCAGGACTGATCTCCTTTAGGATGGACTGGTTGGATGTCTTTGCAGTCCAAGGGACTCTCAAGAGTTTTTTCCAACACCACAGTTCAAAAGCATCAATTCTTTGGCACTCAGCTTTCTTTATGGTCCAACACTCACATCCATACATGACCACTAGAAAAACCATAGCTTTGACTAGATGGACCTTTGTCAGCAAAGTAATGTCTCTGCTTCTTAATATGCTGTCTAGGTTGGTCATAGCTTTTCTTCCAAGGAGCAAGCATCTTTTAATTTCATGGCTGCAGTCACCATCTGCAGTGATTTTGGAGTCCCCCCAAAAATAAAGTCTGTCACTGTTTCCATTGTTTCCCATCTATTTGCCATGAGGTGATGGGACCAGATGCCATGATCTAAGTTTTTTGAATATTAAGTTTAAGCCAACTTGTTCATTCTCCTGTTTCATTCTCATCAAGAGGTTCTTTAGTTCTTCACTTTCTGCCATAGGGTAGTGTCATCTGCATATTGATTATTGATATTTCTCCCGACAATCTTGATTCCAGGTTGTGCTTCATCCAGCCCAGCGTTTCCCATGATGTACTCTGCATGTAAGTTAAGTAAACAGGGTGACAATATACAGCCTTGATGTACTCCTTTCTCAATTTGGAACCAGTTCGTTGTTCCATATCCAATTCTAACTGCTGCTTCTTGACCTGCATACAGTTTTCTCAAGAGTCAGGTAAGGTGGTCTGGTATTCCCATCTCTTTTAAGGATTTTCCACACCCACATATAACTACATTTTAAATATGAGATAAAAAAATATTTCACACAAAGTACAAGGGTTTTGTGCCTACTTGCCACAGCTTCATAAATTTCCTTTTCTTTTGTTACAGTGGTCCTTACATTGGATTCATTATTCTAGAAACAATATGAAACCACAACTGTAGACTTTATTCTGTAGTACATATCAAGTAATTTAATTTTTTCATGTCATAACTCTTCTCTGCTTCTTGGGAGCACTTCCGGCATCACTAGTGGCACTTTGTATGTGTCCTGCAATATTATTCAAGGCTTATAGTAATGCACTAAGCATGATGAAAAATACACAGGCGCCCTGAGACATCACTTTTTGCTGTGATCTGCAATTTACTGGAGAGACAAACTGCTCACACAGGGATTATTACTATCACATGCTATTTTAATCAGAACACCTAACACTTGAGCTCATGACAATAACAAAGGAGTCTGCAGCAAAATTGTCATAGTAGTACACCGTACACTACATTTAATTTTATCTAGTTATGATTCAATACTGCATCTTTACATTTGTTTACGTTTCCTTTCCTTGGGAATGGTGTTATGTATGATGTGTTAGTGTTTGTGTATGTAAGTTTTGATATAGTTAAATATTTATAGTAGATTTGTATATATTTTATGGTAGTAAAAGATAAACTATTGTTTATACTATTTAGTACATTCATGACATATCTTTTAATTTTTTTCAATATTTGTAAGTAATGTAATTTGCCTGTGAGTTTTTTAAATTGTCACAAAACTCAAAAAGTTTTTCCTGCATAATTTTTGAAAACAATCTGCATATAGGTGGAATCTTACAGTTCAGACCCATTTTGTCCAAGGGTCAACTGTCCCTATGACACACTTTTAAAAAAACACATATGAGAAGAACTAAAACCCAAAAAGTTATAAGAGAAAGAGTATTGCAACACTAGATATGGCATTCACTGCTGTGAACAATGAAATGAACTAGAAAGCGTAGCAATAGGGTATGAAACTCCTTTGCTAGAGGGTGCAGTATTATGCAATGAGAAGAAATGTGGCAGGAACAGATAACAGCCTAGCTATTTCAAACAGGCTTATAAGGAAAGTACCAAGACTAGAATATCTTTCAAATTTAAGTTTCACAATTACTTAAAAATCTAGGTCTACAGAAGCTAAGGGTCTTTTCATACAATGAAATAAGTCATTTTCAAGATATTTGTTCTTCCTAAATGTTCTCAACCACTGCTAGAGTATTTTTCATCATGTGATAGCTAAAAGCAATGAAAATAAGATCTTCCTCACATGAGTCCAACTTTTGCCTGAATTAACAAAATCATTTAAAATGTGTAGGAACACTCCTTCAAAAATTGCTGAAACACAGAGTATTCTTTCCACCTAATAAGAATAAATTGTTTCTTTGTGAAAAGTAAAGGGATATAAAATAAAAAGTCAATTTCTTACTCATGACAAAAATAAAACCAACAACTCAGTTACTAAATAGCATTCTAGATCAGAAAATAGATCTTTTTATAGTCTCAGATTAATACTTCTCGACATTAATCAAGTGAGGATATACCTAAAAGTGGGGTCTGGCTGCTCACCACTCAAAAGCCATTAAAGGGCAAGCTTGGTGGAAAGGCAAGGCAAGGGAAGTTTGCTTTATTTTGGATGCCAGCGATAGGGGTGAGGAGGAGGGGGGATTCCTCTCCAAAGGCCAACTCCCCCACACTGACAGTCAGTGGGCAAGAGCTCTCATACCCAGAGGGAGGGGGCTGCATGCGGAACAGCACAGTCAGCTGACAGTCATCTGGAAATCAGCCGTCGGCATTCTGATTGGTGTCATCCTGATTGTTTACAGTTAATCTTCACTTCCAGGGCTCCATTTGTTCGCATTTCCCTGAGGCCATTTCTCAGAATTTTGGCTGTTTGTGTCATGACTGCTGTCAGGTCATCATGAGTTAGCTTCCTCCACTTGATGGGGGTTCAGTATCTATCAAACAGCTCACAGGATTTGGCTCAGAATATTATTAACATCTATAGCCTTTGAGAAGGAACTAAAGGTCCTCGACTATGCTTAATGACCACACTATTAATATGTGGTCTCCTTTATTTTCTTTTGTTTCTGCATTTTCTCACTTCCCTGATTAATCTTATTCTTTGGCTGAAATTTTTCCACACACAAAAGGCAGGCTGAGACATGGAGTGGTTGTGGGAGCAAGGACCACAGAGTCCGGCTCTGCTTGAGTAGGGGACGCAGTAGAGATCCTGAGAATGCTTTCTTCAGCTTGGAAAAATGCAAATCCAAGCCAACCAAAAAGTCATTCATCTTAATTCATGTAAAATATTGTTTTACAGGGGAAGTGAAAGGGAGGGTTATGCATGAATGTAATAGTCATTTGTTCAAATGTGTCTTTGTGGGCTACCCCATCATCAAATTCTTAGGTTGGGAGGAAAGCCAAAGTAGTTAAAGATGGACATTAACGAGAACACATGAAACATTTTAACATATACACTTGCTTTTCATTTACTTATTTATTTTTCTTTATCTGTTTTCTACTATAAAATACTATGAGAGCAAAGGTCTTGCTTTTTTGGTCACTCCTGAATCCCAATGTATAGAATGAAGTCTGAATCATACAAAGTACTCAATTACTTTTTTTTTCCAGTGAATAACTGACTGAATAAATGAAAACAAAACATACCCCCTTCATTGAGTTCTTGGAAAGTGCTTTAAAGTTTTCAAAGTAGTAAGATTCAAGTGTTCCTGCGATCTTGTGTCTGAGTTTCAGTTGATTAAAAATTGATTAAGAATTATAATTTTAGGAGCTCAGGGCTGGTGGAAACTAAAAGTCGTATGAACTGATTTAAAGCTGAAACAATCCTCTACACTGCTTACTAGTCTTCCAAATTCAAACCATGAACAAACTACTCTTCACCAAGGATAATAGAAGCTAGAGGAAAGAACTGGAGCTCCATAGCTGAACTTGACTCAGATTTAAGACCAACTTTACTTGGATGGATATTTAGTCACCTTGCCATAGTCCAAATATTCTGCTCAAGAAACTTTGTTGTTCAACCTTCACCAAACCATTTTGCTTTAATTTCTGGCTGCACTGTGTGACTTGCAGGATCTCAGTTCCCTGACCAAGAATTGGACCTGTGCCCCCAGCTCTGGAAGCATGGAATCCTAACCATTGGACCACCAAGGAATTCTCTCCAAATCACTTCTTATCTTACAGCAAAGATGCCTATTGGCTACTTTATTTCTGAGATGCTTTAAGGAGAATGTGGAAATTTGAGGTTTAGAAGTTCAAGGAGTTTATTCCCAGCCATCCCAGACTCATGGAATAACTGAGCTCAAAGGGAACACACCAACTGGGTCAATCACCATTCACTGATAGTAACACTGGTGCCCAGGCTCTTCTCCTGGCAAAATGAACAATTGTTGCTCTAGCACCTATGCTCCATCAGGTCAGTCCTGTATTCTCAAGGCTAATGAGTAGTTTTCTTTATCACAAAGGCTAGCCACAAGAGTACCTTCCATTAGCCAGACAAGAGTTTAAGTGAATTCTGGAACTTTCTGCTGTTAACTATGCAACTTGTATGCGTCTTTGCCCAAGACAGTTTCAGTTTACTTCTGATATCTGGAATAATTTATTAATATTTTCACCAAGAGTGTTTAAAAAATAACCCATTTCAAAGGATACATTTTATGGATGCTCTTAGGATAAGGCATTTTCCATTTGGAAGGTAAACTAAGATACTGGAATAACACAACCAATTCTTCAGAAGGATATCGTGGCTAGCATTACAAGTATGTAATATTGGATATAAATTAGTAATCTCAAAATGAATTAAATGCTTATAAAGTTATAGATACATTTAATAACTTAATAAATATTTGAATTCTGGCTTTGTAACCAAAGACTATACTAGAAAAATGACTATGTTACAGCAATAACTACATCTAAGTAATCATACTATGGATACCTTGTATTTGTAGAGTGAATGAGATATCAAAATGTCTCTGTATGCTTTGCATGCATGCTTTTACTTAAACATTGTAATGACTTTATCTAAGTAAGGTAGTTTTCTCCTAGGTTTTTATGTTTCTACAGACACAATACGAGTGTTATGAGGATTTTATATTTTAATGTATTTATTTTATGTGAAGAGGTGGTGCTATAGATGAACTTAGGGCCATGTACTTTTAAAAGAAATCTTTGCCAAATGGAATTAACTGTATCTGGAAAGCTGTAATCTCTCACCTCTTCTGTCTGAGCATTCTGGTTCTTTGATTAGTGCTTAGAGACAACTGCATGCAGTTCCAGATAAGATCAAGTCTATAAACACATGTGTTCAAGGCTAACTCTCTAGGGGAGCAAACACTTGATCTTGGTTTCATTAGACACCTAGTCTGATCAGCTGAGATAACTGTACCAGATGGATTAATAATGTTACTTTATAATCTACAAAGGGCTTTTTTTTTTTTTTTTTTTTAAGTTCAAAGCTCCAGTTAACATGGCTTCATTGAAATTTGATCACCACACACTCATACAATTGTGTAGAGACCTAGCTATAGGTCTCATGTTACCTGGCATAAAAGGCAGAAATTTGAAGATATGTGTCTATTATCTGTCAGTAAGTAAAACAAACAAACAAAAATCCTAAAATTCTAACATTTTAAAAGCATTGCCATAAGTAATCCCAAGCTATTCAGTTGGGTCAGCTGCTGCTAAGTCACTTCAGTCGTGTCCGACTCTGTGTGACCCCATAGACGGCAGCCCCCCAGGCTCCCCCATTCCTGGGATTCTCCAGGCAAGAACACTGGAGTGGGTTGCCATTTCCTTCTCCAATGCATGAAAGTGAAAAGTGAAAGTGAAGTCGCTCAGTCATGAGCCTATGAGGCTCCACTGTCCATGGGATTTTCCAGGCAAGAGTACTGGAGTGGGGTGCCATTGCCTTCTCTGGTTGGATCAGCTATCCACTCATAAAGGAGCTCAAAAAGCATGGTAAATCAACATGGTAAGTCAACACTTAAATATATATGGAGATTTTACCTTTTTAAAATCCTTTTGAATGCATGATCCTATTTCATTCATAAAATTTCCTCATGATAATTTGAGGGAGTGTTATCATTCCCCTTTTATAGGAGAAGGTAAACAAAGTCTTCTGACACTTTACATAGTGTCCTCTAATTAATTATATATATTTTTATATATATATATATATATATTCTTTCTATAATTTTCAAAGTTGGCTAGATTTGAAACTTAATCATGTAAAATCTTATTTGGAGTTTCAGTGTGAGTGGTCTGAAAGCAGGGTGATCACGTGCAGGGTGTGGGGTCTCTCCCAGCCCCATCCTCAGGGATCCCTCTTCATCTCAACACACACCTGTAGCATCTCCCTGGAGCACCCAGAACAGATATCTTAGAAACATTTTTAAAAAGTTTTCCTTTATATTTTATTACTTTTGTAAGCAAGTCGTATGAATTATAGGAAAAGAACTTATCAAATGTGGATTTAGTGATGACAGCCCTTTTGTTTGTAAGCAGACAGTTATTATGCAGCTATAGAGGACCTTGAACCTTGGATTTATGGTCCTTATCCATTATTTTTCCTTAAAAAGTGATAAAATTGAAGTTCTGAATGATCAGACTGCTTATGAACCTGAAAGTGAGCAGATATCCTTGTTCTGTAAGTCTCTGTGACATTGATTTAAATACACAGTAGAATAAATCAACCAAATTATTATCCTGGCAAAGATCTCCAGCTTAGTCCAATTTTGGTCAGATGGAGCAGAGAATCTTTTTCTTTTCTCTCTTACTACCTGAACTTTCTAGGTTTTCAGACCCTGAATTCTATGAAAAGAGAGTTTAAGCTATCTTCTGCTATTAAATAGGAGACTGGTCCATTGGGGATGAGTCTCAGGCAACAGAGGAAGCTCGTTGCCTTTTGTGAGTCCGCAAAAGGCCAAGTGGCTGCTGTGGCCTAATTTTCTTCTGAGCTAACAGGATCCAGAAAACAGACAAACGCACACAAATGGATGTCACTTGAGCCCTGCACAGATCCCTGGCACACGCATTGCCCAAAATCTTCACGTGTATTCCCTACCCCTTTGTGTGGCTCCCTTTTGCTCCCTGAGTTAGAGAATGCTTTTTAAAAAGTCTCTCTCCAATTATACACACACAGTTCGGTCAATACTTAGACCATGCTTCTAAAACTTACATTGAAGTATGCGTCATTTATTTCTTGGTTCTACTATGACCCTTCTTCCAAAGTCAGTGGCTAACCCATATCCAGCTTCCTAGAATGGTAAAAGGAGAACACGAGAAGAAATTTCATGAGTGAGGTAGCATGAGGATTAATATATTGAAATATTAAGCTGCCAAATATCTATTTAATATCTAACTAGTTCTCTAGCTACAAAATCTGTCCATGAAGATAGCTATCCTAATTTACTAAGCAATTATAAGTAAATGTCTTTCTATTAATGAGGAAATATGTGTTTTAACTAAACTTGCAATTTTGAGAATTCTTTTTGTATTTATATTCATATATATTACTTTTTGAGAGAGAGGGTTTAGAGGAGGTATTTGCTGTGTAAGTCGCTCCAGCCATGTCTGACTCTTCGCGACCCCAGGGACTTTAGCCTGCCAGGCAGTGGAGTTTCATGGAGTGGGTTGCCATGCTCTCCTCTAGAAGAGGTGTTTAATAAGTATCCACTTTACTGTGCGCCAAGAATTAAAGACTCAACACAAACTGTCATGTTTTAATCCTGATGAAATCTCTTTAGATTTAGAAAACTGAATAGGCTTTAAGATTCAAAATAATAGCAGATGGCAAAATGGATGGGGAGACAGTTTGGTACAACCTGTCAGCTTCTTGTCTTATATCAGTTTTTGTATTCTTGAAGTCCTGCTCCCATTATGGGTGATAAAGTCACTCTTATGGCAAAGGCGATATCAATATTCTCTAAGATCATGAAAATCTGCTGCCTTAATAAAGATGGGGAAAATAAGTTTAGAGACCCTAGGATGTGTCAGAAGTTGAAAGTGTGAATTCTTAATTGTTAATTCTTCACTTTTTGGAAGTTTTTGTATCATTGAACATGAAGAATTATTTTCCAGTTGCTATTTTCATTTGGCATATAAATACAAGGCTACCTTATTCTCAAGATTCCAGTCTTTTTTCTTTGTTTGCATAATAAAATGGTATGACATACCCTTCATGTGATCTTTACCCTGGGTAGGTTACCATCCAGCATAGTCTCTGAATAATTCACCATGTCTTACTACTTGCTATGAGTTATAGGAGACAACTACTTGCTACAGAATTATAGGAGACAACATCAAAGGGGAGCTTCAGCAGTCCCTCTTACATAATCTCTAGCAGTTCTTAACTGTAATAAAAAGAACCACCATCTCTAATGCAACACTTGACGTGACTATCATATTACCATTTGGTATTTCATTATATTCAATTATTTGGAAGTTATGTATGTAATATTAGATACATTTAATGCCATTAACCCTGAAGTATCAAAGCATTCAATCACACTACAGTTCTAAGCCAGAAATTATTCTGAGTAATTGAAGTTTAATTATCTAAAGAATTTTCATCACCTCAGTCACTTGAAGTATTGTTAACATACTTGATTTCTTTTCTCTTGGAGTTATTATAGACACTTGGTAAAATGTCATGCAATATTTAAAAACTGATAATACTAAGAGGTCTTCAGGTCACTGGTCTGAACATTGATTCTCTTTTTATAGTATAAGAGATAAGGACATTAAAGATACAGTTAGAATTAGCTAAAGATTTACCATAGACCTATAGACTCCATGAATAAGTTTAAATTCTTTTGGTTTCTGCTTCCTTCACTGGTAGTGGACATCAAAAAAGCCACTGAATGTTTCAGAGGAGCCAAACTGTGGTAAAGAAATCATAGATTTAAAAAATGTTTTCATTGCCATTTGGCACCCAGATTCAAAGCAGAATTATTCTAAGTAAATTTCCTTAAAAAACAAAATGATCTGTTTTATAAAATTTGTAATTATTTATACATTTTTAGAGTCACATCTATCATAAAACTTTACATGATTTTAAGACTGTCTATTGAGAAAAAAAAGTATCAGTTTAGGGCACGGTCTAAATATAGAGGCCTAATGAGGGCTCAGGGTATTAAGATCTTCTGTGAAATGTATGAATTTCAAAGGACAATGGGCTTCCCCTGTGGCTCAGTGGTAAAGAATCTGCCTGCAGTGCAGGACACATGAGTTCCATCCCTGGGTTGGGAAGATACCCTAGAGAAAGAAATGGTAGTCCACTCCAGTATTTTTGCCTGGGAAATCGCTGGGATAGAGGAGCCTGACTGGCAACAGTCCATGGGGTCGCAAAAGATTCAAGCATGACTTAGCAACTAAACAACAACAACAAAGGACAATATATAAAGTCTTAACATGCCCATGTCTTGAGCTATGATTTTATTTTTTAGTCACTGAAACTTGAAATTAAATATATTGAACTGAACTGAAATTATTAAAGTTACTTGACAATGCTAATCATTATTAATGGTTTCTCCTTAAATAAGGCTTATCTAAAATAAATAAGGCTTCTCTTAAATAAATTAAAGCTTCTCTTAAAATAAATTGATGCAGAGAAATTAAGTTTACCAAGAGTGATGTCATTAATTATATAAAAATGGCCATTCACTGATTCAGTTAAAACTTATTGAATATTTATTGTTTGTCTGATCCTGCAAGAACTAAGATAAACTCACATACCTTGGGGTAAAAGATGAATAATTCTGTCTTTGTTCTCAAGGTTGGAATAAGTGGCATGATAAATAATGAAATGAATAGAGCAATTAAATGTTACATCAGTTCAGTTCAGTCCCTTGGTCATGTCCGACACTTTGCAACCCCATGGTCTACAGCACTCCAGGCTTCCCTGTCCATCACCAACTCCCAGAGTTTGCTCAAACTCATATCCATCGAGTCGGTGATGCCATCCAACCATCTCATCTTCTGTCATACTCTTCTCCTCCTGCCTTCAATCTTTCCCAGCATCATGGTTTTCTCTAAGGATCTTCTTTGCATGAGGAGGCTAAAGTATTGGAGCTTCAGCATTAGTCCTTTCAATGAATATTCAGGACTGATTTCTTTTAGGATTGACTGGTTTGATCTCTTTGCTTTCCAAGGGATGCTCAAGAGTCTTGTCCAACACCACAGTTCAAAAGCATCAGTTCTTTGACACTCAGCTTTCTCTTTATGGTCCAACTATCACATCTGTATATGACTACTGGAAAAACCATAGCCTCGACTAGATAGATCTTTGTCAGCAAAGTAGTGTCAATTTTTTTTAATATGCTGACAAGGTTGGTCATAGCTTTTCTTCTAAGGAGAAAGTGTCTTTTAATTTCATGGTTGCTGTCACAATCCACAGTGATTTTGGACCCCAAGAAAATAAATTCTGTCACTGTTTCCATTGTTTCCCCAACTATTTGCCATGAAGTGATGGAACCAGATGCCATGATCTCTGTCTTGTGAATGCTGAGTTTTAAGCCAACTTTTTCACTTTCTTCTTTCACTTTCATCAAGAGGCTCTTTAGTTCCTCTTCACTTTTTGCCATAGGGTGGTATAATCTGCGTGTTTGAGGTTATTAATATTTCTCCTGGAACTCTTGATTCCAGCTTGTGCTTCATCCAATCTGGCATTTCTCATGAGGCACTCTGCATATAGGTTCAATAAGCAAGGTAACAATATACAGGCTTCATGTACTCCTTTCCCTATTTGAAACAAGTCCATTGTTCCACATCCAATGTTCTATGCCCAAATGTTAAACAGAGCACAATAGAAGTATAAAGAAGATAGAAAGGGAAGGGCAATATGGAGGGATATACCCAACACTGAGATGATTTCCTGTAAGAAGTTCAATTTTTGAAAGACGATTGTCACTATGAAAGTGAGAGGGGCATTTCAAGAAAAAAAACTTCAAATAGTTTGTTACAATGGGAGAAGCTAGAGTAAGGATGAAGTGGGAAGAGTTGTGGAATTGATGAGCTTAAAGAGACAAGCCAAGCTTAGATCATGATAGTTTGTTTGGATGGTATCCTACCTGTAATGTTCAAAATCTTTATTTTAATCATTCTGTATTATAGAAGGATAGGGTCTCTCACTCATTCTTTCTCGTCTCTATGTCTATGTCTGCCTATCTCTATCTTTTCCATAACAGTTTTATTGAGCTATAACTCATACACCACCAAACAATTCATCTCTTTAGTGCATAAATCAATGTTTTAACACATATTCAGATAACTGTACAACTATCACCACAGTCAAGTTTAGAGTATGTTTATTAATTCAAAAATAAAAGCTGAACAGCACCACAGTTTGAAGGCATCAGTTCTTTGGTGCTTTACCTTCTTAGGTTCAGTTCTCACAACTATATGTGACCTTTGGGAAGACCATAGCCTTGACTATACAGACCTTTCTCAACGGAGTAATGTCTCTGCTTTTCAACACTCTGTCTAGATTTGTCATTGATTTCTCACCAAGAAGCAATAATCTTCTAATTTAATGACTGCAGTCACCATGCAAAGTGATTGTAGAGCCCAAGAAGAGGAAATCTGTCACTACTTCCACATTTTCCCCCCTGTTTGCCATGAGCAATGGGACTGGATGCCATGATCTTAGATTTTTTTTAGTGTTTAGTAGTTTAGTTTTAAGCTGACTTTTTCACTCTCTTACTTCACCCTCATCAAGAGGCTCTTTAATTCCTCTTCACTTTCTGCCATTAGAGTGGTTATCACCCATATTTATGAGACTGATAACTCATCCAGCCTGGCGTTTCTCATGATGTGCTCAGCATATAGGTTAAACAAACAGGGTGACAGCAGACAGCTCTGTTGTACTCCTTTCTCAAACTTGGAACCAATTAGTTTTTCCATAAACGGTTCTAATTGTTGCTTCCTGGCCCGCATACAGGTTTCTCGGGAGATAGGTTAGATGGTCTGATATTCTGATCTCTTTAAAAGATTTCTAAACTTTGTTATGATCGACACAGTCAAAGGCTTTAAGGTAGTCGATGAAGCAGAGGTAGATGTTTCTCTGAAATTCCCTTGCTTTCTCTAAGATCCAGTGAATGTCGGCAATTTCATATTTGTTCCTCTGCCTTTTCTAAGCTCAGCTTGAACATCTAGAAGTTCTTGGTTTGCACAATTCTGAAGTCTAGCATGCAAGATTTTAAGCATGATCTTACTAGCATGGGAAGTGAGTCCAATTGTCCAATGGTCACAACATCATTTAGTACTAAAATTGTTGCCAAGACCAAATGTCCAAGGGCTTTTCTGTTTTCTTCTAGGAGTTTTACCGTTTCAGGTCTTATGTTTAACTCTGATTCATTTTGAGTTCTTTTTTTGTTTTTAGTGGTGTAAGATACAGGATAGATCTGATAGACAGAGTGCCTGAAAACTATGGATGGAGGTTCATGACACTATACAGGAGGCAGGGATCAAGACCATCCCCAAGGAAAAGAAATATAAAAAGGCAAAATGGTTATTCAAGAAGGCCTTACGAATAGCTGTAAATAGAAGAAAAGTGAAAGGTAAAGGAGAAAAGGAAAGATATTCCCATTTGAAAGCAGAGTTCCAAAGAATAGCAAGGAGAGATAAGAAAGCCTTCCTCAGTGTTCAATGCAAAGAAATAGAGAAAAACAACAGAATGGGAAAGTCTAGAGATCTCTTCAAGAAAATTAGAGATGCTAAGGGAACATTTCATGCAAAATGGGCTCAATAAAGGACAGAAATGGTAGGGACCTAACAGAAGCAGAAGATATTAAGAAGAGTTGGCAAGAATACACAGAAGAACTATACAAAAAAGATCTTCACGGCCCAGGTAATCATGATGGTGTGTTCACCAACCTAGAGCCAGACATCCTGAAAAGCAAAGTCAAATGGGCCTTAGGAAGTACCAGTACCAACAAAGCTAGTGGAGGTGATCGAATTCCAGTTGAGCTACTTCAAATCCTAAAAGATGTTGCTGTGAAAATGCTGCATTCAAAATATGCCAGCAAATTTGGAAAACTCAGCAGTGACCACAGGACTGCAAAAGGTCTGTTTTCATTCCATTCCAATCCCAAAGAAAGGCAATGCCAAAGAATGCTCAAACTACCACACAGATGCACTCATCTCACATGCTAGAAAAGCATGCTTCAACAGTACACGAACTGTGAACTTCCAGATTTCAAGCTGGATTTAGAAGAGGCAGTGCTTAAACTCAACATTCAGAAAACTAAGATCACAGCATCTGGTCCCATCACTTCATGGTAAATAGATGGGGAGACAGTGGAAACAGTGACAAACTTTATTTTGGGGGGCTCCAAAATCACTGCAGATGGTGATGGCAGCCATGAGATTAAAAGACACTCCTTGGAAGAAAAGTTATGACCAACCTAGATAGAATATTAAAAAACAGAGACATTACTTTGCTCACAAAGGTCCACCTAGTCAAAGCTCTGGTATTTCTGGTGGTCATATATGAAAATGAGACTTGGCCTTTAAAGAAAGCTGAGCACCAAAGAATTGATGCTTTTGAACTGTGGTGTTGAAGACTCTCGAGAGTCCCTTGGACTGCAAGGAGATCCAACCAGTCTATCCTAAAGGAAATCAGTCCTGAATATTCATTGGAAGGACTGATGCTGAAGCTGAAACTCCAACACTTTGGCCACCTCATGCGAAGAAGAACTGACTCATTTGAAAAGACCCTGATACTGGGAATGGATGAGATGTTTGGATGGCAGGCATCATGACTCAATGGACATGAGTTTGAGTAAACTCCGGGAGTTGACGATGGACAGTGAGACCAGGCATGCTGCAATGCATGGAGTTGCAAAGAGTCGGGTATGACTGACTGACTGAACTGAACTAAAGAGAAGATAGGGATTCAACTCCATTTTTCTGCAGGTGGTTATCCAGTTTTCCCAACACATACTGAAGAAGCTATTCTTTCCTCATTAACCATTCTTGGCTCCCTTGTGGAACATTATTTGACTATATATGTAGGGATTTACTTTGAGCTCTCCATTCCATTGGTCTAGGTGTTTATTTTTATTTGAGTACCATACTGTTGGGCTTCCCAGGTAGCTCAATGGTAGAGAATCAACCTATCGATTCAAGAGATGCAGGAGATGCAGATTTGATCCCTGGGTTGGTAAGAATCCCCTAGAGAGGTAAATGGATGGCAATCCATTAAAGTATTCTTGCCCAGAAAATCCCATGGACAAAGGAGCCTGTCATGCCAAGTCCATGGGGTCACAAAAGAGTCAAACATGACTTAGTGACTAAACAACAACAACAACCATACTGTTACTACTTTGATGACTGTAGTTTTGTAGCATAGTTTGAAATCAGGAAATATGACTCCTTCAGCTTTCTTCACCTTTCTTAGGATTGTCTTGGTTATTTGTGGTCTTTTGTGTTTCATACGTTGTTTAGAATTGATTTTTCTAATTCTGTGAAAAATGCTAATGGAATTTTGATAACGGCTGCATTAAATTTATATATGACTTAGGGTAATATGGGCATTTTAACAACATTAATTCTTCTGACAGTGAGCATGGGATATATTTCTGTATCTGTCATTTTCAATTTTTTTTATTAAAGTGTTTTGATACTCTGTGGGAGAAGGCGAGGGTGGGATGTTCTGAGAGAACAGCATTGAAACAAGTATACTATCAAGGGTGAAACAGATCACCAGCCCAGGTTGGATGCATGAGACAAGTGCTCAGGGCTGGTGCACTGGGATGACCCAGAGGGATGGGATGGGGAGGGAGGAGGGAGGGGGGATCGGGATGGGGAACACATGTAAATCCATGGCTGATTCATGTCAATGTATGGCAAAAACCACGACAATATTGTAAAGTAATTAGCCTCCAACTAATAAAAATAAATGAAAAAAAAAATAAAATAAAAAATAAAGGCAAACAAAAAAAAGTGTTTTGATTGTACAGATTTTCACCTTTTTTAGGTTAATTTTTTAATTGGAGTATAGTTATTTACAAGGTTGTGTTACTTTCTATTGTTCAGCAAAGTAAATCCATTACATGTATACATATATCCACTCTTCTTTAAACTCTATTCCCATGTGGCCATAACAAGAGTATTGAATAGGGTTCCCTGTGCTATACAGTAGTCTCTTATTTGTCATCTACGTTATACATTCAGTTCAGTTCAGTTGCTCAGTCGTGTCCGACTCTTTGTGACCCCATGAATCGCAGCATGCCAGGCCTCCCTGTCCATCACCAACTCCCGAAGTTTACTCAAACTCATGTCCATCGAGTCGGTGAGGCCAGTAGTGTATAAATTGGGAGATTAAAATTAACACACACACAGATTAGTTTTTTTAAACTTTCTATTTTGTATTGGGATATATAGCCAGTTAACAACAATGTTTTGAAGAGTTTCAGGTGAATAGCGAAGGTACTCAGCCATACATATGCATATATCCATTCTCCTCTAAAATCCCCTACACAGATTAATTTTTAATGACAAGTGTAGATTTCAAATGGGATTCATTCTCAGGCATGGTTGCAAATAGTTCCTTTTATCACTTTCTTGATTAAATATGTTTCTAAGCATTATATTGGTTTTGATGCTATAACGAGTTGGGTTGTTTTCTTTATTTTTTCAGATATTTTGGGGTGCTTATTGTATATAGAAATAGATGTTTTTCTGGAACTCTCTTGCTTTTTTGATGATACAGTGGATGTTGGCAATTTAATCTCTGGTTCCTTTGCCTTTTCTAAAACCAACTTGAACATCTGGAAGTTCACAGTTCACTACTGTTGAAGCCTGGCTTGGAGAATTTTGAGCATTACTTTACTAGCGTGTGAGATGAGTGCAATTGTGTGGTAGTTTGAAAGACATGGGAATACCAGACCACCTGACCTGCCTCTTGAGAAACCTGTATGCAGGTCAGGAAGCAACAGTTAATACTGGACATGGAACAGCAGACTGGTTCCAAATAGGAAAAGGAGTACATCAAGGCTGTATATTGTCACCCTGCTTATTTAACTTATATGCAGAGTACATCATGAGAAACGCTGGGCTAGAGGAAGCACAAACTGGAATCAAGATTGCCGGAGAAATATCAATAACCTCAGATAGACAGATGACACCACCTTTATGGCAGAAACAGAGAAGGCAATGGCAGCCCACTCCAGTATTCTTGCCTGGAGAATCCCAGGGACGAGGGAGCCTGGTGGGCTACCGTCTGTGGGGTCACACAGAGTTGGACACGACTGACGTGACTTAGCAGCAGCAGCATGGCAGAAAGTGAAGAAGAACTAAAAAGCCTCTTGATGAAAGTGAAAGAGGAGAGTAAAAAAGTTGGCTTAAACTCAACATTCAGAAAACTAAGATCATGGCATCTGGTCCCATCACCTCATGGGAAATAGATGGGTAAACAGTGGAAAGAGTGTCAGACTTTATTGTTTTGGGCTCCAAAATCACTTCAGATGGTGATTGCAACCGTGAAATTAAAAGACCCTTACTCCTTGGAAGGAAAGTTATAACCAACCTAGACAGCATATTAAAAAGCAGAGACATTACATTGCCAACAAAGGTCCATCTAGTCAAGGCTATGGTTTTTCCAGTGGTCATGTATGGATGTGAGAGTTGGACTCTAAAGAAAGCTGAGTGCCAAAGAATTGATGCTTTTGTACTGTGGTGTTGGAGAGGACTCTTGAAAGTCCCTTGGACTGCAAGGAGATCCAACCAGTCCAATAAGTCCTGGGTGTTCACTGGAAGGACTGATGCTGAAGCTGAAACTCCAGTACTTTGGCCACATCATGAGAAGAGTTGACTCATTGGAAAAGACCCTGATGCTGGGAAGGATTGGGGGCAGGAGGAGAAGGGGATGACAGAGGATGAGATGGCTGGATGGCATCACCGACTCAATGGACATGAGTTTGAGTAAACTCCGGGAGTTGGTGATGGACAGGGAGGCCAGGCATGCTGCGATTCATGGGGTCGCAAAGAGTCGGACACGACTGAGTGATTGAACTGAACTGATTGTGTATAGAAACACAGCTGATTTTGTATTTTAATTTTATATAGCAACTTTACTGAATTTGATTATTTTCAACAATTTTTGGTTGAGTGTTTAGGATTTTTTACATACAAGATCCTATTATGTAGATACATTTTACTTCCTTCTGATTTGAGTGCCTTTTATTTTTTATAATACATTATTGCTCTAGCTTGGACTTCCAACAGTATATTGAATGAGTGAGAGCAGATACCTTGTTTACTTCAAATCTTGAAGAAAAACATTCAAATTTTCACTATTAAATATGTCAGCTGTGGGTTTGTTATCTCTGACCTTTAATATGTTGAGGTGTGTTCCTTCTACCCCCAATTTCTTGACGGTTTTTATTGTAAAAGTACATTGTCTTTTGTCAGGGTAAGTCAATGGGAAAATTAAAATGTGTTTATAAATTTTGCTAGAGTAATTGTTTTGTGTTTTCATATGAATGTTGACACATTTTCCTTCTATATACAAGAATTATTTTTAAATAAAATCCAAATTATAAAGTTCTTGGATAATTACATAGATAATTTCTGGATAATTACATGGGAGAATTGTAACTTTATTATTTAGTATAGTTTTCATGACTATGAACACATAAAAGACAAGCCATAAAAGAAGAAAATATAAATTGGATTTTACCAAAATTAAACATTTTGCTTAATCACAAGATACCAGTTAAGACTTGAAAGACAAATTACTATACTTGTAGCAATATATGAAAAAAAAAAAAAAACCTTTTATTTAGCACATATACAGACTCTGCAAATCAATAATAAATGACAACTCAATAATTAATAGGCAAAATATTTAAATTGTCACAAAAATAGAAAATGGCCTAGAAGCACATGAAAAGATACTCAATCTCACTAGTAATCAGGGAATGTATTAATAAATTACAACTGAAATTGCAGTGATGAAATGCAATGATATGCCATTTCACATCCACTTGAGTTGATAAAGTTTAAATAAAAATTGATGACAAATATTTGTAGGGATATGACATAACTAGAGCTTTGATATATAGCTGATGTGGGCTCAAAATAGTTTAATTATTTTGAAGAGCTATGCAGAAGTTGCTTATAAAGTTAGACATGAATCTAACTTGTGATACTGTGATTTTACTCTCAATTATTGGCTCAGTACAAGTACAAACATATGTCCACCAAAAGCCTGGCCTGAGAACTCACTGGTGGCCCAGGGGTGAAGAATTTCCCCTGCCAGTGCAGGGGGCATGGGTTCGATTTCCGGTCTGGGAAGATTTCACATGCCTCAGGGCAAATAGGCCTGTATAACACAGCTACGAGCCTGTGTTCTAGAGCCCACACACTGGAAACACAGAAGCCCCTCTGCCCTAGAGCCCGTACTCCATGATGAGAGAAGCCAGTCTCATGAGAAGCTGGTGCCCAAAACAAAGAACAGCCTCTGCTTGCCACAGAGAGGAAGCCTTTGCACAGGAACAAAGACCCAGTGCAGCCAAAAATAAATAAAATGTTTAAAAAAGATTTGCCTGAGAATGTTCACAGCAACTTTAATTATAGCAGACTTAAAATGGAATAAAAAGAAAATATCCCTCTGCTTGTGAATAATAGAAAGATTGTTTTATAGCCATACAATTGAATATTTCATAGCAATTTAAGAAACTCAAATCAACTCATCACATGATGAATATGAAAATACATTAAGTCAAAGAACCTTTTTAGAACAATAGAATATATATAGTATTATGTATGATATCATTCATATTAAATACAACTATGTGCATGCCTGCTAAGTTGCTTGAGCTGTGTCTGACTCTTTGTGCCGCTATGGACCGTAGCCAGTCAGACTCCACTGTCCATGGGATTCTCCAGCGAAGAATATGGGAGTGGGTTGCCATGCCCTCCTCCAGGGGATCTTCCTGACGTAGGGGTTGAACCCGTATCTCTTATGCCTCCTGCATCAGCAGGTGAGTTTTTTTTTAATATCTAGTGCCACCTGTGAAGTCCCCTAAATACAACTGCAAACAAAATGAATCAGTGGTAATGAATATCAGACAGTCATAGAAGGATGACTATCTTTCATTAGAAACGACTTCTGTCTTTCAATAGAACCATTCTATTTATTCCTTTTGGTAGTGGCTACAGAGTTTTATACACTAATTTGAACCATTGGATGTATTACATTTAAGATCTGTAGTTTAGTTTATGTTACTTGTATATCAATTTAAAAATGCAACGTCTTTAAATCCTGTGAAAGCAGAGACAGGGAGCTAAATCAAACATAAAGGAGGTCCTCAGCACGGGTGCGGTAGACTTGGGCATACTTGGAGCAGGCCCAGCTCTTAGGGATGACGTGACCTTTTCATGAAAGAGGATAGACCAGGCGTCAACCTGGGTGTCACACTGTCGGGAAACTAAGCTAAAAGTGAGAAAGTCAAAAGTTGATCTAGGTGTGCTTTTTCCACCCTCCTCCTTTTTTTTTAATTTCTTGTCTTTACCCTTCAAATTATTCCAGTTTGTTCTCATTTATGCCAGTGGGAAATATAGACTTTGTTTTGTTTTGTCTTGTGCAAGCCTGACTAGAGCATCCACAGGAGGCCTGAATGAATGCTGAAAGATGTGAATAGAGGGCTCAGGGGCTGTGTCCTCAGAATGTGGCCCAGGAACTAAAGTGTCAGCATCAGCTGGGAGCTGTTTAGACGGACAAATTCTCAAGCCTGACGGGGGTCTGCTGAACCAGAAATTACATGCTTAGTCATTTCTGCTTTAGTTCTCAAAGGGATGCTGCTGTGCACTGAGGTTTGAGAGTTGGTGCTTGGAGAAAAAAAGTGTTCTCGGGAGGAAATGGTCAAGGATACAGGATTCAGCACTTACGTCCATCGGGTCGGCATTTTTCATAGTCCATCCTTGAAGATTAGTTTTTGATCATGTGCTGTAAGTATGAGGTGGCACTTAAGAATTTACACTCTGATAAATCCCCATGGAATGCTGATGTTGCTGGAAGGGACACCACACTTTGAGAACAGAGCATTATATTATTAGAGACCAAAAAAATGTCTTTTACAAGGTCAAGGAAGCTCCCTGGATCAGCTGAGAACTGCAGGAGTCTTCAAAGAGGTCCATTTTGAGCCAGGAATTTAAGGAGAAAAGTTTTTAAAAGAAATGGTAGGTAATAAGAGGATTATAGCCAGTTAAAACCTACATGATTAGAGTTAAGAAGGTGTGAATTACTAGGATGGAGAAAAACATCACTGAGAAAAGAAAAGAGATGCATTATACTGGTAGCAAGGTGCTCCTGGCGGTAGGAGAAAACGGAGGGTGCAAAGGAAAGCAAAGAGCGTGTTTATCTGCTGAGGGCTGCCTCTGACCTGCTGATGGCCTGCCTTCTAAGCGCTTGTTTCACAAAATGACTCTAAACTCCTTTGGAATTGATTTCCTGGTTTGCTGTCATGTAAAAAGGTCTTAATCCACATCTCGATAATCTCTAAAGCCATCGCTCTAGACTCTTCATGTTTTATGTATATATTTTGTTCTGTCCTACTCATCTAATTTCCTTTTACCCTTGAAGGAATTTGTTTAGTGAAATACACATTTCAAAACCATTTTTCCTGTCTTAGCAAACTATATACTCACAACTGCCACTGACATATTACTCTGCTTTCCAAATGTGGAAACTGCCGCTCAGAGGGTTCTATTCAAGGTCATACAAGTTATTAGAAACAGAATTGTACCTTAGGAAGTGCTCTTTATGTTCTTGAAGTATTATTAGTACTTTGACTTGTCCTGGCTTCAGGACTGGTTTCTGGGAAGTCAGTGTAGGAAAGATCATTCTTAGACTTCAAAACATCTCTTACTGTTTGTCACTGCCCTTTCATTTTCCCCTCTGCCTCCTATTACTCCCCTTAGTAACTGTATTATTTTCTTCTATTAAATATTCAGAAGTACAGTATCAGAAATGTCATGTAAAATAAAGTACAGTATCAGAAATGTCATGTAAAATAAAGTTTTATTATCCACAGGATGCAAGAACACATGTATATTATGTGCAGAGACAGATACACAATCCAGAGAAAGATTATGTCCCCAGGGGTCTTTTATCATCTTCCTGGCTTGGATTTTGCCATGGCTATTTATGCCTTTCTGGCCTCCAAGTGGAATGACTTCACTTCTGCTTTCCTGCTAAAAGGCAGAGTCAGGGCTCTTCAGAGAGCTCATCATTGTAAGCAGTGGCACAGAATCAATCTTCGAGAAAGAGTAAAGATCAGGGGTCATTTAGATATTTCCAGTTCCATCGCTTTCCTACAGTGGTTAACCTCTAACCCATATACTAGGTGACAAAGCTGCTAAGTAGCAGAGTTAAAACTAGACCCTACGTTTGCTCATCTCTAGTTGAAGCTTGCTTGCATTTACCTCTGGTTCAAGGAGTCAGTTTTTTCCTTGATTACTGAAAGTATAAGAAAGCATTCTACATGGTCATTTCCGGCCAGTGGTGATGTGGTGACTCTGGGCAAGGAGACTGGAAGATGCTGACATTCTATATACAATTTTGTAGCAACAATGTTTGTGTTTCATACTTTCTTTTGCTTTGATGATCTTTCCACCTGTTTGCCTTCATGTAAACAAACTTTGAGACCTGACAAAAAATAGTGTTGCATAATAAGTGATTACCCATTCTTTCCCTTTTTATGAATATTTAGTGAGATCAAGATTTTGCTATTGTTTTAGATACTGAGAGTAAAACATTAAGTGAAAAAAACAAGGTTTCACTCTCTAGATCCTAGTGGGGGAGATAGACAGATCTTAAGGACATAAATGCGTAAATTAATGGGTGTTGCTAAGTGCCATGAGAGCATATAATGGACAGTTTGGCAACATGTCATTTATTAAATATCTAAATAAGTTCATGAGGTAAAAAATGGTTATCCTTTAGTTCCTAATAGGTGCTCAACTGAAAGCCGCTCAGTCGTGTCCAGTTCTTTGCCACCCCATGGACTATACAGTCCATGGAATTCTCCAGGCCAGAATACTGGAGTGGGTAGCCTTTCCCTTCTCTAGGGATCTTCCCAACCCAGGGATCGAATCCAGGTCTCCCACATTGCAGGCGGATTCTTTACCAGCTGAGCCACCAGGGAAGCCCAATAGGTAATAAAAATAACAAATGGAGGCTGTAAAGTCTATATGGAGTTAGCATAAGATGGTGGTGATGTCACTGTAATAGAATAATGGTCCCCAAAAGTGACCAGGACTTAGAAACTTGTGAATATGTTTTCTTTCATGTCAAAAGGGACTCTGTAGATGTCATTAAGATAGAGAGATTATTCTGATTTATCTGTTGTAGGGAAAGAGCAAATTAGCCAAGATGGCAGTGGCCAGTCTCTCTAGCCCCATGGCTTCCTGCTCTCACCCCACATTTTGTAAATACATGGTTATGTGATAGCTGAGATCACTTACAGCATTGCATCTGTGCATCATGATGTCCCTGCGTGGTCATGGGCCACTTTTGCTCTGTGAACATGTATAAGCTCCACCTGGAAAGCCCGTGTGGTGACGTTACGGCTGTGTTACGGATGTGTCCACTGGGTCACCCAGGAGAGAATACGGCATGTCTGCCATGAGGCTGCTGTGCCAGCCTAGAGAGAATAAACCCGTCTGCAGCTCCTGGGCCCCCCTGGTTCTCTGCCAGCTCCCCCACTTGTGCCTTGCCTCACTGGGGTTCAGTGAACAGGGTGAGCAGCAGGACATCTGGGTGTGACTGATCTGACTTTGTGACTCTTTCACGGTGGAGAGCCTTCCCTGACTGGGGTCTGAGTAGCACACGTGACAACAGAAGCAGGCCCATACAGATGTCGGCACGAGAAGGGCTCGGATTATCGTTGCTGGTTTTGAAGGTGGAGAGAAAGGACCACAAGCCAAGCCAAAGAATGCTCACAGCCTCTCGAAGCTAGAGCTGGTAAGGAAATCAACTGTTCCCCACGGCAACAGTCCCCTAGCTTTCTGGCACCAAGGACCAGTTTCCTGGAAGACAGTGTTTTCCGTGGACTTGTGGAGTGGGGGATGGCTTGGGGATGATTCAAGCACAATAGGGTTCATGCCCCTATGAGAATCCAGCGCTATGGCTAATCTCACAGGAAGTGGAGCTCAGGCGGCAACGCAAGCTATAAGGACTCGCTGTAATATAAATTAAGCTTCTCTAGCTCACCACTGTTCACACTCCCGTTGTGCCGCCAGGCTCCTAACAGGCCATGGACTGTTACTGGCTCATGCTCCAGCGACTGGGGACCCCTGCCCTAGAGTCTGGAGAAAGAGCACTTTGCTGTCCTGCAAACCCTTCAATTTTAGACTAGTGAGGCTAGCATTAGACTAATAACTGCAACGATGTAAATTAGTGTTGTTTCAAGCCAATGAATTAGTGATAATTTGTTAGAGCAGCAATAGGAAATTAACACAATCACCACAGAGGTGACTATGAGGTCAATAGAATCAGAGCACAATTATCTTCACTTACTCCCATCTGTCTTGATTTTTCTTTACTGGTAACAACATATTCTTTCTTTTCCAAAAGGCTTTAGCTTTGTAGACCCATAATCCTTTCATAACAGTTTGTGGTAAATATATCATATAGATGTGTTTAAATTTTATGTTCCCCTTCCCACTGAAATCAAAAAGTTCTTTGTGAATACAGACTTGCTGCTGCCAGATTGGATGAGCCTCTGGCAACACTTTTATTTGGGGACAGAAAGTGTTTAAAAAGTATTTCTTTTTATCCCAGTTTGACTCTTGAAAGTAATTGTTTCTATTAAAAAAAAAATGAAAACAAAACCCCTTTTCTCTTAGTAGTATTGCAGTGTTAAAAAAAGGAAATATTTTTTCTTTTATTTAATATACTTGAGAAGTTAAGCTTCCAAAACATTTTTCGTATCTGCTGTGTGTGGCACAAGATGTGAAAAACTTTTATTCTCTCATTTATTTGTGATTATTTCTGTGTGTAATGTTTACCATGTTTTGGGAGTATGTTAAGCCAATACTAAAACTTTAAGGAATTAATCCAATGATTGGGCTTGAAAAACCACACCTTAGTATAACAGGTTCATACAATTTCAGAAAAGTATTAAGTACTAAAAAAGTGCTAGGTTTCACTTAAGATGTCTCTTTGTTCTATATTTGACCCAGCAAATCTGGCCTTGGTTTTGCTAAATATAATAAGTGAATTTTGTGAGAGATTCTATAAATGATTTAAATGCTACTTGTTGCCAGAACTGAAGCACTCTTCACTGATTCTGAGAATGCACACACTCAGTTCATCATCACGGATGAACTGTACAGCATCTATATTGCAGAGAGCTGTCTTATTTTCTGAAGTTTGAACCGGGTAAATGTCTGATATAAGGGTGCTTCTCAGGTGACACTTGTGGTAAAGAACTGGCCTGCCGATGCAGGAGACATGAGATGTGGGTTTGATCCCTGGGTCAGGAAGATCCCCCAGAGGAGGGCATGGAAACCCATTCCATTTTTCTTGTCTGGAGAATCCCATGGACAGAGGAGCCTGGTGGGCTACAGCCCTTGGGATTGCAAAGAGTTGGGCTCAGCTGAAACACCTGAGCAGAGCATGCCTGATACCAGAACCCAGCACTACCTGCCCTTACGCATATGTGTGCGTGCGTGCTAAGGCACTTCAGGCGTGTTCAACTCTGTGCAACCCTATGGACCGTAGCCTGCCACGCTCTTCTGTCCGTGGTATCCTCCAGGCAGGAATACTGGAGTGAGCTGCCACGCTCTCCTCCAGGGCCCCTTACACACACACTTGAATATAACCGTGTGGCCCCTCTTACCATGTTATATACCTTTATGGACAAGTCGCCTTTCATACCTTTGAAGAAATTGATAGAACAGTCTATCATCTCTTTCTCTCTCATCTCTCCACATGTTTATCCACTATTACACTTGGATTCCCAAACCTCTGTATTCCCCTCTTCTATTTGTTTGAGAATTGCTGAGATAACCTCATTTCCAGGGCCCAGACCCTTATAAGTAATAGGTACCCTATAAGAAGATTCACATTCTTTGGGGTAGAATCTTCACTCAAGAAGTCAGAGACTGAAGGCTTTAGTCTTCCTATTGGCTAATGCAAATTATTTGTAACAGTGAAATGGAGACAGCACTGCTTTGGACATGACTCTCTGACCTGAATAGGACTTCCCTGATCACCTGGCATCTCTGTTAGGTTCTGCCTTCACGGTCACTCCAAGTAAAGACCCCATACCTGATTTCCCAGTCAAATATTAGGCCAATGGACATGCAATAAATCAATTCTATTTCATCCTCTTCGGATCCATTTATGGCCATGCTGGCCCACCTTTGTCTCAGCCTTCTGAGGAACCCATTTCTCCATTGTCAGCATCTCAAAATGTTAGTGATTTTTCCAGGCTACCTCTCTTCTCCTTCTTCCTCTGGTGAGGAACAGAAGGCAGCATTAGAGTGGATGTACATTTTTAATGCTCCGTATGTCCCTAGAAAATGTTCCTTCATCATGAGAAAAGCACAGCTGGTCCAGTTTCACTTCTGTATATCATGTGAGTGAGTGAAGTCACTCAGTTGTGTCTAACTGTTTGCGACCCCATGGACTGTCGCCTACAGACTTCTCCATCCATGGGGTTTTCCAGGCAAGAATACTGGAGTGGGTTGCCATTTGCTTCTCCAGGGTATCTTCCTGACCCAGGGATTGAACCTGGATCTCCTGCATTGTAGGCAGGCACTTTACCGTCTGAGCCACCATCATATATATATGATATAGATATATCTGTATGCATATATGTATATGATGTAGATATGTATAAATGTAATACATGTTTGCATTTTTGAAAAGACAGTAGAATGGTCTTGAAAAGAGGAAATACTCTAATTTTTTTCATTGTTTATACATTTTGCCTTTAGTGTCCCCTTGCCCGATAAAAGTACAATTCTCTTGTGTCCTTAATAGGTGCACTTATATCCATCAAGACTCATTCTAGATGTTGCCATGGTGGTTGAACTGTCACTGGTAAAAGAGCGTCTTTCCCTCTTCATCCACACAGCTCTATGTGCATATATTGCACTTATTTCTGATGCTGCTTTATAATTGGCTTATCTGGCTTTCTTGTCATTGGAGTCTCAGGAGGGGAAGAACCTTTTAGTTGTGTGTCTAGCATACAGTTTTGAGCAGACAGCAAGTGCTAAGGAAAGTGCAATGTGTTAAGTGCAGGTGGACAGAGTTGCATCCCAGCTTCTGACTTCACTCTCTCTTCAACATGCCAAGACGAGCCATTTGTGTGTCTGAAGGTGTTCTACAATGATCCATCATTGTGGTTTTCTAGCTTCTGAGTCATGTCCAGCCATTTGCAACCCCATGGATTGCACTCCACCAGGATCTTCTGTCCCTGGGATTTCCCAGGCAAGAATATTGGAGTGGGTTGCCATTTTGAAGGGTCAAAACTTGTGCTAGGGTCAAGAATGTGTATCCTGATGGAAAAATCACATTGAAGAAAGCTGAGCTTGATAAAAGAATGACAACAACAAAAAAATCCCACAAAACCCTCTGTTTGTTAAATTGACCCACAATGGCTACTCATGTGTCTTTGTTGAGTATATATGTGCATGTGTATAAATACATATATATATATATATATATATAATATGTATATTTAGAATATATATATTTAGATTATAATAGCAATATATATAGTCACATTTTAACAAAGTTAGACATAGGTTAAAAAAAATTTCAACTCCTTAAATAATTGCTGTTAGTGATTTGAATGCATTTTGAATATGTTTATGTCATACAGAGAAGGAAATGGCAAGTCACTCCAGTATTCTTGCCTGGAAAATCCCATGGACAGAGGATTCTGACAGGCTACAGTCCAAAGGGTTGCAAAGAGTCAAACACAGCTAAACACTATGCACACATGTCATTCAGAAATATATAAATATATACACAAATATCTATGCTTCTTCCTTAAAATAGTTGGCCTTTTTATTTCATTATACAAATCATGGATGCTCCTGGCAAAATATTTATAAAATGAAGAAAATTGCATAAAATGAAACAGAAATCACATTTGCTTAAGTCTCTAAAAGATATTATCATTATTAACATTTTTTGCTACTTCCCTGTGGATTTTGATCTATGAAAAAAACACACATTCACTAGAATTTTCTTTGATCCATGAGTTCAGTTAACAAAGTGAAACTTAATTATGATACTGTGGCATCTTAGTGCTATAGTTGCTTTTTGGGGAGAAGGAAATTATAACAGTCATTTAAAAGTTATTAGAAAGTATCAGAATCCTTGTAAATTCTCTGTAGATGTAGCGGTTGGAATCCCAGGTCAGTCAAGTTATTTTAGAACATAGTGGGACTGTTGATTTGGAATCATTAAGTCAAGGATCAATTGGCAAGATGCTGAAATAGGGACGAATTAGAGTGAGTTGTGCAATTTCTCAGTTCACTACGGTTTACCTCCAGCAACAGACTGCGGGGGTTGGCCATACTGAAGATACTAATAAGGTTAGTGACCTTGAAAAAACCATCCTTCATTATCGTCTGGTTTGATGCATAGGCTACAAGTAGGTCCATGGCAGAACCAATGAAAGGTATCATTAGAAATCAGATTAAAGAGCAGAAAACCCCATGGGTATAAATTAAAGTGAATAGCTTGAGAATGTTACTGAAGGTTAAACTTTCAGAGGCCTAATATAAATGATAAGAAAATCTGATTATTAAATTTGAATAAGCTATTGAAGGCTGTATAGCATTTACAATATTCTTTCTCCTGCTTTTTCTGTCTCCTATCAATAAGCCTTATAATTTGTCACCAAGTTAAAAAACTTTAGTAGTTTCATTGGCCACATAACTATTTTCTTTTCTCCATCTAGTTCCCATTCCTTGCATACCCAATACTTTCTAGAATCTGCCACAGTTTCTGTTCCTGAGCCAAGAATATCTTCCAAATACCAGTGAAATCCAAGTTATTATTTTTAACTTTACTATTACATTTTGATCTGAAAGGATAACAAAGAGCTTTGAAAGAATGGTGGTGGACACAGAAAAATGGAGCGTTCAGTGATGTTAGGAGGAAAGTTTATAAAAACTCTTATTTGCTTAAGTATGACTACTTCTTTACTATAGAAAGTGAGATGCTCTTATTCTAAGTTAAGTTTAAAATTCTTATTTTCTTTGCATATGTAAGCTCATAAAGATGAATTATTCCTATTCAAAGTGAAAATTACATATATTTGAAGATATTTTTCTTAGAGACTTTTCTTACAAGCATCAATATCTTGAATTCTTCTAAGTTTTTTAATTCTGACATATAGTGAGCCTGTTCATCACTGTGTTACTCTTCCTTGAACATACTGTATTTGACTGTATGTATTTTAAGGTGTAGTGCTAGAACAGAATTTAACAGATGGACGAACACATCATTTGAGAAAGACTCTTCTCTAATGTCTAGAAATGTGTCCCTTAATATAAACTAAAATCACAATAGCTACAGGTGACCATAGTATAGCTCCAGAGGTTGAACACATTATTTTCTGGTAGTAGTAAATATATTCATGAAATTTTGGTTTCTCTGGATCTTAGCTCTCCTTGACTCTCATTCTAGAAATATATATAATATGAACTAAAAATAACCATGGTTTTTGGATAGGCAGAGGACACCATTTTGGTATATTTTACATAGTATTGACATATATTATTGAAATATATTACACACAAATCTTTTAAATTGGAGTTTTCTATGGAGCCCGTCTCTTTCATTTTTGCTAGTAAATTGGAATTTTGGATGCAAGTGTGATACTTCCTTTTTATCCATGATGAATGTTATTTTATTAGGTGTATGTAATGTCTATTTAGATGAGCTAAATAGATATTTTAGTATCTATTTAGATTGATGTGTATTGTCCAATATATTTGGTTGCCCATATATGTCCTTGTTGTTCAGTAGCTAAGTTGTGTCTGCCACTTTGCAATGCCACGACTGCTGTATGCCAGTCTTTCCCCCCCTTCACTATCTTCTGGACTTTGCTCAAATTTATGTCCATTGACGTGGTGATACCATCTAACCATCTCATCCTTTTCTTCCCCTCCTGCCTTCAGTTTCCTGGTATAAAGGTCAATGAGTCAGCTCTTTTCCAATGAGTCAACTCTTCACCTCATGTGGCCAAAGTATTGGAGTTTCAGCATCAATTCTTCCAATGAATATTCAGGATTGATCTCTTTTAGGATTGACTGGTTTGATCTCCTTGCAGTCCAAGGGACTCTCAAGAGTGTTCTCCAGACCACAGTTCAAAAGCATAAATTCTTCAACGCTCAGCCTCCTTTATGGTCCAAGTCCCACATCAGTGCATGACCACTGGGAAAAACATAACTTCAGCTATACAGACCTTTGTCGGCAAAGTGATGTCTCTGCTCTTTAATACACTGTCTAGGTTTGTCACAGTTTTCCTTCCAAGAGGCAGCTGTCTTTTAATTTCATGACTGCAGTAACCATCTATAGTGGTTTTGGAGCCCAGGAAAATAAAATCTGTCATTGTTTCCACTTTTTCCCCATCTATTTGCCATGAAGTGATGGGATCAGATGCCATGACGTTAGTTTTCTGAATGTTGAGTTGTAAGCCAGCTTTTTCCCTCTCCTCTTTCACCCTCATCCAAAGGCTCTTTATTAATCCTCACTTTCTGCCATTAAGGTGATATGATCTGCATAGCTGAGGTTGTTGATATGTTAATAGCATTTTTTCATTTGTTCCATGAATGACTGAATTGAAAGCAGAAATTGTGTTGTATCACTTGACCATTCACTATTAGCACTGCTGGTAATTAATCCACCCAGTTCTGGATCTCGAAAGATACAAGTTATCATAAGATTTTGTTAAATTCTATAAAAATGAAAATATTATATGTTCAATCTTTTTCAAAGTTAATCAGGTGAACTGACCTTGTCAAGATTATTTGTAGCTCATTTTGTAGTAGGAATGTGTATTTTCCTTGGTTCTGTTTTGCTGCAGCAAAGATTTGAAACAGCGAACCATGTTACAGCTCAGTTTTATTTGGCAAGTAAACGGAAGTACACCCTCGAGGGGTGAGGACGGGCTGACCCCAGAGGAGAGGCTCAATCCGTCTTGGCTTCCTCTTCTTATGTGTTTTGTCTTCTCCCTCCCAAGCCTGCCCTTATGTCGATTGGGCTAGCCAGGAGAGCTGTTTGTTTCACCTGAGGTTCTCACTCCAGTCCTCGGATTTTCTTTTGTTCCATTTTCGTGGGTTTTTTCCTTTCTTTGTCTTTTAGCCACTGCTGTTTTGGGCTCCTTTTTCCTATCTTAACTACTTAACAATTTATTCTTCATTTGATTTTTTTCATTGACCCTTGGGTTGACCTGATGACTGTCCCCAACTTCCAAGTGCTCATAAGTTCTCTTTGATATTTTGTTTTTCTTAATATAATTTCTTTCCTAGATTTTTATACCTTCTGACCTCTTGCTGTTTGAATTCTTTTTGCTGTTTTTGTTTTTTCCTCAAATCCAATGTACAGGTCTTTATATGCAAATTATTTTGTACATCATCATCACCAAATCATCATCGCCATCATGATAACATTTGTAGATCAGCACTCCTCTCAGGTCATTTTATTTTTATTTTTTCAAGTAGACTTTTTTTTAGAGCAGTTTTTGGTTTACAGAAATATTTGAGTGGAAAGTACAGAGAGTTCCCATATATCCGTCCCCATTTCCCTTACTATTAACTTTTTATACTACTGCAGTGTATTAATTACAGTTGATGATCTGCTATTGATACAGTATTATTAACTAGTCCACAGTTTACATTAGGGTTAATTCTTTGTATTGTACATTCCATGAGACATGACAAGCGTATTGCATGTTTCTGCCATTACAGTGTGATATAAAATTATTTCACTACCTTGACAATCACCTGTGCTCCACTTGTTTTTATTTTCTTCCTCCTATGAACCACTGGGAAGCTCTGAATTTTTGCTGTCTCTATAGTTTTGCTTTTTCCAAAATTTAATATGGTTGTAATGGCAGTATGTAGCTCTCTCGAGAGTGGTTTATTTCACTTGAAATATGCATTTAGGGCTCCTTCATGTCTTTTGTATCTTGATAGCTCCTTCTAGCGTCTCTTCACCTTAATTTTGAAGCTCGATGAATTGTGATTCAATAAACTCAATAGCAAGTTTTTCAATCATCTGATAATTATACCATACACATTCTGAATTCTCTCTCAGAATAGCTTCTGAAATAGTTTACCATCCTCAATATTCCTTCTCTATTTTTTCACATTTTCTCTTTGGAAAGCAAGAAGTCTGTACATATCCTAGGTTTTTAAAACCATTTGTTTCTATTTGATAGCATATTGGATTAACCTACCTTCCTTTTAGAAAGCTGTTTAAGAGTTGCCGGAGTTTTCCTAATAAGCTTTAACTCATTTCCTCCACAAGAGAGGTGATACTTTGCTTGGATAAATAAGACCAAGTGCTCGGCCCATTAGCAAAACTGTTGTCTTCTCCCTTGTGCAGGTGGTCTGAAGCAGCCAGCCCCCAGTCTGTTGTTGGTTTAATCAGCATGGTAACCAAAAAAGCCTTTCTTCTTGGCTATTGAAAATGAGAAGAAGTGAACAGAAAGTGTTTAATTAGAGAACAGGATGCCATTTATCCCTCTGAAGTCAGTATCTCTCAAAAACAGACACGTCACCGTCTTACAGCCTCAGATTATAGAAAGACAAGGTGAATGGATGGTTTTCTCAAGGAACAACATTTAAAGACAACCTTAAAGCTATTCCTTACCATTAATACAGAAACAAGTAACTATGTATGTAGAACCACAAACCAGATGAGCAAACCAGTCAACAAATAGCAACGCTCCTTCCTTCATGTCTAAATTGGGTCAAATAAAAATGATTGAACACAAAGTCTGAAAGGCACTTAGGTGTGTGATACACACTACGTGATTCAATCCTTAAATAGCACAGGCAACATTGTTAACATCACATTACTTTTGAGGAAGCTGAAACTCAAGAGTTTGTCAATTTTCTGCTGGTTATAAGGCTAATAGGTTATCTTTTCACTTTATTTGCTACATTCTCCTCCTTAAAAAGCTCTGCTTAGATCCAATATGCTTCCTGACTGGCCTGTAAATATACACTGTGTATTTCAACTGTTATTTTATCTACATTTATTGAAGAGAATTATCTAGTTTCTGTTAGGGTTCAGACAAGTTTGCTCTGAGTTAGTTCATATTTTTTATTACCTTTATTTACCAGACACCTAATACTATAGAATTTATTTCTAGCAACCTCATTATTAATACTGAAAGGTAGATATGATTAAATTTTATGAATCACATATTTGAGACTCTAAAATTACTATAGAGTAAGTGATCTAAAGAAATATTTAAAACCAAATTCAGTTTCTTCTTAGCTTTTTCACTACCCATCCGACACTAATGAACTCGTATTGCATAATGTCTCATGATAAATACCATTAAATAATTTCCATAAAAGCTAAACTAAATAATTTTGCTTAGACATTTTATAATTGAAATCTTTTTTTTAATTGAAGTATAGCTGATTTTTAATGTTATTTAGTTTCAAGTGTAGAGCAAAGTGAGTCAGTTTTATATGTATGTACAGACATATGTATACACACATATGTACACAATGTACACACATATGCACACACATACACATATATACACATATGTACACATACACATACACACATATGCGCGCGCGAACACACACACACACACACACACACACACACATGCTTTTCCAGATTCTTTTCCCTTATGGGTTATCACAAGATACTGAGTATAGTTCTTTGTGCTACAAAGTAGAATGTTGTTTTTTATATATTTTATATATAGTAATGTGTATATGTTAATCCCAAACTCCTAATTTATCCCTATCCCATCTTTCCCTTTGGCAACCATGTTTCTTTTCTATGCTTTTGAACCTATATTTAGTTTGTAAATAAGCTCTTTGGTATAATTTCTTTTTTAATTTCATGTAAAATTGGTGGGACTTCCCAGGTGGTAGAGTGGTAAAGAATATGCCTCGCATTTCAGGTTATGCAAGAGACGCGGGTTCTATCTCTGGGCTGGGAAGATCCTCTGGAGGAGGAAATGGCAGCCCACTCCAGTATTCTTGCCTGGGAAATTCTGTGGACAGAGGAGCCTGGTGGGCTGCTGCTGCTGCTAAGTCACTTCAGTCGTGTCCAACTCTGTGCGACCCCATAGACGGCAGCCCACCAGGCTCCCCCGTCCCTGGGATTCTCCAGGCAACAACACTGGAGTGGCTGCCATTTCCTTCTCCAATGCATGAAAGTGAAAAGTGAAAGTGAAATTGCTCAGTCGTGTCCGCCTCTTTGCGACCCCATGGACTGCAGCCTACCAGGCTCCTCCGTCCATGGGATTTTCCAGGCAAGAGTACTGGAGTGGGGTGCCGTTGCCTTCTCCGCTGGTGGGCTACAGTCCATAGATTTGCAAAGAGTCAGACATGACTGAGCAACGAAGCACACAAGCACATCAGTTCAGTTCAGTTCAGTTCAGTTCAGTCATGTCCGACTCTTTGCGACCCCATGAACTGCAGCACTCCAGGCCTCCCTGTCCATCACCAACTCCCGGAGTTTACTCCAACTCATGTCCATCGAGTCAGTGATGCCATCCAGCCATCTCATCCTCTGTCGTCCCCTTCTCCTCCTGCCCCCAGTCCCTCCCTGCATCAGGGAACATAAGTGATGTCAAATATTTGCCTTTCTCTGTCAGGCTTGCCTTATTCTCAAGGCAAGAACGCTGGAGTGGGCTGTACTCTCCTACTCCGGTGAACCACATTTTGTCACAACTCTTCACTATGACCGGTCCATCTTGCGTGGTCCTGTATGGCACGGCTCAGAGATGTATTAAGTTACAGAAGTCCCTTTGCCTCCACAAGGCTGTGATCCATGAAGAGGATCACACTACACTAAAGCCTTGGACCATGTGGATCACAACAAACTGTGGAAAATTATTAAAGAGATGGGAATGCCAGACCACCTTACCTGCTTCCTGAGAAACTAGTATGCAGGTCAAGGGACAACAATTAGGATCAGACATGGAACAACAGGCTAATTCAAAATTGGGAAGGGAATACATCAAGGCTCTCTATTGTCACCCTGCTTATTTAACCTATATGTGGAGTGGTGGTGGTTTAGTCAATAAGTCAAGTATGACTCTTGCAATCCCATGGACTGCAGCCTGCCAGGCTCCTCTGTCCATGGGATTCTCCAGGCAAAAATACTCATGTGGGTTGCATTTTCTTCTCCAGAGGATCTTCCCAACCCAAAAACTGAACCTGGATCTCCTGCATTGCAGGTAGATTCTTTACCGACTAACCTATGATTAACCTATGACTAACCTATGATTCTTTACCGACTAATCTATATGCAAAATGCCAAGCTAGGTAACTCACAAGCTGGAGTCAAGATTTCTGGGAGAAATATCAACAACCTCTGATGTGCAGATAATGCCACTATAGTGTCAGAAAGTGAAGAGGAACTAAAGAGCCACTTGATGAAGGTGAAAGAGGAGAGTAAAAAACTGGCTTAAAACTTAACATTCCAAAAACTAAAATCATGGCATCTGGTTCCATCACTTCATGGCAAACAGATGGGGAAAAATGGGAACGATGACAGATTTTATTTTCTTGAGCTCCAAATTCACTGAAGACAGCAGCTGCAGCCATGGAATTAAAAGACACTTGCCCTTTGGGAGAAAAAGTATGAAAAACCTAGACAGTGTATTAAAATGCAGAGACATCAGGTTTTTTCAATAATCATGTATAGATGTGAGAGTTGGACCATAAAGAAGGCTAAGTGCTGAAGAATTGATTCTTTTGAATTGTGGTGCTGGAGAAGACTCTTGAGAGTCTCTTGGAAAGCAAAGAGGTCAAACCAGTCAATCCTAAATGAAATCAACCCTGACTATTCATTGGAAGAACCTATGCTGAAGCTGAGGCTTCAATACTTTGGCCACTTGATGTGAAGAGTCAACTCATTGGAAAAAACCATGATGCTGGGAAAGTTTGGGGGCAGGAAGAGAAGGAGGCAACAAAGGTGAGATGGTTGGATAGCATCGCCAACACAATGGACATGAATCTAAACAAACTCCAGGAGATAGTAGAGGACAGAGGAGCCTGGCATTCTGCAGTCAATGGGGTTGCAAAGGGAAAGTCATGATTTAATGACTGAGCAACAACTAAACATCCTGACTATCCCCTGAGCTTTCAACAAGTCATCATCTTTTCTTTTTTTTTCCCATTTATTTTTTATTAGTTGGAGGCTAATTACTTTACAATATTGTAGTGGTTTTTGTCATACATTGACATGAATCAGCCATGGATTTACATGTATTCCCCATCCCGATCCCCCCTCCCATCTCCCTCTCTACCCGATCCCTCTGGGTCTTCCCAGTGCACCAGGCCCGAGCACTTGTCTCATGCATCCAGCCTGGGCTGGTGATCTGTTCCACCCTAGATAACATACATGTTTCGATGCTGTTCTCTCGAAACATCCCACCCTCGCCTTCTCCCACAGAGTCCAAAAGTCTGTTCTGTACATCTGTGTCTCTTTTTCTGTTTTGCATATAGGGTTATCATTACCATCTTTCTAAATTCCATATATATGTGTTAGTATGCTGTAATGTTCTTTATCTTTCTGGCTTACTTCACTCTGTATAATGGGCTCCAGTTTCATCCATCTCATTAGAACTGATTCAAATGAATTCTTTTTAATGGCTGAGTAATATTCCATGGTGTATATGTACCACAGCTTCCTTATCCATTCATCTGCTGATGGGCATCTAGGTTGCTTCCATGTCCTGGCTATTATAAACAGTGCTGCATCTTGAGTCTTGCCCCAACTGATCAGGGTGGCAGTTCCTGATGGTTGGGGTTGCTGTGACAATTTCTTAAGACTACACTGAGGTTTAGCACATCCATTTGACTCTTCCTTTTATGAATTATTTCTCTGTAGCAAAAAGTACTGTTTAATATCATTTTACCCACCACAGGACTTCCTTGAATGTTGGAGTCAACATTTTCAAAGACTGATACTTCTTTATCAAAAAAGTTTGTGCCATATTCTAAATGACGATCCTTTGTTGTCATTTCAACAATCTTCACAGCATCTTCATCAAGAGTAGTTTCCATCCCAAGAAGTCACTTTCTTTGCTAATCTGTAAGAAACAACTGCTCATCCATTAACATTTTTTCAGGAAACTGCTGCAATTCACTCGCATCTTCGGGCTTCACTTTTAACTCTTGTTATCTTTCTAGTTTCATCACATCTGCAGTTACTTCCTCTACTGCTGTCTTAAACCCTTCAAAGTCATCCATAAAAATGACTCTAGAAGGTCCATAGATTAATGTAACAGAAACCTAGAAATAAGAATTTACTTTTAATATATTCTTATGAGTTTCTACCACCTCTAAACAGATATACCATTTCTATACATTAAAATTATTATGAACTCCTACTATAAATGGAGGATGAAATGGCAATCAACTCCAATATTCTTGCCTGAAAAATCCCATGGACAGTGGAGCCAGGCAGGCTACAATCCATGGGATCACAGATTCCAGGTATGACCGAGCCACTGAACACACATACCATTAAACCTCACTCCCAGAGCCAATGACTAGGATCAATTTAGTTTGTATTTCAATATTTATTTTATATATTTAAGAAATAATTTTTAAATTGGATTGTATGCATTTGGGTGGTCAACATATTATTTGCTTGCCTATTTTTTTTTCTTTTCTTTTTTTTTTATTTGCTTGCCTATTCATTTAATTTATATAATGTTACATGCAACTAGAACATTGTACATGTTTTATCTTTGATATACAAAATTACTGCATCTAATTTATATGTCTTATTGAACATTTAGGTGCATATTAGTGAAGATAACTTTGGCTTTTGCTGCAACATATGAATCTCGAAATAGCATTTCTTTACATGGCAGAGTTTTATTTCTGACTGATCTAAACTATAATGTAGGTCAGGGAATGAGCCTTCTTTCCCATCTTTTACTGCCTCAATCTGGAAGATGTATCTTTCAAATCCACTATGACACAGCAAGAAAGGGACAAAGAACACACACTGGTTATTTTCTTCCTTTTTGCTCATATTTGATGGGCAGCATTTGTCACATGTGGAGAAGGAAATGGCAACCCACTCCAGTATTCTCACCTGGAGAATCCCATGGACAGAGGAGCCCGGTGAGCTACATACAGTCCATGGGGTCAGAAGAGTCAGACACGACTGAGTGCCTAAACCACCACCACCACCATTGGTCACACGAACCCAATCTAATTGTACGGGATTCTGTAAAATGTAGATGAGTCAGTTCAGTCACTCAGTCATGTCCAACTCTTTGTGACCACATGGACTGAAGCATGCCAGGCTTGCCTGTCCATCACCAACTTCCAGAGCTTACTCAAACTCATGTCCATGGAATAAGTGATGCCATTCAACCATGTCATCCTCTGTTGTCCCCTTCTCCTCCTGCCTTCAATCTTTCCCAGCATCAGGGTCTTTTCCAGTGAGTCAGTTTTTCGCATCAGGTGGCCAAAGTATTGGAGCTTCAGCTTCAACGTAAGTCCTTCTAATGCATATGGAATATTTAGGCTCAGCCATAGCATGTCTAAATTGTCATTTTATGGTGCTAAAACACTGATGCTCTTGTATGTTTGGGTTCACATATGAGAATTTGTCTGGGATACGAGTAGGATTTATATGCAGGGTTTACATACATATTTTGTATTTTGATGGAGCAGACATATTGTTCCCTTATATGGTTGTGACAAATTATGTTCTTTTATTAGGTCCAAAACAACTAAACTTGCATTTTTATATCCTTCTCTCTCTTCTCATACTTTCTGATTATATTTAAATCATCAGCAGAAGAGGACATTGTTTTGTTTTCAGTATGCGCCCTTAAAACTCCACAAATTTATAAATTTGGGAGGGGAACTTCTTACAATTTTATTGATCTATTCCTATGTCAATGCTGTTTTGTTTTGCCTTCAATCTTTCCCAGCATCAAGGTCTTTTCCAATGAGCTGGCTCTTCACATCATGTGCCAAAGTATTGGAGCTTCAGCTTTGGCATCAGTGCTCACACTCCCATCTTTATCTGAATTCCCAGACTATTCAGTTTAAATTTCTTCTTTTGAAATATCTTAAACTGCTTACTTGCTTCACACCATTAGAACCTATATGTCTTAATGGGACAGGACGTAGATGTCTTCTTAATGGGATAAGACATTTTTAGCTGTCAATTATAAATAATAGAAACCCAACTCAAACCATATCAAGGGGGAAAAATAATGTTTATGTAAGTATTTAAATTTTGGGTTTCAAATACTTTCGGGGCCAAGGACCCTAAATGGATATTTCTCTGTCCTTTTCTGTGTGTGTCTCTCTCTCTCCCACTTTATTGTTATCTTCTGACTCTTGCTTCCTCTCTTCTCTCTGTATTGGCCTCATTTCATTCTCCTACAATTTTAAGGCTGATAGAAGTCTTGACAGTTACAGAACATCCACTCTTTACATAGCAGTTCCAGGGAAGTCATTTTGTCAGATTTGCTTATTTCCTGCAGCCATCCCCAAGGTAACTAGTATCTCAAAAGGAATGCATATTGCGATTATGTTGGTCTGAGTCTTACGACCACAACATGCAATGGGTCTAGGGGAACAAACCCAGGCTACTCAAGAACAGATTACTGCTTTCTGTTTTGTGCTTTTGTCACTTGTTTATTTGATTTTTAAATAAAGCACATGATTTGAAGACTCAAACAAGAACTTTTAAGTCAGAAATTAATCCCCTAAAGGCCTAAAATAAAATAGGAACATTGTAGTCATAGCTTTTATTTCCAGTTTAGTTTGTACTAGTTTTTCACGTTAAATAGCTGTTGCAATCAAATTGTTCTGTCAGTGTCTACTGAAACATGCCTTGTTCTTTGCTAGACCTCATTATTCTAACCACTCTTCCCACCTGGAATACTTCAAGACCCACACTCTCTGCAATGAAAAATTCTATGCATTCTTAAAGGTTCTATCTGAAAGGTTTTACCTAATTGTCCAGGCTTAAAATATCTATGTTTCTCTTTCCTCCGAAGCTTCTCAATTGTTCAAACCATGACACAGCCATCCTGTAGCTATGACTTGACTTTAAGGACCTAAAAGAATAAAAACAGTGTGACACCCATCTCTGAAAGGTCCTGTCCCTCCCAGGGTCAGTTAATGCACATGCCTCCTCAGCTTTGGCCTCGCTCCTCCTCCTTCCTTTGTCTTTACTCTTTAAAATTAGCTAGCAATGTTACTTATGCTTTGGGAGGTATATATTTTATCCTATCTGCTAGATTATAAACTAATTTAGGACATATATTTCGTTTCATACCTAGCTTGTGAGTGGTTTGAATAAGACAAAGTTTGGATTCAGATAACTCTGGTAATTCAAGAACAACAGTTCATTCTCTGTAAGACTTTTCTTGGTCATATTACTTAATCTCTGGAACTATGTATCTATGCTTATCATATGGGGGTGATGATATCTGTTTATCTAATGAAATACCTTAGGTCATGTCATGGGACACTTTCTTAAAATAAACCCTTTTTATCCCCTCTTTCAACTCTCACTATGCCTAATACCCAACCAACACTGAACAAATATTTGCTGATTGTTTGAATAGTACAAATTAAGGCACAGGCTTCATAGATTTGACTTCAACATTTACTGAATCTAATTGCATTATATGGGAAATGAAAATGCAGGCTGAAAAGCAAGTTACACTATGATTATTGATTTTCCCTATCCTTAGCTTATTTTTGTAATGGACAGAAAACTGGCATTATGGCTTTTTAGCAAGACTATGCTGATGCTATTACTTTCTTTTTCTTGTTTTCAAAGGACTCCTGGTCATATGGTTTATAATGTTTATTAATACAGTTCTTGGGCACATCAACAAAACCACTTTCTAAGTAGAACTGTCTCAGGTTGTGATATTTATCATTTTTCCTTTACTTGATTTGAAATGAAAGTCACTCAGTCGTGTACACCTCTTTGAGACCCCGTGGACTATACAGTCCATGGAATTCTCCAGGCCATAATGCTGGAGTGGGTAGCCTTTCCCATCTCTAGGAGATCTTCCCAACACAGGGATCAAACCAAGGTCTCCAGCATTGCAGGTGCGGGAGTCACAACGGAAGCCCAAGAACACTCGAGTGGGCATCTCTTCTCCAGCGGATCTTCCTGTCCCAGGAGTCGAACAGGGGTCTCCTGCATTGCATGCGGATTCTTTACCAACTGAGCTATCAGGGAAGCCCAAACTTGAAACTGTTACTGAATTAAGTCCTGTGGACCCTCCAAGCCTGGCAGAGACTGTCTGCCTTCCTGGGGGGAGGGTTCATTTTTCATTTGGGTTTGAGTAGGTTGAGATCAACACAACACAAGCTTTGTTCAGTGGCCAAAGAATGAAGCAGAAACTAAGTTACCAGGTCAACTTCTTGCCCAGCTGAAGAGAGATTTAATTTTAAGCAGTAAAGATGAAGGGAGGCATGCTAGTCGTTCAGTCATGTCATACTTGAGAATCCCATGGACTGTAGCCTGCCAGGCTCCTCTGTCCCTGGAATTCTCCAGGCAAGAGTAGTGGAGTGGGTCGCCATTCCCTTCTCCAGGGGATCTTCCCGACCCACGGGTTGAGCCCAGGCCTCCCACGCTGCAGGCAGATACTTTGCCATCTGAGCCACAGGGACAGAGGGAGAAGAGGTGAGGCTAATTATGAGGACGTGTGTGCATTAGTCGACCCTGGAAGGGACAGGACTTTTCAGGGATTGGGGAAAAAAAAAAAAGAATATTTTTATTCTTTTGATCCTTAAAGTCAAGTGATAACTAAAGATAGATGTGTTATTTAACTTGCTAATGTAGCAAAATCAGGGTATACTGAGACTCAGAGTCTGTTGGAGGTTAGATTCATCACCATCTAGGCCTCCGTTGAATTCACCTGGCCTTTGGTTGTTCATAACTTCCTTTCTTATCTCTGGATCCTTGCACTTAAAGATTTATGTTCACTCCTGCTGGAGATGGGGAGGGGCTTGGCAGGTTTGGAACAAGGGAACTCGTGCTAACAGTGGGGACTGGAGGGTTTTGAGCAAAAACCTGGAGTAGCTCTGGCAACAAAACTGAGAGAGGGAGAAAAAAATACAGTGATGTTTGACCAATATTGCTATGGCAGGAGGGAACCCTAGTAGTAATCATTTAATAAGGCAATTTTCTCATACAAATCATCTCAGTGACACAGTAAGCTTTTATTTTTTTTAATATTTATATATTTGGCTGATTCATGTCTTAATTTCAGTATGTGGGATCTTGTCCCCTGACCAGGGATTGGAGTTGGGCCACCTGCATTAGGAGTGTGGAATCGAATCCACTAAACCTGCAGGGAAGTCCCAGTAAGATTTTTAATTTGATTATTCAGGTGATGAAGCTAATGCTCAGAACACAGGTAATTGAAGTAATAGTGCTTTGGGATGAAAACCCAAATGTTTCAGATTCTGACACATTATTCATACCAATATCATGCTACCTCCTGACTAGCCTCAAGAAACTAATTTGCCCAAAACTTCTGTCAACAATCTTAGTATAAATTAACTCCGACAGACTATATATTAAATTGAATCTCATTTTTAATAAACTTTTTAATGCCAAATTTCACATGTTAGTAAAGTAATGCTCAAAATTCTCCCAGCCAGGCTTCAGCAATATGTCAGCTATGAACTTCTAGATGTTCAAGCTGATTTTAGAAAAGGCAGAGGAACCAGAGGTCAAATTGCCAACATCCCCTGGATCATCGAAAAAGGAAGAGAGTTCCAGAAAAACATCTATTTCTGCTTTACTGACTATGACAAAGCCTTTGATTGTGTGGATCACAATAAACTGTGGAAAATTCTTCAAGAGATGGGCATACCAGACCACCTGACCTGCCTCTTGAGAAACCTGTATGCAGGTCAGGAAGCAACAGTTAGAACTGGACATGGAACAACAGACTGGTTCCAAATAGGAAAAGGAGTACCTCAAGGCTGTATATTGTCACCCTGCTTAATTAACTTATATGCAGAGTACATCATGAGAAATGCTGGACTGGAGGAAGCACAAGCTGGAATCAAGATTGCCAGGAGAAATATCAATAACCTCAGATATGCAGATGACACCACCCTTATGGCAGCAAGTGAAGAAGAACTAAAAAGCCTCTTGATGAAAGTGAAAGAGGAGAGTGAGAAAGTTGGCTTAAAGCTCAAGATTCAGAAAAATATTATCATGGCATCCGGTCCCATCATTTCATGGCACATAGATGGGGAAGCAGTGGAAACAGTGGCTGAGTTTATTTTGGGGGGCTCCAAAATCATTGCAGGTGGTGACTGCAGCCATGAAATTAAAAGACACTTACTCCTTGGAAGGAAAGTTATGACGAACCTAGATAGCATATTAAAAAGCAGAGACATTACTTTGCCACCAAGGTCCATCTAGTCAAGGCTATGGTTTTTCCAGTGGTCACGTATAGATGTGAGAGTTGGACTATAAAGAAAGCTGAGCATTGAAAAATTGATGCTTTTGAACTGTGGTGTTGGAGAAGACTCTTGAGAGTCCCTTGGACTGCAAGGAGATCCAACCAGTCCACCCTAAAGAAGATCAGTCCTGGGTGTTCATTGGAAGGACTAATATTGAAGCTGAAACTACAATACCTTGGCCATCTGATGCAAAGAGCTGACTCATTTGAAAAGACCCTGATGCTGGGAAAGATTGAGGGCAGGAGGAGAAGGTGTTGACAGAGATGGTTGGATGGCATCACTGACTCAATGGACATGGGTTTGTGTAAACTACGGGAGCTGGTGATGGACAGGGAGGCTTGGCGTGCTGTGGTTCATGGGGTCGCAAAGAGTCGGACACGACTGAGCGACTGAACTGAACTGAACTGAGCTGAAGGCCAAAAGGATTTTTTGCTTCTTTTGTCCATTTTCAAGCTGTGTTTTTTTTTTAACTTATCTGAAATCTCTGTCATGTGTTTGTAACATCAAAGTCCTTTCCTCAAGACCAAAGTGCTGTCACAAATAGAAGATTACACGTTTGGGACTACGTGAAGCAGCAAGAAAAGATAAGCTCTAAAGAAACAAAGATCTTATTTTGATAGCAATTTGCCAGGCAATGTATGACAAAGCAAGAGGAAGGCAGAGTTTATGATTCAGCCACGTGTTACATCCCTCAGAAAATATTGTCTCAAACAGATTGATAGTATATGATGTCAGACATGTTTAAGCACCACTTAAACTCTCAACAAAAACCTCTCACTAGAATTTTCCTAGTTTGGAGGTCAAATAATTTCTGGTGGCTGAAATAAACAGTTAAGAAAGAATATTACATATTTTTATTTATATGTGATGAAATTTTGAGTGAAGTCTAATAATTTAGCTTACTCTTTACATTTAACACATTGTACATAAATAATCCACTTACCTGGCTTTCATTCTCTACAGATTCACAAATCATTTTAGCATGGATATATTGTTTCATATAAAGTGAAACTCCATTTGTAAATATTTGCCTATAATAGTCACTTACTGTATTTGTTAGCATGAACTTAATTTAGTCTTCCATTGGTTTTTATTAAATATATTTTATTGAAATGTTTCAATTCATTTAAGTTTATTTTGTTATGAAATAATTCCAAATAGTGACAGATTATTTTTAAAAAAATTGTACCCATAATTATAAATAGTACAAATTAAATATTAAATGGATAAAATACATATGACTACAGACTTTTGGCATTCTAAAACTAAGTCATTTTAATTTTTCAATTCACATTATTATTTTTCTTTTCCAGGGAGAGTGAATTTCTGATGTATTTTCCTCACAATAAAAATGTTCTGAAATAGGGAAATATTTATAAAATGGAATTTTCTTACTGAATTTCTTTTCACAAAGGTGCTAAAAAAATCCAATTTTAATAAACATACATCAAAGTTAAAAAACAAATGTTAAGGCTTCTATGGCACCAAGACAAACAGTAATTTAGACAAGCTAATTAGCTATGTGATTCAATCAATGAAAAAAAGTCAGATCTGCTAATCCACAATATTTGGACTGTTGACTGATTGAGTGCATGTGTCTGTGTGTGTGTTTAATGGAAAACTTAAAAAGAACTCAACTGATACACATATAAAGCTAAAAGACAGGAAAACATGAAAATGTTAGGTTGCTAGAGTCTTTAAGTCTCCCAGCTTAAGTTCTTAAAGATGCAAAATGTAAACAAAGGAATTGTAAACAATTCCCCTAAATGAGAAGAAGAACAGAGAAAGAGGGCTGTGGCTAGTGTAGAGAGAGAGGTGCTGACTCTTATGCTTCTATGCATTTTTGGATAATTCTTGCTGTACTGTAAATTCCCACATTCCAACAGAGATGGGATTTTATTTCTTATTCATATAGCAATTCATCTCATATATACACCTGGTTTTGTAGGTTTGAGGAACACATTTATTCACATTTTGGCCTTATTTGATCCTATGGGCTTATGGTCTTAGACTCTTCTGCTTTCTGTGTTATTCTGAAAAGAAAAGAGAAATTCCAGATATTTCTTACCACTTAGGTCCAAGAGTAACTCACACAATTTCTCACACACTCCACTGGCTAGAATTCAGTTATTGGTCTATATTGATTGTAAATAAAACTGGAAAATGGAGTCTGGCTTTATTGCCAAAAAATGAACATGCAAATTAGTGAATAAATGAGTTGGACAAAAATACAGCCATTCTCTTTTAAACTATTAATTGCATTTTTATTTTAGGGGACATTTATAAAAGAAAAACAATTATTAAAAGAAGTAAGAAAAATAAAATAGAAAAATTTTGGAAAGAAGAAATCAGTGAAGAAAGATCAGTTGAAAATAGAGGAGAATGTGGAATAGCCACAATACATTGCCATGTTTCACTTTTCAATCTCTGTCTATAATTTCTCTTTCCCTCATTCTTTTCAACATTTCCTCATTCCCTGTGATTTTTCTCACTTAATTTTCCTTCTATTTACTCTCCCCAGCTTTACTTTTTCTATTTTGACTGTCTTGGCTCCTTCTTACTCTTATTGCTACTTATCCTACAGAAAAATTGTTTTTGCACATATCCTCAAGGGTCTTCTAAAAAAAAGAAAAAGACAGAAAGCATAACCAAAAGGGACAAAAAGCATAAACAACTGTCTAGTTCAGTTAACTCTTCTAGCTAAAATTCTAAGTGAGGCAGAAAGACAGATTGCTCTTGCAGGACAGTCCGTAAAAAAGGTTCTCATTGTGCCTTGCCAGCCTCTCATGATACCACAGGCTATGCCTAAAACACATACTCTGATAAACCCAGAAGCACTCTGCCTATCCTTCCTTTCAATTAGGACAATGCTTCATTCATAAAAGTAAGTCTCAGGTTCCTATAAACTGAGAAGTGGAAGCTGAATAGTACTATACAAAAAATTCTTTGATTTTGTGTGTACACGAAAAAAATATAAGACATTACAGGTGTGAGCACATTGCAGTCCATAAGCATCACTATCTAGAATAACCTGTCTGTCAAAGAAGCAATAGAGATTTGTTTGAAGTGAAAGAATGCCTTTTTTCCTTCTTATGAATTGTGCTATATGCAAATACAATGAATGGAAAAGAAGAATTACATTAGATTTTTCTGGTTCAGGTTGATGTATTACTTAGTAATTCATTTGTAGCTGTACCTCCATTCCACCCTCAGTCATTCTGTAGTCATCTTAAATCTGTGAACCTAGATAAATTTAGGCTAGTTTGCTCAGAAAGTGATGTGTATATGTATATGTGTATGTGTTCTTGACAACTTTGAATAATTCTTTACACAATTTATTCACTTGAATTCTAATAAATATCTACACAAGTAGGGGGAAGTGTTCAGTGAACTTTAGTTTCAGATTGTACTTGATAAACTCTAAAAATACTTATGAAATTCAACTGTTTAGATACTCAGAGATAATCCAGAACATTTATTTCATATCTGGGTAATAAAACTGAGACACAGAATTTATCTGCTCATGTCATATATTATGTAACAAAACCTTTTATATAATTTAGTACTTCTCTTACTTATTTTATAGTTGTACTCAGAATTTCAGAGGTAAATATACACTACACAATAAATCTGTTTTTGGTGTCTGTGATAGGTTTGTAGAAAAATCCTACTGTAATTATAAATAGTCTTTTTTTTCTCTTCAAAGTGATTTTCCTATACAATGTTTTTAAAAAGCAAGGTACAAAGATCATAGGTCTTTTGTTTAGCCAAAATGCAGTAAAAGTTAGTAGTAGAATATAAAAAAATAAAGTTTTCTTAAAACTAATTAAGTTTTTCTTATATCTTACAGACTGCTTCTGTGAGAGTTTATGTTTTCCTGTATCCTGTATGATAATCTTTCTGGGTATATTATCCTTTTCTGTTGCTCGGTCACTCAGCCGTGTCTGACTGTGACCCCATGGACTGCAGCACGCCAAGCTTCTCAGTCCTTCATCATCTTCTGGAGTGTGCTCAAATTCATGGCCATTGAGTTGGTGATGCTACCAAACCACCTCATCCTCTGTCATCCCCTTCTCCTGACTTCATTCTTTTCCAGCATCAGGGTCTTTTCCAATGTGTCAGCTCTTCACATCAGGTGGCCAAAGTATTGGAGCTTCAGCTTCAGCATCAGTCCTTCCAGTGAATTATTTACGGTTGATTTCCTTTACAATTAACTAGTTTGATCTCTTTGCAGTGTAAGGGACTCTTGAAAGTCTTCTCCAACACCACAGTTCAAAAGCATCAATGCCTCAGAGTTCAGCCTTCTTTATGGTTCAACTCTCACATCTATACATGACTACCGGAAAAACCATAGCTTTGAGCACTTGGACTTTTGTCAGCAAAGTAATGTCTCTGCTTTTTAATATGCTGTCTAGGTTTTCACAGCGTTTCTTCCAAGGAGCAAGCATCTCTTAATTTCATGGCTGCAGTCACTGTCCACAGTGATTTTGGAGCCTAAGAAAATAAAGCCTGTCATTATTTCCATTTTTCCCCCATCTATTTGCCATGTAGAGATGGGACTGGATGCCATGATCTTAGTTTTTTGAATGCTGAATTTTAAACCAGCTTTTTCACTTTTCCTCTTTCACTTTCATCAGGAGGCTCTTTAGTTCCTCTTCCTATCTGCCATAATAGTGATGTCATCTGCTTATCTGAGGTTATTGATATTTCTCACAGGAAAGTATCTGTCTGCAATGTGGGAGACCAGGGTTTGATCCCTGGGTTGGGATCTCCAAGGATCCTATCCTTGGAGAAAGGATAGGCTACACACTCCAGTATTCCTGCCTGGAGAATTCCATGGACAAATGAGCCTGACCAGATACAGTCCATGGGATCCCAAGTAGTCAGACACAACTGAGCGACTAACATTCCCCCCAGCAATCTTGATTCCACTTTGTGCTTCATACAACACAGAATTTCACATGATGTACTCTGCATATAAGTTAAATAAGCAGGGTGATAACATACAGCCTTGACGTACCTTTCCCAGTTTTGAACCAGTCCATTGTTCCTTGTCTGGTTCTTACTGTTGCTTCTTGACTTGCATACAGGTTTCTCAGGAAGCAGATAAGGTTATCTGGTATTCCCATTGCTTTAAGAATTTTCCAGTGTGTTGTGACTAGGCTTTAGCGTAGTCAATGAAGCATATGTAGATGTTTGTTTCTCTGGAATTCTCATGATTTTTCTATGATCTAATGGATGTTGGCAATTTGATTTCTGGTTCCTCTGCCTTTTCTAAATCCAGCTTGTACATTTGGAAGTTCTTGGTTTAGGTACTGCTGAAGCATAGTTTGAAGGATTTTGAGCATTAAATTGCTGGCATGTGAAATGAGTGCAATTGTGTGGTAGTTTCTTTGGCATTGGAATGAAAACTAATATTTTCTTGTCCTATAGCCACTGCTGAATTTTCCAAATTTGCTGGCATATTGAGTGCAGCACTTTCACAGCATCATCTTTTAGGCTTTGAAATAGCTCAATTGGAATTCCATCACCTCCACTAGCTTTGATCGTAGTGATGTTTCCCACTTGAGTTTGTACTCCAGGATATCTGGCTCTAGGTGAGTGATCACACCATTGTAGTTATCCAAGTCATTAAGTTCTTTCTTTCTTTTTTTTTTTTTTGTATAGTTCTTCTGTATGATCTTGCCACCTTTTCTTAATATCTTCTGCTTCTATTAGGTCCTTACCATTTCTGTCCTTTATTGTGCCCATCTTTGCATAAAATGTTCCCTTTTGTGCATGTCTAATTTTCTTGAAGAGATCTCTAGTCTTTCCCATTTTGTTGTTTTCCTCAATTTATTTGCATTGATCCCTTAGAAAGGCTTTCTTATTTCTCCTTGCTATTCTTTGGAACTCTGCATTCAGAAGGGTATAACTTTACTTTTCTGCTTTGCTTTTGATTCTCTTCATTTCTCAACTATTTGTAAAGCCTCCTCAGACAACCATTTTGCCTTGTTGTATTTCCTCTTTTGGGGGATGGTTTTGATCACCACCACCTGTGCAATGTTATGAACCACTGTCCATAGTTCTTCAAGCACTGTATCTATCAGATCTAATCCTTTGAATCCAGTTGTAACTTCCACTGTATAAATGTAAGGGATTTGATTTAGGTCATACCTGAATGGTCTGGTGGTTTTCCCAACTTTCTTCAATTCAAGTCTGAATTTGGCAATAAGGAGTTCATGATCTGAGGCACAGATCTGAGCCACTGAGCTCCCAGTCTTGTTTTTGCTGACTGTATAGAGCTTTTCCAAATTTGCTGCAAAGAATATAATCAGTCTGATTTCAGTATCGACCACCTGGTGACGTCCACATGTAGAGTTGTCTCTCATGTTGTTGGATGATGCTGTTTGCTGTGACTACTGTGTTCTCTTGTCAGAACTCTGTTAGCCTTTGCCTTTCTTCACACTGTACTGCAAGACCAAACTTGCCTGTTTCTCTAGGTATCTCTTGACTTCCCAGTTTTGCATCCCAGTCTCCTATGATGACAAGGACATCTTTTTTTGGAGTTAGTTCTAGAAAGCCTTATAAGTCTTCATAGAACTTTTCTGTTTCAGCTTCTTCAGCATTAGTAGCATAGACTTGGATTACTGTGGTATTGAACGGTTTGCCTCGGAAACACTCAGATCATCCTGTCATTTTTAAGATTGCACCCAAGTACTGCATTTTCCACTCTTGTTGACTATGAGGGCTACCCCATTTCTTCTAAGGGATTCTTGCCCACAGTAGTAGATGTAATGGCCATCTGAATTAAACTCGCCCATTCCAGTCCATTTTAGTTCACTGACACCTAAGATGTCGTTTACTCTTGCTCTCTCCTGTTTGACCACTTTCAGGTTACTTTGATTCACGGACCTGACAGTCCAGGTTCCTAGGCAATATTGCTCTTCATAGCATTGGACTTTACTTTCACCACCAGACACACCCACAGCAGGGCATTGACTCCACTTTGGCCAGGTTGCAGGTTTTTCCCTTTCAGCACTTCGAATATATCATGCTACTCCTTCTGGTCTGTAAAATTTCTGCAGAGAAACCAGTTGATAGCCTTATGGGAACTGCCTTGTATATGACTGTCTTTTTCTCTAGCTGATATTAGAATTCTCTCTTTAAATTTCCTGATTTCAATTTTGATATGTGTCGGTTTGGATCGAGTTGAGTTCATTTTGTTTGAGGACTTCTGTGCTCCCTGTACCTGGGTATCTTTCCTTCTTCAAGTCTGGTAAGTTATTGGCCATAATTTCCTCAAATACATCATGTAGATCTTCACTCTCAGTTCTCCTTTTGGATCTCTATTCTACAAATGTTGGTACACTTCAATGTTACTACAAATATCTCTTAGACATTTTTCTTTTCTTTCTTTTTTTTATTTGCTCTTCTTTTTGCTGTTCTGACTGGCTGATTTCCAGTATTCTATTTTCCAGATAACTTGTACATACCTCTGTTGCTGCTGCTAAGTCAATTCAGTCGTGTCTGACTCTGTGCGACCACATAGACGGCAGCCCACCAGGCTCCTCCATCCTTGGGATTCTCCAGGCAGGTACACTGGAGTGGGTTGCCATTTCCTTCTCCAACATAACTCTGTATCACTTACCTATTATTCATTCTTTCTAGAGCATATTTTACTTTGACTATTAAATTCTTTGTATCTGATCGGGTGTGTTTTTATAGTTTCTAGTTCCTAATTAACAAGTTCACTATGTTCATGTATTCCTTTACCTAGTGTAATTAATATTTTTATTTTCAGTGCTTTGAATTCTTTATTTGGTAAGTTGTTTATTTCTGTTCCATTTAAAAAAAATATTTTCTGAAGCTTTGTCTTTCAGTTGAGAGCAGTTCCTCTGCCTTTTCATTTTGCTTAATTTTTCGGCCTGTATGAATTTAGGAAAAAAGTTACCTATTGTGCTCTTGAAAAGGTGTTGTTTTTGAAAGTGTGCTTATGCAGACTCATGTACCCAGCCTTCTGTAGGAGCGCTGACCTTGATGCAGATGCAAGTCACATCTTTCTTCAGGGCGTGCTGGCGGCTATCGCCTTGGTAGAGGTGGGGCTGGGGATGCAGAGCCTAGAGCAGGAGCAAGGTGGGAGAGCAGCTCCTGTCTGCTCAGCGACCGTCTCTGCGGTACTGAGGGTGGGATCTCATCCCAAGCTGCTGGAGTAGACGCCCTGAGGGTTGGCCTAAGCTGGCTGTATTCTGTTCGATTTTCTTCCTGCCTCTCCACCCCAGGAACTTTGCCCCTGAGCAGGGAGGGGCTGCGGTCAGCGGGGCCCCTGCAGGCTCGCGGCTGGTGTCAGCAAGAGCAGCGCAAGCCGCGTCAGAGGTGCTGCACGCTGAGGCTTCTGCAGTGGTTTTCCTCACCCCACCCAGGACAAGCCCTGGGTGCAGGTCCACCGGGTCCCTCACAGACGATCGACTGTCCCCAGGCTCTGCCACACCCACCCTGTTTAGACGCCCCACTGCAGGACAGGCTATGCGTGCGTGTGTTCCCAGAGTGGACCTGGGTGTGAGCTGTGGTGGAGAAGTGGCTCTCAGAGATTTGGACTGCTTCAAATGCCCCTTGGGTAGGTGCCAGCATGACTCACTGCCACCCCACCCGAGGCCCTGCCTCGGGATGGGACAGTCTCTAGTCTCCAGGTCAAGCCCTCTCTTGGGTGGTGGCCCGGACAGACGCATTGCCTTGCTGTGGTTCGTGAGCAGGCCCAGAGCGTTTACTTGGTTTGGGCGGGAGCACCTGTCAAGGATGTCACAGGAAACTCAGCGGTCACTGGAGCTGACCTCTGTCCGCACTGCCTCCAAGGCGAGCAAGCATGCACAAGCTCTGCACAAAAATAGTCCAGGCTTCCCAGCGCTTTCCTGTTGGTCCCTGCTGTCCTCCAACTGGCCAGGGCAGGGCTCGTCGCCCTTGTGAAGGTCTGGGACTGAGCGCCCAATTCACGGCTCTGGCTGCTCATCCCCCAGGGTGGGTGTCTGCCTGTGCATCACCGTTCTTCCTTGCCTACATGATTATATACGCTTTTTTCCTTCAGCCCTGGGTGTACAGGAGCCCTTCTGCAAGTCTCCAGACAGCCTTCACTGAGCATTGCACCAGGCGCAGAAGCATTTGTGGTGTTTTCCTGGGGACGGGTGAGCTCCAAGGTGGTGTCCTCTTGCGCCACCATCTCAGTTGATCCCCATCACTTAGTCTTTGATAGTGTAATTAAAGTCTTGTCAACTTCGTTGATTTTTTTCAGAGAGTCAGTTTTTTGTTTTATTGATTCTCTGTGGCATTTAAAAAATCTACTTTACTCGCATCTGCTGTAATCATTATTATTTTTCTTTTGTTGGCTTTGGGTTTAGTTTGCTCTTCTTTTCCTAGTTGCTGCTGCTTAAACTTAGGTTATAGATTTGACATTTCCTTTTTTTAAGTGTAGGTGGTAAACTGCTCTGAATTTCCCTCAGAGTATTGACTTAACTGCATAAGTTTTAGTATGTCATATTCTCACTTCTATTCATCTTTAAGTATGTTTTAATTTCCTTTATATCTTCTTTGTTCTACTGGGTGACTGAGTGTAGAGTTTAAATTTCACAACTATGTGAATTTCCAGGTGTTTTTTTTTTTTCTTTTCCCTTCTATGTTATTTTTCTTTTAATTCTGAGATTTACTAGAACATGGTCAGGAAAGATATGTGTATAATTTTAGTTTTCCTAGATTTATTGAAACTTGTTTTGTGGTCTAACATGTGGTCCATCTTGGAGAAGTTTCCCTGTCACTAGATTAGAATGTACATTCTGCTGTTTTGGGGTAAAGTGATCAGTTTATGTCAGTTAAGTATGGAATGTTTTAAGTCTCCTCTTTTTAAACTGAATTTTATTCTAAATGTTCTACCCATTATTTAAAATGGAGGGGCAGGGCAAGGTCAAGCAAAAATGCCATAAAGTTTTAATGTTTTTAATGTTAATTTTCTTGATTCAGTGATTGCTTGTTTGCTGTGAACTTTTAGCTGTTTTCCAGATTTATGGGTTTGTTTTATAAATTTTCCCAGTTTCTGATAGTTCTGTGAATGGATGTATGGGCATCAGAAGCTACCTACAATATTATTTTTCTGATGTTTCTCTCTCTCTAAATTATTTTGAAGCATTCATTCTAAAAATATCCTTCTCTGGAAAAATGGTTTGGGGGGTCAGTGTAGGCAGTAATGTTTTCCATATCTCTGCTTCAGTATTTTATGAATATAGACATATAGGTATACTGATAAATATATATGAATTTTAATGATACTTTATATCAAAAGCAGAAGTCACCAAATTCTAATCAACAAAATTCACCATGATGATTTTCAATGCTTACTGCATCTGTTTATTTTCATAAGAGAAGCAGTTTGCTTTATGTGAGAACAGATGTATGTGTGATTATTTGCACTGAAATACACAAACATTGGAATAAAGCAGCAATTTACAATTGCTGCCTGAGACTTCTCTTAAGTATACAATTAGTGAACAATGAAGAACTCATTACCTCTTATAATTTTACAGTCAAGGAAACAAACAATTAAAATTGGTGGTGTGAAAACATGTGTAGATAAACTGATGTACACAGAAACTCACATCACAGTCTTTCAAGTTTCCTGAAACTGGGAAACATCTGCTATCTTATTAGAGACTTTCCTTTTGATGAAAAAATACCCAGAGGTTGATTCTGTATTGGTATTCTTTAATGTTTTGATACTTCTCTCAATTATTTATGCAATTATTCATTTTTGATAAGGAAGAGGGAAAAAACGACCATTGAAGGAACAGCGATCACGAGAAGAAAACTACCTTCATCCTTGATCTGGTAAATCTTCGCCAGATTAAACTTTATTTAGTTATCCCATTGCTGATAAAAGAGATACTTATTAACAATCCCTCCAAATGGTGATCTTTTAATACCTTTATCTGTGTTTGTGTAAATGAAAGACACTCTTGTTCACAAGACGCTGCTCTGAATCATTTGCTTTACAGTGTATGGACTCCAACAACATGCCTATCACGCTCATGCTCATCAACGTCATGTTTTTCAAGATTTTTGATACCTTCTCTCCTCTCGAATCATTTCCCCCTCTTCCCCTATTTTCACATTTAGGTGATGACCTTCCTTCTGCCACTGACGCATATTCACCATGAGAGAAATCAGCTTTACGCACTTTTTGCTTTGTTGTTCAGTCACTAAGTCTTGTCCTACTGTTTTGCTATTCCATGGACCGTAGCTCACCGTGTTCCTTTGTCCAGGGGATTTCCCAGGCCAGAATGCTGGAGTGGGCTGCCGTTTCCTTCTCCAGGTTATCTCCCTGACCCAGGGATCCAACCCAAGTCTCCTGCTTAGGCAGGGGGATTCCTTACCATGGAGCCACCAGGGAAGCCTGTATTATATATATATAAATATGCATGTATGTATGTATGTGCATATAACATATATACATGTATGTGTGTGTGTATATAACATAATATGCATGTATATATGTATAAATATGTATGTATGTATATGTATATAACCTATATATATGTATGTGTATGTATATAACATAATATGCATGTATATATGTATATACATACGCATATATTTGTTGGCAAGTTCAGGGTGTGTGAAGGGCTTCCCTGGTGGCTCAGTGGTAGAGAATCTGCCTGCCAATGCAAGAGACCTGGGTTTGATACCTGGGTTAGTAAGATCCCCTGTAGAAGGGGATGGAAGCCCACTCCAGTATCTTTGCCTGGAGAATTCCATTGACAGATCCTGAAAGGCTGCAGTCCGTGAGATCACAGACTTGGACATGGTTGAGTGGCTTTCACACATACATACATATATTTTTTTCAACCTTTGACCCCATTGCTACACATGAGCCTTTTCTGAGCCTAACACAGCTTCATATACAGCCCAGGTAGGTTATCCTTAAAACTCTAGACTCACACATGGAACTGGCCATTCACATCTTCCTTTGAAAGTAAACTATGTACCTCAGAAATAACTTTAAATGAAATGTTTATTGAATTAAAAAATAAATAGTTGAATATATAAAATGTGATCATACAATTCAATAAATTTCTAAAAAGACAACACAGTGTTTACCAGCATCACAGAAGTCCTTTTGTCTTTGCTAATAATCAGCCCCCAAGTTAACAGTGTTCTAATTTCTAATACAATAGGTGAGTTTGTTCTGTTTTTACACTCTACATAAACATGGGGCTCCTACAGTGTATACTCTTTTACATCTATTTTGTCTTAACATTACTTGTGGAATGTGTTCATGATGTTTCAAAAAGTTAAACTGCTATGTAATATGGTATAAATGTGTCAACGTTATTGCTGATCATTATTTGTTTGCTTCTAGTTAGGGGTTTTATAATAATGCTGCTATCACATTTCTTGTTCATGTCTTCTGGGGAAATTTCTGCCCACCTCTATTTGGAAAATATCTCACAGTGAAATTCCTCGATATGTGTATATTTTGCTTTAGTAGACACAGCTAGACAGGTTTCCAATATGGGATCAATTTATACCCTCATTAACACAGAAGAACTGTACAAAAAAGATGCCACAACCTAGATAATCATGATGGTGTGATCACTCACCTAGAGCCAGACATCCTGGAATGTGAAGTCAAGTGGGCCTTAGGAAGCATCACTACGAACAAAGCTAGTGGAGGTGATGGAATTCCAGTTGAGCTATTTCAAATCCTAAAAGATGATGCAGTGAAAGTGCTGCACTCAATATGCCAGCAAATTTGGAAAACTCAGCAGTGGCCACAGGACTGGAAAAGGTCAGTTTTTATTCCAAATCAAAGAAAGTCAATGCCAAAGAATGCTCAAACTACTGCACAACTGCACTCATTTCACACGCTAGCAAAGTAATACTCAAAATTCTCTAAGGCAGGCTCTAGCAATACATGAACTGTGAACTTTCAGATGTTCAAGCTGGTTTTAGAAAAAGCAGAGGAACCAGAGGTCAAATTGCCAACATCTGCTGGATCATTGAAAAAGCAAGAGAGTTCCAGGAAAACATCTATTTCTGATTTATTGACTACGCCAAAGCCTTTGACTGTGGATCACAATAAACTGTGGAAAATTCTGAAAGAGATGGGAATACCAGACCACCTGACCTACCTCTTGAGAAACCTGTATGCAGGTCAGGAAGCCACAGTTAGAACTGGACATGGAACAACAGACTGGTTTCCAAATAGGAAAAGGAGTATGTCAAGGCTGTATATTGTCACCCTGCTTATGTAGCTTATATGCAGAGTACATCACAAGAAACGCTGGGCTGGAAGAAGCACAAGCTGGAATCAAGATTGCTGGGAGAAATATCAATAACCTCAGATATGCAGATGACACCACCCTTATGGCAGACAGTGAAGAAGAACTGAAGAGCCTCTTGATGAAAGTGAAAGAGGAGAGTGAAAAAGTTGGCTTAAAGCTCAAGATTCAGAAAAATATGATCATGGCATCCAGTCCCATCACTTCATGGCAAATAGACGGGGAAACAGTGGCTGAGTTTATTTTGGGGGGCTCCAAAATCACTGCAGATGGTGACTGCAGCCATGAAATTAAAAGACACTTACTCCCTGGAAGGAAAGTTATGACCAAACTAGATAGCATATTAAAAAGCAGAGACATTACTTTGCCAACAAAGGTCTGTCTAGTCAAGGCTATGGTTTTTCCAGTGGTCATGTAAGGATGTGAGAGTTGGACTGTGAAGAAAGCTGAGCACCGAAGAATTGATGCTTTTGAACTGTGGTGTTGGAGAAGACTCTTGAGAGTCGCTTGGACTGCAAGGAGATCCAACCAGTCCATCCTAAAGGAGATCAGTCCTGGGTGTTCATTGGAAGGACTGATGCTGAAGCTGAAACTCCAATACTTTGTCTACCTGATGCGAAGAGCTGACTCATTTGAAAAGTTCCTGATGCTGGGAAAGATTGAAGGCAGGAGGAGAAGTGGACAACAGAGGATGAGATGGTTGGATGGCATCACCAACTCAATGTACATGGGTTTGGTTGGACTCTGGAGTTGGTGATGGACAGGGAGGCCTGGCGTGCTGCAGTCCATGAGGTCACAAAGAGTCGGACACGACTGAGCGACTGAACTGAACTGAGCTAACAATTTATGAGTGTAATCTTGATGTCATATATTGAAAACCTAACTTCTTTCTGCCTTCCACAAGCAGTCTCTTCTAAAGTCATATACTTTTTGAATAAGTGGTAAATTTATTTTTCTGTTTGATCATTCATACCAAAAAAGCTTGACAATATCCTTAACTCTTATTTTTCTCATTGCTGTTCTTTCTTGCCATTAGCAAATCCTGAAACCTCTCTTGAAAAATCATAAAGCACACATGTACATATATATATATATAATTGGTATATGTGCTTATATTAGTACAACCATTTGCTCTAGTCATGACTTCTTGCGTGATTTTTTAATTGCCCACGTATTCCGTTCCATCTCTTGCAGTCGGTTCTCCGCTGAGCCGGCCCAGTGATAATACAGCATTGGCCATATCTTGTCCTAACTGGTGCCTCATCTCATGCTAAGTAGGAAACTCTCACAATGGTCTGCAGCCTACTACTGTGCCCTGTGTTTCTACTTTGTGTTTCTCCTGCTCTCTTTCTTTTGCCAACTGCACCCCTGCCAACACTGGCTTTCTTGACGTTATTCAGTACAAGCAGCATGGACTTATCTCTGGTCCTCACACGTGCTAGCATTTCTAACCTGGGGTGCTTCTCCTGCTGCCCAGTCTTTTCCTAAGTGTTAACTCATTAAAACTTAAACATTAACCTCCGCTTTCCACTTGGCACCACCTTTCCCCTTATATTTATTTGTCTGTGTGAAAGTGTTAGTCACTCAGTTGAGTCTGACTCTTTGCAACGCCACCAACTGTAGCCCACCATGCTCCTCTGTCCATGGGATTCTCCAGGCAAGAATATTGGAGTGGGCTGCCATTCCCTTCTCCAGGGGATCTTCCTGACCCAGGGATTGAACCTGGGTCTCCTGCATTGCAGGAGGAATGCAGGAATTTCTTTACCATCTGAGCCATTTGTGTGAAGAAGCTATTAAAACAGTAACCGTGTATTTATAAATCTACCAACACTAGAAAAGATACCAGGCAGAAGTATGACTTTGTTTTATTCAGCCTGTTTCCCAATTATCTAGATCAGTGCCTAGGATGAACTAGGTGCGGATATAAAGCACGTATGCGTGCTCAGACACCTCAGTTGTGTCCAGCTCTCCGTGACCCCATGGGCTGTAGCCCCCCAGACTCCATTGTCCATGGGATTTTCCCTGCTGGAATACTGGAGTGGGTTGCCATGCTTTCCTCCAGGGGAATCTTCCTGACCCAGGGATCAAAACTGTCTCCTGAATTGCAGGTGGATTCTTTACTGCTGGGCCACCAGGGAAGATCGATCAAAGTACATTTGTGAATAAACAGATATGTCAAGAGACTTCTCCAAGAATAAGTTTTTAAGATAGAGTGATAACCCAAAGACGTATTGACGAATTTAATAATTTTTAAAATATGTGTAGTCCAAATTCTTCTCTTTAAGATGAAAATCATAAAAGAAATCCTTAGAAATGTGAAGCGATATGGATACATTAATCAATTGTCTAAAAGGTTAAAAGCACTTGTATACCTAAAGAGTTAATTATTTGTATGAATTAATTATAAATTGATACTGTAACTTTTTGATTACTTAAGCTGTATTTGGCATGGTTTAATATTTCCCGATATTTCTCAGTTACCCAGCATTGCACTCAGACATAGGGGCAATTACTCTAAACTTCAATAACACTGTGGATTCTAACACTTTTTTTACATTTGTATGGATAAATGCCAAGATTGGAGATTTTAGAAATAATATGTATGTAGCAGTTACACAATCTCAAAATTTCCTCAATGTGACCCACATTGGCACACTTGAGTTTTAAAATATATAGTTCAATTGTGATATCAGTTAAGTAAATCATTAGAGATTAAAATGTTATTTCTGTAGGGTTATTATTAATAAATATCCATGCTAAGTTACTCATTCAGTACAAGTTGGTCTAAAAGAAGCAAGACCTTTCCCTTCTATTCCTTCCTCCCCTGGTTTTCTAATTCAAGATATTGCATATTTAGCAATGAATTTCTTCCCTTCATCAAATATGCATGTGAGATAACATGAAATACATATATTGGTCTCTGGCTCTACTCCCTGGAACGGGGCTCCAAAAACCTTTGTAAATTCCTAAGTGGTACAAGAACTAGAAGCATCTTTTGTTCTGTTGAGGTGACTCTGGTTGAGTCCTGAATGGGGACTTGTCACCAGGAAGACCAAATAGTTATTAGATGCTTGATATTTTCAGCCCCAGTTCCCATTTTCTAGAGAGAGGAGAGGGACTGGCAGTGAAGTTAATAATTGATCTTGTCTACATGAGAAAGCTCCCATAAAATCACAATAATATGGGATCTTGGGAGCTTTCAGGTCGATTAACATATTCACATTCCAGAAGATGCACCCTAACTCTATGGAGACAACATCTCTGCACTCAGGACCCTTCCAGACCTTGCCCTACGCACCTCTTCTTTGATTGTTCATATATATCCTTTATCACATCTTGTCTGAATTCTGTGAGCTGTTCTAGGAAACAAAGGGCAAAAAATCATGGGAATCTCTGACTTGTTGCCCAGTTGGACAGAAGTTGCAGGTAACCTAGGGACCTGCTATTGCAATTGACATGTAAATTTGAGGGGCAGTCTCAAGTAACTGAGCCCTTAACTTGTGAGATTTGATGCTATTACCAGGTAGATAATCTCAGAATTGACTTAATTTGTCGAACACCCTGTTGTTGTTACAGAATCATGTGGTGCAGCCAAAACCCCCACACATCTGATGGCCAGAGGGTCAGAAGTGAAGTGTTCTGTGTAGGAGTAGAAAAAGACACAGGAGGAGAATTGTAGGTGTTTCAAACAAAACACATTAAGATATGATGATATTAAATCCTATTCTGGGCTCAAGCATAAGTCAGAGAAGTAGGACAAAACAGGAAAGGATGCTGAGGGGAAAGTTAGGATGTCATAAAGACTAGAATATCTAAAGAAGGGACAGACAAAAGGCCCAAGAGGCCAGCTTTAATTCTTCTTCTGCAGGTAGTGTGATGACAGGAGGACTATGACATAATTCAACATGGTCATTAGTTAAACAGAACTGACTCATCCTCAGCCTTGCCGCCTTCAATTCTGAACACAGATTCTGAGCAACTTACATCATCTCTGTAGCCTTTAATTCTTTGTTGTCTAAGGATAATGATTCTTATTTTGTGCTAGGATTAAGTCAGAAATGCATTGAAGCTTTGGCTACATGGTTAAGATTAAATAAATATTAGCTTTCTGCACTTTCTCTACAGATATTTTTAGAAACAAGTTCTGTTACAATTTTCTGAGTTTTCTTTTTTTTGGGGGGGTAGGGATAGGGTTTTTTGTCCCCCAAACAGGATGTTCTGTATCCAGCAGACACAGCCTTGGTATGTGATTTCTCCTCTCTTCTGACATTTCACAGACTAGTGAAGGACATGGGAGTGTGATACTTGATGAATTTACATATTAAAGTTACTTTGGTCTCTGAAGGTGAAAGATTTCGTTGAAATTCTAGGTACAGCTCACTGGTTGGATGGAAATGGACGGATCTGAATGTATCAACCAACTCCAGCTGAATTTCAAAACATCAAAGATCCATTGAACCTTCAAGTGCATTTGCAAATGTATTTTCACTTAACTTGTTTTGAATCAAAGATAATTTAAAGAAAAAATTTAGCTAAGTAGTTTGAGTTCATTTACACTCATATCATCAAAATGCCATTTTGCAAGCACTTTAAGCCATTTTGAATTCTTCTAATATGTTTAAAAGCCTTGAGAAAAAAAATATGTTTTGTATTTACAAAAAAGGAGCTGACATACATTAACAAAAAAGAACACGCTCCCCTCCAGGCACTTGCTTCTTAGAATACACTTGAAGCAGCTCCTTCTCAGTGGCATCGTAGGTAATATTTGACCTTTCTGCAAGGTTAAATACATACCTCTTCCTCCAGGAAACAAAACAAAATTTCCTTCTTTATTTTCTCCTAAGCTGAAAAAGATTAGAATAGGAAAATGAGGAGGTTCTTGTAGGGGAGGAGTTCATCCCCACCTCCCCTAACACCTTCTAAATCCATCTTTGAAACTCCATGATTGAAGTAAAAAGAGCTTTTAATAAAGCAAAGTGGCTCTTTTATCAATGAGATCACTGATCCTAAGTTGCCCCAAAACAAACCTTGCAGAACCTGCCCTGGAGGCCCCGCTGTGGTATGTTACTGGCATGTTTTTCTGTTTTTGTGTGTGTATGTGTGTGGAGTTATATACATAGAATTTATATATATTCTATATTTTTATATTTCTGTGTGTATGTATGCATATTTCTGTGAGTATTTTTTAATTTCAGTGCATGTGTATATTCATATACAGATCATATCATATATATATGTATGTATATGTAACTCACATACACAACCATAAAATACATAGATGTATTCACTTTTGACGTGTATATATATATATATATTTAGACATAATGCTATGGCGCACTTAATAGGCTGCAGTATAGTTTAAGCATAGCTTTTATATGCTCTGGGAAACCAAACAACTCATGTGACTTACTTTATTGGGTGATCAGGAAGCCTGTTTGCAATATCTCTGACGTCTGCCTGCATATGGTCATCAGAAAATAGACAGAAATGTTGCTGGGGTGAGTCCTGTAGGCAGTAATTTTGATGAGAAGAGTGGACAGAGGAGCCGGAAATGGGCCTCGCTGTCCCACGTGTGAGGCGTCTCAGGAGGGAGGGCGGTGGAGGAAATGAGCTCAGTGGTGCCCAAGGTCTGAAGATGCATTAACAGACAGGGAGACGTTGTCAGAGATCAAACAAAACTTGGATCTTCCTGAAAACTTTGCCTCAAGTGCGACTGTGAAATATGTGTAGGTAATGAGGTGAAGCCAATAATTATTAAAAGTACTTTAATAATTCCTATCCAAAGCAGAACAAGTTTGCTTCTTCTGTATCTCTAGTTTAGCCAATTGTACAAACTGAATGTATAAAAATGAATTGTGATTTGAATCATTTACATTGTTTGCTAATTCTGTCATTCTCTGCTTTACAGTTGATTGCTTTATTATATTTTAATGTGATTCTAACAAATTAATTCTTTTGGAAATTTCTTTAGTTTGAAACATTTTAGCAAGTATTTTCTTCAGAGGCTGATCTTTCTTCTGCATTGTTTGTGTTCAGATCTGTCCATGTGGGAGGTTTAAAAAGATAAAACTTAGTCAAGACTTGAAGAGGAGTAGTTAATAAGGGTCTGGGCAGATGTACTAGAAAAATTAAATAAGTTGTCCTTTCAATAGCAATTCTTTATTAGTATTTGTACATTTAAAGCCAGTCAAACTATTTCTATACTTTGTGAATAACATGCAATAAAAAGAAGGGCTGAACAACACCCTGCATACTTGTCTTGGAGGCACACTGTGCACACAATTGAATCAAAGTCTTTCACGTTCATTGGATATTTTTCCCTAATCTCCTATATTCTGCATTATTATGAACTTCAGGTATATATAAAAAAAGAGAATCAATGGACCTGACTCTGTTTTCAGTATCTTTTAAATGTTATTAATGATTGTTTCTTGCTATTATTTTTTATTACTGTTATTTTGGGAAGTATACACATGCTAGAATGAGCTTCCCCATGGTTCCAATGTTTACATCTTCTCTGTCCAAGAGATTGAGACCAAATTCTCTTAGTTCCAACTCCATATTCCCATAAGGACTCATTATCTGGGTTCAGTGCCAGTACAGAATTCTATGCTCAGAAGGTATGGATATCAAAAACCAACAGCAAGGCTACTGATGTCCTCTCCTGAGGTCTCACAAATGAGCTCACACATTTTCCTCATAAAACCTTGCAGGTGCATCCAAAGTTGTGTTGAAATGATTTTTATGAAGTCATATGGCTGTATTGTGGATCTGAGACCACAGTGTAGGTTTTCTGACTAGTACATTAAAAGTTGTTTCTAGGAACCCATCCACATTGTGGATGCTCCATTTCTTGACTTGTAGAGTCATATTCCTTCACCCTTCTGTATTTGCCCTTAATTTCTCATTTTTTTGCTTCTATCTGTTGCTTTGGAGCTACAAGTTCAGGTGGCATAAGGTTGCATTTCTGCATCCCTTGGCATTTCTTCTTTTCCTCTTACACATAATTAATTTTACCTCTGCTAGGGATTACTTCACCTTGAAGCTCAGCCAAAGCCAGGGAGCACCTATACCCTAAAGTAAAATTGCAAGAAGTCACATGAAGGCAATGTAGCTGTTAGAAATATGATTCCTCAGGTGTGTCTGGATAATGCTCAGATGTACCAGAACTTATATCAGCTGATGCCAATGAAAACTGTGAGGTTTCAGTTGATTTTTGAAAACACACAGGACACCAAATCACCAAGGTGACTAGCTATTAGGTTGTTAAAAACCTGTGCAACATGCTTTGATACTACAGGGTATATTGCAATGTGCAAAATATAATGCATATTGCAATTTTTGCAATATGCAAAATTGTTGGTTGGCTATTTAAGAGCCTCATGAGATTAAAGACTATGGAGAGGCAAGGGAAAAATATTTCCCTGCTGGGGTCAATTTTTTTTTTTTAAATTTCAAGGAGGTACAATCAGACCTAAAAAAATCTTTGGGTTACAAGAAAACAGAATTATGAAAGATATATCATGAAATAAACAATGCATTGCTTTTCTTTTTTTTTTTTTTTTTTTACATTTTTGACAAAATTGCAGACTTAAAAGTTGCTAGATTACTACAAAGAATTGCAATATATTTTTAACACAATTTCTCCAAATGTTAAAATATTTCTATATTTGTTTTGTCATGCTCACTGGTCCCTTTCTCTCTCCAGAGAGTAAGATAGATAGATGATATGATAAATAGATAGAGATATATGCATACATATAGATATCTGTGTGAATAGATGGATTTGTCTATTTCTTTTGACAGTAAGTTGCAAAGATGATGTTCTTAGAGTGTGAGTGATAGTCACTCAGTTATGTCCAGCTCTTTGCGGCCCCATGGACTGCAGCCCACCAGGCTCCTCTGTCTATTGAATTCTCCACACAAGAGTACTGGAGTTGGTTGTCATTTCCTTCTCCAATGATGTTCTTTACTAATAAATATTTGTATCTTCTTGACATTGGACATATTTTTTCTTACATAAAAGCCATGATTATCAAAATACAGAAATTGCCATTGACAGACAGCATTATCTAACCCACACATGTTATTCTGATTTTACCCGTTATCTTAATACTGTGCATTATAATCAAAAGAGATCACAATTAATGTGTTGCACTTTAGTCTGGCTCTTTTTACTTTGGAAAATAAAGTTTTATCGTTGAATAGTTTAAAAAAAACCTGTTTCACTGTGTTGTAATGTCTTTTTCTTGTTATTTAGTAGCTAAATCGTGTCCAACTCTTTTGCAACCTCATGGATTTTAGCCCGCCTGGCTTCTCTGTCCAGGAGATTTCCCACATGAGTACTGAAGACAGTGGCCATTTTCTTCATCGTGGGATCTTCCTGACCCAGGAGTTGAACCCATGCGTCCTGCTTGGCAGGCAGATTCTTTACCGCTGAGCTGCCAAGGATGCCTTTGTGGCTACACCAGTACATTCCCACCAACAGTGTAAGTGGGTATCCTTTTCTCCACATCCTCACAAATATTTGTTATTTGTGTTCTTGATGATGACTATTCTGACGGGTATGAGGTAATATTTCATTGTGGTTTTAATTTGCATTTCTCTGATGATTAGTGATGTTTTTCATGTGCCTGTTGGCCATCTGTATCCTTCTCTTGAAAAAAAAAATTGATTCAGTTCTTTTGCCCACTTTTAATTTCTTTGTTGATGTGTTTTTTTTTTTTTTTTTTTTTTAATTGAGTTGTATGAGCAGTCAATATATTTTGGATGTTAACACTTTGGTGATCACATCATTTGCAGATATTTTCTCCCATAGAGCAGTTTGTCTTTTCACTTTTTAGATGGTTTCCTTTGCCATGTGGAAGCTTTTAAGTTTAATTAGATCCTATTTGTTTGTTTTTGCTTTCATTTCTTTTGCTTTACGAAAAAGATCCAAAAAAATATTGCTATGATTAATGTCAAATTGTGTTCTATCCTGTGCATCTCCTCTAGGAGTTTTACGGCGTCAGGTCTTACACTGAGGTCTTAATCCATTTGAATTTATGTTTTGTGTCATGTGCCAGAAGGTCCAAATCTCATTCTTTTACTGTCTAATCTTCCCAGCACCACTTATGAAGAGACTGTCTTGTCTTCATTTTGTATTCTTGCCTCCTTGTCATAGACTAATTGACCATAAGTATATGAGTTTAATTCTAGATTCTTTTTTCTATCCCACTTATCTATGTGGCTGTTTTTGTACCTGAATTGGAATCTCAATTCTATCTCTTAACACCTCTATGATTGGGTGTATAATGAATCCAAGACATATTTTCCTCATTTACAAAACAAGGATAATACACACCTCACAATAAGGTATAGGTGAAACCATTGTGAGGGAAATCTTTCATTGTTTTCTAGAGACATACATCCAGTGGAAGGGAGTAAGAATAAGCAGACAGAATTTTAGACTGAAAATTTGAAAACAGAGTTTTAAAAAAGCTAAATTATAGGATAATTTAAATTCTCTAGTTTAACAAAGAAAAGCCCTGCATGTATAGATTTGATAAACTTTATTTATGAAATAATTAGAAATATTATGAAAACTATTATTTAAATATGAATAAGTGACTATATATATATCTCTTAAATATGGTACTGAGTTTATTTTTGGTTAAGCTATTAGAGTGATTAGTTGGAAATATTATCTCAGTAGATTTCCATCCACCATGAATCCTTGATCTTAATGTTGATCAGTTCAACAAAGCTGTATGAGAATTTGTAAGTTTTGTAGTATTCCAAAGTTAGAAAGAGTATGAAAAATAGAATCTATGGTTATTGGTAGAAATAGGTATAAAGTATTTCATTCATTATCCATTCATTCAATTATATGAATGGGTTCAATTACTGTGTTCTAAGAATTATGCTAAGAATTAGGGATATAGAAGTGAATAAGTAAAATCTTTGAACAAACATTTTTGAAAAAAGTTTAGAAAACATCTGCTAAAATCAGACGCAAGTATATCCTTGAGAACAGCAATTTCATTTATAGAATTTAACTGAAGATATCCAGATATTTGTAGAAAGGCATTCAGTACAGTGTTATCTATAAAAGGAAAAAGTTAAAAGTTAACATTCACCTACAATAGTGGATAACTTAACCATCTTGTGCTGCAACCATAGTGACATAATATTCCAGAAGTAAAAGAAGAATTAGGTGCATTTTATTATAGAAGGAAAAGAATGAACTGTATATCCTATAATATACATGTATGTCCTATACTGCACATGTCTGTTTCTGCCATGTCTATATTCTTTTATCCAAAATTTTATGTTAGAAACTGTTAACCGTCAATTCAGGAAGTTAGATGCACGGTCTAAGTGGAGATAGAGACATTTGCTTATCACAACTTTCATTACTATGTATAAAGTTTTCAACATATGCATGCATTAGTATTGTTTAAAAATTAAATGTGCATCAAAAAATATGTGTTAATATTGCATGATTTCAAAGATTGCTCACTATTTTACCACATTCCTTGTAAGGAGCTATGTGGTCAAGCTCTTATAGAATCTGCTTAAGTTAAAACATGGGAACAAATCTATATGTATAACTGCTTTCCTCTTCAAATTTCCCGTGGGATGGTCCAATCCACATGAAAGAGAACGCTTTCTACCACTGCTGGAAACAAGAGAACCTCCTCGAGAGATTTATCAGGATGTGACGGAGATGAGAGCCGAGAAGGGGAACAAGAGGCTTACTTCCCCAACAGTCAGGATGAACCAAGCCGACGTGAAAGCCTCGGGGTTTCTCTCCAGCCCTTTCTCTCCCCTCACAGAGGTCCGTTTCTGCTTTCCACTTAACACTTTCTGAGTGAGACTTTTGTGTCAGATGAAAGGAATTCCTGAAGTTTTGACTCCATAAAGTTTTTACTGTTGTTGATCTTAAGCCAAAAATTTAGATTCGAATATCTAGTTAAGCCGTTAGCGGAATAATCATAGGGTTCATATCTTTCATACAAACCAGGGACTAAAGGAAGACATGACAGATAGTGACATGGTAAACACAGAATATAGAAAAAGACAGAAAAATCACATGAAAAATGAGTGTTTTCAAGTATATATATGATTTTATTTAAAAAGCATAACTAGATCTTTTTAATGAATGTAGATGAAAAATTCTGAAATATTACCAACTAATCCAGCATGTCATGAACTACCCTGGTATCATAGGGAATGTAATTTCCTTCTGAGAAGCATGTCATTTATTAATTTAACCCTTAATGCTAATATGTTAAAGAAGAAAAAATTAAGCTGCATCAGTGTTTCTTACCAGGGAAATAGATTGCATTTGAGGGAAGTATTACCATGCACAGCAGAAATTTGGCATTTCTGTGGTCTCTGCTCAGTAAATGCTCATAGCCTTTCCCAGGTATTAACTCAGTCCCTTCACTCAGGTTGACTCTGAGACTCCATGGAGTGCAGCCCACCAGGCTCCTCTGTCCATGGGATTCTCTAGGTAAGGATACTGGGGTGTGTTGCCGTGGCCTTCTCCAAGGGATCCTCCCCACTCAGGGAATGAACCCAAGTCTCCTGCGTCTCCTGCATTGCAGGCAGATGCTTTACTACAACCCCTGGAGAAACAGTATTGACTCTTTGCACCACATTCAAATGTCTCTTTAAACATTCTGGACCTAACAGAAGCAGAAGATATTAAGAAGAGGTGGCAAGAATACACAGAACTGTGTATACAAAAGGCCTTAATGACCCGCGTAACTACAATGGCATGTTCACTCACCTAGAGCCAGACATCCTGGAGCGTGAAGTCAAGTGGGCCTTAGGAAGCGTTACTTTTAGGTCTTTTAGGTCTCCTGCAATGGCAGGCAGGTTCTTTAAAACTAGCACCACCTGAGAAGCCCAAAAGAATTATACTGCAATAAAAATTAATTTAAAAATAAAACAATTAAAATCCATTCATTTGTTTCCCCTAAAGTCCTCATACAGTGGGAATAGTGAAGATTGCCTTTAGAAATAGCAAGAGAAGACTTTCTTGAAGGTTAAATGGTGGAATTTGGACACATAAATACAATTGCATAAGTATATATTTGTTGTGTATATATCAGCAGTAAATGCTTTTAAATGCGATGAAAAGGAAAATCCCAACTGCCGTATGAAGAAAAGCTTAATATAAGAGAAGGAACAATAATTTTGAAGACCTGTGTAAAGAAAATATTAAACTTTGTTCAGGAACATAAAGAACATTGGACTATCTATGCCCTTGGATTCTCTCCCAAATATAAATATTTTAAGCAGACACACTGTAGATAGGAATTTAGTATATACTAAAACTGGTACTTCAGTGATCAAAGGACCTATAATTAAGTCAATGCTTTTAGGTTAACTTCTCAGTGGAATTTTGATATTTTCTGGATATTTTGACAAAATAATTCTAAAATTTATCAGGAAGAACAAATTCTGCAAAGTGGATAGTTTTAGTTCAGTTCAGTTCAGTTAATGTCCAACTCTTTGTGACCTCATGGACTGTAACACGCCAGGCCTCCCCATCCATCACCAACTCTGGGAGTCTACCCAAACTCATGTCCATTGAGTTGGTGATACCATCCAACCGTCTTATCCCCTGTCACCACCTTCTCCTCCTGCCTTCAACTTTTCCCAGCATCAGGGTCTTTTTCAATGAGTCAGTTCTTTGCATGAGGTGGCCAAAGTATTGGAGTTTCAGCTTCAGCATCAGTCCTTCCAATGAATATTCTGGACTGATTTCCTTTAGGATGGACTGGTTGGATCTCTTTGCTGTCCAAGGCACTCTCAAGAGTCTTCTCCAACACCACAGTTCAAAAGCATCAATTCTTTGGCACTCAGCTTTCTTTATAGTCCAACTCTCACATCCATATATGACTACTGGAAAAACCACAACTTTGACTAGACGGGCCTTTGTTGGCAAAGTAATGTCTCTTTTTTTTTAATATGTTGTCTAGGTTGGTCATAACTTTTCTTCCAAGGAGCAAGCATCTTTTAATTTCATGGCTGCAGTCACAATCTGCTGTGATTTTTGAGCCCCAAATAAGAATAATTAGGCAGTGTTCACCCTAGAAAATTCTAAATTATGTAATAAATGTATATAGGTAAATCAGTTCTATATTATCCCAGAGGAAAGAACAGATTATAAGATTCAGAAACAGATTCAACTGCAAAAAAGACTTTAGAATATGAGAGAGGGTCACTTTAGGTTAGGAAAATTATGTTGTTAGAAATATTTAGGTCAATATTCTGGAAAAAAAAAATGTCCTGTAGTAATAGTATAATCTTTGCCAAAATAGATTTTAGAGGACTATATATTTAAAAGTAGTAAATAACAACCCAAATCTAATAGGGTAAAATTTAGGGTAGAAATAAATACACACAAATTTAGGGTGTTAGAAAAGCTTTCCAGATCGGCAGCCAAGTAAAAGCACAAATGAAAAAAAAAAAAGACTGACAGATGTAACTACCTATAAAGGTGATAGTTTTAAAACAGTAAATACAGACAAATATTAAACTTAAAGCCAAAAATTAAACCTAAATTTAAACTTAAATTTAAACAAATATTAAAAATTAAAGACCAAATATTCAACTAATGAAAGTAAATAATATTAGGTAACTGATTCACATATGAAAGCAAGTGATTAATATATCTAATTAGAACATGTGATTAATCAATACAAAATATAATAACTAGTAAAAATTGAGCTGAAAGTATAAAAGGACTTATCACAAAAGTGAAACATTTTCAAAGGTTTATGTGAAAAGACTTTTATCCTCACAATGATATGCTTTGTCTATCAGAATAGACAGACAGACAGATGCTAGTTAAACAAATTGATGACCGAGACATATAGAGACACAACCAGTATATATAAAATGAAAACAGACATCATATGTTTCTTTTTTGTGAAGATGTAAACTGCATGCCTTTGTCTAAAACATTTATCTCTGGTAAAGTACTCTAAGTAAATACTAGAAGAAGCAAAGAAATTATCTGCATAAGGTTGCCTACTGAAGTGTGTTTTAAAATAAGAATACGCTGTCTTTCTCATTCTCTCTGTACTCACACATGCCCCCATGCACACACACAAACATCCCCAACTGTTTAGTCAATTATCTATACAAAAATGGTGGGGGTTTAGTTGCTAAGTTGTGTCCGACTCTTACAACTCCATGGATTTTAGCCTGCCAGACTCCTTTGTCCATGGCATTCTCCAGGCAAGAATACTGGAGTGGGCTGCCATTTCCTTCTCCAGCGGATCTTCCCATCCCAGAGATTGAACACAGGTCTCCTGCATTGCAGGCAGATTCTTTACCAACTGAGCTATGAGGGAAGCTCTGTAGCGTAATTACAGTGATAATTGGATATCTTTATTTACTGATGCTATACATGTCCATTGCATACTGCTATGAACAAAAGGTACTTACCAAACTATGAATATAATTACACCCAATTTTTATAACACCATATATATGGAAATAATATTGAAAATACAACACATACCCCATATTAATACCTAGTATCTCTGTATTTGATATTATTCATGTTTTCAATTTTCCTTTTAATATATTCCATGCTATGTCTTTGAGATGAAAATATGTTAATTTAAAGGCATCCAGGTAACATCCCCTGGGTTCCTGGCCATACCGTGGCCAGGAGACTGACCTAGTTCTGGTTACAAATATGCACATACCTAGGGAATTTCTCCCCTGTTGGCTTAGACAGTAAAGAATCTGCCTGCAACGCGGGAGACCTGGATTCTATCTCCGAGTTGGGAAGATCCCATGAAAGACAGCATGGCAGCCCACTCCAGGATTCTTGCCTGGAGAATTCCTGTGGACAGAGGAGCCTGGAGGGCTACAGTCCACGTGGTCGCAAAGAGTTGGACATGACTGAAGTGACTAAGCACACAGAATTTCTAATCAGAGAATAATAGTAACGATAATAATGATAGTAATAATAATAGATCAAACCAGCCAATCCTAAAGGAAATCAGTCCTGCATATCCATTGGAAGGACTGATGCTGAAGCTGAAGCTCCAATACTTTGGCTACCTAATATGAAGAGCTGTCTCATTGGGAAAGACCCTGATGCTGGGAAAGATTTAAGGCAGGAGGAGAAGGGGACAACAGAGGAAAAGATGGTTGGATGGCATCACTGACTTAATGGACATTAGTTTGAGCAAGTTCCAGGAGATGGTGAAGGACAGAGAAGCCTGGTGTGCTGCAGTCCATGGGGTCGCAAAGAGCAACTGAACAACAACAATAATTATAATTGTTTTTCTATTAAGAAAAAGAGCTATTTTTGTAAGCCTTTATAAGAATATATAATGTGTTCATTTCCAAGATATTTTTTCATGCTTTTTTTCATTCATATTATGAGTTATTGTTTTTTCTTTTTTTGTTCAGACAAGTTGACAAAAAACTCAGAAGTAGTTATTTTCAATTAAGAAATATTATTTTAGTCCTCACGTGTTGCTTTTTTCTCTTTTTCTTACTTTGATAGCATCAAATTTTTTATTATATTTTTTTTGATGTTTAACATTAATCCAATCCTATTACTTTAGATATGCTTTATTAGAAGTTACTTCAGATTCTATTGGAATGGAGTCAGAGTGTTAGGACATAGATAAATAGTGTAATAAGAAATGGTATACAACTTATATTACTCCACATAAATCATTTCAAATTTGAGTTTCACCTTCTTTATAACTCCACCCACAAAAAAAAAAAAAAAGGGAGGGTCATGTTAGCCAGAAAGCTCAGAGAAAAACGTACTCTTTGACACAGTCAAGTTGGAGTTTACTAGCAATGCATTAGTGCTCAGAGAAGAAGTTTCCCAAATATGAAATGACAGAAAAATAAAGAGCATAATATTTTGTGAGCAAAGGTCACTTTTTAGAATTCCAAAAATGTGGTATTCTCTACTTCCAAGAATTCTCTTAGCCTTTTCCAATAATGGATATTGAAACTTCAGCAAAATCATTCTGTATTTCCTATGATATTTTATGATGTTTAAATTGTTTTCATTCAGGTGTTTTTTAAATTAACATACTTAAATCCCTATGAGATTGTTATATCCATGTTTCATGTTAAGCAAAGAAACTCAGGTCAAGTAACTTGCTCAAGATCAAACAGCCAGTAAAATTGGCAGAACTTGGCTTTGATCACAGCTTTCCTAAAATTTTTAACCACAGCCAGTGTGCTTATCATGACTCATTAACATCATTGTCATTGAGCAAGCTTTAAGAATTTTAAAAATACCTTACATAGCATGTTTCTTTTATATTTCCAGCTCCTAAAGGAATTAGGATGCACACACTGTAAGCTCATCTTTGGAGTTTAAGCTGACTGATAATATTAAATAACTCAATACAGGGCTGTTCTCAAAAGTGTGTCTTTCAGTCTGTCTCCTGATTTTTGCCTTTTTGTTGGAACTTTATTTTCTCTTTATTTTTTTGGTCTCAGGATTATTTAATTCTCCGCTAAATATCTCAAAGATATTTGCAATATATTAAAGGCCATTTAAGAGATCTATTTATTTTAAATTAAATACACTTGGTGAAGTTCTCTCCAAACATGCATGTAGATAGAGTAATGAACTTTGAGGTTATAGATACCCAAGTTAGTATTCTGTTTCCATGAATTTAGCTAGATCTGTTACTATGGACAGAGTTAACATTCTTTTTAAACCTCATTGTCCTCATCTTGGGCTTTGCAGGTGGCTCAGTGGTAGAAAAAATCTGCCTGCCAATGCAAGAGATGCAGGAGAAACTGGTTCAATCCCTGGGCAGGAAGATCCCCTGGAAAAGGAAATGGCAACCCACTCCAGTACTCTTGTCTGGAAAACTCCATGGATAGAAGAACCTGGTGGCTTGCAGTCCATGGGGTTGCAAAGAGTCAAACATTACTGAATAACTGAGCATGCACACATGCATATCCTCAACTCAGAAATGGGAAAAGTTTCATTCACAGGGCTGTTGTATGAATGTAAGAGATAATGAATATAAAGCAGTTAGTTATGAGTTATTGTTTTTTCTTTTTTTGTTCAGACAAGTTGACAAAAAACTCAGAAGTAGTTATTTTCAATTAAGAAATATTATTTTAGTCCTCACCTGTTGCTTTTTTCTCTTTTTCTTACTTTGATAGCATCAAATTTTTTATTATATTTTTTTGATGTTTAACATTAATCCAATCCTATTACTTTAGACATGCTTTATTAGAAGTTACTTCAGATTCTATTGGAATGGAGTCAGAGTGTTAGGACATAGATAAACAGTGTAATAAGAAATGGTATACAACTTATATTACTCCACATAAATCATTTCAAATTGTCTAGTGTAGTTGAAAGTGAAAGAAAAGTGAAGTTGCTCAGTCATGTCCTACTCTTTGTGGCCCCATCGACTGTAGCCCACCAGACTCCTCCATCCATGTAATTTTCCAGGCAGAAGTACTGGAGTGAGTTGCTGTTTCCTTCTCCAGCAGATCTTCCTGACCCAGGGATTGAATCCAGGTCTCCTGAAATGCAGACAGACACTTTACCGTCTGAGCCACCTTGGTACAAGGCAAACTGTAGTGTTAAAAAGTCCAGCTGAGTTTGAGCTTAATGGAAATATTCCACCTGCAGTGACATTCACACTTTATTCATTTCTGATAGTGGTTGAGCCTGCTATGGAATAATAGGCTGAGAGGGATGAGGATCCTATAGGTCAAGGCCCCAGGGAGAAAGAGATGGCTCACTTAAAACAGACATTCGAGAAGGGTTTAATGAAAGGATTATTCATTAATATGTGCATGTGTGTGTGTTAAGTTGCCTCAGTCATGTCCTGCTCTTTGAGACCCTGTGGACTGTAGCCCACCAGGCTCCTCTGTCCATGGGATTCCACAGGCAATGTTACTGGAATGGGTTGCTATTTCCTAAGGGTATGAAAACCCATTAGAAAAGGTGACTTGACTGCATAAAGTCAGTCATTGCTACCCTTGCCCGGGGGAACAGAGTGCATTACTTGTTGTTGTTCAGTCATGAAGTTGTGTCCAACTCTTTGCGATCCCATGGACTGAAGGATTCAAGGCACCCCTGCTCTTCAGGGGCCCCCAGAGTTTGCTCAAACTCTTATCCATTGGGTCAGTGATGCTATACAACAATCTCATTCTCCATTGGCCCCTTCTCCTCCTGCCCTGATCTTTCCCAGCATCAGGGTCTTTCCCAAGGAGACAGCTCTTCATGTTAGGTGGCCAAAGTAGTGGAGCTTCAGCTTCAACATCAGTCCTTCCAGTGAATATTCAGGGTTGATTTCTTTTAGGATTTACTGGCTTGATCTCCTTGCTGTCTGAGGAACTTTTAAGAGTCTTCTCCATCATGACAATTCAAAAGCATCAATTCTTTGGTGCTCAGCCTTCTTTATGGTCCACTCTCACATCTGAACATTGCTAGTGGAAAAACTATAGCTATAGGGGTCTTTGTCAGCAAAGTGATGTCTCTGCCTTTTAATATGTTCTCTAGGTTTATGATAGCTTTTCTTCTAAGGAGCATGTGTCTTAATTTTGTGGCTGCAGTCACCGTTCACAGTGATTTTGAAGCCCAAGAAAATAAAATCTGTCACTGTTTCCACTTTTCCCCCAACTATTTGCCATGAAGTGATGGGACCTGATGAATGATCTTATTTTTCTGAATGTTGAGTTTTAAGCCAGCATTTTTACTCTCATCTTTCACCCTCATCAAGAAGCTCTTTAGTTTCTCTTTGATTTCTGCCATTAGAGTGGTACCATCCACATGTCTGAGGTTGTTGATATTTGTCCTGGCAATCTTGCTTCCAGCTTCTGATTCAACCAGCCCAACATTTTGCAATATGTACTCTGCATACAATTTAAATAACCATGGTGACAAAATGCAGTTTTGATGACTTCTTTCCCAACTTTGAACCATTCAGCTATTCCATGTCTGGTTGTAACTGTTGCTTCTTGACCTGCATACATGTTTATCAGGAAGCAGGTAAGGTGGTCTGGTATTCCCATCTCTTGAATTTTCCACAGTTTGTTGTGATCCACACAGTCAAAGCTGTAGCATAATCAAAGAAGCAGATGTTTTTCTGGAATTCTCTTGCTTTTTCGATGATCCAACAAGTGCTGGCAGTTTGAGCTCTGTTTCCTCTGCCTTTTCTAAATCCAGCTTGTGCATCTGGAAGTTCTTATTTTTTAGTTCACATACTGTGGAAGTCTAACTTGAAGGATTTAAAGCGTTACCGTGCTAGAATGTGAAATGAGTGTGGTTGTACAGTAGTTTGAACATTCTTTGGCACTGCTCTTCTTTGGGACTGGAATGAAAACTAACCTTTTCCAGTCCTGTGGCCACGACTTAGTTTTCCAAATTTGTTGGTGTATTAGGTTGAGCACTTTAACAGCCCCATCTTTTAGGATTTGAAATAGCTCAGCTGGAATGCCGTCAGCTCCACTAGATTTGTTGGTAATAATGCATTCTAAGGCTCACTTGACTTCACACCCCAAAATGCCTGGCTCTACCATGGTTATTCGGGTCACTAAGATCATTTTTGTACAGTTATTGTGTGTGTTGTAAGCCACCTCTTCTTGATCACATCTGCTCCTGTTAGGTCCTTGCCGTTTCAGTCCTTTATTGTGGCCATCTTTGCATGAAATGTTCCCTCAGTATCTCTAACTTTCTAGGAAAGATCACCAGCCTTTCCCATTCTATTGTTTCCCTCTGTTTGCATTGATAACTTAGGAAGGCTTTCTCACCTCGCCTTGCTCTTCTCTGGAGCTCTGCACCCAGTTTAGTACAACTTTCCCTTTGCTTTTTGTTGCTCTTCTTTTCTCAGCTATTTTGTAAGGTCTCCTCAGACAGCCATTTTGCATCCTGCATCTCATTTTCATTGGGATGGTTTCAGTCACCACTTCCTGTACAATGTTATGAATGTCTGTCCATAGTTCTTTAGGCACTTTGTCTATCAGATCTGATCCCTTGAATCTATTTGCCACTTCCACTGTGTAATCATAAAGGGTTTGATTTAGGTTATATCTGAAAGGTCTAGTGATTTTTCCTACTTTTTTCAATTTAAGCTGAATTTTGCAATAAGGAGCTCATGATCTAAGCTACAGTCAGATCCAGGTCTTCTTTTTGCTGATTGCATATAGCTTCTCCATCTTCAGCTGCAAAGAATATAATCAGTCTGATTTCAGTGTTGACCACTTAGCGATGTCCTTGTGTAGAATTGTCTCGTGTGCTGCTGGAAGAGGGTGTTTGCTATGACCAGTGTGTTCTCATGGCAAAACTCTGTTAGCTTTTGCCTTGCTTCATTTTGTACTCCAAGGCCAAATATTCCAGGTATCTCTTGACTTGCTATTTTGCATTTCAATCCCCTATGATGAAAAGGACATTGTTTTGATGTTAGTTCTAGAAGGTCTTGTAGGTTTTCATTAAACTATTAGACTTCAGCTTCTTTGGCATTAGTGGTAGGGGCCTTGACGTGGATTATTGTGGTGTTGAATGGTTTGCCTTGGAAATGAACAGAGATCATTCTGTCATTTTTGAGATTGCACCAAAGTACTGCATTTTGTACTCATTTGTTGACTATGAGGGCTATTCATAAGGGATCCTTGCCCACATTAGTAGATATAATTGTCATCTGAATTAAATTCATCCATTCCTGTCCATTTGAGTTCACTGATTCTTAAAATGTTGATGTTCAGTCTTGACATCTCCTGCTTGACCAAGTCCAATTTACCTTGATTCTTGGACCTAACATTTCAGGTTCCTGTTCAATATTGTTTTTTATAGCATCTGACTGTACTTTCACCACCAGGTACATCCACAACTGTGAGTCACTTCTGCTTTGGCCCAGCTTCTTCAGTATTTCAGGAGCTTTTTATCCACTCTTCCCCAGTAGCATGTTGGATGTCTACCAACCTGGTGGGCTCATCCTCAGGTTTCATATCGTTTTGTCTTTTCATAAAGTAGTAATTCTTTATTTCTAACATTGAGAAAGGCACCAGGTACAAAGCAGGCATGAAATAATTCATTATTATTTATTCATTTCCCTTTCACTTACTTCTACGCTCTTGTTTCAAAATGGATCACAGTTTGAAAAAAAGCCCCAAAAATCCATTTTGCATTAATAGAACAAAGATTGGAAATATCTCCATAGGCAATCTGTATCTGAAAAAATTTATTCTCAACTTTGCAAATTTGATAGGTGAAACCTTTGGCAAAGGATCAGACATGCTGCCATGGGTTTAGATACTTATCCAAAATTACCTTCTGAACATCCTGAAATTGTCTAATTGCTAATTGCCAATCAAGGGCTGTTTTGTAAGTCTTAATTCCTGTCTTGCTCCCAGGAATGTTAGCCAACTTTTAACTTAAATCCAGAAATGTAAAACAGTCTCATTTTTGGTATGAGATCAGTCTTTAGCAGTTTCCATTTTGCTACTTTTTTCAAAATATATTTTAGAGGTAAGAAAATGTGGCCAAGGATTATAGCACCCTTTTGTTGATATTCAGTTCAGTTCAATTCAGTTCACTTCAGTTGCTCAGTCACGTCTGACTCTTTGTGACCCCATGCGCTGCAGCACACCAGGCCTCCGTGTCCATCGCCAACTCTCGGAGCTTACTCAAACTCACGTCCATTGAGTCGGTGATGCCATCCAACCATCTCATCCTCTGTCATCCCCTTCTCCTCCTCTCTTCAACCTCTCCCAGCATCAGGTTCTTTACAAATGAGTCAGCTCTTCACATCAAGTCGCCAAAGTATTGGAGTTTCAGCTTCAGCATCAGTCCTTCCAATGAATATTCAGGACTGATTTCCTTTAGAATGGTCTGGTTTGATCTCCTTGCAGTCCAAGGGACTCTCAAGAGTCTTCTCCAACACCACAGTTCAAAAGCATCAATTATTCAGCTCTCAGCTTTCTTTATAGTCCAACTCTCACATCCATACATGACTACCAGAAAAACCATAGCTTTGACTAGATGGACCTTTGCTGGCAAAATAACGTCTCTGCTTTTTAAAATGCTGTCTAGGTTGGTCAGAAGTTTCCTTCCCAGGAGTAAGCATCTTTTAATTTCATGGCTGCAGTCACCATCTGCAGTGATTTTGGAGCCCCCCAAAATAAAGTCAACCACTGTTTCCACTGTTTCCCCATCTATTTGCCTTGAAGTGATGGGACTGGATGCCATGATCTTAGTTTTCTGAATGTTAAGCTTTAAGCCAACTTTTTCACTCTTCTCTTTCGCTTTCATCAAGATGCTTTTTAGTTCATCTTCATGTTCTGCCATAAGCGTGGTGTCATCTTCATATCTGAGGTTATTGATATTTCTCCCAGCAATCTTGATTCCAGCTTGTGCTTCTTCCAGCCCAGCATTTCTCATGATGTACTCTGCATATAAGTTAAATAAGCAGGGTGACAATATACAGCCTTGACGTACTCCTTTTCCTATTTGGAACCAGTCTGTTGCTCCATGTCTATTTCTAACTGTTGCTTCCTGACCTGCATACAGATTTCTCAGGAGGCAGCTCAAGTAATCTTGGATTCCCATTTCTTCAAGAATGTTTCACAGTTTGTTGTGATCCACACAGTCAAAGGCTTTGGCATAGTCAATAAAGCAGAATAAGATGTTTTTCTGGAACTCTCTTGCTTTTTTGATGATCCAGTAGATGTTGGCAATTTGATCTCTGGTTCCTCTGCCTCTTCTAAATCCAGCTTGAACACCTGGAAGTTCACTGTTCATGTACTGTTGAAGCCTAGCTCGGAGAATTTTGAGCATTACTTTAATAGTGTGTGAAATGAGTTCAATTGTGTGATAGTTTGACTATTCTTTGGCAATGTCTTTCTTTGGGATTGGAATGAATGAAAACTGACCTTTTCCAGTCAAGTGGCCACTGCTGATTTTTCCAAATTTCCTGGCATATTGTGTGCAGCAGTTTCAGGGCATCATCTTTTAGGATTTGTAATAGCTCAACTAGAATTCCATCACCTCCACTAGATTTGTTCATAGTGATGCTTTCTTAGGTCCACTTGACTTCACATTCCAGGATGTCTGGCTCTAAGAGTGAGTGACCACACCATTATGGTTATCTGAGTCATTAAGAGCTTGTTTTTATAGTTCTTCTGTGTATTCTTGTCTCCCCTTCTTAATATCTTCTGCTTTTGTTAGGTCGATACCATTTCTGTCCTTTATTGTGCCCATCATTGCATGAAATATTCCCTTGGCATCTCTAATTTTCTTGAAGAGATCTCTAGACTTTTCCATTCTATTGTTTTTCTCTATTTCTTTGCATTGATCACTAAGGAAGTCTTTCTTATCTCTCCTTGCTATTCTTTGGAACTCTGCATTCAAATGGGTATATCTTTCCTTTTCCCCTTTGCCTTTCACTTCTCTTCTATCCATAGCTATTTGTAAGGCCTTTTCAGACCACCATTTTGCCTTTTTTCATTTCTTTTCTTTGGGGATGGTCTTGATCCCTGCCTCCTCTTGATATTCATTCCCTTGCATATGCCAGGGTTGCCCAGGTGGCTCAGTGGTAAAGAATTCCCTGCCAATGTAGGAGACATAAGAAATGTCAGGTCGATTCCCGGGTCAGGAAGATCCTCTGGAGGAGGGCATGGCAACCCATTCCAGTATTCTTGCCTGAAGAATCCTGTGGACAGAGGAGCCTTGAAGACAATAGTACATAGGGTTGCAAAGAATCAGGCATGACTGAAGCAACTCAGAATGCTTACCTCAGCCAACCTCTTAAACGCATGTTAGTTTTTACAATCTTCTTCATGTAAAATAAACAAATGAAGACAAAGTTTTTAAATTTTTGAAATTTTGGGTAAAAGTAATCCAAGTTTCTGTCCAAGTAAAAAGATGAACACCATATTATATATTTCCCAGTGAAACAAAGCAACATTGACTTTAAATAAATCATCTAAGACATGGTGAACTTGAGCAAATAATAAGTAGCTTCTGCCTTCTATTCTGGACACACAATTTGAAAATATACCTTTTTTATGAATGTATTTTAATTCTAATTTTGTGAAGAAGAAAACAAAGCTTTTAAATCCTTGGTAAGGGCTAAGTTGCACAAGTATGTGGTCAGTAAGTGCCAAATACTACCTGAAGTCATGATGTCTGATTTGAGACATCTAATCTTAACTTTTTTCTATTTATGCTAGTAAACTCTACCCAAGAAGATCTAAAACCTTTGGATATGAAGGGTATCAATCCCTTTGTTAGCATTATACTGCAGTTGAGGAAGGATGTTGCAAATGCATTTAAGTTCTCCAAGCAGTTAACTTTGAAGTAAGCAAAAGAAGGGTATCCTGGATATAAGCTTGGCCTAGTTGTATAAGTCCTAAATAAAAGGATATAAAAGACTAAAATGTTTTCTGGGGGTCCTGGAAGAAGCTAGTCACATTAATTTCTACAGTTACAAAAAAATTAGTTTGCCCAAAACCATGGGATCTTGGAGGAAAATTCTAAACCTCAGATGACCCCACAGCCCAGACAACCACTTTGATCACAAATTTTGTAAGACTCTGAAGAAAGGACTCAGTTAAACTGAACACAGATGCCTGACTCACAGAAACTGGGAGACAATAGACATGTGTGTGATTTTAAGCTCTTGGTTTGAGGTAATTTGTTATGTGCAGTTAGTGGTGTTCCTTTTCAGGAGCTCAGTCCAACTCTGTGGTCCCATGGACTGTTGCATGCCAGGCTTCCCTGTCCTTCACTATCTCCTAGAGTTTGCTCAAACTTATGCCCATTGAGTCGATGATGCCATCCAACCATATCAGGTGCTATTATTGCCCCTTTTGCCTCATGCTCTCAATCTTTCCCAGCATCAGAGTCTTTTCCAGTGAGTCAGTTCTCTGCATCAGATGGCTAAAATATTGGCACTGTTCTATTATGCATAATAGAAAACTAATATATTCTTAATAAAGATAGTAATGCAATCATCAGGTAACTTGCAGAGTTGCAGTGTCTGTATTTGTTTTTACTATAGCACTTTGAGCATATCTTTGCCATGCTCTGAGCTTAACTCTTCTCATCTATAAAAATAAGAATTGCACTTTAAAATGAGTAATATTCTCAAAATGCCTAGGGAAAATTACACTAATTCCAAGAACTATCATTCAAGAATAGAACATAAGTATAACATAACGTTGCTATACTTAACTAATTAAATTACTGTTTGTCATAGGGTTGGGATTAAATTATTTCTATTCTCCCTTGATTTCCTTCTTTTCTTGGATTGTGAAACATATTGGGTTAGCCAAAATGTTTATTCAGTTTTTCCATAACATTTTAATGGAAAGACCCAAATGAACTTTCTGGCCAACCCAATACAAAAGCTTCAAATAGCTAAATTGGGCATTTGGTAATAAGCCTTTGTCACAAGAAGAGAAGTGACCCTTTTAGCACAATTATACTGTGACAATATCAATATTGACAGTGCAAAAACACAGATTTACTGGTACTTACATCAAAAATAATGTATTGGTTTATTAATATATGCTAATTTATGTGATATTTTTCCCTTTTACTGTTATTATTGACTTATAGGTGATGTATCAGAGAAGAGAATGGCAACCCACTCCAGTACTCTTGCCTGGAAAATCCCATGGATGGAGGAGCCTGGTAGGCTCCAGTCCATGGGGTCTCGAAGAGTCGGAGTCTGACAAGACTGAGCGACTTCACTTTCTCTTTTCACTTTCATGCATTGGAGGAGGAAATGGCAACCCACTCCAGTGTTCTTGCCTGGAGAATCCCAGGGAAGGGGGAGCCTGGTGGGCTGCAGTCTATGCTGTCGCACAGAGTCAGACACGACTGAGGTGACTTAGTTTAGCTTAGCTTATAGGTGATGTGTTTATAATATGATGTTAGCTTCAGTCCAATACTATATAAGCTTGAACATTTACTCTTTTTAAGAAATGATCACCACAATAACTTTAGTAACCATTGGTTGCCAGAGTTATTATAAAGTTATTTACCATATTCTTTACACTGTGCATTACATCCAGTGGCTTATTTATTTTATATATAGAGATTCATACCTCTTAATCCCCTTGGCCTATTTTGCCCCTTTCCTGACTCCATACCCCTCCGGCAATCACCTTTTTAATCTCTGCACCCATGCATCTGTTTTTTTCTTTAATTTGTTTATTTTGTGTAGATTCCATATATAGTGAGTGAGTGAGTGAAGTCGCTCAGTCGTGTCCGACTCTTAGCGACCCCATGGACTGCAGCCCACCAGGCTCCTCGGTCCATGGGATTTCCCAGGCAGGAGTACTGGAGTGGGTGCCATTGCCGTCTCCAGGGGTTACATGGTATTTCTCTGATCACTTATTTCACTTGGCATAACACCTTCTAGATTCATCAATGTTGTAACAAAAGGAAAATTTTTTTTTATTTTTTATGGCTAAGTAATATTCCCGTGTGTGTTTTGTGTGCGCGTGCGTGCATGTGTGCGCACATGTAACATTTTATTTATTCTTTCATCTAATGATGCACATTTATGTTGTTTCCATATTTTGGCTACTGTATATAAGGCTGCAATAAACACTGGGATGAATATATCTTTTCAAATCAATGTTTTACTTTATTTAGGTAAATATACAGAAGTTGAATTGCTGAATTCTATGACAGTTATGTTTTAAATTTTCTGATAAATATCTGTAATATTTCCCATTATGACTGTACCAACTTACAGTCCCAACAGTAGAGTATGGGAGTTCCCTTTTCTTCATATTCTCTACAACACTTGTAATTTGTTGTCTTTTTGGTGATAGCCATTCTGACTGGTGTGAAGTAGTATCTCATTATGGTTTTGATATACATTTCCATGAAAATTGATAATGATGGATTTTTTTTCGTCTATTGGCCAACTGTATGCTTTCTTAGAAAAGTGTCTGTTCATGTCCTCTGCTCATTTTGAAATCGGAGAGTTAGTGGTAAAGAGCCCGTCTGCCAATGCAAGAGATATAAGAGATGTGGGTTTGATCCCTGGGTCAGAAAGATCCCCTGGAGGAGACCATGGCAACCCACTCCAGTATTCCTGCCTGGAGAATCCTATGGACAGAAGAGCCTGGCTGGGTTTAGCCCGTAGAGTCACAAAGAGTCAGACACAACTGAAGTGACTTAGCGTGCATACAGTATTTTGGACACCAAATTGTATGAGCTTATTTTTTATTTTGAACAGTAACCATTTATCATATATATTATTTGCAAATATCGTCCCCCTTTCAGTAGGCTGCCTTTTTGTCTTGTTGATGTTTATCTTCCTTGTTTGAAGCTTTTCAGTTTGATATAGACCCATTTGTTTATTTCGTGTTTGTTTGTTTGCTTCTCATAGTTGGGGAGACAGGTCCAAAAAAATATTGCTAAGAATCTATGACAAAGAGCACATTGCCTATTTTTTCTAGGAGTTTTATAGCTTCGGATCTTACATTTAAGTCTTTAATTAGTGTTGAGTTTACTTTGTATTTTATCTGTGAAAGTAGTCCAGTTTGAGTCTTTGCATGCACCAGTCCACTTTCCCCAACACACTTACCAAAAGGACTATCTTTTCCCCGTTGCATATTGTTGCCTCCCTTTTCACAGAATAATTGACCACAGAAACAGGAGTTTATTTCTGGGCTATTCGTTCCCACTGATCTTTGTGTCTGTTTCACGTGCCAGTCCCTTGTTGATCACTGTAGCTTTGTAGTTTAGTTTAAAATCAGAAAACATGATACCTGCAGGTTTTTTCTTTTCTCAAGACTGCTTTGACTATTTTCTAAACAATTTTATAGATTTTTTTATACAGTCTATTAATTTTTATATAAATTCTATACAATTTTTTTCTTCCTCTGTGGAAAAAAAATCATTAATATTTGGTTAGGAATTCCATTGAATCTTAAGATCACCTTGTGTAATATGATCATTTAAAAAATGTTAATTCTTTCAATCCATGAGCATGATATATATTTTCCATTTGTTTGTGCTGTCTTCAATTTCTTTATCAGTTTTACACTTTTCAAAGTACGTCTTTTACCTCTGTGGTTAGATTTATTCTTAGGTATTTTATTTGTTTGGCTGTGATTGTAATCTTAATTGTTTATTGAACTGAGATTAATTGAGATTATTTTCTTAATTTCTCTTTCTGACCATTTACTATTATTGTATGGATATACAACAGATTTCTGTATATTAGTTTTGTATTGTGCAACTTTATTAAATTCATTTATTACTTCTACTAGTTATTTTTGTTTTACCATTAGGAATTTGTATACATAGTATCATGAGATCTTCAAACAGTGACAGTTTTACTTTTTCTTTGCCAATTTGAGTTCTTTTTGTTAGTTTTTCTTGTCTGATTTCTGTAGTTAGGGCTTTCTACATTATGAAGCATAAGGAAGGCAAGAGTGAGTATCCTAGTCTTGTTTCTGATCTTAGAGGAAATGATTTCAGCTTTTCATCAGTGAGTATTATGTTAGCTCTGGCTTTCCCACATACAGCCTTTAATATGTTGAGGTGTGTTCGCTCTGTAGGGTTTCCCTGGTGGCTCAGTTGTAAAGGGTCTGCCTGCAGTGCAGGAGAAGCAGGAGATGCAGGTTCAATCCCTGCATCAGGAAGATTCCCTAGAGGAGGAAATGGCAACCCACTCCAGTATGCTTGCCTGAAGAGTCCCATGGGCAGAGGGGCCTGGGGGGTTCCGGTCCATGGGGTCGCAAAGAGACATGACTAAGGTGACTGAGCACGCATGGTCTTTCTATACTTAACTATCTTGAGAGTTTTGTCATAAATATATGCTAAATTTTGTCAAAATCTTTTTCTGCATCTACTGAGATATTATATACATTTTATTCCTTAATTTGTTACTGTGTGTCATGCTGATTGATCTGTATTTCTCAAACCATCCTTGCATTCCCTGCAATAAATATCATTTTATCATGGTGTATAAGGCTTCTCTGGGGGCTCAGAGGTAAAAAGTCTGCCTGCAATGTGGGAGACCTAAGTTCGATGCCTGGGTCAGGAAGATCCCCTGGAGAAGGAAACAGCAACCCACTCCAGTATTCTTGCCTGGAAAATTCCATGGATGGAGGAGCCTGGAAGGCTACAGTCCATGGGGTCACAAAGAGTCAGACACAACTGAGTGACTTCACTTCACTCACATGGTGTATGATCCTCTTGACGTGCTATTGAATTTGATTTGCTAATATTTTTTAATATCTTCATATTCATGTTTATCAGTGATATTGGGCCATACATATTTTTTGTGTGTGATGTCTTTATTACATTTTGATATCAAGGTAATGCTGGTCTTGTGAAATGAGTTCAGAAGCTGTCCATTCTATTTAAGATTTTGGAAGTTTGGGAAGGATAGGTTTTAATTCTTCTTTAATGTTTGGTAGAATTCATCCATAAAGTCATCTGGTCTTGGATTTTTATTACTTAGGAGTTATTATTATTACTGATTCAATTTACCAGAGTCAGTCTGTTCATAGTTCAGAAGCTTGGAGTCTTTCTGCTCCACCATCTTGGTCACAATTCCTTTAGTGATAATATTCTGATTGTAGCGTGAACGTAAAAAATAGGAGGTGGAAAATCCAGGATGAAGACCAATTGAGTTGTCTATAGGCCTTAATAAAGATAGTGGTGAATTAAACAGAATTAAACCAACAGCATTATGAGTGGGAAAATGTCTATAACTCCAAAGGCAACTGTGAGGTTAGACTGATTAGATTTGAGTTTGAATAACCAAGAAGACCAATAGAGAAGAAAAGTGAGGGTGGTGCTTAAGTTTCCATCTTGAGAGGTATTAAGAAAGATCAAAGATGTCAGGAAAGGATTCTAATTAGTAGCATGGAAAAAAAATCATCTTTATTTCTTCGTTAAAAAGACTGCCTGGGAACTTCCACATTTGTCTACCAGAGAATTGAAGATGTGTGTCCAAAACTCGGTCTTTCCTGGTGGTTCAACAGTAAGGAATCTGCCTACAGTGCAGGAGATGGGTTCAATATCTAGGTCTGGAAAATCCCCTGGAGGAGGGCATGGCAACCCACCCCAGTATTCTTGCCTGGAGAATCTCATAAACAGAGAAACCTGGCGGGCTACAGTCCAAAGGGTTGCAAATAACTCTCCATGACTGAAGTGGCTTAGCATTCATGCATGCACATCCGATACTCAGGAAATATATCTGAGTTGAAAAAACTATCTGAAAATCTTCAGGATTTGGACAATGATTAAAATCAAAAGAGTTGATTGGATTGTGCATGAAGAATAAATCATATGAAAAGAATGCTGAGGCCAGTATCCAACTTTGACAAATGGGCAAAGGAGCAGGAGTCTGCTAAGGACCTGAGTAGGAAAATAAAGACAATGCTTTTCCACAGAAGCCAAGATAAAGGACAGTTTCAAGGGAAAAAGACATCTGACAGTTTCAAATGCTGCTGAAAGACAGTAAAGACAGGAACATTGTTGCATTTGGCCTTTGACTTATTTGAAAATCTTCCTGTTATAAACAGTGTTGACATAAATAAACATTATCTCTTAACAGTACATCTATAATTTATGGGGCAGAGCTGTTTAGCTTCTGACAAAATTGTTTCTCTCTAGTTTGTGAACATAACTAGACAACACATTCAAATTTCTCTTCCACTTGGGCAAAGCTGTGGATAAGTTGTAACAAAAATAAAATCAAGTCACCAAGAAAATTAGCAAAAGCCACATATTCATGATTTTGCATTGTAGGAGAATCCATCTGCCATCATTTTAGTTTCAACGAAGTTTAAAACGTGTTTGAAAGGAGTATGAGGTTTATGGAGCCGAGCTGAACTGAGCTGACAAAGAACAGATGTTTATTCCTCACAGCTCTAAAGCTGGGAAGCCCAAAGTCAAGGCGCTGGCGGATGTGGTTGCTGACGACGGCCCAGCTCCTCCCTTGTAGGCTGCTGCCTTCTCTCTGTGCTCACGTGGCCTCACTTAGGTGTGTGTCCATGGAGAGAGGAAGAGCACGCAAGCTCTCTTCTTTGTGTGTGTGTTTTCTTACAAATGCACCAATCCATGGCGGAGGCTCCACCCTCATGACTTCATCTAAGCCAAATTACCAGGACTTCCTGACGGTCCGCTGCTTAAGACACTGTGTTCGTAAGGCAGGGGGCCCAGGTTGAATCCCTGGTTGGGGAACTAAGATCCCACAGGCCACACAGTGCATCCAAACATATAAATATAAATAACAATAAAAGACACTCATTTCAAGTATTAATAAATAACAAATCTAATTACCTCCTGATGTCCCTACCTCCTTACAGGGGTTAGGACTTTCACCTAGGAATATTGCAAGGGAAAAATGCATTCAGTTCATAATATACAGTAAAAAGAGAAAACTTCTGAGGCAGCTTCTGCTTGGCAAGAATCTTATTGCAGTGACCCCCCTACGTATGAATCCTCAAGTTGCCCACAGTCATGTGAGTTAGCTCACGGGCCTGGGGTGCATTGTCACATGCATGCCTCCGCTACGGCTGGTGGTGCTTTGGGGACTTCACTGTGCAGTACTGTATAGAGTGTGATGCTATAGTATCTTTCAAGCCCACAATGTATCTGAAAGCAAGCATAAAAGCAGTTGCTATGTTAGTAGCTGTATCTCCTATTGCTGAGGATCCGTTAGCTCTCCCGTCTGCCACCTCTTCCCCTCCCCGTCAGTTACTCTTGCTTGTTCAATACCAGCCAGCTGCTGTATGCCCACTGTTGTACTTCTCAAGGGACTGTACTGTAAGATTAAAAATGCATCCTTTATTTTTTTGTGTTTGTTTTTTAAGTATTATTTGTGTGAAAAATATTATAAACCTATTACAGTGAAGTACTATCTAGCCAATTGTGCTAGTTGGGTACCTAGGCTGACTTTGTTGGGCTTATGAGCAAATTGACTTATGGATATGCCCTCAGAACAGATCTCATTTGTATGTAGGGGGCTTAATATAGTGTGGAATTTGGAATCCAGGAAGAGTTTCTACTTTGCCATCCAGTACATTTGAGACTCCTTGCTTTGTTGCAAGGTGTTAGCAAGCAATTTGGGGGATTTCAGAAGAGGCAGAGAGCTGTCTGTGGATGATCATTTCCTGAACAGAGTAAAGATCTATGTGTTGCTCTTTTGCAGGCAAACTGTCATGGTGGTCCTTAAGGAGACTGGGGATTAGTGGAAAGATAAGCATGTTTTTGGTTCTAACCAATAGTAGGACATGAACTAAAGTGAAGCACTGCTTAGGAACTTGGCTCATGAATGCTCCCAGGCATGTCCTTCCACACTGTTGCATTTTCTGGCTTTTGCCTTTTCTCTGTTACAGAGAAACCACTGTGCAAGAGAAGTCCATTTGGATACTTGAATCAACACCTAGATTCAAAAGCCCAGTTAGGAATGTCACTTTGGGAGATATAAACTTCTATTCTGTTACTCATTTGGGCATGGAAATTTATCTATTTTCATCAGGTACATTTTTATAAAATATTTTATAGTGTCTCCCCCCCATCTTTAGTTTTTCTTTACTCTTTAAAATGTCTGTAGTAAGCATGTATAGCAAGGAACAATAGATTATAAAATCTGAAAAGAAGTTCACATGGAGAAGTTATTTCATGTTATTAAGTTCTCATTTCTTCATTCTTCATGTATTAAAAAGAGGAAATTTTATTTGATTTCTCACATTCCTCTCTCTAGCATAGTGTATGATTTATACCATTAGTGACCCCAATCAGAGTGTAGAATATTTTACTTTTCATGATGATTACAGACATTAATGAAAAACATTGTAAGAGAAAGACTTTGTTTTAAAATGAAAAAGCGGTACAGGGGTTGTGGTATAAGTTGGGGCCACTGCACTTCCGCCTCCCAGTAATGGCCAGTCCTCCTGAGTGGTAAGGCCATTCTGAAAGGAGTATGTGTGATGGGGTAGTTGCGGCCTTTACTTTTTATGTCATGTTTCCATTTTCTCTTTTCATAAGTTTTAGGAACAACAAGCCATTTTTTTTATTGAAATAAATTGCAGATTTATTGGTAGCAGTATCTCTTTTATTATTCTTTGTATCTCCTTCAAAATCTGGCTCACTTATGCAAACACATGATTTCTTTCATATGTTTTGTCCAAATAACTTGAATTGAAGCCTATCTAAAACTCAAGACCATTTTTCAATTGCTAATAAATCACCTCATAATTAAATTATCATTTTTTTTCCAGTTCAAAGATTAAATCCCAAAAGTCCCACTTATGTCTTCAAACATTTCAACAGGTATTATACCAGTTGCCAGGATCTATCAACAATAAAGTGTACAGGTCCATATAATATCAGTGATTATAGAAAAAAAGCATCTTCTACTTATTCATTGCTTGTTGTTGCTGTCGTTTAAGTCACTAAGTTGTGTCAGACTCTTTGTGAACCCATGGATTGTAGCCTGCCAGGTTCTTCTGTCCACAGGATTTTCCAGGCAAGAGTACTGGAATGGGTTGCCATTTCCTTCTCCAGAGGATTTTCCAGACTCAGGGATTGAACCCAGGTCTCTGGCTTGGCAATCAGATTCTTTACCACTGAACCACCTGGGAAGCCCAACTTAGTCATTAAATAAGGTTTATAGAATACCTACTATATAAAAAACACTTCTACAGAAACTGGAAATGTAACAATGAACAAAAAGGGCCCAAGTCTTGCCCTACTCTTTGCTTCACTTAAATGTGCTTCTTAAAAGATGTCCTTGCTAGTAACCTTCTGTGGGGAGACAGCATCCTCGGGATGTGACAGTGGCTACATTGAGTCTTACAGAAGTGACGTAACTTGCTCCATGCCATTCTCTAAGTGACGGATCTGTGATTCTGTCTAGGCACACCTTAGTTTCAAAGCCAAACCTCTTTGTATTGTGCTCATTGTCAACTTACAGGGATGATTGAACATTATAAAGAAGACTTTAGTAATAACATACTTCATTATACTCCAGATTAGTTGGCAACATTTGCTGCTGATGAATGCTCTCATCCCCTTGAAACTATTGTTTCCTTGTTTAATAGATTTATAGGTTTGTATTCCTGGCTGCATTTAACTGCCTCTATTTTTAGTTGTCAAGGTTCTTCACAATACATTCTTTCTTTTTCCTAGTATAGAAGTTCTTCCTGGTGGAGTTCATCTACCTGTGTATTTTTAAGTATTATGCATATAAAGATGGAGCCCAAATCTATTAGCCAACATTTTAGAAACAAAGACTTCATTGAAAAAAAGAAATCTTTGCTTTTTAGAACTGAAGCCCAAGACACAGATTCAAGAAGCACTTGAATTGTGTTCTGTTGGAACACAAAATGGAGAAAACTTATAAAGGCAAAACCTCAAGACCACAGTTAGTTACATGAGCTATGTATCAAGAATTATAAATGGACCTGGAAAGAAGTAAGAGTGTGTGCTAAGTTGCTTCAGTAGTGTCTGTATCTTTTCAACCCCATGGAGTGAAGCCTACCAGGCTTAAGAATACTGGAATTGGTGCCATGCCCTTCTCCAGGGGGTCTTACCAACCCAGGGGTTGAAACCATATCTCTTATGTCTCCTGCATTGGCAGACGGGTTCTCTACTACTAGCGCCATCTGGCATTGGTTACAAGAGGAACAGACTTGAGACCACTAGGTTGTGGCAAGGTGTTGTTTTATAAGCTGCTGGTATCCTTGTGGACCTAATAAAAGCATAAGATATTAAGAAGAGGTGGCAAGAATACACAGAAGAACTATACAAAAAAAGATCTTCAGGACCCAGGTAATCACGATGGTGTAATCACTCAACCAAGAGCCAGACATCCTAAAATGTGAAGTTAAGTGGGCCGTAGGAAGCATCACTACAAACAAGGCTAGTGGAGGTGATGGAATTCCAGTTGAGCTACTTCAAATGCTAAAAGATGATGCTATGAAAATGCTGCACTCAATATGCCAGCAAATTTGGAAAACTCAGCAGTGGCCACGGAACTGGAAAAGGTCAGTTTTCAATCCAATCTCAAAGAAAGGCAATCCCAAAGAATGCTCAAAATACTGGTGCCGGGAGCCAGCACATGAGATTCCACCCATGACAAGGTCGTGAGGAGAAGACCTGACAAGCAAGGCAGATCAGGACCTCAGGGATTTTGAAAAGCTGCCCCGGCGCTCACCTTAAAGATGATCTCTGTCTTTCTGATGCTTGCTATATTAGACTACTCCCTAATTTCTGTGACACATGTAGAAGGTCTTCCCCAATCTCTCTCCAAACAGAATCAACTTAGAACTTTAATCAATATGTCCCCTGGACAGTGGTATCCTATAAGATTTTCAAGGATGAAAGGAGTGTTTCAATTTAGACCCCTTTGCTGGCATTCTAGCCTGCTTGGCAAATGCGTACTAATGCACATGGCTGCTCACAACACCTTAATCATAAACAGCATAAAGAACCTGGTCACATAAAGGCCCTAATAGGTACAGAGCCCTTTGGGGGGTAAGGAAGCCTTATTAGAGAACACAAAAATATTATTCTAAAAGCAGTTATAGTTAAAGACTTAGAAAAATAAGAGTTTAGAATTGTTCATTTTAACCAGGAATGCTAAACAGGGGCTGCCTCACAGGAGCTGCAGAGTCTTTGTGTGATAAACCTTTTAGATAAATTTAACTGATAACTTCTGCAAAAGGACTGACCTTTGTGTTCAACAAAGAATACATTACAGAAAACAGCTTTGCATTCACCTATGTCATAAAATGTTAATAGGCCCCAAGGCCAGAAGATAATGTACAAGACTCTCACAAAGAAGTATGCAGAAAACACCCTGGTTTAGTGAAGGATAAGCTGATGTAAAATTAAACTATCTTCCCTTAAAAATGTACTTAGAATATAAAAGCTATGGTAAAAAAATAAAGCATTGCCAGACTCTGCTGCACACCCCCAGTCTGGTGTCTCTCTCTCTCTCTCTCTCTCTTTCCCGACGCCATTCATCCTGAGGGTACCCCTGGACCCTGCTGAGGCTGGACTCTAGCATACTGGAAATTGCACTCATCTCACAGGTTACTAAAGTAATGCTAAAAATTCTCCAAGGCAGGCTTCAACAGTACGTGAACTGTGAACTTCCATATGTTCAAGTTAGATTTAGAAAAGGCAAAGGAACCAGAGATCAAATTGCCAACATCTGTTGGATCATCAAAAAAGAGTTCCAGAAAAACATCTATTTCTGCTTTATTGACTATGCCAAAACCATTGACTGTGTAGATCACAACAAACTATGGAACATTCTTAAAGAGATGGGAATACCAGACCATGTGACCTGCCTCTTGAGAAATGTGTATGCAGTTCAGGAAGCAACAATTACAACTGGGCATGGAACAACAGATTGGTTTCAAATAGGAAAAGGAGTACGTCAAGGCTGTATATCGTCACCCTGCTTATTTAACTTATATTCAGAGTACATCATGAGAAATGCTGGACTGGATGAAACACAGGCTGGAATCAAGATTTCTGGGAGAAATATCAATAATCTCAGATATGAAGATGACACCACTCTTATGGCAGAAAGTGAAGAAGAACCGAAGAGCCTCTTGATGAAAGTGAAAGAGGAGAGTGAAAAAGTTGGCTTAAAGCTTAACATTCAGAAGACTAAGATCATGACATCTGGTCCCATCACTTCATGGGAAATAGATGGGGAAACAATGGAATCAGTGACAGACTTTTTTTGGGGGTCTCAAAAATCACTGCAGATGGTGAATGCCGCCATGAAATAAAAAGACGTTTGCTCCTTGGAAGAAATGTTATGACCAACCTAGACAGCATATTAAAAAGCAGAGCCATTACTTTGCCCACAGAGGTCCATCGAGTCAAAACTATGGTTTTTCCAGTAGTTATGTATGGATGTGAGAATTGGACTATGAAGAAAGCTGAGTGCTGAAGAATTGATTCTTTTGAACTGTGTCATTGGAGAAAACTCTTGAGAGTCCCTTGGACTGCCAGGAGATCCAACCAGTCCATCCTAAAGAAAATCAGTCCTGAATGTTCATTGGAAGAACTGATGTTGAAGCTGAAACTCCAATACTTTGGCCACCTGATGTGAAGAGCTGACTCATTGGAAAAGACCCTGATGCTGGGAAAGATTGAAGGCAGGATGAGAAAGGGACAAGAGAGGATGAGACGGTTGGATGGCATCACTGACTCAATGTACATGAGGCTGAGTGAACTCCCAGAGTTGATGATGGACAGGGAGGCCTGGCATGCTGCAGTCCCTGGGGTTGCAAATAGTTTGACACAACTGAGTGACTGAACTGAACTGACCCTTGGGTTTGGTATAGTTCACAGAAAATGCCAGTTCTCCATGGTATAAGGACATTTCTGAGGCCAGATCCTTAAGGCTACTCCAACTCTGTTTTGTACACCTGAACTGTGATTGCTCCGTTATCTAAGCTCTGACTACTCTTCTGGATATCAAGCACATGTATTGACAAGACTGCTAGATATCTATATTTAGATGCTCCTGAGACATATAAAACACATTTTATAAAAATAATTCTGTTACTACATCTCACTACTATCACAGCTACCACCACACACACACATACACACATACATACACCCAGAGACGCATATGCACACACACACACACACACACACACACACATGACCTATTATTCTTCTATATGCTCAAAGGGTGTGGTATCACAATCCACACAGTATAGTTATAATTTGATCATGTTTCATTTCTTACAGCCATTACACAGTCATACCATGTTATTCTTAAGTATTTCTCAAACACGACCACTCTCTCTTTTTCCATTCCTACCTCCAACTCACTGTTCTGTGGACTATAGAGTTAGTTATGGGCAAAGTTCTCATCAGCAGATCTAATTTTGCTCAGAAGACACTGATTTCAATGTAGTTCGTCTGAATGCCTGTGATGGTCTGCTACAACATCTCAGAGTCTGACCTACAGCTCTGATTGCAGTCAGATTTGATGAGACTCTCATATGTAAGTGAGCTGAGAGACTTAGGCCAATCAGACCTGATAAATGACCCGAAGTCTCTCGTTCCAGAAGGTTCTTAATGAGGTGAGTAGGGATGGGTGATGTTTACTCACCAGAAACATCTTAATGATCTGAAAGTGGAAGAAAACAATGCATCTAGCAATTTACTGACGATAACAAATTGAGAAGTATTGGACATGCTGTTATGAGTCTAAAATTTAAAAGGGATTTACATAATTAGACAAAATTTTAGAAAATGACTCAACTCTTGCATTTGCAATGGAATACAGCTCTGAGAGGCAGACAATAGAATAACATTATGTAAAGCAGATCCCCAAGATGAGACACTTATAAGAACAAGTATGGATTCTTTAATTTTGTCTGATTTTTCAACTAATCATCAGACTATCTACATTTTTTTCAGAACAAATAAAAATTAAAATAACCATGGCTCAGGAAATTGAATTAAAGTCATAGCTATTCAGTGGCAGAGGTGGTATTATAATATTGATTGCTTAATTAATGCTCTAGAATTATTGCACATAATAACAAATCTGGAGGAAACAGCTTAGAAAGCCAAAGATCAATATTTACAGTTATCTTTGCCCCATTTTTAAATTGTCTTTTACATACAGTACTTTACTGAGTACTGTACCTTTCATATTCCAGATGAAATCCATTTTCTTGGACTACTCAGATGCACAGAGTTGCCTGATCATCACAGGAGCGTCAACCTTATGGATATGCAATAGGAAGATTAGTGCCACCCCTGAAAATGCCCACCTGATTCCCAGAACCTGTCAATATGTTAGGTCACATAGCAATAGGGACTTTGTAGATGTGATTAAGGTTACAGACTTTGAGATGGGAAGATTATCTTGGATTATTTAGGTAGGTACAATAAAATCACATGAGTCCTTAAAAGCAGAGAAATTTCTCAGTCTGCAGTCACACAGATGAAGGGGAAAAAGTGGGGGAGAAATATTCCACCAGTGTTGTTGGGGCCACAAGCCAAGGAAACTGGGTGGCTTCTAGAAGTTGATTGTGATGCCCAGGTGACAGCCAGTTTGGCAAAGCAGACTGAATTCTGCCAACAACCTGCATGAATTTAGAAGTGGACTCTCTCCCATGGTCTGTAGTAAGGAATGCAGCGCTGCCTACACCGTGATTTTGGCCTGTGATGTTCTGTATGAAAGAAGCAGTCAAATTGGGCTGTATATGGACTTAGAATCTATGTAACTGGGATACAGTAAAAGGATGCTATTTTCAGTCATTAAATTTGTGATAAATTGTTACAGCAATGGTAGGCAACTGATACCATGAAGCAAACAAACAAACAAACAAAAAAAACAGGATGATAAATGGAAGTTTAGACACAGAAAAATTATCAACTAGTCACACGTATATAGGCTAGAAATCAATCAGGCCTCAATAGAATGATTTTTCCCTTGAAGTTAGATAGTGTTCAAAATTGTTCACATTCAGCTTTTTAGTCTGGTCATTTATAAATGTTGGACTTCTATACATTTTAAAAATTGGACATATTAATGGCAAAAGTATTACACACTTTAAAAAAAGATCTGACTATAAAAAAGTGTGCAAACTTAGACTTTTTTTTATCATCTACATGCCTGATTTACGAGAGTAAGCAAGGCAATTTATACCAGATATATTTCTATATATTTATATTTCAGTTCAGTTCAGTTCAGTCGCTCAGTCATGTCTGACTCTTTGCAACCCTATGAACCACAGCTCGCCAGGCCTCCCTGTCCATCACCAGCTCCTGGAGTTTACTCAAATTCATGTCCATTGAGTCGGTGATGCCATCCAACCATCTCATGGTTGTCATCTCTGTCGTCCCCTTCTCCTCCTGCCTTCAATCTTTCCCAGCATCAGGGTCTTTTCCAGTGAGTCAGCTCTTCACATCAGGTGGCCAAAGTATTGGAGTTTCAGCTTCAGCATCAGTCCTTCCAATGAACACCGATGACTGATCTCCTTTAGGATGGACTGGTTGGATCTCCTTGCAGTTTACTGCTTCTTTTATTTGCTCTTTTTATCCTTTTTTGGTTGTGCTGCATGGCTTAGGGAATATTAATTCACCAGCTAAAAACTGAACCTCAGACCACTGCAGTGGAAGTATTGAGTCCTAACCACTAGACCACCAGGGAATTCCCTATTTATTCATTTGAATAGATATTATATTATCATAGTTTAAAAAAAGTCTCCCTCTGTTATTCCTATGTGAGCAGATCTTTCCCAGCCCAAACAGGTAATCATACTTTTGTATTCATATGTGTCCATTTAGAGATTTTATGCAAATATATCTATGCAAATACTAATATGTCTTAACCTCCTTTTAAGTCACATTTTTAACATTATGCTCATCAATCTATACTTTTTTCACATTATATATATACATACATATATGTATATATATATATACCCCTGGAGAAGGGAATGGCAACCCACTCCAGTATTCTTGCCTGGAGAATCCCATAGAGAGAGGAGCCTGGTAAGTTACAGTCCATAGCAGTCCATAGCCCAGGGGTCTCAAAGAGTCAGACATGACTGAGAGACTAATTCATACATATATATATATATTTATATATATATATATATGTGTGTGTGTATATGTATATATATGTGTGTGTATTCATATCATTACATAAAGCCTCTAATTAAAGCAATATAACTGAATAATCATTACATTTAGAATAATTTTTGAGCACAGAGACAGTTACCAGTGTACATAAAACATAGTCTCTTTTATCAAGAATCATCTCTTCTGGCAAGGTGGTATAGTCACTATGCACAGATTTACTGAGTAACATAGTTCTGAAAAGGCCCCATAAGGTAACTATAGACAGTAAACAACACAGATCTTAAGAGTGAAAGGTCATTTCCAAATAGGAGGTTTTCTTGTGAGTTCATAATTGAAGCAAGTCATTTATGCTGCTGAAGAAAACACAAGTGTTCTAGAGAGACATCAAAGGCAGGAGAAACCTCACGGTCAGAAATCCTGGCTCAGGGGAGAGTAATAACATAAAACAAAATAGAACAAAAGTGGCCAATGAAGAGATAAGGTATTGACGAGGCAGTGATCGCCATGTGAAGGAGCGTGAAGTTAAAAGAGAGCAATGTAAAATTGTGACTCTCCCCCTACTACCTTATCACCAGTGATCTAGAGAATATTCGAGTTCATGCTCCAGGTGGACGAGGAACGCCTGAGAAGGTGACTGATGGGTGTGATAACACAACTAACGTCAAGTCCTAAGGAAGAACTTTCCAGGTAGGGTGTAGCAAATGTGGTGAGATGGAAAAAAAATGCCAGGGCGGCTGAAACCCAGAGAACATGAAGAAAAATGGAAAGAAGGAGTGCTGGAGAGAAAAAGAGGGGCCGGCTCATGTAAACTGTGTCCATTAGGACTGAGCCTATTTAATAGTACCTGTGATGGAAAAGCACTGGAACGTCTTTGAGTAAACGGAATGCATATAAAGGGGTTAGCACGGTGTCTGGCTCATGGTTAGTGTAAAAAATGATAACTATTATTCTTATTTGTCCTAGATGATAGAGTTGGCCTGAAAGTCTTTATAGTGAATAATTTTCATGGGATCTTGATAAGTAAACATGGATTATAAAAATTATTCATATGGTATACAGGGCTCAAACCAAGTTTGGAATCTGGTTAGCTTCACAGTTTGCAGTTGTTGTATATTATTCTAACCTCAGCAGGTGAGATGTCCCAGTAAAGCATATAGTGTGTTAAGTTAGGTGTTAGTCACTCAGTCGTGCCCAACTCTTTGTGACCCCATGGACTGCAGACCACCAGGCTTCTCTGTCCTTGAGATTTTCGAGGCAAGGATACTGGAGTGGGTTGCCATTTCCTTCTCCAGGGGATCTTCCAACCCAGGGATCGAACCCGGGTCTCCTGTACTGCAGGCAGATTCTTTACCAACTGAGCTACAAGGGAAGCCCAGGAACAGTGATATTGTAGTCTTTATCTCACTGGAATTCCGTTGTGCCCTTGGGAAATGACAAGAAGAGATACCTCTAAACCCTTTTTAACAGGGAACCAAGATTAGCCTCACATAAGTGAATGAGAAAAGAAAACTGGATTGTGAGCATAAACCTCATGTAGATGGGGTCTGAGACATGGCAAATGTGAGGCCATGTAGGGCCCCACAGGCCACTGTAAAGAATTTAGGACCTTTCTCTTGAGTGAAATAGGAATTCACTGGAGACTTTGAGTTGAGGAGTGAAACGACTTAACTTGCATTGAAAAAAAAAAAAAAAAAAATTCACTCTGGCTTCTTTGTGAGGAGAGAAGTGAAAGAAAAGATCATTAAAAAGCTCCTAAAATCATCCAAGAGAAAGATGATGACAACATGGACCAGGGTAGTTGTGGGGTGTTGTGGATTGATTAGAGTCTGGAAATATACCAGTGAAAAAACCAACGGGATTTCTGGTGGGTTGGCTGTGCTCTGTGAGACAGAAAGGAGAGTCAAGGTGATGGTGATGAAAACAGCTCACCTCCGTGTCTTCTTTCCCAAAATCAATACAGACCGTGTAATCAGAAAAAAAAAAGAAAAACAAAAACACACATCAGAAAAGTTATAATAGTGGGACATACTACAGAATACCTGACCCTGGCTTCTCAAAAGTGTCAAAGTCATAAAAACCAAAGCAAGTCTGAGAAGGAGGTACAGCTGATGAGAGTCTAAGGAGACATGAGAAGGGAGTGCAAAGTGGTATTCTGGGTAGATCCTGTAACAGAGAAAAGGGCACTAGTTAATAGCTGAAGAAAATTGATTAAAGTGTGGACTTGAAATAATAAAAACATTAATATTGGTTCATGGATTGTCACAAATTTACCTTATTAAATTAAGATGTTAGTAATAGGGAAAACTGAGTGCAGAGTGTGTGAATACTTTCTGTACCATCTTCACATTTTTGTAAATTAAAACGCTCTAAAAAGTAAGTGCTATTAAAAATAAAAAAGGAGAGTCAAGGATGACATCAATTTTTATGTCCTGAACAACTGGAAAAAGGCAGTTATGTGAGAGGAGACATGAGGTCCTGTGAATTCAGTATGAGCTACTTTTCTCTTCTTTAATGACAGTCTTCACTGTATCATTAGGATACACAGACACGGGATTAATATGAGTGACCTGGGCAACAGAGGCTGAGTTAAAATGGGTTTGAATTTTCTTGAAATGTTTCCTGGGAAAAGTGGAGTGTGAGGAAGTCTTTAAGGGCAGGACAAGATTTGCAAATGTAGAGAGGCTGAAATCCTCCATTGAAAGAGACTTAATTCTCTCTTTTGTAATATCCACGTTTTAATTCTACATATTTCCTTGCTCTTTCGTCTATACCTTTGGCCATTGAGTAGAGTTGTTTTGATTAACTTTTGCCCACATTCACATCTATTTGCTTTCACTTTTCTCAAATCATGCTTGATATTGAGGATCAAATAGCCCTTTGGGGACCCATTAGTTTTTCCTGGGAAAACTTTCCCATGCTGCGCTGCAGTCCTTTATCTCCTGGTTCCATTTGGCTGCAGTCAGCACTTTTTCATGTCTCCTGAAATATCTATGATGAATAGCATCACTTTCCCTGCTATTATTGCAAATAGGAGATGCAACTCTCCACTATCTGCAGTCACAGTGCTTCAAAAGACACATTAGCTGCTTTTAAAAAAGATAACTCCTTCATAATATTCTAAATAATTCCTTTGACTTGTAAAAGTAGATATAAACTCTAAGGTCACTCATTCCCATTCATATTTTCTTCAGTCAACACTGAAGTAAATACACTACAAACACAGAGGCATGCACATATATCATATCCTTATCAATTCTTACCCATGTTTATGGATTAGTCAGTTTCTCTCTTAGATCCACTATGGCATATCTGGAAAATGAAATGATTGACAGCTAATCATTTTATGAGGTCTAATTCTCTATTCTCTAAGTTTCTGTAGAAAGAAAGTGAAGTTGCTCAGTCATGTCCAACTCTTTGTGACCCCATGGACTATAACCTACCAGGCTCTTCCATCCATGGGATTTTCCAGGCAAGAATACTGGAGTGGGTTGCCATTTCCTTCTCCAAGTTTCCATAATCTCTTGTCAATTGTCAATAAGAATGGGAAAAAATCCATTCTCTCTTTAACAATCTTATATGTCATCAACTAATTTCTTCTTTTCCTTTTGCCAACTGATTTCACCCAGTAGATGGGGATAGGCAGTTAACCAACACATGTGCTCAAGTAAGGTGGTAGATGATTCAGTGAGTAAAAATAATCATTGGAAAGACTAGTTGCTATTTATCCTTTTTTTTTTTTTTTCTCTCTTGTCTAAAGGATTTAACTGTTCATCTAAATATCAAATCATGATTATGATGGCCAGAGAATGCCCTTAGCTTACTGATCAGTCCTGGATTTTATCATTTGGTTAAACCTAACAATAGAGAACTGGCCTCTCTCTATAAGAAAGATTTCTTTAAAAAAATCAGTTGTATTGAAATATGTATAAAATTGTGAGATATTTAACATATAAAATTGTAAGGTATTTAAATCTGACATCCTGTTATTTTATACACATACATTGTAAAAGGACTTCCATAATTTAATTTCTACTCATAGCAAATTTCTATTACACAATACAGTGTTATCAACTATAATTATGTATATGTGTAAAACAATACACAAATGTGTAAAACATGTATGTGTAAAACAAAACAATATATGTGGTTTACAGTTTTTTAATTAATTTATTTTTTATTGAAGGATAAGTGCTTTATAGAATTTTGTTGTTTTCTGTCAAACCTCAACATGAATCAGCCATAGGTATACATATATCCCCTCCCTTCTGAACCCCCCTCCCATCTCCCTCCCCACCCCACCCGTCTAGGTTGATACAGAGCCCCTGATGAGTTTCCTGAGACACACGGCAAATTCCCATCGGCTATTTTACATATGGTAATATAAGTTTCCATGGTACTCTTTCCATAAATCTCACCCTCTCTTACCCTCTCCGCATGCCCAAAGTCAATTATGTTTGCTTCTCCATTGCTGGCATGTAAGTAAATTCTTCAGTATCCTTTTTCTTGATTCTGTATATATGACTTAGAATACGATATTTCTCTTTCTCTTTCTGACTTACTTCATTCTGTATAATAGATTCTAGGTTCATCCACCTCATCAGAACTGACTCATATGTGTTCCATTTTATGGCTGAGTAATATTCCATTGCATTTATGTACCACAACTTCTTTATCCATTCATCTGTCCATGGGCATATCTAGGTTGTTCCCATGTTCTAATTATCGTAAATAGTGCTGCAATGAACAAAGGGATACATGTGTCTTTCTCAATTTTGGTTTCCTCAGGGTATATGCCTATGAGTGGGATTGCTATGTCATATGGTGGTTTTATTCCTAGTTTTTAAAGGAATCCCCATACTGTCTTCCATAGTGGCTGTATCAATTTACAGTCCCACCAACAGCACATAAGCATTCCCTTTTCTCCACATCCTCTCCAGCATTTATTGTTTGTAGACTTTTGGATCATGTCCATTCTGACCAGTGTGAGGTGGTATCTCATTGTAGTTTTGATTTGTATTTCTCAAATAATGAGCAATGTCGATCATCTTTTCATGTGTTTGCTAACCATCTGTGTGTCTTCTTTGGAGAAATGTCTGCTTAGATCTTTTTCCTAGTTTTTGATTGGATTGTTTGTTTTTGGGTTGTATTGAGTTGTATGAGCTGCTTGTATATTTTGGAAATTAATCCTTTGCCAGTTGTTTCATTTGCTATTATTTTCTCCCATTCTGAGGACTGTCTTTTCACCTTGTTTATAGTTACCTTTGCTGTTCAGAAGTTTTTAAGTTTGATCAGGTCCTACTTGTTTACTTTTGTTTTTATTTCCATTACTCTAGGAGGTGGGTCATAGAGGATCTTACTTTGATTTATGTCGTCGAGTGTTCTGCCTATGTTTTCCTCTAAGAGTTTATAGTTTCTGGTCTTACATTTAGATCTTCAATCCAATTTGAGTTTATCTTTGTGAAGGGTGTTAGGACATGTTCTAATTTCATTCTTTTACATGTAGCTGTCCAGTTGTCCCAGCACCATTTATTGAAGAGGCTGGCTTTGCCCCATTGTATTTTCTTGCCTCCTCTGTCAAAAATAAGGTACCCATAGGTGCATGGGTTTATTTCTGGGTGTTCTATCTCATTCTTCTGGCCTATATTTCTGTTTTCATGCCAGTACCATACTCTCTTGATGACTGTAGCTTTGTAGTATAATCTGAAGTCAGGAAGGTTGATTCCTCCTGCTCCATTCTTCTTTCTCAAGACTTCTTTGGCTATTTGGGGTCTTTTGTGTTTACATATGAATTGTGAAATTTTTTGTTCTTGTTCTGTAAAAAAATGTCATTGGTAATTTGATAGGGATCTCATTGAATCTGTGATTGCACTTGGTACTATAGTCATTTTCACAATATTGATTCTTGCTATCCAGGAACATGGAATATCTCTCCATTTGTTTATGTTGTCTTTGATTTCTTTCATTAGTGTCTTATAATTTTCTGGGTACAGGTCTTTTGTTTCCTTAGGTAAGTTTATTCCTAGATATTTAATCTTTTTGTTAAACAATGAATGGGATTTATTCCTTAATTTCTCTTTCTGATTTTTCATTCTTAAAATATAAAAATGCAAGTGATTTCTGTCTATTGACTTTGTATCCTGCAACTTTGCTAAATTCACTGATTAGCTCTAGTAATTTTCTGATACTATCTTTAGGGTTTTCTATGTACAGTATTATGTCATCTGCAAACAGTGAAAGGCTTACTTCTTCTTTTCCAATCTAGATTCCTTTTATTTCTTTTTCTTCTTCGATTGCCATTAGCTAGGACTTCAAGCACTATGTTGAATAATAGTGGTGAAAGTGGGCACCCTTGTCTTGTTCATGATCTGAGGGGGAATGCTTTCAGTTTTTAATCATCAAGAATAATGTTTGCTATAGGCTTATCATATATGGCCTTTCCTATGTTGAGGTAGGTTCCTTCTATGCCCATTTTTTGAAGAGTTGTAGTCATAAATGGGTGCTGAATTTGTCAAAGGCTAATTCTGCATCTAATGAGATTATCATATAGTTTTTATCTTTCAATTTGTAAATATGATGTATTACATTAATTGATTTGCATATATTGAAGAATCCTTGCATCCCCGGAAGAAACCCAACTTGATCAAGATGTATGAGCTTTTTGATGTGTTGCCGAATTCTGTTTGCTAAAATTTTGTTTAGAATTTTTTCATCTATGTTCATCAGTGATATTGGCCTGTAGTTTTCTTTTTTGTGTTGTTTTTATCTGTTTTTGATATCAGGGTGATGGTGACCTCATTGAATGAGTTTGGAAGTGTTCTTTCCTCTGCAATTTTTTGAAAGGGTTTTAGAAGAATAGGCATTTGCTCTTCTCTAAACGTTTGATAGAAATCTCCTGTGAAGCCATCTGGTCCTGGGCTTTTGTTTTTTGGGAGATTTTTTATCACGCTTCAGTTTCAGTGTTTGTGATTGGGTTGTTTTTAATTTCTATTTCTTCCTGGTTCAGTCTTGGGAGATTGTACTTTTCTAAGAATCTGTCCATTTCTTCCAGGTTATCTTATTGCCATATAGTTGTTCATAATAGTCTCTTATAACCCTTTGTATTTGCGCATTGTCTGCTGTAACCTCTCCTTTTTCATTTCTCATTTTGTTGATTTGAGTTGTGTCTCTTTTCTTCTTTATGAGTCTGGGTAAATGTTTGTCAATTTTGTTTATCTTCTCGAAGAGCCAGCTTTTAGTTTTATTAATCTTTACTACTGTTTCTTTCATTTCTGTTTTCATTTATTTCTGCTTGGATCTTTATGATTTCTGTCCTTCATTAATTATTATTGTTGTTGTTATTCTTTTTCCAGTTGTTTTAGGTGTAAAGTTATGTTGCCTATCTGGTGTTTTTCTTGTTTATTGAGGTAGGATTGTATTGCTATAAAGTTCCCTCTTAGAACTGCTTTCACTGCATCCTATAGGTTTTGAATTGTCATGCTTTCATTGTCATTTGTTTCTAGAAATTTTTTGATTTCTCTTTTGAGTTCTTCAGTAACCTGTTGGTTATTTAGAAATGTGTTGTTTAATCTCCATGTGTTTGTATCTTAGAGTTTTTTTATTGTTGTTGTTGTTGTAATTGATATCTAGTCTCAGTATTGTGGTTAGAGAAGATGTTTGATACACTTTCAATTTTCTTAAATTTACTGAGGTTTGATTTGTGACCCAAAATGTGGTCTATCCCAGAGAATGTTCCATGTGCACTTGAGAAGAAGATGTATTCTTCTGCATTTGGATGGGATGTCCTGAAAATATCAATGAGATCCATCTCATCTAATGTATCATTTAAGACTTGTGATTCCTTATTAATTTTCTGCTTTGATGATCTGTCCATTGGTGTGAGTGGTGTTAAACTCTCCTACTATTATTGTGTTACTGTCAATTTCTCCTTTTATGTCTGTTAATGTTTGTCTTATGTACTGAGTTGCTCCTGTGTTGAGTACATAGATATTTACAATTGTTATGGCTTCCTCTTGGATTGATCCCTTGATCATTATGCAGAGTCCTTTATCTCTTTCTATCTTGTCTCTATCTATTTTGTCTGATATGAGGATTGTTATTCCAGCTTTCTTTTGTTTTCCACTTGCATGGAATGTATTTTTCCATCCTCTCACTTAAAATCTACATGTGTCTTTAGGTCTGAAGTGGGTTTCTCATAGACTATATATATATATATATGGGTCTTATTTTTGTATCCATTCAGCCAGTCTATGTCTTTTGGTTGGAACATCTAATCCATTTACAGTAATTATTGATATATATGTTCCTATTGCCATTTTCCTAATTGTTTAGGGTTGATTTTGTAGATTTTTCCTCTCTTGTATTTCCTGACTATTTAAGTCCCTTTAATGTGTTGTAAAGCTGGTGTGGTGGTACTGAATTCTCTTAACTTTTACTTGTCTGAAAATCTTTTTATTTCTCTATCAATTTTGAATGAGATCCTTTTCAGGTACAGTAATCTTGGTTGTAGATTTTTCCCTTTCAGTACTTTAAATATACCCTGCCATTCCCTTCTGGCCTGCAGGTTTCTGCTGAAAGATCAGCTGTTAAGCGTATGGGGTTTCCCTTCTATGTTACTTGTTGCTTCTCCCTTGCTGCTTTCAATATTCTTTCTTTGTGTTTAGTCTTTGTTAGTTTGATTAGTATGTGTCTTGGCATGTTTCTATCTGGGTTTATCCTGTATGGAACTCTTTATGCCTCTTGGACTTGATTGAATATTTCCTTTTTCATGTTGGGGAAAATTTCAACTATAATCTCTTCAAAAATTTTCTCACACTCTTTCTTTTTCTCTTCTTCTTCTGAGGCCCCTGTGATTCAAATGTTGGCATGTTTGATATTGTCTTAGAGGTTTCTGAGACTATCCTCAGTTCTTTTCATCCTTTTTATTCTATTCTGCTCTGCAGAAGTTATTTCTACCACTTTATCTTCCAGCTCACTAAATTGTTCTTCTGCTTCAGATATTCTGCTATTGATTTCTTCTAGAGCATTTTTAATTTCAGTAATTGTGTTGCTCGTATGTCTATTCTATAATTCTTTGAGGTATTTGTTAATTGACTTCCCTTTTTCCATTTTGTTTTAAGGGTTTTTGATCATCTCACTATCATTATTCTGAATTTTCAGGTAGTTTGCCTATTTCCTCTTCTTTTACTTGGACTTTTGTGTTTCTAGTTTGTTACCTCATTTGTGTAGTATGTCTCTGCCTTTTCATTCTTTTCTTTTTTTAAGTTACAGTGTTTGAGGTCTCCTTTTCCCAGGCTTCAAGGAAAGCTGAATTCTTTCCTTAAAGAAGGTTGAATTCTTTCTTCCTTTTGGTTTCTACCTTCCTGAGTTTGGTCCAGTGGTATAGGGTGGGATTTGTGCTGAGTTTGTTTATTTGTTTACCTTTCCTCTGATGGGTAAGGCTGAGTGAGGTGGTGATCCTATCTGCTGATGACTGGGCTCCTATTTTGGTTTTGTTTGTTGTTTAGATGAGGCGTCCTGCACGGGGTGCTACTGGTAGTTGGGTGATGCTGGGTCTTGTATTCAAGTGGTTTCACGTGTGAGTTTTCACTATTTGATTCTCTCTAGGGTTAGTTCTCTGGTAGTCTAGGGTCTTAGAGTCAGTTCTCCCACTCCAAAGGCTCAGAACTTAAGCTCTGGTCAGGAATGAAGGTTCCACAAGTGGTTTGTTATGGCATTAAGTGAGATTAAAACAAATACCCAAAAACAAGAAACCAAGATGAACCCCAGACAAATGGCAGTTACAAAACCAGGAAAATAATAAATAAAACAATGGAATATATTCATATACATATACATGTACACCCATGAGCAAAGTAAAAACAGTCTGACAAAGTTAAAGTACAGTAGACTGACCCAGCGGACAAAGGAAATAAAAAAATATATTTACCAGTCAAGAACAAAACTAATTAAAGCACAAACTGGAAAACAAAACTAGAGCAAAGTGTCAAGTAGGGAATAAAGCAATGAAAACAAAACTAACAAATATGTTTAGAGGAAAGGAAAGAAAGAAAAGAAAGAAAGAACAGATGTGTAAAGTTAAATAGAGGTAGATGAAGAAGATTTATGTACATTAAAGATTAACTGCAAGGGGGGAAAAACAGTAGGAAAGGCAAATAAAAGAATAAATGTAGGAAAATATGATAGGCTTTTAAAAATTAAAATTATAAAAAAGAGAAAAGAAAAAAAAATAGAAGAAAGGAAAAAGGAAAACTCCACAGAACTGCAAAAGCCCAACATAGAGGCAGAGGTTTATAACAATAAAAAAATGTATCTGAGGGGAAAAAAAAAAGCTCAAAAGCTTAATTGGATTTCACAGTGCCAATTAAATTGACAACTACCACAGAGGGAGGAAAAAAAAATCCAAAAGAATCTACAGAACAAGTCAAAACATAAGAATAATAAATGCTTTTCTTGAGTCTCTGCTGTCAGAGTCCTTTCCTCGCCGGGAGTCCCAGTCCAGCTCGCCTCCCTGGGATGCCCTCCAACCCTGTGCTGGTCTCTGGACCTGCTGTGGGCGCGGCTCAGAGACTCATCGGGTCCCCCTCCTGTGTGTCCTCGCCTCCACTGCCCACGGCTATCAGAACGAGTGCGCTCTCTTTTGTGGGCCCTGTCAATGGCCTTTTATACATTCCATAGACACCATCTGCCTTGTTGAGCGTGTGGATTTAACCTGCAGCTTGCACAGCTTCTGGGAAGGTTTTGGGTCCCGTTCCTGGGCCACACTGCCCCTGGGTTTCAACTGCGGTTTTATTTCCACCTCTGTGTGCGGGTCGCCCACTGGGGTTAGCTCCCGAGGCTGCCCTGGAGGACTGGGGTTTGCCCCTGTGAGCGCAGGGTGTGGAGGCGGTGCAGCTGCTTGGGTCGCAGGGGTTCTGGCCGCTCCAGGCGCTCAGGGGAGCTGATGGCTAAGGAAGCAGGAAATAGAAACTCTAGAAGGCTATGGCAACCGGTATTGGCCAATATGCTCCAGTATTCTTGCCTGGAGACCCCTCCTCTCCCTGACAGAGAAGACTGGCAGACCACAGTCTACAAGGTCGCAAAGAGTCGGACATGACCAAAGCATCCCTGCGTGCACAGACACAAGATATTTTTTTGCCCGTGGCAACTCTCCCCTGGTGAGAGTTGACTAAGAAGATGGTGCAGCTGCGTGGCTTTCGGGGACCCTGGCGGCACCTACAGTGCAGAGACATGGACGGCCTCTGCCACAGGAGTTACGGCCCTACCAGAGTCTATTTCCAGACCTCTTTGGTTGGCGATCAGAGGCCTCTTTGGCCAGTCTTTCTCCTGCTCCGCCCATTCAGGCACTTAGAGGGCTCCCTTGCCTGGGGTCCTACTCTGTAGATTGTGGCATCAGGCACTTAAAGGGGCGCCCTGGGTGGGGCCTTACTCTGTAGTTCAGCGTGTCAGGCATATGATGGGCCAGCCTCTCTATTGTTCAGCCACTGATGCTGGCGTGTGGGGAGACAGAGGCTATAGTGATGACTCTACCCCCTACCGTGACCCAGCAGTATCACTTTGCTCCCATGGCTGCCTGGCTTTCCTCCACAGGCATTTCCCACCACGATCTCCTCCCTCACATCCCCTCGATCCGCCTCTCTGCGGTCAGCAACATCCCTCACCCTGGGATTGCTCCACAATCCCCAAACTCTAGCTCCCAGCTGCTGCACCTTCCAGGGGACCAGCGTTCCTGTCCAGGGTGTGTATGGCTGCAGCAAGGACTGTTTAATTCTCATTCCATTCAGTCTGCTACAGATCATCTGTTTCACTCTCAGCCCTAAATGTTTCTCCTCTGATTCAGACAATTGCCCGGATGTGGGGATCGGACCCCTGCTTCAGTTCCCCCCACCCACTGAGGGCATGACAGTCCTACTAACACTCCTATTTTCCCCCTTAGTTCCTTCATCCTTGGAGAAGGAAATGGTAACCCAATCCAGTATTATTCCTGGAGAATCCCATGGGCAGAGGAGCCTGGCTAGCTACAGTCCATTGGTCACAAGAGTTGGACATGAGTTAGTGACTAAACTAAAAATGCCACCATTCTTCATCCTACTGAGTTTCGCGTGGTTCTATGGATTCTTTCCCACTGGTCAGGTCCTCCTGTACACACTCAGCTGGTGTTCTGCATGCACTTGTGTGTCTGAAGGTGTATTCCTGATGTATCCGTGGAGAGAGATGCACTCCACGTCCACCCACCCCTCTGCCATCTTCTTCCTCTGTGTGGTTTACATCTGATCCTCAGATCTTATGCATATGACAGAAGGAATTTTTTTTTTTTTTTTTTTTTAACATTTTACCAGATACTCTCTACCCAACAGCATGGTCCCTGACTATTTTGTACAAGATTCCACCTATGAATCAAACTATACAGTATTTGTCTTTCTCTGTCTCCTTGTTTCACTTAATGTCTCAGCTTTGTAGGGATGCTTTCTGACTTACATGGGCTCAAATAGAGAGGAAAAGCAAGATGTCCAGCTGGAAGATTTTCCACAACCTCATCCAAACTGTTGCTGCTGATGCCTGCTCACAAGAGGAAAGCAAATGGAAATGCTGCACCGTCCTGTGGTTCAGAGCACTGGACATTCTTGTTCAGTCAGTCAGAGACCACATTTCTGACAACAGGTCAGAAATGTAGTCAGTCAAGGTGGCAGAGTTTGTCCTGGTTACATCCATTTGCATGAAAACACAAGCTGAAAGGACACTGGATTATAGAGCTGAATGGGTGAGTTTGCCGTCTTCTCTAGGAGAGTCTTGCTTGCCCGAGGTGTTTGTCGTTACAATATCCAGTTCAGTGGAGTGAAGTGACGTTAAGTCGCTCAGTTGTGTCTGACTCTTTGCGACCCCAAGGACTGTAGCCTACCAGGCTTCTCCCATGGGATTTTCCAGGCAAGAGTACTGGAGTGGGTTGCCATTTCCTTCTCCAGAGGATCTTCCCCACCCAGGGATCCAACTGGGGTCTCCCGCATTGTAGGCAGACGCTTTACCATCTGAGCCACCAGGGAAGTCCTATCCAATTCAGTGGAGATACCCAATTGCAGGCTTAACGCTGCCTTATAACACCATTATCTTACCTATATAAAAGGAACCACAATGCATGGCGAATTGCTATGGGAAAGATAGGCTCAAGAGGTCTACAAAAATTTTTCTCTAACTAGACTCTCTATAAACCACTCAACAAAAATAAATGTAACAGGTGACCCCAGGGACAGCAACGAAGCCCAGGACCAACTTTTGGATAAAATACATATGAAGAGCTCTCAGGGAGAAGGGAGTCTGTGTTTTTCAAGAAATGTGAAGGAAGAAATTCTTCCTAAGGCGAATAGGTGGAGGCATGCATAGGCGATGCAAATTCAAATACTAGCTATCTTAGAGAGGGGAGGGTACAGTGATTGTAAATAGAACCTGATGTAAGTCATTCATTGTGTTTTTCACAATGAGTTTCCATGGCTAACATCCAGGTATCTGTAAGATAGGACCATAAAAATGCTAAACAAGCTGTCACTAACGTGCCGATGTGGGAAACTGAGAGTATTTTCTCTTTCATTACCCAAAAGGGATGGAGAGAAGGTTTCCTCGTTCAGCAGTGTAACAGGGCACATCTGAAATTGAGAGATCCCAGGGGTAGAGTGCATGCTGGGAGCCGGCAGTAACCGCAGGAATTTGGTACTGGACCTTCTGCCTGGATGTTGGTTGCAGTGACAAGCTTTAGGGCAGAGACCCTAGAGCTGTGTCTAGTAGCAGCAGAGGAGAATACTTCGTGGTGCTCATAAATACTCAAGAGTCAGCTGTGCCATTGATGGAACTGGACTGTCAGGTTGGTTGAGGGTTCTGCCATTTTGTAACTGAGAACCAACCCAGACTAATTATCATTTGTTAACACTATTACACTTTGACTTTATGCCACAGATTGGTGAGAGCAGAAGAAACGTGGATTATTTAAACAACTGGAGAATTAATAGGAATAAATGGTTATCCTGAGCTAGGGGCTTCCCCACTGGTTCAGAGCTATAGATTCAGCCTGCAATGCAGGAAATACAAGTTCAAACCCTGGGTCAGAAAGATTCCCTGGAGGAAGACACAACAGCCCACTCCAGTATTCTTGCCTGGAGAATTCCACAGACAGCAGAGCCTGACGGGCTGCAGTCCACAGGGTGATAAAGACTTGGACACTGAGTTTGCATGCACTAATCCTGAGCTAGTCATTGCTGAGACATGCAAATAAAGCCAAAGTCCTATACTTAAATTTTTATTACATGCTTATTGTAGGTCATTGAATTATGGAGTGTGTGCTACATGGGTCTGGCTTGGAATTCTGTTTCTTTCACTTATTACCTCTACATCCTTGTCAAGCTTACTTAGATTTTACATTTCAATTTTCTGATCTGTAAAGTGAGGACAATATATAATGCAATATATATAGATACAGATAGATCTAGATATATATATAGATAGAATTATACATAGGTATTATATATTTTTATCTACATAACATTATCTATATTGTAGGTATATAAAACAATTGTCTATAGATTTAAATATGTATCTATATACAAAGAAAGCATACTGATGGTATATTTGCTTATGGAGATATATGTATATATGTGTGCATGCACCGTCACTTGATTGTGTCTGACACTTTGTGGCCCTCTGGACTGCAGTCTGCCTGGTTCCTCTCTCCATGGGATTTTTCATTCAAGAATATTGGAGTGGGTTGCCGTTTCTTCCTCCAGGGGATCTTCCCCACCCTGAGTCTCCTGCAGTGGCAGGCAGATACTTTACCACTGTGCCAGCTGGGAAGACAATATATATATGTGGATATACAGAGATATGTACACAGAAATATTTTTTCATATTTATTCTGGAGCTTTTGTTTTTGAGTCTTTCATTGCCAAACTACATGCTTAATGTTTACAACAGGTATTAGAAATTGAGAGTTTTTTAAAATTTCTGCTATTTTAGAGTAAAGTTGTAGATAATGTTTCAAACCATTATCAAAAAATGCAGAACAAACTTTTCTGTATATAAACCAGGCATAAAACAAAGCACCACTTATACTTGTGTATGTCAGAAAAGTTTTTAAGTATAAATGTCAATAATTGAATTATTCAGTCCTTTAAGGAGCATGATGTTCAAGGTTACTATTTTCCTTTGTGAGGGAAGAATAAGGTAGCAATGACTTACAGATACACTTCAGATATTGATCCCCTTACGTGTCTTCACAGACTTCCCATGATTACTCCTATCATAGTATATATTCTAGCACATCACTTCCATGTCTACTAGGTTTGCTAGATTATAAACCTCTACAGAAAATGAATGGTATTTTAGTTACCTTGTCTATCTGTTATCTGGCACCAGTCTTGGGATTTAGTAACAACTAGGGAAATAACACACAAATAATCGATTAAATAAAGTCATATGTTATGACAATTTCAGTTATGAAGACTTCAAATGGTACCATATAAAAGTTGATGTATTATTTATGTCCAAAATCTGAAATATTGCAAATCTCCTCAAATTAAAAATTCATGAGAATAACATCATTTCAAAGTAAAATTTTCACAGTATGTTTATTACTGCCAGCTTGGCTGCTATTTAGAAGCGCTCACTCGGTAGGACTCGAGTCTGCACGGTGCTTTACCAAGGCCAGCCTTCCTTGGCAGAGATCAGATTACATTGTGTCTCCCCAGGCCACAACCCCTCGGTTCCTTCAGCCTGCCACAGTCTGGTCAGCTGCTTCGTCTACTGGTCACCGCCTCCTTCCTGACTTTTCAGATGGTGGGCCAATTACTGCAAATCGGCTTCTTCCTAAGAAGACACATTATGCAAATATGGAGCTCCCTTCCTCATGCTTCTATTCACTGGTATCCTGCCCCTTGTCTTGGCCACCTCAACTGCTTTGAATCCCAATTCTTTGCCCCTCCATCCCTTTATCATTGCTGCCAGCTTTTCTCATCTTCTCAGTCTCTTAAATGACCCTTTCTGTCACCTTCTGGGAGAAGGCAATGGCACCCCACTCCAGTACTCCTGCCTGGAAAATCCCATGGACAGAGGAGCCTGGTAGGCTGCAGTGCATGGGGTCGCTAAGGACACGACTGAGCGACTTCACTTTCCCTTTTCACTTTCACACATTGAAGGAAACTGCACCCCACTCCAGTGTTCTTGCCTGGAGAATCACAGGGACGGGGGAGCCTGGTGGGCTGCCGTCTATGGGGTCGCACAGAGTCGGACACGACTGAAGCGACTTAGCAGCAGTAGCAGTCACCTTCTGAGCCTCTGGAACCTCTGAATCTGCAAAGATTTCTAGGAGGAAAAATGGGACAAAGTACTATTGGCTAGTTTCCTTTTCCTGGTGTCCTTATTTCTAAATCCTCTGTAACTTTGATAGCTTGCAGATGCCTAAAAAGATATTTTAAAATATACTTGCATCAGTATTTATTTATTATAGCACTGTGTTTTCTCCTACTACCTAATAAACTTCTCATCTCTTGGTTCAAATCCTATCTTGTATATAAAGTTCTTTTAGTCACAGTCTTTGGATCTCCTTTAGTCTTTGCTTTCTATCTACTCACTCAATCCTCACTCTTTCAATTTAATGCTGCAACAGGGAAACTTGAATGGGAAAACCATACACCTCATCGTGATGGCTGTCCCGGACTTGTCTTATCCAAATGTTTGCCACCTTTCCAAGCCTTTAAGATCATTTTTTCACTGTTCTTCACCTGATCATGAAGCCAATTTGTTTTAAGGTGAAGTTTCTGACAGCATTTCATTTACAGGGCCAGTTTTGTAGATCTCATAGTAGGTAGCAGGAGCTACTACAACAGGCAGACCTTGAATTTCCAGAAGGTTAACACCATAGGAGCTAAATTCTTACTCGCATTTCATTTGCATGGGACTTGGAAACTCCCCAGGGCAGTTCCCCTCTGACTGTGACTCATGGGTCTAGTCACCTCCCTCCTGCTCATATCATCTGTCATCTACACCCTCCATGTTTTGGCCGGAAAAGTCAGGGCTACAGGAATCCATGCTTTTTTTTTTTTTTTGGTAAAGCTAGCCCTGAAAGTGATTTATGAAACTCCTCTTTTAAAATTATGATTATTAATCATAGGGCTCTCGATGTATGAGGCTTAGGAAATAAGTGAGTAAACATTCTGTATCACAGGCCATGTTCTAGATAAATCCATGAATGTGACAGCTGGAAGGAGCTTTAACTTTATGTGGAGAGGGCATTAAAACAGAGAGAGGACTTAAAAATATCGTCTGACTTTTCAGTGCTGCCTTCTCACTCACTTTTGTGTTCCCGTTAGCATGCAGTTTTACTAAAAGGCATCAAGTCCAAGAGAAAGAGTCTGTGTTACTGGGAGAAATCTAAATTTCCAACGAATAATAGATGACTCAACTCTCTTTATATTTTGGTGTATGTTAATACAAAATATTTAAATTTTTCTGAGGCATTCCTTATAATTAAACACTTAATTTCCTCAGATTTTTCAATAGACTAATCAAAGCATGAATAATTATCAGTAAGTTAAAGTAAAAAAAAAATTCTTAAAAAGTCTGTGTATTTGATGAATATGTTTAAGGATTCAGAAATGAGAATAGAATCTATTTATTCTATAATATAATTGGTAAGAGTTGAAAAAAATGGGTGTGATTAATATTATATTTTGACCACATGGTTAATTATGTAAAATAAATGACTGGAGGCCAATTTGCCCTCAGTGGAGTTGTAGTGACAAAGTACCCTTCAGCGACTTGGCATTCAGCCTATGAATTTAGGGCTGACCTTCATGCCTGTTTTGGCCACCAATTCTTACATGTCAAAGTCCAGTTTTCATATGTACTTAACATTATGTCGCATTTCTAACTAGAGGGCATAGCTGGGAGATTAACTCAATGTTTTATTTTGAGCACATTTATTCTGTCTTGTTTTCCCCCTTGTGTCCCCCTTTCCTTCCTTTTATTTCTACTCAACCTGAAAGTATTAGTTTAATTCCTTACTGCTTCTTGTTTGGAGCATGTCTATGTCAATGATTAAATTTATCATTGAATTATATATTATATTATATAGATTGCTTCATGGGCACATGCATGTTGAATCTTAGGCATAGTTCTTTATCCTCAAGAACATAAGCACTTGACTCAAGCCATCTATGTATGTGTGTGCATGTACATATGTGTGTGAATATAGATACATATATGTGTATACATATACATATTTTACATACACATGCAGATAAACCCATATGATGTTATAAATTGAACAGGAAGAAATTAATAACATTTTACTCTCATGTGTTTTTCCTTTTATTTTAGTTTGGAGTCGGTGTAACATGGTCACAGATAATGATGAACCCTGATAAAACTGTGGGGGAGGGGAAGGAATCTGGACTTCGAATGAGTGATGTACTATAGAATTGGCAGAAACTGACTTATCTGAGTATCTTTATTCATATTATATTGAGTGAGGAGCATAAGGGGTATCAGGGCTTAATTTAAGTGTAGATGAATAATAAGGAATCTATAGAAAAGTTAACAATCTCCAATAGTGAGTGTGAAAATATATAAAACTTAAGAGACCCACACTCTCATTTGGGTACTCGTTGCTTACATGTTTGGCTGAGAAAATAAGAAACAAAAGGAGAGAAAGAACCATTTTCTTTGGCTATTTTTTTTTTTCTATCTGCTATTTCTCTGTTGTTATTATTTGGTAGCCTGCCCTATGTGTGTTTTTTCCTCACTAAAGTTTACAAAAGTCCATTACAGTTTTGATGCAATTTAACAAAATTGCATGCAATTTTATCTCACTTATTGTATATATCATGAATTACATAATGACAAAAAATGAGTTGACATTTCTCTTGATGGCAACAGTATATTTACTATCATATCTTTGTGGTATATTTCAACAATTATATTAGAAAGAACATTTGGTGCAATCTGTTTCAGGAAGTTAATTTGAAAGATAGGTTAGCAAAGAATACCAGTCAGTTGGTTCTGACAGCATTTGTCCCCAGAACCTCTATTTGAAGGGCAGCCTCACCAAAGGTCCTGTTTTTCTGTTCTTGATACCACTTTTGTAAAATCCATTAACACTCATCAAATTAAGAACATGAAAGGAGGAAGAGGTACTCAGTCCTTTTGTCTAGGGAGTCAGAAGAGTCAGAAGGGAAAACAAGCCAGGGAAAAGTTGGATTTGTGTAACTTGGACTAAATTCTGTATGAGCAAACCCAGGACTCACAACTGCTTTTTCTCCATCGACAGAAGAGGCCAAGCCTGCTCCATAAACAACCTCTGGGTGCTAAGATGCAATTCCCAGGATATCTTCCTGAATATTAAAAGAAATTATGCCCTCAAGTGGCTTTATATGATGCCCAAGCTAAGTGCTCCTTATGAGGCTAAAGGAAATTGTAAATACCTTGAATCAAGTGACTTTTATTAATTATGTAAGAATCCACTGTAAAATTTTTTTAAAAGATTAATGTAATGAAAAAAAGATATAAGACCCCATAATAAAGTAGTTAAAATAGAAGTTTGTTTCTCAGAAATGTCTGCCTAGTCCATCAGAAAGAGCTGGGCAGTTTGCCCCACAAGTTTGTTAAGGGTCTCAAGTTCCTTCCATATTATTACTGCAAAATCCCCTAGATTGTTGCTCTTATCTGCGCAGTTCAGAGTGTGCACTGCAACACTTATGCTTCAGACCATGGGAAGGGGAAGACGTCAAAGTTCAAGGAGAGGCTTCTTTTAGAGTCTGAGATTACTATGTTGCTCATGTCTTTTCCACACACTTTTCATTGTTCCAAGCCTAGTTGCTTCATCCTATCTAGCTGCAAGTTCAATGGAGGAAAGATAGTGGCCTGACTTAGAAGAAGGAACAATTTTTGAGGGATTGCCTTTTTCCACAGCACATCTGTATATTACTTCCCTATCGCCAACCTCTTCCATCCCAGTTAAATGTCTATCACCATTTGAGAACACACAGGGAGCGCTGATGGTTTCCCTTGAATGGAGTAACTGACAATCTAACTGTAGGTCAAAGAATTCCTATCTGCCTCTGTATGTGTCAGTGTCTAGAATCAGAGCTGTGACTCCTCTTCTCTCATCAATGTCAAAAAGTCTACAAACTAGCTCACAACATTGTAACACAGACTGGACACATTCTTCATAAAGTATGAGTTTGTCTTGCTATCCAAACAGTGGGGTGTGTAACGCTGTCAGGAACATGGAAAGCAGTGGGGTTTAAGGCTGGTAACAGATTTTCAGGCTTCAGACACTGAGATGTATTTCAAAATTCATAACATAATTGATTTAAAAATTAGAATTCTTGAATAAAATAATAAACCAAGTGTTTAAAATGATTAATGACCAAAAAAATCACTAAAACTACTCAAGTGGCAAGCAGAATAACTTGATCTGTATTAAATTCTTGTCAGAGGTTGTGATGTGATCAATTTTTTACCAAAAATGCCCCTGTAAATTGCCATGTGATTAAACCAGAATCATTTATTTACAAATTCTAATTTGGAAGACATCTAGCATATGTTTTCCAGTCTATTTAATTTCCCTAAGTACTCTCTTGGACTTTTTAGTATTAACAAGATATTTTTTTCATTTTATCTTATAGCCTTGAATAATTTTTCCATAATAAAAATAATTAATGGGTCTAAGTGGAGAGTGTGTGCATATGCCCTATATGAATATCACCGATACAGCAGCTGTATTTCACCCAAGCTAAAGGCTTCCCTGAAGAACAGAGAGATTTCCTGCATAGATTTACTTGAAAAGCCAAAGCAACATTAGTGAGCCTCCATTGAGTTCTGTGCAAGGATACACAGTATATTAAATATTTTGTGAAGAATTCTTCAACCAGTCTCTCTGTGCTCACATATGTCTTCTCATCTGTCAGAAAAATCTCTTGACTGCTTGCCAGTCTTTTTCTTACGGTCCCTGGGTAACCAGGAGAAATAAAGATAAAATACCTGTGTCAGATACCTAAGCCAGCTTTATCTTATAGTCCTGCAGCCAAGTCAAGCTTATAAATCCTCCCTCCATAAACATCCCTGGTCGGCCTTCTCTTCCATGGACCCACTGTCCCGTTCAGCTGATGAGTCGGTCTACTATGCCAGGGAAATGACAGCTTTAGAAAGGACAGCTGGGCAAGCAAAGCATCATCGTTTCTGTGAAGTCTCCCTTGTCTGGATGCTTTGTGATTATTTGTTTGGTCCAGAGAAAACTTGAGGTGGAAGTAGGAAAACATCATCATATGAAAGGGAAGGGGAAGGCAGGGTGGAAAAGAAACCTGTCACTATAGGCATGACCCACTGGCCTTCATCTGATTGTGTGTGTGTGTGTGTGTGTGTGTGTGTGTGTGTGTGTGCACGCATTTAGGAAGCTTTTAGCTTGAATTCAGTTAATGGTATAACTGTAGGAATTAAGTTCAGCGAAAAAGGTAATTCACTAGCAAAGAATTCTCTGTACTAAGTCGTATTCTGTTACTGATTTTCGTCAGTGGTAAAATGTGCACAGGGCTGTGTTTAGTGCCACTATATTAAATACTTATATATCTTCCCCTTTAAGACACAAGGCAGGATTGCAATTCTTTTTTTTTTTTTAATTGTTTTTGGTTGTGCTGGGTCTTCATTGCTGTGCATGGGCTTTCTCCGATTCCAGTGAACAGGGGCTACTCTCTAGTTGCAGGTGTGGGCCTCTCGTTGCCACGGCTTCTCTTGTTGCAGACAAGGGCTCTAGGTGTGCAGGCTTCAGTAGTTGCAATATGTGTGCTTGGCAGTTGTGGCACATGGGCTTAGGTGTCCCACAGCATGTAAGATCTTCCCACACCAGGGATAGAACTTATGTCCCCTGCATTGGCAGGCAGATTCTTAACCACTGGACCACTAGGGAAGTCTTAGGATTGCATTTCTTATGCGTTTAAAATTAGCAAGCCTATCATGACTTTCTTTGATCAGTAAGATAGGAGAAGCCAAGGCACATGATTCTTTGATACCCAATGCTTAAAAGACTCTGCTCATGCTCTGCAAGAAGCTTTTACTTTTTTCCCACACTATTTCCACAGACAAAAGGACCATGACTTTAGCTTCCTTTCCCTCACAAATCTCTAGAAGAGATTTCAGCCCAACCAAGGATTTCTTTATTTACACCCGTTGCCAGTCTGTCTCACTGCCCCATCTCTGGGGTGTTAGAGAATCAGCGACTCAGAGAACACTTCAGTTGGTTTTACATCAAGCTCTGCTGGTAAAGGTAAAGGCAGTCACCGCAGTCAAAGTTTTAAGCATATCCCAAAACACTGGTGTCCTGTGACTTAGCGTGTGATTGACTACAGAGAAATAGCTGTGATTTCAATTTGAGTCTTTATGGCCATTTTGAGAAGCAGAAGAAATAAAGTCATCAAATGGGGTACAGAGAAAAATGTATGCACTTGGTCCAGGACAGAACAAATTGAAATGTAGACATGTCAGGTCACAAAATAATTATAAATAGTAGGCAGGAAACGGCACAGGTGGAGTACAGCATAGGAAGTCAGGTAATGAGGGGATTTAATTGCCCAAGGATGCACTATGTGAAAAAAAATAAAGTGTGAATACTTGAACATGACAGTCATTACAGAGAATTGCAAAGTGGCTTGTAGCATATATCAATATATGTCATGCAAGATTCATTACTTTTATTTTTTATGAGAAAGGAATAACAAGGTGTTTACTAAGCTTTCTGATTCTAAAATAAAATATAGGTGATTGGGCCACAAAGTTCAAGAGTGTCTTCCCAAAAGAGAGGAAATCTATTTCCTCCTTGAAGGATAGGAAGCCTAATACAGGTAAAGAATCAAGAAGTAGAATGACCAAAATTGTAGTAGTTGAAAAGCCCAAGATGTTTTTGTAGTTAAAATGTTAATGCTAATTGATTGAGTGCTTCCTGTCTGTGAAGCAATGAAGTACACATTTTGCATGGATTAATCCTCTTAAGTTTCTAAACTCAATGAGGTAGGTTCTCTACTCCCATTTTATAGGTGTGAAATTTAAGACAAAGTGAGGTTAAGTTACTTGTGCAAAGGTAGAGTTGTAACTGGAATCCCTAATTTAGCTACTGTGTTATATTTCATTTGACAAGCTTAAAGGGAGTTTCTTCTAAGGGACAACTGAATATAATGATGGAAAGTGAGAGTGAAGTCAGCTGATAGGAAAACCTCAAATGCCAGCCTAAAGAGTTTGGGCAAATTCAAAAGATATTAAATTTGCTTCAAGATAACCTGTTCTTATTGAGAGGGGAAAGTGTTAACAAAAACTAAAAAAGATAGCTTATAGCAAAAGACATTTTGCATACAAGCATAGATATACAGACCTAGCACTGGCAATGCATGTTGAGGTTAATCAAACCGAAATTGAGTTAAAGACCTCTTACCCCAAACTTAGAAGTCCTTAAATTTTGAAATGGATGATTCTATCCTCTGAATTGGTTATGAATCCCTGGGGGATCTTATTTCCAAATGCAAGGAAATTGCATCAAATTGTCTCTAGCAGGATTAAGATGTTACTTTTTCATTATCCACTAATTGGTTTAGATAGGATGTATTAAGAGTGTGTTCCCCCCATAACTAGTATATCCCCTTTCTGATATTAATTTTTTTTTTCTTAATTTTTTGGAAGAATCTAGATGTATATACAACTATGGAAAATAATTGTCTGCTATAAGAAAAATGCCATCTGTTTTCTCGATGTTCAATATTTCTGATTTTAAATGCAAACAAACTCTCTGGATTACCTTATAGAATATGGTTCTCAGTAATTGGAGTTTTCTATGCAGCCATACTAAAGATAACACTTATTGTGCTGCTCATAAGGAGATTAGAAAGGATGGCAGGCCCTCTTATTCTAATACTGCCTTTCCAGTCTAGAAGCATGCATTCTGCCAAAATTGGGTCATTTGTAGAGAAATGTATGGACCTCAAGACTGTCATACAGAGTGAAGTCAGTCAGAAGGAGAAAAACTAATATTGTATGTTAATGCATAGATGTGGAATCTAGAACAATGGCATCCACGATCTTATTTGGAAAACAGAAATAGAGGCTCAGACATAGAGAACAAATGGATGGACACCAAGGGAGGAAGGCGGGAGTTGGGATTGACTGGGATCTAAATTGGAAGGAAATCCAAAAAAGAGGAAATCCAGGTGTGTGTCTAACTGATTCCCTTTGCTGTACAGAAGAAACGAGCACAGCATTATAAAACAACTGCTCCAGTGGGAATTAACTTAAAAAAGCAGCATCACCCTCACCTGGAGCTAGAAGAAGGGGACATTCTCCAGCCTTCTGACCACTTTCTTTTAGGGCAATCTCCTTTCACATCTGCCTGTCCCTGACCGTATGTAGGAGATTCTTGCTGGAACTTCTCAAACAGGGCTGACCAGGGCTGAGAGGGGCCAATATTCCTCTTCGAAGGATCTGCTCTCGGATAGTCTTTTGTAATGGGGAGTGTGATAATTTTCTCCTCTGGATTTTTTTGTTGTTGTTGGCTTTTTTTCCACTTCTGTGGCACCTTGGGAAAAAAAAAAACAAAAAACAGTCTCGGACTTTTTGAATTTGAGAAACTCAAAATAGTATGGTGAAAAGATTCATAATTATACCTATCTCTCAGAGCATAATGACTTAATTAATATACCCTTCATGAGACTTTGTGCTGTTGGAAGTACACAGCTGCACCGGCTGATAGAAATTAAGGTGATGTCGTGAAGTGCAGAAACATGAGTGTTTTGATTGTGTGTGTGTTTTAAATGTTTAACATAGATTTTCCCCCCCTTCCTTTTGGTTTAATTTCTGCACAGAAAACTCCTCCTCCTTTTCATTGGCCTGTAGATGATAAATGGGGAGGACAAAGGTTTGCAAAGTTGAAGCTACTAAACTTGCTGTTGACAAAGATCAACCATAACTGGATATTTCTGGCTAACAGCCATGCATTTTATTCTATTTTTTTCTATTTTGCTCAATTATTCATCTAAGAATATTTCAAAGTGGCTTTGGAGTAGGTGTTTTATTGTGTACCCCCACCTCCGTGGATTCTTAGGGGCCATACATTTCACTTTTAGAAACTTTCTTCCTAAATTTATTCTCTACCTTCTTTAAAAAATGTTACTATATCACACAGTATTTCTAAGTGTCTTTTGATTATTAGAAGTAAGAACTGCTTCTGCTGGGGCCATTAAGGCTTCGTATCAGAATACCTATCTATCAGTTAATCTCAACCAAACACGTGGAGCGCTTCTGATGGAGGTAAGTTGAGTTGAAGCAGCTATCCCGAGGCTGAGGCAGACACTGAGCATGAACATGCCCCACCAGCCACCTTATGCTCAAAACGTTCAGGATGGGGGCAGGTATATGATGCCAATGCTTTTTCCTAGTAAACAAAATGCACGCGCTGACAATGTGGGTGGCAAGAAATCAGGAAAAGCCCAATCTAGCAATCTGATAGAACTGAGAGAAAAATGCTCAAATTAAAGATCATTTTAAACCAAATGTTGAGTCAAGATGTTTCAAAAATTACTGAGAAATAAGTTCAGTGGAGAATTGAGTCTTGGGGCTGCTGCTGGTTGTAGAATTTTAGTTTGTTTTGTGTTGGGTAAAGAAGTTTAAACAATTTAGTTTCATCACATTCATGTTTTTCATGAACATTTCAAGAACAATTGAGGAAGTGCAGAACAAAATAGATAAGAGCCACTTCCATCACAGATCCATGAGAATAAATGAGACAACATGTTTAGTGGCTTAAATAATTTCATGTCAAAAATCCATAGAAATTATAGTCAAAGGTCCAAAACAACAATATAGATACAGCTGATATTTTCTGAAACTTTTTAACCACCAGAGGCTCCAAACGTAACGTGCATAAATCAGACCTTAAATGCCACAAAGAAATAAATGTAAAGTGTTGAAATTAGCAGGTGGTAAGTCTGACACCCAGATGCAGCCCTCCCTCAGGAGACAGGATGGTGGTGTTGGGATCCTGGTTTTGCCAGGTACTAGCTGTGAGGGTGTGGTTCAGTGGGCTGTGACCTCTAGCATGGCACAAAGCGCTTCCCTGAAGGCTGTGCTAAAATACTTAACCAAACACTCCCTTGGCTTCCACCTGTCCTAGGCAGTGTCCCTAAAGTTGACCCCAGGCCTCACTCTGAGCCTTTGCTCAAGATAATGCCATGCTGCCCAACTGCAAAATGTGGTTTTTTCCCAATCCACATTGCTACACGATTGAATTAACTTTCCACTCACCTCCCTTCTGTAATTTCCCATTTTACCAATACCCCATTTCTGATTCATCCTTCATCTTAGCTGGAGTTGAGCTCAGTTTATCCTGGAGTCTCTTCCTAATTTCAGTAGCCTAGTAAAAATCCCTCTTGCTGTCCTTAATAAGCATCTGGTGCTTTTCTGTTTGATAGCTTTATTTTCTTTTTCCTAAGTGGAGTATAATTGTTTTAAAATGTTGTGTTAGTCTCTGCTGAACAACAACATGGATCAGCTAAAAGGATATTAATATATATACATCCCTTTCCTCTTGAGCTGCCTACCAACACCCCATCCCATCACTTTGGGTCATCCCAGAGCAACGAGCTGACCACCCTGTGATATACAGCAGGTTCACATTACCTATTCCATTTTTTTGTTTGTTTTTTATTAATTTTTTCCATTGGAGAAAAATTAATTTACAGTGTTGTATTTTTTCTGCCAAACAAAAAAGCAAATCAGTCATAATCATACGTATATATCCTCCTTCTTGAACTTCCCTCCCCTCCCCCCAGCCGACCCCTCTAGGTCATCATGGAGAACCAGGCTGGGCTCCCTGTGTTTTACGGCAGCTTCTCACCACCTCCAGCTGTCTAATTTTACACAGGCCAATGCTATCTTCTCTGTCAATCCCATTCTCTCCTTCAGCCACTGTGTCCCCAAGTCTGTTCACTACATTTGCATCTCCATTCTTTCCCTGCAAATAGGTTTTTCATCAATACTATTTTTCTATATTCTATGCATGTACATTAATATACAATACTTGTTTTTCTATTTCTGACATTTTACTCTGTATAGCAGGCTCTAGTTTCATCCACCTCGCTAGAATTGACTCAGATTTACTCTTCTTTATGTTTGAGTAGTATTCCACTGTATATATGTACCACAACTTCTTTATCCATTCATCTGTCAATGGAAATCTGGGTTGCTTCCATGTCCTGGCTATTGTAAATAGTGCTACATTGAGCACTGGGTTACATGTGTGTATTAGGATTGTGATTTTCTCAGGATATATGCCAAAGTAGTGGGATTGCCGGGTTATATCATAGATTTATTCCTAGATTTTTACAGAATCTCCATACTGTTTCCCATAATGGCTGTTTCAGTTTACTTTCACACCAACAGTGTAAGAAGATTTCCTTTTCTCCACACCCTCTCCAGTAATTATTTTTGTATATTTTTTGATGATGATCATTCTGACTGGGGTGAGGTGATACCTCACTGAAGTTTTGACTTCCAGCTTTCTAATAATTAGTGATGTTGAGCATCTTTTCCTATGTGTATGGGTCATCTGTACTTATTTGGAGAAATGTCTGTTTTGGTCTTCTACCTGTTTTTTGATTAAGCTATTTGTTTTTCTGATATTGAGCTGTATGAGCTGCTTATATATTCTGCCAATTAATCTGTTGTCAGTTGTCTTGATTGTAATTATTTTCTCCCACTCTGAGGGGTGTGTTTTAATCTTGTTTAATGTTTCAAGAACAGGAGCTGACTGTGGCTAAGATTACGAACTCCTTATTGGCAAATTCAGACTTAAATTGAAGAAAGTAGGGAAAACCACTAGACCATTCAGGTATGACCTAAATCAAATCCCTTATGATTATACAGCAGAAGTGACAGATTCAAGGGATTAGATCTGATAGATAGGGTGCAAGAAGAACTATGGGCGGAGGTTCATGACATTCTACAGAAGGTTGTGATGGCCCCAAGAAAAAGAAATGTAAAAAGGCAAAAATGGTTGTCTGAGGAGGGCTTACAAATAGCTAAGAAAAGAAGAGAAGTGAAAGGCAAAGGAGAAAAGGAAAGATATACTCATCTGAATGCAGAGTTCCAAAGAATAGCAAAGAGAGAAAAGAAAGCCTTCCACAGTGATTAATGCAAAGAAATAGAGGAAAACAATAGAATGGGAAAGACTAGAGATCCTTCATGAAAATTGAGATATCAAGGGAAAATTTCATGCAAAGATGGGAACAATAAAGGACAGAAATTGTATGGACCTAACAGAAGCAGAAGATATTAAGAAGAGGTGGCAAGAATACACAAAAGAACTGTGCAAAAAAGATCTTCATGACCCATATAACCATGATGGTGTGATCACTTACCAAGAGCCAGACATCCTGGGATGTGAAGTCAGGTGGGCCTTAGGAAGCATCACTACAAACAAAGCTAGTGGAGGTGATGGAATTCCAGTTGAACTATTTCAAATCCAAAAAGATGATGCTGTGAAAGTACTACACCCAATATGCCAGAAATTTGGAAAACTCAGCAGTGGCCATGGGACTGGAAAAGGTCAGTTTTCATTCTGACCCCAAAGAAAGGCAATGCCAAAGAATGCTCAAACTACCACACAATTGCACTCATCTCACACGCTAGTAAACTAATGCTCAAAATTCTCCAAGCCAGGCTTCAACAGTACTTGAACCATGAACTTCCAGATGTTCAGGCTGGTTTTAGGAAAGGCAGAGTAAACAGAAATCAAATTGCCAACATCCACTGGATCATCAAAATAGAGAGAGAGAGCTCCAGGAAAACATCTACTTATGCTTTGTTGACTATGCCAAAGCCTTCGACTATGTGGATCACAACAAACTGTGGAAAATTCTGAAAGAGATGGGAATACCAGACCACCTGACCTGCCTTCTGAGAAATCTGTATGCAGGTCAAGAAGCAACAGTTAGAATTGACAGTTAATTAGAATTCTGTCTAACAGAATCTAACAGTTAGAATTCTGATTCTGACAGTTAGAATCAGTCAGCAATAGACTGATTCCAAATCCGGAAAGGAGTATATTGTCCAGAAAGGCTGTATATTGTCACCCTGCTGATTTAACTTATATGCAGAGTACATCATGAGAAATGCTGGACTGGATGAAAGACAAACTGGAATCAAGATTGCCAAGAGAAATATCAATAACCTCAGATATGCAGATAACACCACCCTTATGGCAAAAAGCAAAGAAGAGCTAAAAAGGCTATTGATGAAAGTGAAAGAGGAGAGTGAAAAAGTTGGCTTAAAACTCAACTTTCAGAAATCATGGCATCTAGTTCCATTACTTCATAAATAGATGGGGAAACAATGGAAACAGTGACAGAATTTATTTTCTTGGGCTCCAAATTCACTGCAGATGATGACTGCAGCCATGAAATCAAAAGATGCTTGTTCCTTGGAAGAAAAGCTAAGACCAACTTAGATAGCATATTTAAAAGGAGAGATGTTATTTTGCCAACAAAGGTCCATCTAGTTAAAGCTATGTTTTTCCCTGTGGTCATGTACGGAAGTGAGAGTTGGACTCTAAAGAAAGTTGAATGCTGACGAATTGATGCTTTTGAACTGTGGTGTTGGAGAAGACTCTTGAGAGTCCTTGGACTGAAAGGAGATCCAACCAATCCATCTTAAAGGAAATTTGTCTTGAATATTCATTGGAAGAGCTGATGCTGAAGCTGAAACTCCAATACTTGGGCCAGCTGATGAGAAGAACTGACTCACTGGAAAAGAACCTGATGCTGTGACAGATTGAAGACAGGAGGAGTAGGGGACCACAGAGGATGAGATGGTAGGATGGCATCACCAACTCAATGGACATGAGTTTGAGTAATCGCCACGAATTGGTGATAGACAGGAAAAGCTGGCATGCTACAGTCCATGCGGTTGCAAAGAACTGGACACAATTGAGAAACTGAAATGAACTGAACTGAACTGAATGTTTCTTTTGCTTTTCAAATTATTTTAAATTTATTTAGGTCCTTTTGTTTATTTTTGTTTTCATTTCTATTAAGAAGTAGGTCAAAGAGGGTCTTGCTGTGATTTATGTCAAAGAATATATACTGCCTATGCTTTCTTCTGAGAGGTTTATTATTTCTGGCCTTACACTTAAGTCTTTAATCCATTTTAAGTTTATTTTTGTGTATGGTGATAGGAAGTATTTTAACTTCATTGTTTTGCAAATAGTTGTCCAGTTTTCCCTGCACCACTTATTGAAGGAGCTACCTTCTCTCCATTGTATATTCTTGCCTCCTTTGTCAAAGATAAGGTGTCCATAGGTGTGTGGATTTATCTCTGGGCTTTCTGTCCTATTCCATTAGTCTATATTTCTGTTTTTTGTGTCAGTACTATCCTGTCTTGATGACTATAAGTTTATAGTATAGTCTGAAGTCAGGAAAGTTGATTCCTCTAGTTTCACTTTTCTTTCTCAAGATTCCTTTAGCTATTTGGGTTTCTTTTTGTGTGCTTCCATACAGATTGTCTTGATGAAAGTGAAACAGGAGAGTGAAAAATTTGGCTTAAAGCTCAACATTCAGAAAACTCAGATCATGGCATCTGGTCCCATCACTTCATGGGAAATAGATGGGGAAACAATGGAAACAGTGGCTGACTTTATTGTTTTGGGCTCCAAAATCCCTGCAGATAGTGTTTGCAGCCATGAAGTTAAAAGACGCTTACTCCTTGGAAGGAAAGTTATGACCAATCTAGACAGCATATTAAAAAGCAGAGGCATTACTTTGCCCACAGAGGTCCATCGAGTCAAAACTATGGTTTTCCCAGTGGTCATGTATGGATGTGAGAGTTGACTATAAAGAAAGCTGAGCACCAAAGAATTGATGCTTTTGAACTGTGGTGTTGGAGAGGACTCTTGAGAGTCGCTTGGACTGCAAGGAGATCCAACCAGTCCATCCTAAAGGAGACCAGTCCTGGGTGTTCATTGGAAGGACTGATGCTGAAGCTGAAACTCCAATACTTTGGCCACTTGATGTGAAGAGCTGACTCATTTGTAAAGACCCTGATGCTGGGATAGATTGAGGTCAGGAGGAGAGGGGACGAAAGAGGATGAGATCGTTGGATGGCATCACTGACTCAATAGATATGGATTTGGGTGGACTCTGGGAGTTGGTGATGTACCAGGAGGCCTGGCGTGCTGTGGTTCATGGGGTCACAAGGAGTCGGATGCGACTGAACTGAACTGATACAGATTGTGAAAATTTTTGTTCTAGTTCTGTGAAAAATGCTATTGGTAGTTTTATAGGGATTTCATTGAATATGTGAGTAGTGCAGTTTTTGGTATATCTGGATAGTATAGTCATTTTCACAATATTGATTCTTCCAACACAAGAACATGGTATATCTTTTCATCTATTTATGTTATCTTTGATTTCTTTAATCAAAGATGAAAGAAATTGTCTAAGAGTTTCCTGCACACTTGCCTTTTGTCTCTAGATAGATTCATTCCTAGGTATCTTATTCATTTTTTTTTTTTTTGCAATGGTGTATGATATTATTTCCTTAATTTTTCATTTTGAATTTTCATTGTTAATATATAGGAATGCAAGGGATTTCTGTGTATTAGTTTTATATCCTACAACTTTATTATATTCATTGATTAGCTCTAGTAATTTTCTGATGACATCGTTAGGGTTTACTATATACAATACTATGTCATCTGCAAACAGTGAGAGTTTTAATTCTTCTTTTCCATTCTGAATTCCTTTCATTTCTGTTTCCTCTCTAATTGCCATGGCTAGGACTTCCAAAACTATGTTGAGTAATAGTGGTGAGAATGGACATCTTGTCTTGTTCCTGATCTTAGAGGAAATGCTTTCAGATTTCTACCGTTGAGAATAATGTTCACTGTGGTTTGTTATATATGGCCTTTCTTATGGCAGAGGATGAGATGGTTGGATGGTATCACTGACTGAATGGACATGAGTTTGAACAAAATCCAGGAGATAGTGAAGGTCAGGGAAGCCTGGTGTGCTGCAGTCCATGAGTTTGCAAAGAGTTTAACGTGACTTAGCAACAGGACAACAACAATACTGTTGAGGTAGTTTCCTCCTATGCCTATTTTATGGAGAGTTTTTACCATCAATGTATGCTGAATTTTGTTGAAAGCTTTCCCTTCGTCTATTGAAACAATCACATGTTTTTTATCTTTCAATTTGTTAATATAGTATATCACATTTATTTATTTGCATATGTAGAATAATTCTTGCATCCAGGTTGTATAGTCAGCATATATGATCATTTTAAAGTGTTGTTGGATTCTGTTTGCTAGAATTTTGTTGAGGATTTTTGCATCTTTGTTTGTCAGTGATATTGGCCTGTAATTTTCTTTTTTTGTGGTATCTTTGTCCTGTCTTGGTGTCAGGATGATGGTGGCCTGTTTGAATGAGTTAGGGAATTTTTCCTTCCTCTGAAGTTTTCTGGAAGAGTTGACCACCTCACACCATAGGTGTTAGCTCTTCTGTAAACATTTGGTAGAATTTGCCTGTGAAGCCATCTGAATCGGGGCTTTTGTTTGTTAGAAAATTTTTTTATCACAGTTTCAATTTCAGTGCTTGTGATCGAAGAAACAGACTTTCTGTTTCTTCCTGGTTCTGTCTTGGTAGGTTTTACTTTTCTAAGAATTTGTCCATTTCTTCCAAAGTTTCCATCATATTAGCATATAGTTGCTCATAGTAGTCTCTTATGATCTCTTGTTATTTCTGCATTGCCTGTTATGTCTTATTTTTCATTTCTAATTTCATTGATTTGAGACTTCTCCCTTTATTTCCTTAGTGAGTCTGGCTAATGTCAATTTTGTTTACCTTCTCTAAGAACCAGCTTTAAGTTTTATTGATGTTTGCTATTGTTTTCTTCATTTCTTTTTCACTTATTTCTGCTCTGAACTTTACTATTTCTTTCTTTCTTACTTTGAGATTTTTTGTTCTTCCTTTTCTAGTTGTTTTAGGTATAAGTTTAGGTTGTTAATTTGATGTTTTTCTTGTTTATTGAGGTCGGCTTGTATTGCTATAATCTTTTCTCTCAGCACCGCTTTTGCTGCATCCCATAGGTTTTGACTTGTCATGTTTTATTGGCATTTGTTTCTAGATATTTTTTATTTCCTCTTTGATTTATTCAGTGACTTCTTGGTTCTTCAGAAGAGTATTGCTTAGACGCCATGCGCTTGTGTTTGCAGTTATTTTTTCTATAGGTAATATATAATTTTAAAACATTGTAGTCAGAAAAAAAATGTTTGATACAATTTCATTTAAAAAAAAAATTATCAAAACTTGCTTTGTGACCTAAGATGTGATCTATCCTGGAAAATGTTCCATGTGTACTTGAAAAAAAAAAAAAAAAGTGATTTCTTTCTTTCTTTTTTTTTTTTTTTTTTTTTGGTGAAAAATCCTATAGATATCAATTAGATCTATCTGGGCCAATATATTATTTAAAATTTGTGCTCCCTTATTAATCTTCCGTCTGGATGATCTACCCATTGGTATAAGTGGAATGTTAAAGTCCCTCCCTATTACTGTGTTGCTGACATTTTCCTCTTTTGTAGTTGTCAGCATTTGCCTTGTGTGTTGAGATGCTCCTATATTAGGTGCATATATGTTTATAATTGTTATATCTTCTCAGATAGATCCTGTTATCATCATGTACTGTCCTTCCTTGTCTTTGGAAACACTTTATTTTAAAGTGTATATTATCCTATATGATGTTGTTCAGATGCTCATTTGTGTCTGACTCTTTGCAATCCCATGGACTATAGCATGTCAGACCTCTCATCCTTTATCATCTCCCAGAACTTGCTGAAATTCATGTCCATTGAGTTGGTGATGCCATCCAACCATCTCATCCTCTATCACTCCTTTCTCCTTTTTTCTTCAATCTGATATGAGTATTTTTTATCTGCTCTGAGTATTATTATTCCTGCTTTCTTTTGATATCCATTACGTGAAATGCACTTATCCCTTCCCTCACTTTCATTCTGTATGTGTCCCTAGGTCTCTTGTAGAAAGCATATATAAAGATCTTATTTTGTATCCATTCAACCAGTCTGGGTCTTTTATTTGGAGTATTTAGTCCCTTTACATTTAATTATTGACATGCATGATCCTATTATCATTTACTTTATAGTTTGGGTTTATTTTACAGGACTTTTCTTTCTCTTGTGTTTCCTGGCTACAGAGGTTCCTTCAGCACGTGTCGTTGTTGTTCAGTCCCTAAGTCATGTCCAATTCTTTGCAACCCTATGAACAGAGCATGCCAGGCTTCCCTGTCCTTAACTATCTCCTAGAGTTTGCTCAGACTCATGCCCATTGAGTAAGTGATGCCATCCAGCCATCTCATGCTCTATCACCCCCTTCTTCTCTTGCCTTCAATCTTTCCCAGCATCAAGGTCATGTCTAATGAGTTGACTCTTTGTATCAAGTGACCATAGTATTGGCTCTTCAACTTTAACATCAGTCCTTCAATAAGTATTCAGGGTTGATTTCTTTTAGGATTGACTGATTTGATCTCCTTGCAGCCCAGGCTATTCTCCAGAGTCTTCTCCAGCACCACGATTTGAAAGCATCAGTTCTTTGATGCTCTCTCTTCTTTGTGGTCCAACCCTCACATCCATACAGGACTACTAGGGAAAACATAGCTTTGACAATACAGATTTTTGTTGGCAAAGTGATGTCTCTGCTTTTTAATACCCTGTCTATGTTCGTCATAACTCTCCTTCCAAGAAGCAATTATCTTTTAATTTCATGGCTGCAGTCACTGTCTGCAGTGATTTTGGAGTGCAAGAAAATAAAATCTGTCACTGCTTCTTTTTCCCCACCTATTTGCCATGAAATGATGGGATGTCATGATCTTAATTTTTTGAATGCTGAGTTTTAAGCCAATTTTTTCACTCCATTTTCACCCTCCTCAAGAGGGTCTTTAGTTCCTCTTTACTTTATGCCATTAGAGTGGTATCATCTGCATATCTGAGGCTATTGATATTTCTCCCAACAATCTTGATTCCAGCTTGTGATTCATCCAGCCTGGCATTTCAGAAGATGTACTCTCTACATAAGTTAAATAAGCAAAGTGACAATATGAAGCCTTGGTGTATTCCTTTCCTGATTTTGTACCAGTCTGTTTTTCCATGTCCAGTTCTAACTGTTGCTTCTTGACCTGCATACAGTTTTCTCAGGAGACAGGCATATGTGAAACAAACAAACCCATATATGAAAATAAATTCCAAAAACTAGTCTAGCAAATATACAAAATTGAAAACATGGGGAAAAATACAATATAACTAAAGAGAACTATAAAAGTAGGAAAAATAGAGTAAAAGAAACGTACTTAAAAATATGAAATAGTAATTTGAAAAAAAATAAAAATTAAAGGAATTATTTAAAAGAACAAGACAGAAAAAATAAAAAGACATATCTATCTATCTATCTATCTATCTATCTATCTATCTATCTATCTATATATATAGAGAGAGAGAGAGAGAGAGAAGTATTAAGAAGAGTGTCTTCCTGATTCTTCCATTTTCCTCACCACACAGGGATTACCAGCAAATCTGCCTACTCAAGAAGTCCTCCACTATTTCTAGGAAGATCTCTGGACCTGCTGTGGGCCCTGTGGGGTCAGCGGAGACTCAGATCTGGTCTTATACCAGCGTGTACTTGCTTCCAAAGTCCACAGTCTCAGGCTAATTATGGGGATTTAGTCTGCTTCACCTTTGGTTGCAGGAGTGAATTCTCTTTTTCTTCTTTGGTCACACAGTCTGTGGAGCTCAGCTTGGTTTCGGCTCGGCCTCTGCTTGTAGGCCACCCTCCGGAGTCTTTCCCTACACAGACACAAGGGGTGAAAGAAACAGTTTATTAGGGCTCACTGCTCAGTCAAGCCAGGGAGAGCGAGTGGTTTGGGATACGCCGTCTGGGGGTGTAGGGAGTGCCTGCTGAGACCTATGGGGAGGCTCCACTGTCTGAAGCAGGTCGTGTGCTTCCCCAGGGGAGCTGGGCCCTAGTCATGGGTGCTTCAGCAGAGCCAAGCTGCACATGCCCCTAGGAAGGTGTGGGCAGTGACCTGGGCCTGCTCACACTTTGGTGGCAGCTGCGAGCCCTGATGTTGAGACCCCAGTGACCTCTGGCCCTCCATCTCTGGCACCAACACCAGCCCTGCAGACAGCCAAGCAGTTCACATTGCCCTCTCTGGGTTTGCAACCTGCAGTCATGAATTGTCCCGCCTCTGGTACCTGTGCCAGCTCTGGCGTATCCGTCTTTAGCGTCACAGACCACAGTCAGCTCATCCCACCTGTGGCACCTGCAAAAGCGGGGTCCTGCAATATGTGAGTGTGTGGAGTGAAAGGCTCCTGGATCCAGCGATCTCTTGCCTCTCTGGCAGGCCCAGGCTGCTCCCTAGGCTCCCTCAGCTGCATCACCCCAGCCCCTTCAGAATATCTTCATGACAGTCAACCCCAGCCAACTTCATGGAGCCTACCCCCAAATCCTGAGCCTCAGCACCCAGTCACGTCTCCCGTGGTGAGCATGCAAACAAGCATTTTGGGCTGGGAAGTGTTGGTGTGCAACATTCTCTGGTGAACTCTCTGTTTGCCTTCCAAGCTTCTGCTGCTGCGTTCCTCTCTGAAGTCCCCAAGCTTCCCCTTGCCCCAGCCCCTGAGGGAGTTTCCGAGACTACAGAAACTTTTCCTCCTTCTCACCTTCTTCCCTGGGGTACAGGTCCCTGCCCCGAGGTCTTTGTCTCTATTTTCCTATATCTTTGGCCCTATCTTGTTCTGTAGAGATTAGCTTGCCTTTTTTGGAAGTCTGGGGACTTCTGCCAATGTTCAGAAAGTGTTCTACAGGAGTTGTTACTCATGCAGATGCATTTTTTATATAATTGTGAGCAGGAAAGTGATGTCCCTGTCTTACCCCTCCACCATCTTGAAACTTCCCAGCTATCTATATTATAAATGGTAATATATATATATATATATGTCAGTCCTGATCTGCAAATTCACCTCCCCCTCCCCTCCCTCCCACATGTCTATTTTCTACATCTGCTTTCTGTCTCTTCCCTGCAAGTAAGTTTAACTATACCACATTTCTATAGTCAACATGCATGCTTTAATATGGAGAAGGCAATGGCACCCCACTCCAGTACTCTTTCCTGGAAAATCCCATGGATGGAGGAACCTGGTAGGCTGCAGTCCATGGGGTCGCCAAGAGTCAAACTCAACTGGGGAACTTCACTTTCACTTTTCACTTTCATGCATTGGAAAAGAAAATGGCAACCTACTCCAGTGTTCTTGCCTGGAGAATCCCAGAGATGGGGGAGCCTGGTGGACTGCCGTCTATGGGGTCGCACAGAGTCGGACACGACTGAAGCGACTTAGCAGCAGCAGCATGCTTTAATATATGATGTTTACTTTCCTCCTTCTAAATTGCTCACTCTGTATGACAGACTCTATCTAGGTTCATCCTTGTCCCTACAAATGACCCAGTTTCATTCCCTTTTATGGCTCAGTAATATTGCATTGTATATATGTCCCACATCTTCTCTATGCTTCAGTTTCCTTCCTCTAAAATGGTAATATTTACAATACCTTCCTCTCATTCTAATCATAAGGACTAATGAATAAATCTATAAAATGCCGTATAAAATTTTATTAAAATAATTTAAAAATTCCAGGAAATCCTTAGTAACCCTTTTGAAATTTAATATAATTTGGCCATCACAGCTCTACGTTGGTTGTCTAGATCTTCTGTCCTCAGCCCACTCTTTCAATGACATGATTCAGTGTCAGGTATGTCCAGCATTCTTCTCAATTAATCACTCTGACTTCTGCCTGTTATGTGCATTTCCACACCCTCTCTGATGAAGACACATCATGAAATCTTGAAGTCTTCCTCAGTGTACATTTCTTCACAGAATCCCACATCCCATTTCTCTTCAGTACTAAGCATTATCATCGCAGTCCTTCACACTGCTTATCACAGCGTGAGTGCACCCTTCGATGTCCTGGTGTTTCCAGAGCTCTGCTTTTCAGTTTACAAATATATACTGCCTTATAACAATACTATGAAACATATTTTTATTCTTTTACCAATGAAATACATAAAGAAACAAACTCTTAAATCATAAGCAGTTGAAAAAATTCACTTAGCATGCAAGTGGTGAGACCAGAGATTTGCCAGATACTCTTTCCTGGGTAGAAATCTGGCTTCATTACTTATCAGATGAGCGTTTTAAGCCAATTAATTATTTGGAACCTTTGTAAAAATGGGATAATAATATTTATTTCAGAGGCTGTTGTGATATCTGAAGACAATTGTATATAGAAAATACTTTGAAATTGTCTGTTCTATATAAAACTTTTAACAAATTGCTATAGACTGAATATACTTTTGTCCCACAAAATTAAAATGTTTGACACCTAATCTCCAAAGTGAGAAGATTGGAAGTTCATTAGGTCATGATGGAAAAGTGCTCTTGCGTGTAACTAGTGCCTTACAAAAGGGTTGGAGAAGGCTGCCCCTTCCACTACATAGGGACAGCAAGAAGGCAGCTGTGTAGACTGTAAACTATAAACTCAAATTTTGAAATTTTGCAAATCCAGTGCTCACAGAACTAATGAATAGGTAGATAAATAGACACAACCACTTGATAATTCATGTGATTTTCAAAAAGACTCTTGTTCTTTCCCCCCCATAACACCAATTCTCTGTACTTTTCAAGTGCCATATATCTTTATACAACTTCTGTTCAAAGATATCTCAAATAATATGAAAAGCTAAGCAAACATTTATTCATTTTAGTGCAATAATGATGAGTATTTGAATATAATGAAAAATATTTATTTATTGTATTGACCTCAGATACATTGATGAACTGTACATATTTATAGACAATAAATATAAAATACACATTAGAAGAACTAATAAGGAACTCCATTACAATTTACTAAAGTGGCAGAGTAGTGCAGTGATAGCAAGCATGAACTTTACATTCAGACCTTAATTTGAAGATTCTTCCAAGTACTCTTTTTTAAAATTAATTTTTATTGGAGTATAGTTGATTTACAATATTGTGTTAGCTTCTGCTATACAGCAAAGTGAATCAGTTATACATATACACACATCCACTCTTCCTTAGATTCTTTTCTCATGTAGGTCATTACAGAGTACTGAATTTAATTCTCTGTTCAGTGCAGTAGGGCCTTATTAGCTTTATACATAGTAGTGTGCACGCCAATCCCAATCTCCCAATTTATCCCTCCCCTTCCTTTCCCTCTTGGTATCTGTACATTTGTTTCTTACATCTATGATTCTACTTCTGTTTTGTGAATAGGTTCATTTGCCTCCAAGTACTCTTGGAATGGACTTGAGCTTATCCCTTTGCTATAACCACAGTATCTTCATCTAAATACTTGAGGTACTGATGGGCATATCAAAGGACTTTTCTGAAAATTAAATTAGGCACAGTTATTATATTTAATACTCACTACATGGTATTAAATTATTATATATTGTCCATTTGCTTCCCTGGAGGTCCAGACAGTAAAGAATCTGCCTGCAATGCAGGAGACCTGGGTTCGGTTCCTGGATTGGGAAAATCCCCTGGAGAAGGAAATGACAACCCACTCCAGTATTCTTGTCTGGAGAATTCTATGGCCAGAGGAGCTTGGCAGGTTATATTGCATGGGGTCGCAAAAAGTCAGACATGACTAAATGACTAAGACTTTACTTCTTCACTTCATATGCTCAAAGGATAAAATAATAAAAAATAAAATATAGAAATCATAAGCAATAATTGATAACTATTAGCAGTCTAGCTTATAGTACAAAGAATAGTTTTTCCTAAAGAAGCTTATAAGATATTTAGAAATATGAGATTACATACCTAAAGTAACATTTATTTTAAGATTCATATAAAACAATGAAGGTCAATTCATCATGTTTCTATGACTATTGGTCTTATTATGGTAGAGCCCAGGTATGTTGAAGAAGAACTGATATATAATAGGTTTCCAAACTTCAGTAATAGACTTATTTGCTATAAAAATGGCATAGTATTTTTAGAGTCCAAGAAACTCTGGATGGAGTACTGAGCTAGCCAAGATTCTGTTTCCCATCAGAAGAGATGCCCTTGGAACTGGGTTTTGGTTGACTATGATTAAGTGTCCATATGTCTGGAAGACAGACTATTTACAAATCGAAATATGTTCTCTTGGCACGTGGCCTTTCAGAGACGTATTGCTTAGAAGAGGCAGACTGATTATATACCAACTCACCTCATGAAGTGGCAGATCCCATGGTGATATCTACCATCACTGGCTCACAGCCCTGGACCTCAGACTTGTTAGTACTCCTGTTTGATGGGATTTGAAGATGCTAGCTAATGCCTAACAAAGCTCATTTGACCAGTGTTTAAGACTAGAGTGCCAACTAAACAATTCATAATGAACAGAAACGGAACTGCAAAGTATTCTGGAATCTTGCATAGAGAAACAGATTTATATTGATAGGAATAAAGATGGGATTCAGTATTTCAATATCTATCTCCCCTACTTCTTTATATATTCAGAACTCCAAATTCCAACTGGGTGTATGACCATCCAGCTAAACACTGCTGTGCTGCTTGGGTTGACCATGCATTTAAGTTCTTACCAGTGCTCCTATGGATGAACCTGATGAGAAACTCCCAAAGAAAGAATTAGTTATACCATGTAAAATCAGCTGGGCTGAACATATGGTCACAGGAGAAGCACTATACTCCAAAAGATGTCACGTACTAAGAGTGGCAAAGAAACAAGTTTTAAGAATTCTTGAGTCCTAGCCTTACATTCTTTATGTGGAAGGACTGCTTTGACGGAGAGGGAACTAGGCACCTGTCCTTTAAGCTACTAATACTTTGTTTGCCCCTTGTTACAAATAACCAAATCAGCTCCCTGACTAATACTCACATTGACACTCCATGTTCTTGAGATGATAACCTCTTGTCCACTCCATGTAGCAGTGGATGAGCCTTAGAGGGATTGAAGAGTCACATATGGAAGGATATGGAAAGAAAGGGCCATGCTGAGCAAAGCTCAAAGAGGAGATGAGTGTGGCATATGTAGAGAACAGTGTGGATTTACCATGCCTGAAACAATGAGGTTAATTTAGAAAGTAAAGTCAGACAAATGAGAGAGAATCACATTAATTATTAGCTAGATGATTTGATTAACTGAAGTATTCTGTTTTTCCATAATTCTAAGAAATTTTCAAGAAGCATATGTAATAAAGAAATTAAGAAATCCTTTGCAGAATTTCCATATTATTGTGACCTAATTTATTTATCTGTTGCCTTGTTTAACTACTTTGATGCTTCTAAGATATAAGCTCAGAGGCAGTATCTAGAAGCCCAAGGGGAAATGCAGGAGTAGAGATCTGTAAGAAACTCAGTTCCTTACAGCCCCTAGTAGGAAAACTGCTATATAAATCCCACCTAAAAAAAATCCCCAAACCAAAAAGAAAATACATTAAAAAAAAATACATGTGTGAGCTTCATGTACAAGTCTGAATGATTCATAATTTCAGATAGCTTCAGTCTGCTAATCATCCAAAATAAAATGTTTCCCTACTGACATTTAATCATATTCAAAAACAGCAGAGCTTAAAGCAATAGATAAAAATAGGAGGAAGGAATGAAGAATAAAAGGATCATAGATTAAAAATGTAGTTTTTGTAGATTTAGTTACCTCCCCTCTTTTTTCTTAAGCTGTCTTCTAAACAAAGCCATCTGGGTTGGAAAGATTTAGCATTTCTCTTTCTCTGCCTTTTTGAAGCCAGTACCTTATGATGTGGTTAGTTTATGTCCATTCAAGTCTCTACTTAACCTGCTCATGCTGGACAGGGTGATAAAACTTGGAAACCTGGTAAGTAGGACACTGCTTTGTCCCACCTCTCTTTTAAACTTACTGCTTTAAGATTATCTCCTAGTATAAATACTGCTTCCATTTTCTAAGTATAAGGTTTTAAATATTTGATAGCTATAAAAAGTGCTAAATGGGAACCAAGTGTTTATTGGAATTTGTGCTAGACTTGTACAGTTTATCTTATTTTAATTTTTTATTGAGGTATAGCTGATTTACAACATTTTGGTGCCTTCAAGTGTTCAGCAAAGTGATTAAGTTTTATGTATATCAGATATTTTCCCTTTTAGGTAATTATAAAATATTGAGTATAGTTCTCTCTGCTATGTAGTAGGTCGTCATTGGTTATCTATTTTATATATAGAAGTATGCTTACCTTAATTTCAAACTCATAATTTATCCCTCCCCTCCTTTCCCCTTTGGTTACCATAAGTTTATGCCTGTGACTCTATTTCTGCTCTGTATATAAGTTCATTTGTATCATTTTTTCTTTAGATTCCACACATAAGCAATATATGATATTTTGCTGTCTGATTTACTTAGAACAATAATGTAACAACATAGGTCTATCTATGTTGCTACAAATGACATTGTTTCATTCTTTTTTATGGTTAAGTAATATCCCTTTGTATAAGATCTTTATCTTTTATACATCTTTATCCACTCCTCTGCCAATGGACATTTAAGCTACTTCCATGTCTTGGCTATTATAAATGGTGCTGCTATGTCTATGACCATTGGAGTGAATGTATCTTTTCTTTTTTTCCCTTTTTTTAAACTTTTTATTTTATATTGAGTATAGTCGATTAACAATGTTGTAATAGTTTCAGGTGAACGACAAAGAGACTCAGCCATACATATGCACGTAACCATTCTTCCCCAAACTCTCCTCCCATCTACGCTTCTGCATAACTTTGAGCAGAGGTCCCTGTGGTTGTCCTTGTTGGTTATCCATTTCAAACACACAAGTGTAGGGGCTTCCTGGTGGCTCAGACGGCAATGCGCCTGACTGCAGTGCGGGGACCTGGGGCCGCTCCCCGGGTCGGGAAGATCCCCTGGAGAAGGAAATGACAATCCACCCCAGTACTCTTGCCTGCAAAGTTCCATGGATGGAGGAGCCTGGTAGGCTACAGTCCATGGGATCGCAAAGAGTCGGACACAACTGAGCAACTTCACTGACACTGACTGTGTGCACGTATCTTTTCAAGCTGTGGTTTTCTCCAGATATTTGCCCAGGAGTTGGATTGCTGAATCCTATGGTAGTTCTACTTTTAGATTTTATTTTTATTTTAAGGAGCTTCCATACTGTTCTCCAGGGCTTCCCTGGTGGTTCAGACTGTAAAGAATCTGCCTGCAAAGCAAGAGACCTGGGTTGGGAAGATCCCCTGGAGAAGGACATGGCAACCCACTTCAGTATTCTTGCCTGGAGAATTCCATGGACAGAGGAGCCTGGAGGGCTACAGTCACTGGGGTCACAAAGAGTCAGACACGACTGAGTGACTAACACACATACTGTTCTCCATAGTGGTTGCATCAATGTATATTCCCACCAACAGTGTAGGAGGATTCACTTTTCTCCATATCTTTCCCAACATTTATTATTTGTAGATTTTTTTTGATCTTCCAATTTATTCGTAGATTTTTGATGGTCGTTCTGAACAGTATAAGGTGATACCTCATTGTAATTTTTGTTTGCATTACTTCAAAAATTAGTGAAATTGAACATCTTTTAATACGTCTTCTTGGCCATCTGTACGTCTTCTTTGGACATATGTCTATTTAGCTCTTCTGTCCACTTCTGTACAATTTAAATTGTTTTATGATCTCAACTATTCTCATTTAATTCTTTTGAAATATTATCCCCATGTTGAGTAATTGTCCCAGGACCTCTCAGCTGGAATATAAACTGCTGGACTGAATGCCCAGTGTTTCTGATCTCAAAGCTTATGTTCCCCCACTTGTAATAAGTCTATGGTCTAACATTCACATACTTTCACTTTACTCCACTTTGAAATGTGCCACCGAATATAATTATCCTCAGTCATCTGATTAAGGATGTTTATATATGACTCTTCTCCATTCCCTACCTTCAGAAGCCTTCTCTTTTTAGGGGTTAGAGGCTAGCAGCTATGGGAGACATGGGCCAGTTTGAGGTTGAATATTATATAACCTTTATTTAATCAGGATCACTCTGGCTACTGTTTTGAGAATAGATTTGAGGAAGAAAAGGATAGAAACAGAAAGATGTGTTAAAAGGCTACTTCTGTGTCTCACATATGTAGCAATAGATGCAGTGAGAAGTATCAAGCATACAGATATATTTTGAAAAAAAAAAAAAAAAGATCTAACAGGTTTCCCTTTGAAAATTAAAAATTTTGATAGGAGAGAAAAAAAGGGATTAAAACAATTGCCTTTTGGTCTAGATACATGGATGGCTGCCATTAGCTGAGATTAGAAATTTCACGAAGTGTGTTGGAGGGTGCATGGGGGCCAATATGAATCAGGGGGTCAGTTTTGAACGTGTTAGATTTGAGATAGGACTTGCACATTCAGTTGGAGATGTTGAGTAAGGAGATAGATATGTAGTCTGCAGTTCAGGAAAGTGATCTAGGATGGATACATAAATTTGGAAAGCGTATAAATTAATATAAAGATAATATTTAAAACCGTTGGGCCAAATGAGATCATTTAGGGTATAAGCATAGTTAAAAGTGAAAAGAGAATCAGTGACTAAAATTTTAGTTGTTGTTCAGTTGCTCAGTCATGTCTGACTGTGCAACTCCATTGTCTGCAGCACACCAGGTCTCCCTGTCCCTCACCATCTCCCGGGATTTTCCCAAGTTCATGTTCATTGCATCGGTGATGCCATCCAGCCAACTCATCCTCTGACACCCTCTTCTCCTTCTGCCCTCAATCTTTCCCGGCATCAGGGACATTTTCAAAGAGTCGCTGTTCACATCAGATGACCAAAACGTTGGAACTTCAGCTTCAGCATCAGTCCTTCTGTCAGGGGAAGCACACTGACTGAAACGTCCTCCCTGGCCAGGCACCATAGTAACCATTTGCAGGAGTTGTTTTTCAACAGGAGGTCCTGGTAAGGAACACAGAACTAATAAGCCACCACCAAGCAGAAGAGTTTGGGAAAGGTCTAAAGGAGACACCACATGTCCGACCACCTCCCAGAATCCTCCTCTCTGGCATCCATCTTGGCTGGACAAGGCGTGCACCACCAGGAAGGACTCTGAGTCAGAAGGATTGGCTAAAGACGACCGGAAACTAATCCCACCACCATAAAACCCGAGACTGCCAGCCACGGGGCAGAGCCGTTCTCCTGGGTTCCCTCACCCTCCTGCTCTCCACCCGGGCGCCCTTTCCCAATAAAATCTCCTGCTTTGTCAGCACGTGTGTCTCCTCGGACAATTCATTTCTGAGTGTTAGAGAAGAGCTCAGTTTCGGGCCCTGGAAGGGTTCTCCCTTCCTGCAACACTTCCGGTGAGTATTCAGGGTATTCTAAGATTTTACACATATCAATAATAGACATTGTAGAGAATAGGAAGATGCTGTAAAGAAACTGCTTTGGTATATAGTGTATTTGAAATTAAATCCAGTAAAGTTTTGCATAAGGGGTTTTTATATTGACTGCATTCACTTTTAACAAATGTGTGCTCTAAGTAAACTTTTGTCGATGAGACACAACTTCTAAGTTCAATGATGATTTCAGGCAGCAAGAAATCATTAAATACTTACAGATCCTACAGATCTGCAAAATTAAAAAAAAAAAATCCCTACCCTCAAAAGAAATCAGTCCAGAAAAAGGAAAAAATGAAAAGAAAAGAAAGAAATAAACATAATATAAGAAATATTCATTTAAAAATTTAAAATTATCAAAGCATTATATTGTAAATGTAAGTCACATGCTATGCTCTAACACTCCTAAACTAATGTCCCCTCACCTTTTTTGTCTCATTCAAGGAGAGAAAACATGTTTGAAAATGTAGAGAAGAAGCCTTGCAATCACAAATGGAGTTCCTATCGCCTCCCCCTTTCCTAATTTAAAAGGCCCCTTGGGGGGGGGCGGCTCTGATGACCCTATAACATTTATATTTCACATGCAAGCAATTGACTTACAAAGGACATCTGGATAATGTGGCAGAGTCCAGGAGGAAACCTTAATTACTTTCTTTTATGAAACCAAATGACCTTCAACCCCAAACTACCCCTCTCTCCTCTATAAGTGAAAAGGAGCAAAATTATCTTAAATGATATTAGAAAGAAACTAACAAATGTTTCAGAAAATGAAATACATAGAATACCTTCCAAATGCTGGAAAGTTTTGGCAAAATGCCAAACAGATCTTTTGTGTAGCCTCTTACCTTTAAAACTACTGAGCCATATTCTGAAGCACTCAAAATGAAGAGGCTTGCTCTGAAAGGCCCAACAAAGCTTTATACCTTGGACACTCAAGTCTAGAGAGAATCAAAGATGCAGGTGTGGCCCTAAGCACATTGCCCAATTCAGATAAACACAGTAGAGATCTGTCCAGAAGTAGACTGCATCTGAGGCTCCCTGGAGAACAGATAGAGGACAGATAAACTCTATAATGAGTAAGTAGCCTGCCTATCTGACTCCATAGTGGATCAAGTAACAAAGCATGAGTAAGCATATAGCAAACTTGGGTAAAATAACCAACAAAACAAATATAACAGCTAAAATTATAATACAGATGCATCATACATTTTTAGTGAATGCAGATATGGACTCAGTGGAGGGTAATCTGGCATTACTCATCAATAGCTAAATTACTATTTTATATTATTATAAAATTTATGGTAATTTAAAATTATATTGATATATATTTATATTAATATATAATATATTCATATTAATATAAAAAGATTTGTATTACTATAAAATTATATTATTATAACTATTACTATATTACTATACATTTCTAAGAATTTGTCTTGAATATATAAATTTGCATGATGTAAACATTTAGTGAACAAGAATGCTTTTGAAATATGGCTCCTTAATGGTAAATATAACAAACAAAAATTTTTTAGAAACTACAAATAATTTAAATGATAACCCAGAAAAGAGAAATTAATATATAAATTTGATGATAGCTGTTATACAATCATTACAAAGAATGAGTTTATATGCTTCCAAAAAATATTAAGTGGAAAATACAATCAAGAATAAAAAGACTATGAAAAAGAATGTATATATATATAACTAAATCAATTTGCTCTAGAGCAGTAAGGAACACAACATTGTAAATCAACAAAATATAAAAAGTAAAAATGCAAATGTGGTGACCTAGGTGGGAAGGAAATCCAGAAAAGGGAGTGGCCAACTGACTGTACAGGAGAAACCAACACAGCTTTGTAAAGCAATTATACTACAATAAAATTAATTTAGAAATAAAATTAGATGTTCAAGATATAATAAAAATAAATAGCAAAAGAGAAAAAAATTAAACTATTAACAAACAGTCATATACATGAAGGGCTTGCCTGGTGGCTCAGTGGTAAAGAATCTGCCAGCAACGCAGGAGATGCAGGTTCCATCCTGGGTCAGGAAGATGCCCTGAAGGCGGGCATGGCAACCCACTCCAGTGTTCTTGCCTGGAGACTCCCACGGACAGGAGTGTGGCGGGCTACAAGGAACTGGACATGACTCAAGCAACTAACACATATGCACATGTATACCTGAAAGCACACGTGTGGAAATTTTCTGATATATTACATTAAATACAGTAAATGAATTTATCTTTCAAAATTAAGCTTATGTATAAGGATTGGGAATGGGATAAATTGTTTTAGGTTTTTAAAAAATTGTATATTGACAGCATTTCTATAAAAATTAAATATTTAACTTTTTAAAAATATAGGTGCCCTTGTTAAGTGGAAGTGATTTTGGGCTGAGTTTTTATTTTCAGCTTAACATGGATTACTCTTAAACCAAGATAATGCCTGAGGCTTATTTGAGTTTCTCACACACTTAACCATAGACAAAATGCCACAGCCTCACCTTCCTTCTATCCCAGTGAGACTGTCTGTTTGTCATCAGGAATATTAGTGTACAGGAAATGAATCATCTGCTGGTGAGGATATGTGGCTATAGCTGAAAGCTTCCATTTCCTGCTTTGCTTCTGGGATATCGTGATCAAGAACCAGAACAACCTATTTGTATAATTTTGTAATATCAGAGCAATTCACATCAGAGACCATGAGCTGTAGACCCACTCTTTCCCTCCTTCCCTTTTAATGAGATACCCAGTTTGGATATCTCATTTCACACTTGTTTTGTCTCACTGCAGGGGATGGAGTGCTCATCACATGCTCATATCCCTAAATGTAAACACTTCGACACCTGCTGACTACTCATATGCAATATTTTCTGGGCACTGATTGAAAAATAGTATTTTATGTGTCCTGAAATTTGTCTCTTAGTGATCCCCGATTCTGTGATTCAGTTTTCTCTCTCTTTTATATAACCATTAGAGAAGGAAAGTTTATACTTAAAAACCTAGTAAAGAAACCATTTACTTAGTTCTCTTTAAATAGCAAAGTAAAGTCTGATCACATCTATTAAATTATTTTGATAGGTTTCTTGTATCTCTGCACATTAGAGTTCCCATACAAAAATACACATATACGACACCTATTTCATATAAGCAACTAGAGCTGCATTCAAGATCGGAGCTGAAGAGAGTTTCTGGTATCACTTCTCACATTTGGTAGGTGCTAAACTGGAGATCACATATTTGGGTATTTTACTTCCACCTAGGCTCAGGTTTTGAGGGTTGACCATCCAGGTTTATGACTTTTCATGATTCCACAGCTCCCCAGACCAGAGTGATCTGAATTAAGTATACCTGGTGAGATTTTACATTTAGGACACTTGGAAACGGGACGCCAACATATGGGCCAGTTGGTTATTGGTTTCAGAACAGCAAGATCTGTAGCTCTGAATCTGTGGAGTCTATTTTCCCATATGTTCCGTATGTCCCTTCCATAGGGGAGGGACAATTTACTGGTCTGCAGAGAGAGAGGAAAGGAAGAGATTGTGGATCCTAGGACAGGCAGAGAGGGTTCCTGCTGATTTTTTAAGTCCAGTACTGTTACAAACCTGGTTCTTGGCCTTCTGAAGACAATAGAAGTTGATGAGAGGACAGACAAGAAATTCAGGCAAGGCTTTGTTGGGGATCCTGCTGTACCAGGAGAGAGAAAACAAGTAACATTCCCTTCCTCCTTCCCCTGAAGGGGCCAGCTGTTTCCTTAAATGGAGTGAAGGTAGAGGTGGATCCGGGGGTCTGCTGGAAGGGGGATGCCATAGTTGGTTTGGAGGTGTTGTGTGCAGGGGATATTAACTGCACCCTTCTTTTGCTCTGGGGTGCTCAGAAGTGGCAATTAGTTTTTTTCTTTTCTTTCTTTATTTTTTGGTCTTTTTGTATCTTGTGCATAATTTGCCTCAACTATGCATGCATGCAGTTATTTTTAGCCCCTTATAGTTTCTTTGTATTTCGTTGCTGGAGAAGATGTTTGTCCAATACAAGCCTTGTAGTAAAGGGCCCCAGTTCCCAGCCTGCCTCAGCACTTCCTGCCTCTGAATTCTTCATTGATAAGTGGCAGAGAAACTAGCCTAAACTTCCTAAAATGAAAATGAGAAATACTTGTTCATGGGACTGACATATCAGGGAGAGCTACAATTAAGGTTCAATATAGAACTCAAATATTTTTCCAACATCAAACATTTTTCTTTTCCCATTCCATTACTCTACTACCTTAAAGTATACTTTAAGTATCCTTAAAGTATACTCCTCCATTCTGAGACAATTTCATCCCATATAGTATCAAAATGGTTGCCAATACTTCCTGTTAATAAATTTAGGTTAAAGTACGGAAGGAAAGAGAAAATCTTTTTCCAGAAATCCACTGAAACTTTCATTGTGTCTTACAAGCTCAAATTGAGCCCTGGAACACACATTCTGCGTCCAGCATTATTGCAAATTTAATTTTGCCTCCTTGCATCCATATGCTGAAACCCTAACATCAAGTATGGCTGTATTTGGATATACAGCCTTTAGGGAGGTAATGAAGGTTAAATGTGTTTATAAAGATGAGGCCGTAATCAGATAGACCTGGTATCCTTACAGGAGAGGAGAAGACATCAGATCTCTCCCCCACCCCTACTCCTTGTTCAGAGGACACAGGAGCAAGGTGGTCAACTACAACCTTTGAGGAGAGGCTTGACGCTAACCTTGATGGCAATTTGATCTTTCACATTTAGCTTTTAGAACTGTAATGAAATTAATGTCTGCTGTTTAAGCCCCACAGTTTGTGATTTTGTTATGGCAGCCCTAGCAGGGCTATTGTGATGACTCTGACAGAATTAGGTCTGGTTTTCTGCTTCACAAATTGTCATTGACCAAATTTTACCTTTCATTAATTCCTGAATATTGAATGTAAATTCTTTTTTCCTGAATTACCCCAACTCTGTCTTCAAGAAAGTATATAATTTTAATCAAATGCTCAGAATATATGTGGCCCAGGAGCAAATTTTTTATTCACAGTTCTCACACTTCAGTGGATATCAGAGACACCTGAAGGGCTTACAAAAGCACAGGTCACTGGGATCCACTCAGAATCTCTGATGCCGGTGTTCTGAGCTGGGACTGATCCCTCGCATTTCCAACAAGTTCCCAGTGCTGATACTGCTGCTAGTGGTCCAGATATGATGGCTTAAGAACCACTGGTTTATACATAAATTTCACTGTCTCTGAATGATTTGATCTTTCCTCATGATCTATGACTTATCAAAGGCTCGTGACTGCCAAATACAGCTCTTCCATCAGCAATTTCTTCATAGAATCAAATATAGCTTTTGAATAAATTTTCTTTTATATCCCAAAGGAGTCACAAGCATAATATATCTGCAATTGAAACAAACATTTCCCCTTAAAACCTCTTTTCTTGCATGTTCTCTTCCATGTCTTCCTTTGCAACTACTTCCCAAAACTGGAGTTTGGAAAACATTTTTGAGATCTCTTTGAGGTCACATCACCCTATCTCCTTGGTCTCTTTTGGTTCAATGTACATATGTTTTATCCTCTCTGACACTATTTAAGTTCAGGCACTCACCTATCTTACCCCTAAGTCAGTCAGTTCAGTCTCTCAGTCGTGTCTGACCCTTTGGGACCCCATAAACCATAGCACGCCAGGCCTCCCTGTCCATCACCAACTCCAGGAGTCCACCCAGGCCCATGTCCATCGAGTCAGGGATGCCATCCAACCATCTCATCCTCTGTCGTCCCCTTCTCCTCCTGCCCTTAATCTTTCCCATCATCAGGGTCTTTTCAAATGAGTCAGCTCTTTGCATCAGGTGGCCAAGGTATTGGAGTTTCAGCTTCAACATCAGTCACTGTAAGACTATGGAAGTCACTCTCAAAGACCACCAGTATTAGCTCAGTAAAATAATTAAAAAAAAAAAAACCTATATGATACCATTTATATGTAGAATCTAATATATGGCATAAATGAACTTACCTACAAAGCAGAAAGAAGCTCATAGACATAGAGAACAGGCTTGTGGCTGCCAAATAGGAAGAGGGAGTTTGGGATTAGCAGAGTCAAACTGTTACATGTAGAATGGACAAACAAGATCCTATTGTATAGCACAGGGGCCTATACTCAATATCCTGTAATAAACCATAACGGAACAAGTTGAGAGAGTAGCATTAACATATACAAACCACCACGTGTAAAATGCACAGGCAATAGTACCGGAGCTCAGCTCAGTCATCTGAGAGGATCTAGAGAAGTGGAATGGGGAAGGGGTGGCTGGGAGGTCCAAAAGGGAGGGGATATGTGTGCATACGGCTGATTCACATAGTTGTATAGCAGAAATCAACACAGCGTTGCAAAGCAATCATATTGCAATAAAAATAAAACATAATGAAAAAGAATATGAAGCACACACACACACACATATATATATGTATATTTCTTAGGCTTCTAAAGCACCTCAGGGGTAAAGAATCTGCCAGCAACGCAGGATACAAGGGTTTGATCCCCCGATGGGAAGATCCCTTGGAGGAGGGCATGGCCACCCACTCCAGTATTCTTGCCGGGAGAATCCCCTGAGCAGGGGAGCCTGGCCAGCTACAGTCCGCAGGATCACACAGAGTGGACCTGACCGCAGCAGCTGAGAACACGCACATGAATCACTGGAACACTTGGCCGGGTGAGAGAACTAACACAGCACTGTGCTACATCAACCACGCTGTCAGGTGTGGGGAAGCTACAGACGTCTGACTGTGTCGTTTCCCCACTGAACACTCCTCCGTGATTCTATATCATTTACTAAAAGCAGACTTCTAAACATACGAAACTCCAGATGTTCAAGCTGGTTTTAGAAAAGGCAGAGGAACCAGAGATCAGATTGCCAACATTTACTGGATCATCAAAAAAGCAAGAGAGTTCCAGAAAAACATCTATTTCTGTTTTATTGACTATGCCAAACCTTTAACTGTGTGGATCACAATAAACTGTGGAAAATTCTGAAGGAAATGGGAATACCAGACCACCTGACCTGCCTCTTGAGAAACCTGTATACAGATCAGGAAGCAGCAGTTAGAACTGGACGTGGAACAACAGACTGGTTCCAAATAGGAAGAGGAGTACGTCAAGGCTGTACATTGTCACCCTGCTTATTTAACTTATATGCAGAGTACATCATGAGAAATGCTGGGCTGGATGAAGCACAAGCTGAAATCAAGATGGCCAGGAGAAATATCAATAACCTCAGATATGTAGATGACACCACCCTTATGGCAGAACGTGAAGAGGAACTAAAAAGCCTTTTGATGAAAGTGAAAGAAGAGAGTGAAAAAGTTGGCTTAAAGCTCAACATTCAGAAAACTAAGATCATGGCATCTGGTCCCATCACTTCATGGGAAACAGATGGGGAAACAGTGGAAACAGTGTCAGACTTTATTTTTTGGGCTCCAGAATCACTGCAGGTGGTGATTGCAGCCATGAAATTAAAAAGACACTTACTCCTTGGAAGGAAAGTTATGACTAACCTAGACAGCATATTAAAAACCAGAGACATTACTTCATCAATAAAGGTCTGTCTAGTCAAGGCTATGGTTTTTCCAGTGGTCACGTATGGATGTGAGAGTTGGACTATAAAAAGGGCTGAGTGCAGAAGAATTGATGCTTTTGAACTGTGGTGTTGGAGAAGACTTTTGAGAGTCCCTTCGACTGAAAGGAGATCCGACCAGTCCATCCTAAGGGAAATCGGTCCTGGGTGTTCATTGGAAGGTTGAAGGCAGGAGATGGGGACAACAGAGGATGAGATGGTTGGATGGCATCACCAATTCAATGGACATGAGTTTGGGTAAACTCCAGGAGTTGGTGATGGACAGTGAGGCCTTTCATGCTGCGGTTCATGGGGTCTCAAAGAGTTGGTCACGACTGAGCAACTGAACTGAACTGAAACATACAAACAAGTTCCTTAATGGTGGAGCCTCTGGTGGCCTTTTGTTTTCTTCTGCTCCTTTCACACCCTGTGCTCTACTAAACCCTGTATGTCCTTCATTTCAAGCCATTTCTGCAGAACTGATATCAAGTGTGAAAACTGCATGCAAGCCATTATGTGCCTGTCCTATGAAATAAAAACCTTTAGCTTTAGTTTCTCTGACCTCCCATGAATCTCAAGAGTTTGAGTCAGGAGTTAATGATTAGAAAATATGAAAAGGTAGAAACAAAGAATAGCTGTTTGGGGGAACATAAAAAAACCCCAAAACTGGTAACAGTTTAGATTATAAACCAGCCACATGGCAGAGTCACCAAATTCCCAGTTCCCTAAAAGATATAGATAAAGGCCTGACACACATTCCTGAGTTGTTTTATAGGAATCAGACCCACACCAGATGAAAACTGCCAACACAAGCACAGAGACCCTAGACTGGTTGAAATCAGAAAGTTGATGATGCTTGAAACGTCACATTGATGCCAACCCTTCTGAGAATTGTGCATGAGTTGATCAAGCATCCCGCAGCCCCGTCCCTCACACTGCCTTTAAAACACCTTCCCTGAGAGTCACTGGGGACTCTGGGTCTTTCGAGTTTGAGTTTCACGTTCTCCTTGCTTGGCACCTGTGATAAACACTGCACTTTCCTTCACCATCACCTAGTGTCGGTAGATGGGTTTTGCCGTGTGTTGGTGGGCAGACCCAAGTTTGGTTCAGTTGACTGTCCATGCCCCACAGTTCTGAGCGAGTCCCATGTCTGCTGCCCTTGAAGATCTCAGCAGCATCACACACCTGTTGAGTCACTGTTGCAATTAGTCTTGTCGCCCTCGCTGGTTGTATATTGCTAGAGAAAATGGATACTAGAAACCATGAAAGCACATTCCTAGAAGCCATGAGAGTTGGCTGTGGCTTCTGTTGGTGTCTTAGCATTTTGTATCCCCTGTACTTACACAGAGTGAATGACTCACAGGGGAGGTTCAGTAAATGTCTTTTTCCACCTCATCCCTGACCGTGCCTGGGGGAAGCTCTGCTTCCTCTTGGGTTCCCTGCAGCATCATATAGAGGATATAAATTCTGATGTATATGTATATTGGCTTCCCTGGTGGCTGAGCTGGTTAAGAATCTGCCTGTAATGCAGGAGACCCAGTTTGATCCCTGGGTGGGGTAGATACCCCTGGAGAAGGAAATGGCAGCCCACTCCAATACGCTTACCTGGGAAATCCCATGGACAGAGGAGCCTGGTGGGCTACATGCCATGGCATTGTAAGAGCTGGACATGACTTAGCAACTAAACCACTGCCACCACCCGTGCATGTATGCATGGCCTGTTGTCAGTCTTCCCATACCTTGTCTTCACAGCTCTCAAGGTGAACCATGAGATATTAAATATCTTGGTCAAGTTCAGACACCAATTTTGAAGATAATCTACTTGAATGCTCTTTTTAATATCTTGTTACTGTAATAATATAGGATGCTTTGTAACACATGCAAGTTAATGACTTCCAAAGTATAAAAAATAACCTGAATTTATGCATACTTAGTTCAATTATAGGAGCTTATTTTTGAGGCTAGTTTAGAAAGATAATCATCTGTAGACAAATGCAATTTTGCTGTGAATAAGCCTCTTAAGATTAGAGAATTAAGACTGACATTAATTATACATAAGTCATTATTGTATTTAACTCCTTGGCTAGGGAGAAAAAGACATATATAATGATGGTGAAAATTACCAGTATTTGTTCAGGTTCCAGTTAGAAATCTCTTTTCTCACATTCTTGAGGAATACCATCTGGCTTGAAATATCAGAACTTACTAACTTACTTCTCTAATAACAAGAGAAGACTGAATCAATTTGAAGAGCATATTTTTTTTCCCTTACCTGAGCACAGGAATGAAAGTAATCTCTATAACTCTAATTATTATATTACATTTTGTAAAGGGAAAACTTTCTTTTAATTCTTTCTCTCTAAATTCTCTGAGATTATATGTTCCAGCCAAAGTGAGCATCTGAAATTGACTGCCTGAATCACTTTTTGCCTGCCAATTTTTGTTTAATGTTCCTGACACTTTGACATATTTGATGTTGCTTTCTGGTTATATTGCATTCATTCTAAAGTGTCCACATGATTACATGGGTAAATGTTCAATTTCTCTTTCTCTGGAGTTGGTTAGGGTGATGTGGCAGGGTGGAAGGGGACTGAATTAAGACAGAGAAAGACTTGGCTTCAAGTCTGTGATGCCATTGCCAAGCCCTGAATCTCCATGGAGTTAAGAATCTGCATAGCCAAAAGGGGATAAGACTATATTCCATTACTTTCCATGGTAAATTATAAACCTTGAAAAATATAATACATTACGTTAAATATAATCTCTAATCGCTTCTGAGAATTTACAACAGTTTCAAAATTTATACTTAATTTGTGATTATTTTATAAAGATCTGCCCAATCTGCTCATAGCCAAAATGGTTTGGCTATGATTTCCATGACAGTAGACACACATCTGCTTTATTTGTGTTGTAAGCCCAATACTTAGTAGACAATGGTAGTTTGGAAAATATTTGTTGAATAGTTAAGAAAAATACTATAGTTTTAATAAACAGTCATGAACCCTTGTTTGGCTTCACCAGTGGATAAAGAAAATACCCTTAAAGTTTTTTTAGTACGAAAAGTGGAGAAAAGCATGGTAGAATTTGTGTTCAGCAATTCTAAATGGCATAATTTTCAAACATGTTAGGAATATTTATGTATAAAATAAATAAGCTACAAAGATATATTGCAAACAAGAGAATGTAGCCAGTGTATTATAGTGACTTTAAATGGAGTGTAAACTATGAAAATATTCAATCACTGTGTTGTACATCTGAAATGAATATTGTAAATCAACTATTCTTCAAAAACACAAATAATTTAAAAAATGAAAAGTAATCATTGTTGACCTGGATTATATTGCAGTAATGGTTATATTCTGGGAACTCCTTGAGCTGAAACCACCCAGAAATCTTGGAACCATAACTTACTTACATTTAGATTGTCCTATACTAATGTCCCTGCAATACTGGAACATCAGACTTTTCTTGATAAGGGGAAATTGAGAAGTTTTGTAGTCCAATCCTTTACTTTTAGAGATTAGATAACTGAAGCTCTAATACATGGAGTGACTTGTTATCACAAAGAAATAATTTAAATGGGCTATGGTAGTCTTAGAGAACCAAGAATCTCCCAAACAATCCCCCAAAAACAGCTTGAAATGTTTTGAAGCAAAGAAAATACACTACTTTAGGGTGATGTGGAAAAGTAATTTGAAGTCAGGCTAGTAGAATAAGTTGTACTTGCAAGGAGAATAGGGACATGTTAACTTCTTTCATAATACAGCCTTAGATGTGTTACCTTAAATACTTTGCACTTTTGCCCACCTACCTCAAAATAAAAATGAATATAGCCTTTCTAGGTCCATAGTTCTTTATGCAAAGCTCTGACTACAAACCAGTATCATTTTGAAGGAGCTTATTTAGAACAGAGAAAAAGAAGTATTACAAATTTTAAATACTCTTTATTTTTTATCTTAACACAACACCCTCCAGGTCCATCCACGTTGTTGCAAATGGCAAAATTTCATTCATTTTTATGGCTAAATAGTATTCCATTGTGTATATATACTACATCTTCTTTTTAGACTTTTCAAAAAAAAAATTGAAGTACAGTTTGTTTACAATGTTGTGTTAATTTCAGGTGCCCATAAAAGTGATTCAGTTATATCTTCAGTTATAAATATTTATCTTTTTTTTTTTTTTTTTTTAGATTCAGTAGCCCTTTCTCATAGCTCAGTTTTCCTAATTTGAACTGCTTCATCTCCTTTCTTTCTTCAGTTTATTTTAGGCTCTGTAACAGTTACTAAGAGAATTGATTCCTCTCTCTACCTATCCCAGCTCAAGAGAGCTTCCTATAAATATTCTTCCTAAGGAATAAATCAATAGATAATTACTGAATAGCCACTCAGCCCTAGCTATACCCTGGAATCACCTGTGTAACACTGGACCTCACTGTACAGATTCTGATTTAATTGCTCTTTTTTTTTTTTTTAATTGGAGTATAGTTGCTTTTCAATGCTGTGTTATTTCTGTTATAAAACAAAGTGAATCGGCTGTATGAATACACACATCCTCCCCCTCTGGACTTCCCTCCTTGCCCCACCCTGCCCTTACAGGTCCCCAGAGAGCACCACGCCCGCTCTCTGGGCTGCTCAGCAGGCTTCCTCCCACTGGTTTTACACCTGCCGATGCGCATATGCCAATACCAACCTCCCAGCTCATCCCTCCCTCTTTCCCCAGCTGTCTGCACACATTCAGTCCACATGTCTGCATCTCAGTTCCTCATATGCAAATGGATGCATTAGTACCATTTTTGTAGATACCATGTATATGCGTTAATGCATGATATTTGTTTTTCTCTTTCTGATGTGCTTCACTTAATATAATAATCTCTAGGTCCATGCCTGTTGCTGCAAATGGCATTATGCCATTCTGGTTTATGGCTGAGTAGTATTCCACTGTATGTATGTACCACATTTCTTTATCCATTCATCTGTAGATGAATATTTAGCTTGCTCTTGTGCCCTGGCTACAAAGCACATTGTGGGGTACATGAGGCTTTTTGAATGATGGTTTCCCCAGGGTACGTGCCCAGGAGTGGGATTGCTGCCTGGGGCCAAATGACTTTAATCTGAAGATGGAATTGAGCAACACTGATCCACTTCAGGCCTGTCAGGGTGCAGTCCTGAAGAAGAAAGGTAGGATGCTTCCCACATCCTAACAAGAAGAGACAACATGAACGTTTATACTCACTGAAGGGATCCAAATCTGTGGCTTCAGAGACACAAGAAATATTTACTGGACGTACAGTTTTTAGGTCACAAGTAAAATGTTCTTAGTTGGCAGATAAGGTTGTTGAGACACGAGTGATTCCCACTGGTTGTGGGAGCCCAGCTTTACTTCATTCTACTCTTTTTCCTAAGAAGGACTTCTTTGTATTTTTAATGTTAATTGTTTTACTATTTGTCAATTATTTAGACTATTCATTATTTTCAATACGATCAGGGGATTCCTCTGTTCTGACCAGGGTTTGGGAACGACTCTTTGCTAACATTGTTATGTTTTATGAAACACACACTAAAGAGGGTGAAGGTAGGAGGGAGACCTTGGGTCACGCTCAGTGGGCGGAAGATTGTTGGAAGCAACGAGGACAAGCTGAGACCGGCAGCTAAGGTAGGCATTTGCTTGGCAGGAAGGACTGGGGTTTGAAAAATGCTAACTACACTCCAGGAACAGTGAAAACCTGCCATTTACACCCAGACTTTAGGAAGCCTTACCCTGTCATGTGAGACAAAAAGGCCTTTCTCTGAATCTGACTTCGTGCTTAGTTACAGAGAACACAAAATCTGCTTGAATGTGCGGCGTTCTCTCTGAAAAGTGGGCACTGCAATCCCAGCTACTCATCATTATTTTCCTAAAAAAATATATTTTTAATACCTTCTTTATGCCAAGGTACTAGGTTTGGTGCTTAAAAATATGATGTGATTTTTAAGTAAATGTTGGCCATTATATGGAGAAAAGGTCACCCTTCCACATGGCTGGAGGGAAGGTAAGTTGGTGCAGCCACTATGGGAAACAGTTTGGGAGTTTCTCAAAAAGCTGAAAATATAAGTACCATACGATCTAGCAATCCCACTCCTGGCATATATCTGAGAAACAAAACAAAAGCACATTTGAAAACATACATGCTCCCCTATGCTCATGGCAGCACTATTTACAACAGCCAGTAAACCAGTGGGTGTGTCTGTGGTCCAATCAAATTTGACTTACAGATAATGACATTTGGATTTCACATATAATTTATGTGCCACAAAACATTGTTCTTCCTTTGATTTTCTTCAACTCTGTTAAAAAATATCTTAATTCTCAAGATATTAAAAAAAGCAGAGAAAGAACAGGTTTGCCCCACATATCTTCCTTGGCTCACCTCTAGAACAGAGCCTGGTAATCAATGCATCAGATGGTCAATACGTTGCTTTTATATTCCCATGACACAGATGACTGTCAGGAAGCCCTGCTTCCTTTGTCCCCTACAGGAAGAGATTCCCAAGACTCCTGAGAAGATTATTAGAGTGGTAAATCCTATCTCTGCCACCCCCCTCCAACTTAGATTCTGATCTATTAGGGCTTGAAGGCACCAGGATATTTGTATTTCAAACAAAAACCTAAAGGCATGTGTAATTTTAATACTCAGCAGACTTAGGGACTTGTCACCCCTGTAGCATCCAGTCCATTGCTGAGTAGAGTGAGTCCTTGGTGTATATTAGACATGAAAAACATAAGTCCTGATAGAGAGAGATATGTTCAATATCAATAAATTAATAGCAGTGTTTTAATTTTATATAAAAAGATTAAGTCCATCACTCATCTGCAAGAACTCTTTTATTATCTCTATGCTTTTGCTTTAACATTCTAAAAAATCTTGCATAATATTCTTACTTTGCAAATTATTGCATCACTTCTATAAATCTATTTTAGTGTGAACTTAAAGCTCCTAAGGGATTTGTGCACCCAGTCAGCTCGTTCAAGACTAATAAAACATTTTATATTTTCCATCATTTTATATTTTTTGCTGGGACTCTACCTTGCAGTACCTTAGAACATAGGGCAGGAACTAAAAATAAAGTAGATTTAGTTAATGGGTACCTAGCCTGGGACAGAGAAATTCAGCAGACAGAATTGATTGAGCAAGTAATTATTCACATCTGAGTGGAATTAAACTGAATCTACCCACTGACTTTTAATCTCCAGTTAAAAGTAAGCAATGGAAAATAGGTTTCAAAAAAATGCCAACCTAAGCTGCGTATTCGACAATAATTGTGAAATGTGTGGGGAATATGGACAGAAACAAGTTAATCTAACCCCGTGCTTTGATCTGTGGTATTTGTACCAAAAAGGGCAGCTCTGCTGAATAATTTTCTTGAGAGTACAAGAGAGAGACTGAAGGGACTTGAGGCTGAAAGGTGCGTGTCCTTGAGATAAGGCATTAATTAATGATGGCAAAGTAATCTCATGCTGAAGTACTGCATTATTGTTAATGTGTTATTATAATTAAATTACTTGTTCTGTGGAGGAGGAAAATGCTCACTCTAGATGTTCAATTAATTGTCATTTTATAAAGCTAAGAGTATCACCAACCCTGGATATCCTAGTAAATATGAGTTGGAGATGGCACAGGAAATTTTTTTTCCACCTTAAAAGCCTCCAAACCGACCAGGAGGATGAGTTAGAAGTGGCAGTTCTAATCTTATTTAGCAGCGTTTAACTAAGGAAACCACAGTGACCTGAGTGTTAAGAGTGACTTTCTAGTCATAAACATCAGCCCTTCTTTATACCAAATTTTCCCCACATAGAAAACAGAGCTAATCTGTCTGCTCTTCCCACCTATAGGTGTTAACTGAGACTGAAATAAGAGCCTAGGAATTTATTATTATCATTGCTGTTGATGTTGTTGTTGCCCTTATGGTAACTTGTCCTCCGCTGGGTTTCTTTTGGAGCTTGAGTCCTGGGTACCTTATTTGAAGTCAGATTTATTTCTTGATGAAGTTCAGTTCAGTTCAGTTCATTTCAGTCGCTCAGTCGTGTCCGACTCTTTGCAACCCCATGGACCGCAGCAGGCCAGGCCTTCCTGTCCATCACCAAACCTCCAGAGTTGACTCAAACTCATGTCCACTGAGTCGGTGAAGCCATCCAACCATCTCATCCTCTATCGTCCCCTTCTCCTCCTGCCCCCAGTCCCTCCCAGCATCAGGGTCTTTTCCAATGAGTCAGCTATTTGCATCAGGTGGCCAAAGTATTTGAGTCCAAGCTTCAACATCAGTTCTTCCAGTGAACACTCAGGACTGATCTCCTTTAGGATGGACTGGTTGGATCTGCTTGCAGTCCAAGGGACTCTCAAGAGTCTTCTCCAACACCACAGTTCAAAAGCATCAATTCTTCAGTGCTCAACTTTCTTTATAGTCCAACTCTCACATCCATACATGACTACTGGAAAAACCATAGCCTTGGGTAGATGGACCTTTGTTGACAAAGTAATGTCTCTGCTTTTTAATATGCTATCTAGGTTGGTCATAACTTTCCTTCCAAGGAGTAAGCATCTTTTAATTTCATGGCTGCAATCACCACCTGCAGTGATTCTGGAGCCCAAAAAATAAAGTCTGACACTGTTTTCACTGTTTCTCCATCTATTTGCCATGAAGTGATGGGACCACGTTCTTAGTTTTCTGAATGTTGAGCTTTAAGCCAACTTTTTCACTCTCCTCTTTCACTTTCATCAAGAGGCTTCTTAGTTCCTTTTCACTTTCTGCCATAAGGGTGGTGTCATCTGCATATCTGAAGTTATTGACATTTCTCCTGGCAATCTTGATTCCAGCTTGTGCTTCTTCCAGCCCAGCGTTTCTCATGATGTACTCTGCATATAAGTTAAATAAGCAGGGTGACAATATACAGTCTTGACGTACACCTTTTCCTATTGGGAACCAGTCTGTTATTCCATGTCCAGTTCTAACTGTTGCTTCCTGACCTGCATACAGATTTCTCAAGAGGCAGGTCAGTTGGTCTGGTATTCCCATTTCCTTCAGAATTTTCCACAGTTTATTTTGATCCAACAGTCAAAGGCTTTGGCATAGTAAATAAAGCAGAAATAGATGTTTTTCTGGAACTCTCTTGTTTTTTGTATGATCCAGCAGATGTTGGCAATTTGATCTCAGGTTCCTCTGCCTTTTCTAAAACTAGCTTGAACATCTGGAAGTTCATGGTTCACGTATTGTTGAAGGCTGGCTTGGAGAATTTTGAGCATTACTTTACTAAGCATGTGGGATGAGTGCAATTGTGTCTTAATTTGAGCATTCTTTGACATTGTCTTTCTTTGGGATTGGAATGAAAACTGACCTTTTCCAGTCCTGTGGCCACTGCTGAGATTTCCAAATTTGCTGACATATTGAGTGCAGCACTTTCACAGCATCATCTTTTAGGATTTGAAATAGCTCAACTGGAATTCCATCATCTCCACTAGCTTTGTTCGTAGTGATGTTTCCTAAGGCCTACTTGTTTCACATTCCAGGATGTCTGTCTCTAGGTGAGTGATCACACTATCGTGATTATCTGGGCCATGAAGGTCTTTTTAGTACACTTCTTCTGTGCATTCCTGCCACCTCTTCTTAATATCGTCTGCTTCTATTAGATTTATACCATTTCTGTCCTTTATTGAGCCCATCTTTGCATAAAATGTTCCCTTGGTATCTCTAATTTTCTTGAAGAGATCTCTTCTCCTTCCCATTCTATTGTTTTTTTCTATTTCTTTACACTGGTCACTGAGGAAGGCTTTCTTATCTCTCCTTGCTATTCTTTGGAACTCTGCCTTCAAATGGGTATATCTTTCCATTTCTCCTTTGCTTTTGGCTTCTCTTCTTTTCACAGCTATTTGTAAGGCCTCCTCAGACAGCCTTTTCACTTTTTTGCATTTTTTTTTCTTGGGGATTATCTTGGTCCCTGTCTCCTGTACAATGTCACAAAGCTCCATCCATAGTTCTTCAGACACTCCGTGTATCAGATCTAGTCCCCTAAATCTATTTGTCACTTCTACTATATAGTCATAAGGGATTTGATTTAGGTCATACCTAAATAATCAAGTGGTTTTTACTACTTTCTTCAACTTAAGTCTGAATTTGGCAATAAGGAGTTCATGATCTGAGCCACAGTCAGCTCTGATGAAGCAGTTGTGTCAAAAGATGGAGGCTGAGGGGAATTCCCTGACCCAGACTGCAAGGCTGGTCAAGCCAGTCAAACCACAGTTAGTTATCTATGTCCATTGGAAAAATGTAGCCCCACAGTTTGGGACAAAACCCTTCAGCAGGCATGTCATATAGCTAAAAGGTAGAGAGTTGGAGCCAAAAAATTACGAACTAAAAATGGAAAATACACTGCTCCTTTCCTTGCACTAGTATTAAAAAGAGCGTCGACTGCAATGCGTCCATTTGCTTCAACCTTGCCCAACGTGCATCACGACCCCAATATGTTATAATCTCTCTCTCGTCCATGACACATTTCACTGACTGCTTCCTCAGATGTGCACGCCTGGAGCCTCCTGACTGTCCTTCTCTTGTTATTGTTAATGATGATTTGCTTTTATTTTTCATAGTGACATTTGTTCATGTAAGACTCAAGATTTTCAATAATGGAGGTAAAATGATTCCAGACCAAAATCTACGTATTTCCCTTTACTGTTTTCCTGTTTTATCACAGCTCTCTACACTTTCATGTGCATTGCTATATTTCACATGATTGCACTTTGCTGAATTAATCAAAGTACACTTCTGATGCTAAGAAGATAACGTGCTCTCGAAACATCATTTGCACTGGGAGGGAAGTGATTTGGTGGTTGTTCTCCACTTAAAAGAAATATTTGGCTTTAGATTCAGTCACATCAGGGTTAAAATCTTCACTCACTTATTGTTTGCAGTGTAGTATTGGACAAATTGCACATTTTCTTGGGGCTGTAATTTTCTTACCTCTAAAATGGAAATAAGAATATCAATTTCCTAGATCTAAGATGAAAATACAGTCACCTACTATTTTATTTTTAGTAAGTTGTCTGTGGCTGTGCTGGGTCTTACTTGCTCTCTGGGCTTTTCCCTTGTTGTGATGAATAAGGACTTCCCACTGCGATGGCTGCCCCTGTCGCCAAGCACAGGATCTACGGTCTGTGGGCTCAGTAGCTGCAGCTCCTGGCCTCTAGAGCGAAGGGTCAAGAATTGTGACACATGGGATTAGTTGCTCTGCAGCATATGAGATCCTCCCAGACCAGGGATGGAACCCGTTTCTCCCTCATTGGCAGGAGGGTTCTTTACCACTGAGCCACCAGGAAAGCCCCTTATTTATTAATTTAAAAAACTTAACATAGTTTGTGGAGGTTACTTTTAATTTACAGTTATTACAAAATGTTGGCTATATTGCCCATATTGAGCAATACATTCTTTCAGTCCTTCTCACATCCAGTAGTTTGTGCGTCCCTCTCCCCTACCCTTATATTGCCCCTCCACTTTTCTGCCCTATTAAGTACTAGTTTGTTCTCTCTATGAATCTGCTTCTTTATTGCTATATTCACTAGTTTGTTGCATTTTTTGTATTGATTCCACATATAAGTGTTATCATACAGTACCTGTCTTTCTGTATCTGACATCTCACTTGGCATAATGCCTTCCAAGTCTATCCCTGTTGCTGCAAATGGCATGATTTTATCCTATCCATGGCTGAGTCACATTCCACTGTATATATGCACCATATCTTCTTTATATTTTCATTTGTTGATGGACATTTAGGTGGTTTCCATTTTGTCACTGGCTGTTTTCACACCATGATGACTAAGTCTTTGAGACAGAGACTATATGTGAATTATAGCCTAAACTAATTACTACTCAATTCTTTATAGAAAAGAATTTTATAGGAAAAGTTAACCAGCCCTTCATCTCTTATTCTGAACAAAAAGTTGAAAGTATGTGCTTTACCAAATTTTGGTGAGAATTAGGAAGTGGAAACATATCCAAAATCTAGTACGGAATGTGCTACCTGTCAGGAAAGGAAATCTGAGTATTTTGTCCTCTGTTTCCAGAAGTCCATGTCAGAAAAATGTCCTTTAAAACAGTTATTCTCCAAGGGCATCCCTCGATTAACAACAGCAGCATTGCTTGGGAATGTGCTAGAAATGCCAATTCTCAGGGCCCAGCCCATACAAAATCAGACATTCTGGGATTCAGGTCCGGCAATCTATATTTTACTAAGTCTTACAATTGAGTCTGTACACATTTTCTGTCTAAGGGTATGGGTGGGTACTGTTTGTAAGTCACTGTCTTAAGAAATATTGGGAAACAAATCAGAAAATAAATGTCACCAGGTAGACAAAATCCCATACAACTAAGTGTGAAAGTACTCTGTTGAATTCACTGCTTGAAGTTGACAAAAATCAAGACATTTCTAGGCAAACACACACATAAGAAAATCCTATTCTGTATGGTGGACACAAATTTCTGAAGTCCCTCAGCTGAGATTTCAGGATAAAAACAGGCCTAAATTTTATGTTGACATGAGGCTCCTGATAGAGATCAAATACTGAGTGACACTGAAAATGTTTCTGATATCTGAAAAAAATAGCCAATTTATGGGGGGTGAATTATACTTATTCTACATGCAAAAGGCTGTCATTAACCTAAATGCTCCCCTGCAGCTATTCTTACTTGTATCACACTCTCAGGAAATCTAAACACAAAAAACACCCAGTTGGTATCGACATGCTTTTTTGACTTCACGATGGTGCAAAATCAATATGCATTCAGTAGAAGCTGTACTTCAAGTTTTGAATTTTATCTTTTCCCTTGTATCAAATGTGCTATCATACACAATATTCTCTTGTGATGCTGGACAATAAGCCCCAGCTACCAGTCGGCCATGTGATCACGAGGGTAAGCAATGTATTCAGCAACATCTGCACTCATACAGACATCATGGTTTCCACTTTCAGTACAGTATTTAATAAATCACATGAGTTATTCAACACTTTATTATGAAATAGGCTTTGTTTTAGATGATTTTGCCCCCGTGTGGGCTAATGCAAGTGTTCTTAGCACATTTAAGGGAGAATAGGCCAAGCCGCATTGGTTAGGTAGGTTAGTAGTATTAAATGCATTTTTGACTTTAGATATTTTCAATTTATGATGGATTTTGGGGGGGTGTAACCTTCTCATAAATTGAGGACAATCTGTAATACTCTGTGAAGAGTCTCACTTCTTCAAAGCCCCTTCTTAACAGCTCATCTTGTCTCCTTTTCAGAAATGTAATCATTAAAAGAAAAAAACAATTTTGAACATAAGATCATAGCACTGGAGAATCTCTCAAGATGCCTTAGGAACATTCCTCGGCAGTGATTGACCAAACTTTTTCTTTGGAATTCTTGACGATGTTATGTTTTAAAAACCAAAAACCAAACAAGAAGACCACAGATGGGCTTCTGAGAGCTAACAATAACTCTGGTAAACATGATGGGGATTTATCTCCCACATATGGAGTACTCTCTGTGAGCCACACACTGTACAGAAATTCTTAGAAGTCCAGTGAGCAAAGTATTAACATCTACCTCTTAGAAGTATGAAATCAATTGGAATTGGTTTTGAGCTCCTCAGTGAAAGAGAAGATTGGAAGAGATATTTGAGGGAAGGATGAAAAGCTCTAGGTATGAAGAAATTCTTCTGGAAGAACAGACAAAAGGTACCCCAAGTTGACCCAACACTTAGCATGCCCAATCGAGAGCACAGCATGACTTCGTCTTGAGTCCATCACGATCTGCATGTCCCATCAAGGTTCAGAGGCTTTGAAAGGATCTAGCAATTTATTCTTGGTGCAGACACTGATAGACCCCTCTGTCAGGGGCATTGCCAGCAGCCCATGGGGACAGCAGAAGTTACAGTAGGGGCTGTGAGCAGGGCAGAGTTAGCATGCTGAGACAGTGCTGGTAGGACAAGTGAGTTAATGCTATGGAATCCCCCTCATTTCCCCAGAAACTTAGAGATGGTGGTCCTTCTCTTAGTCTGTTGAGGTCTCTGGTGATGGTGGATATGTAGGGACTGATGTCTTTCAGTATTATATTGTTCTTAAAGAAAATTGAAGGTGGTCCTGCCAAGTCCTTTAGCAGTAAAATTTAGTAGTTTAAAGTATACAGGGATTGACATTTAGGGTAGAATTTATTCTGCAGTTATAAGAACCAACGGAGAAGGCAATGGCAACCCACTCCAGTACTCCTGCCTGGAAAATCCCAAGGACAGAGGAGCCTGGTAGGCTACAGTCCATGGGGTCGCGAAGAGTCAGACACGACTGAAGCAACTTAGCAGCAGCAGCAGCAGCATAAGAACCAAAATTCTCAAAATTCTTTCTGGGAGTTGAAAGAAAAATTCCAGCCCCAGCCCCTGGGTCAACTCGGTAGGCTATAAAAGTAGGAGTGTAGAATACTACCAAGAGTAGAAGGGTTAAAAAAAAAATAGTGCTCTCTACCACTAGTTTGTAGCATCACCCTGAGAGGAACCGATGGAGAGTCGGGAGGTGAAAGCCAGCCCACAGGTCTATCCTACTTCACTATTTTTCTGACCAGATTATCATCCTCTCTCCCAGGAAGAGTTTTTGCTCTCACTCTCTGCTGCTCTCTCATTTTCTCTCTCTCACATGTACACGTACACTCAGAGGTAAGCACACACTAACATTCAGATTTACAAAGAGAATGCATTCTTAAAGTCAATTCACATATTTCACTGTTAGTAAAACTTCTTTGAACAGCACATGCATTATCAATGAGGAACCTAGGCCCAGGAGATATTTGTACATGATTTTTTAGAGAAAGAGACCAGGTTCACGAAGTCAGCAGTTTACTCAAAGTCATGCCTACATTTGACTTTGAGCTTTTGAGTGATGCCTTGTGTCACTTGCGTCAGGAGACTGATTAAAAGTCTCCTGGCTCTAGCCGTGGCTCTTAAAATTGCTACTAAAATGAGTGTTGCCCTCAGGTGTTGCTTCTTTACTGAAGGTATTTGAGTGGTCTTGATATTTTCAAAATATTCTCAACCTGGTCTTGTCATTTGAAATTATAAAATAAATTCTTCCTTTGAACAAATCACAGATCAAAGTTAGCATGAATAACCACACGATTTTACTTTTAAGACTCTATTACTTAATTTAAAAAAAGGAGAGGGGAGACTACCCTGGTGACCCAGTGGTTAAAAATCTGCCTTGTAGTACAGGGGGCATGGGTTTGATCTCTGGTCAGGGAACTAAGAGCCCACATGCTGAAGAGAAACAGCCTTCAAAGCACAGTTAGAGAGTCCATGGGCTGCAACAGAGAACCCTCTTGCTGCAACTAAGACCCAACACAGACAAACTGATAAATAGTTTTTAAAAGACTTGATAATCATTGGGTTCTTAGCCATATGATTGATTCTGATGTATCAAAGAAAGAAAGCACACTTTGGAATACACATTAAAATTGGAATTCTGAATGTCTAGAAATTTTCTCCCATGCCAGGGCCTCTGTAATTATGGAAGATGAGGTCACCTTTTCTTGAGTCTCATCATTTCTGTCCCAGGGCACCTTTTGGAATAGCTATGTCATTAAAGGCACAATTGTCAGACCTATTATTTAAATAAATACAATAAAATTCTGTTGACCTGAGTCCGGAGAAAAATATGGCGGAGCAGCCTTGGGCAGAGCTGTCTTTGGTGGCAAGTTGCCAATTTCAGGACCAAGTCTCCCCATGATTTTAACTTCAAAGTGAAGCTCCTACTTTTTCATTATTGTGCATTAATCTCATAAGTTAATTTTAATGTCCTCAAGATGTAAATCTTTTACAATTTGGAGATGAATTAATATAAAATATTCATTGGTTCTGACTAGAACTGGACAATTTCAGTTCTGTCCTACATGCTTTTACAAATGAAAGATAATCTCTATGAAGTATTTAGATGCCAGTCTGAGTTATGACTCTTGAAACAAAATGACCTCATGCATATTTAGATTCTATATATTCATGAACATTTTTTATAGGAACATTTTTTATTGGTCACAATAGTTTTCAGCTAACAAATCAACCCTGAATTGTGATGTACCAGGCTCCTTGCTGTCTGTTAAATGTTAATCTTGCTGAAGTTTTTCAGTTGGCAAGTCATTTTAAATAGACAGGTCCTTTATTTGAATTGTATTGTATACATGACTCATTGCTCCTTTTGCCAAGAAATGGATCAGAAATAACATTTTTTTCCAATAGAAGAGAAGATATATAATGTTTATGTAACTTTACATAAGCTATCTAAATTTAGTTTTAATTTTCAAAACTTAGGACCAGAAACATCCTTGATCATCTGAAGCTTCACTTAAAGATTTTACATATATTATCATAATTATTTCTCCCAATACCTAAATGAATAAGTATGATTGTGCCCACTTTACAAAGGGTAATCTAAGGCTCCAGTTTGCATCTGCCTGGTATAGGGTAACACAGCTTTAGTTTCTCTAAGTATCTTAGCAACCCCTAAAATTAATCTTTTAAATCTGCATTTTATAAAAGAGAACCTATCCCTCAGGTTTGTATGTCCCAGTAACATAACTGTCAAAGAGAAAAGAAGGACCACAGCCATCCCCTTTTCTTAAAATCAGTTCAGTTCAGTTCAGTCGCTCAGTCTTGCCCAACTCTTTGTGACCCCATGAATCGCAGCACTCCAAGCCTCCCTGTCCATCACCAACTCCCAGAGTTTACTCATTCCCATGTCTGTCGAGTCAGTGATGCCATCCAACCATCTCATCCTCTGTCGTCCCCTTCTCCTCATGCCCCCAATCCCTCCCAGCATCAGGGTCTTTTCCAATGAGTCAACTCTTCACATGCAGTGGCCAAAGTACTGGAGTTTCAGCTTCAGCATCAGTCCTCCAAATGAACATCCAGGACTGATCTCCTTTAGGATGGACTGGTTGGATCTCCTTGCAGTCCGAGGGACTCTCAAGAGTCTTCTCAAACACCACAGTTCAAAAGCATCAATTTTTTGGTGCTCAGCTTTCTTCACACCAACTCTCACATCCATACATGACCACTAGAAAAACCATAGCTTTGACCAGATGTACCTTTATTGGCAAAGTAATGTCTCTGCTTTTTAATATGCTATCTAGGTTGGTCATAACTTTCCTTCCATGGAGTAAGCGTCTTTTAATTTCATGGCTGCAATCACCTACTGCAGTGATTTTGGAGCCCCCACAAAAAAATAAAATAAAATAAAGTCTGATACTGTTTCCACTGTCTCCCCATCTGTTTCCCATGAAGTGATGGGACCAGATGCCATGATCTTAGTTTTCTGAATATTGAGCTTTACACCAACTTTTTCACTCTCCTCTTTCACTTTCATCAAGAGGCTTTTTAGTTCATCTTCACTTTCTGCCATAAGGGTGGTGTCATCTGCATATCTGAGGTTATTGATATTTCTCCCGGTAATCTTGATTCCAGCTTGTGCTTCTTCCAGCCCAGCGTTTCTCATAATGCAATCTGCATATAAGTTAAATAAGCAGGGTGACAATATACAGCCTTGACATACTCCTTTTCCTCTTTGGAACCAGTCTGTTGTTCCATGTCCAGTTCTAACTGTTGCTTCCTGACCTGCATACAGGTTTCTCAAGAGGCAGGTCAGGTGGTCTGGTATGCCCATCTCTTTCAGAATTTTCCGCAGTTTATTGTGATCCACACAGTTGAGGCTTTGGCTTAGTCAATAAAGCAGAAATAGATGTTTTTCTGGAACTCTTTTGCTTTTTTGATGATGCAGTGGATGTTGGCAATTTGATCTCTGGTTCCTCTGCCTTTTCTAAAACCAGCTTGAACATCTGGAAGTTCACCATTGATATATTGCTGAAGCCTGGCTTGGAGAATTTTGAGCATTACTTTACTAGTGTGTGAGATGATTGCAATTGTGTGGTAGTTTGAGCATTCTTTGGGATTGCCTTTCTTAGGGATTGGAATGAAAACTGACTTTTTCCAGTCCTGTGGCCAATGCTGAGTTTTCCAAATTTGCTGGCGTATTGAGTGCAGCACTTTCACAGTATCATCTTTCAGGATTTGAAATAGCTCAACTGGAATTCCATCACCTCCACTAGTTTTGTTCATAGTGATGCTTTCTAAGGCCCACTTGACTTCATATTCCAGGATGTCTGACTCCAGGTGAGTGATCACACCATGGTGATTATCTGGGTCATGAAGATCTTTTTTGTGCAGTTCTTCTGTGTATTCTTGCCATCTCTTCTTAATATTTTCTGCTTCTGTTATGTCCATACCATTTCTGTCCTTTATCGATCCCATCTTTGCATCCCAGTTGTGGGTGTGACTGGTGATAGAAGCAAGGTCCAATGCTGTAAAGAGCAATGTTGCATAGGAACCTGGAGTGTTAGGTCCATGAATCAAGGCAAATTGGAAGTGGTCAAACAGGAGACGGCAAGAGTGAATGTTGACATTCTAAGAATCAGAGAACTAAAATGGACTGGAATGGGTGAATTTAACTCAGATGACCATTATATCTACTACTGTGGGTAGGAATCCCTTAGAAGAAATGGAGTAGCCATCATAGTCAACAAAAGAGTCCAAAATGCAGTACTTGGATGCAGTCTCAAAAACGATAGAATGATCTCTGTTTGTTTCCAAGGCAAACCATTCAATATCACGGTAATCCAAGCCTATGCCCCAACCAGTAACACTGAAGAAGCTGAAGTTGAATGGTTGTATGAAGACCTACAAGACCTTTTAGAACTAAAACCCAAAAAAGATGTCCTTTTCATTATAGGGGACTGGAATGCAAAAGTAGGAAGTCAAGAAACACCTGGAGTAATGGGGAAATTTGGCCTTGGAGTATGGAATGAAGCAGGGCAAAGGCTAATAGAGTTTTGTCAAGAGAACGCACTGGTCATAGCATACACCCTCTTCCAACAACACAAGAGAAGACTCTACATGGACATCACCAGATGGTCAACACTGAAATCAGATTGATTATATTCTTTGCAGCCAAAGATGGAGAAGCTCTATACAGTCAGCAAAAACAAGACCAGGAGTTGACTGTGGCTCAGATCATGAACTCCTTATTGCCAAATTCAGACTTAAACTGAAGAAAGTAGGGAAAACCACTAGACCATTCAGGTATGACCTAAATCAAATCCCTTATGATTATACAGGGGAAGTGAGAAATAGATTTAAGGGACTAGATCTGATAGAGAGCCTGATGAACTATGGATGGAGGTTCATGACATTGTACAGGAGACAGGGATTAAGACCATCTCCATGGAAAAGAAATGCAAAAAGGCAAAATGGTTGTCTGAGGAGGCCTTACAAATAGCTGTGAAAAGACGAGAAGCGAAAAGCAAAGGAGAAAAGGAAAGATATTCCCATTTGAATGCAGAGTTCCAAAGAATAGCCAGGAGAGATAAGAAAGACTTCTTCAGAGATCAATGCAAAGAAATAGAGGAAAACAACAGAATGGGAAAGACTAGAGATCTCTTCAAGAAAATTAGAGATACCAAGGGAACATTTCATAGAAAGATGGGATCGTTAAAGGACAGAATGGTATGGAAATTTTCTTGAAATAAGTCTGTTTAATTACAGGAGAGAGTTCATTCTTCAAAAATATCTCTAAGACACACATGGAGCAAAGTGTTTTCCAAAAAGTTTTTAGACATAGACTTTTCTTTCTAGCACAACTCCTATTAAACTCCTTAGAACACAACTGTGCTCTCCATGGAGATGTGAGAAATTTCTAGTGAGAGGTATAAACAAAATTTTTTTTTTTATTATGGATTCATTTTAAATCTTTCACATTCCTAAAAAAAAAAAAGAGAGAGAGAGAGAGAGAGAAAGAAAGAAAAAGAAACATGGCCTTGAAAAATGTTGAGTGAGGACATTGTCTCAATATTTAGTAAGGAAATAATTATCCAAATTAGTTTTAGGTTTCTATGAAGATTACATACCACTATCAACATTTTCCAATAATCATGGCCACATGTCCAAATGAATGATCTAGACTTATTTTTTAAAAGAATTTTGGCTCATGTATTTTATTCATTTATATTTTTTTCTTTTTAGATAACAGAAACAAATTTATTTGATTTGAATAACTTATTTTTATCTCCTTTGGTCATTTATCTCCTTTGGTCTACACACATAGAAATGTATGTGTGTAGTCACTCAGTCGTGTCTGACTCTTTGTGACCCCATGGATTGGGGTCCACGAGGTTTCTCCATGGGATTTTTTCCAGGCAAGAAGACTGGAGTGGGTTGCCATTTCCTTCTCCAATTACATAGAAATAACTGACATTAAACTGAATCTGGGCTTCTTTATATTTCATCAAAGTATGTTTTTCTGGAAGTGACAGAACTTCAGATATTATTTTTAGGCAATAACAGCAGTTTTTTCAATGGTCAATACATTTAAAAGAAAGGAAAGAAAAAATGATTTGGTGATAAAAATAATGAGAGAAGGCTAGACATCACAGAACACAGAAATGGTATCTAACTCTCTTCAGGAACCAATGTCCTATACTTAACATGAGTAGTTGCTTTGTTATTTCCCCTAATGTGAAGTCTCTCAGTCATGTCCGACTCTTTGCGACCCCATGGACTGTAACTGTAGCCTACCAGGCTCCTCTGTTCATGGAATTTTCCAGGCATGAATACTGGAGTAGGTTGCCATTTTCTTCTCCAGGGGATCTTCCCAACCCAGGGATCAAACCCAGGTCTCCTGCATTGCAGGCAGACGCTTTACCATCTGAGCCACAGGGAAGCCCCCATTTCCCCTCACAGGACCCTGTAAGTCATGCTATCTCTTTGGTGTTGACACTCTTCAAAGGCCATATGCTCTCTCATTATTGTAATTTGCCTGGGGTTGTTATGACAAGTACCCAATATACGCAAAAACAGAATGGAATAAGGATGCTTAAAGATAGTTTCTGCCCAGCCATTGCTAAGTCATAATAAACATGCTAATTCTTTCCATTTTAATTCATAGACACAATCCTTCCAGCCTCCTTTCAATCATTTTTTTGGTGTGGGTGATTATCGATGTCATTGTCCTCCAGAAGCACTTACTGGATTTATTTGTATGAATGTAATTTGTTATCCAAAGCAAATTGTACAGCCTGGATCCATTTACTTTGTATTTAACATCGGGGAAGATGCTAAGGGCAGGAATGCGCATCCTCCAAAATTTCTTTCTGTAAAAGAAAGAAGGGCTGTGAGGTGATGGTGTAAGTCATGGTGATGGACATGCATCTCCTTTTCTGGCCTTTAGATTCATAGCTGAGATGGTACAAAGTTGTACAAGAAAATCTTTGTAATTTTACAAAGAATTGGAGTAGTTAAATCAATTATTCATATATTTATTGAGAATTTATTTTTAACTTAGAACTGTAGTTATCCTGCACATGGCCAAGAGAAATACTTCTTCCTTCAAAAATTATGCATAAATAAAATGTGAAATAAACACATGAACACACACAGAAACACCATCCCACTTACTCAACACAGTCCACATATAATTTCCCCATCTTGGAGGTGAAAAGTTTTGGATTGGAAAACTAATTATAGGTGGAATCACAAGGTAGCAAATATATCATGGGTTTAAGTTGTATTTCCTGCTATTGTCTCTATGCAGATGACCATTTATATTGTATATTAACATATATATGTAGAATCTAGAAAATGGTATAGATGATTTTATTTGCAAAACAGAAAGAGACATAGACATAGAGGACAAATGTCTGGACACCAAGTAGGGAAAAGAGGGTTGGGATGAGGTGGGAGATTGGAATGGACATATATGCACTACTATGGACAAAGTAAATGACTAATGAAAACCTACTGCACAGTCCAGGGAACTCTGTGCAGCGCCCTCTGGTGACTAAATGAGGAAAAATCCAAAGAGTGCGGTATATGTGCACATACAGGTGATTCACTCTTCTGTTCAGTAGAAGCCAACACAACACTGAAAAGCAACTACACTTCAATAAAAGTAACTTTAAAAATATGGTAAAGAATAAGTCCTTAAAGAAGTAGAGCACACTTTTCAAATGATGTTAAAACTCAAAGGAGAAAGAAATCACAGGACAGACGTGATTAAAAAAGAAAAAAAAAAAAAGAGACAGAACCTGGAGAAGTTCTGAAGAGACAGGGCTTGGAATGGTAAATTCGGAGACAGAAGCCGAAAGATTTCAAGTTGAGGAAACAGCTAACACGGATATGTGTAAATGAAGTCTGTGTGTGTGTGTGTTGGTCTATTCTGTTTGAAGAAGAATGGCAATGACAAGGAAATATATATATATATATATATATATATTGCCAATAACAAGCCCTTGAACTTTGCTCGTCTTTATAGCTTGAAACAGTACGCCATTGCTCTCTGCAAAACTCACTGGGCAGAAAGAGGATGCTGGACTTTAATGTATCTTAAATCACTTCAAGATTGATGTTAGTGGTTTCTACTCTGCTTCTAAGCATCTTCAAGATTAGAAAGTTTTATTCACAGTCATTGTCTTCTGCACAGATGTTATCTCACTTGGCATGGGATTCAAGTATCTCTTAGTTTACGTATAGCTATCAAAGATTTTGTATGTTTTTGAGTCTAACTGGAAGCACAGTCGGAAGCCCATAAATGTTACCTTAAGGCTTAGGAAAAGAAAATAAGAAGGATGCACTGAGCAGACTTCAGACAACAAAGATTAAGTCCATGCATCAGCCACCTCCCCTAACAAGCTGTCCATTCGTCCTCTGCCTTTCAGCATTTTGGGGTAACTTCTCTCACAGCTCAGCTGGTAAAGAATCTGTGTGCAATGCAGGGGACCCCGGTTCAATTCCTGGGTCAGGAGGGTCCTCTGGAGAAGGGATAGGCTACCCACTACAGTATTAGTGGGCTTCCCTTGTGGCTCAGCTAGTAAAGAATCCACCTGCAATGTGGGAGACCTGGGTTTGATCCCTGGGTTGGGAAGATCCCCTGGAGAAGGGAGGGGCTACCCACTCCAGTGTTCTGTCCTAGAGAATTACATGGACTGCATAGTCCATAGGGTTGCAAAGAGTCAGACACGACTGAGCAACTTTCACTTCACTTTTCAGCATTATATGACACTTTACATTGGCATCTGTTCTACTGAAGGAGCTTCCTAGGTGGTGCTAGTGGTAAAGAATGTGCCTACCAATGCAGGAGACTCAAGAGACATGGATTTGATCCCTGGGTCAGGAAGATCCCCTAGAGTAGGAAATGGCATCATACTTTAGAATTCTTGCCTGGAAAATTTCATAGGCAGAGGAGTATGGGGGCTACAGTTCATGGGGCCACAAAGAATTGAACACTACTGAGTGACTGATCTAACACACACACACACACACACACACACACAACTGAAATTAAGGAAATGGTGTTGGTGCTCAAAAATGTTTTTGAACAAGGAAAGGAAGGGAGGAGATGAGGGAGACTTGGGGGAGAGGGAGGACTGGAGAAAAACGAGTCATTAAATAACTTCCTAAGAGTCCTAGGCTAGCAAGGAGCAGAGTATGGATACATGACCCCAAATACTTAAACCGTGATCACTGTGCATATTAATTTGAGAATTTGTTACAAACCCAAAGCCTTCTGAAGCCAGGAATTGTGAAACACTGAAAGTGAAAGTCACTCAGTCGAGTCTGACTCTTTGCGGCCCCATGGATAGTCCACGGAATTCTCCAGGCAGGAATATTGGAGTGGGTAGCTTTTCCCTTCTCCAGGGGACCTTCCCAACCCAGGGATCAAACCCAGGTCGCCACATTGCAGATGGATTCTTTACCAGCTCAGCCACAAGGGAAGCCCAAGAATAGTGGAGTGGGTAGCCTATCCCTTCTCCAGAGGATCTTCCTGACTCAGGAATCTAACTGGAGTCTCCTGCTTTGCAGGCAGATTCTTTACCAACTGAGCTATAAAGGAAGGCCTAGTTTGGAGGTATTCAACTCCTTTTAGACTGGGTGTTATCATGCTATTTATTTCCTTCCTTTTTTTCCCTTTCTCTAAACTAAGATACTGGTGTGGCTTGGGAAACTTACTGACCAGTTTAATTTTTAAAGCTGACATTTAGTGACCTTAGAACTTTAGGAAACTTAAAGTATCACAGTTCAGTCTCTCAGTTGTGTCTGACTCTTTGTGACTGCACGGAATGCAGCATGACAAGCCTCCCTGTTGATCACCAACTCTCAGAACGTGCTGAAACTCATGTTCACCGAGCTGGTGATGTTACCCAACCATCTCACTCTGTCATCCCCTTCTCTCCTGCCTTAAATCTTTCCCAGCATCAGGGTCTTTTCAAATGAGTCAATTCTTTGCATCAGGTGGCCAAAGTATTGGAGCTTCAGTTTCAGCATCAGTCCTTCCGATGAAAATTCAGAACTAATTTTCTTTAGGATTGACTGGTTTGATCTCCTTGCTGTTCAAGGGACTCTCAAGAGTCTTCTCCAATACCATAGTTCAGAAACATCAATTCTTTGGCACTCCGCTTTCTTTATGGTCCAACTATCTCATCCATACATGGCGACTGTAAAAACCATAGCTTTGACTCTATGGACCTTTGTCAGCAAAGTAATGTCTCTGCTTTGTCCAAGGAGCAAGCGTCTTTTAATTTCATGGCTGCAGTCATCATCTGCAGCGATTTTGGAGCTCAAGAAAACAAAGTCTGTCACCATTTCCATTGTTTCCCCATCTATTTGCCATGAAGCAATGGGACTGGATGCCATGATCTTAGTTTTTTGAATGCTGAGTTTTAAGCCGGTTTTTTCACTTTCCTCTTCCACTTTCACCAAGGGGATCTTTAGTTCCTCTTAGCTATCTGCCATAAAGGTGGTGTCATCTGCACATCTGAAGTTATTGATATTTCTCCCTGCAATCTTGATTTCAGCTTTTGCTTTATCCAGTCTGACATTTTGCATGATGTACTCTGCATGTAAGTTAAATAATCAGGGTTATAATATACAGCCTTGATGTACTCCTTTCCCAACATGGAACCTCATGAACAGTATGAAAAGATATGTAGGATAGAGGAAAAGTATGAGATGGGTCAAGGACAAGAGATTGAATCTGTGGAGCTGGCTCCTAGGACTGGTTCTGTGTGACTTTTATCAATTTATGATTCTAAGCATCATCAGTTTCATCTGTGTAGAAATACTTTTTTATCTTGGTAAAATCCTGGGAGTTTTACCAAATACTCCCCCTTTAGTGAGTGCCTTCTAACCATTTGTGTCTTAAAATGTTTAGTTGGAGGCAGCCAAGAAAAGATAAGCATCGTTTTTAACCAACCTCCCCCCTCCAAAAAAAAAAATACAACACAATAAAACTATAATGTTTATGACCTTGAACATACTCCATAACCAAACATGCCACTCACTAAAACATAGCTCTGGTCACACTCGTTTTGCTGACAGCAGATCAAGTACAAACATGGCATACGAAGTACTTACAACCAAGTCTTATTGTTTCAGCTCTGCGTAGTCACATTGATCTATTTTGCAGTGAACTCTACTGAAATTAAAACTCAATTATTTAAAATACACTGTATTTAAATGATGACAGTTGTTCTACAGGGTATCTGGGGAGAGAAATGATCTCCTGGGTGGTGCCGATGGTTTCAAGTAGCAGAATCCCATTAATGTCAGCTGGTCATTTATCCTAAAGAAATATCTTCTGTGAGACAGTTATTGCCAATATAACTACTTTAAAAATATAAACACAAGGATGATTCAGGGATTTGATGACATATATATTGGACACTTAGAGCTGGCAATATACTCATAAGTCCATTATAAAGTTTGGTCGTTAACATTGTCCAACAACTCAAGAATCCCGGGGTGTGACCACCTTTGCTGACACAAGCAAAGCAATTGCTTCTCGCTGAGTTTTCTCACAACCAAAGAGAGAACCACAGGTTTTCTCATGACAGTAAACCCATTCACTTACGCATCCCCTCACTCACTTACTCATTCATTCCTATGCTTTTTTGTTTCCCCTCAAGAATGAACATTTTTTAAGCACCATCACCTACTTTTAAAAACTTATGAATCCGAAGATGAGAAAAGTATATCCATTTTTCCTAAGGACTCAATCTGGACAGAGAGCACATGATATAAGCAAAAACCTAAGATATGCAATACGATAAATGCACCGATAGAGGTTACGGTGATAAAGGACAACAAAACAGAGTGAAGAACACAGCTCGGCTGGGTTTCTGTGGGTGGGGTGTGTGTGGAAGGAGGAGCGGGGGGGCGAACGGCTGAGTGAAAGGCATTCCGTCACAGCAAGCCCCACCGAGGAGTTAGCATCTGGATATGTCTTAAAGCGTGTGCACCGCTACTGACAGCACCGAGACATGGAATGAGCCTGCGTCCATTGACAGATGAATGGGTAAAGAAGCTGCGGTGCACACACACGATGGAATAGTGCTCAGTCATTAGAGAGAATGAAGAATGCCATTTTCAGAAACATAGGTGGGCCTAGAGAGTATCATACTAAGTGAGGTAAGCCAGGCAAAGACAAGTGTCATAGGATACGGCTCATATGTGGGGTTTAATTTATAAACATGATACAGACGAACTAACTTACATAACAGAAGTAGACCCACAGATACAGAAAATAAAATTATAGTTATCTAAAGAGAAAGAGGGAATGGGTAAATTAGGAATTTAGGGTTAACATACACACGCTATTATATATAAAGCAGATAACAAACAAGGACCTACTGCATGGATCTACAGGGAACTGTATTCAATGTTTTGTTATAACCTAAAGGGGAAAGAATCTGAAAATATATATACCAATTGAAAAAGTTATGCAGGCAAAAGAAAAATGAGAAATAGGATTGGCCATCCAGATAAAGAAAATAAATGACAAAAGGCATATTTTCTTGTAAATATAATAGATAAATTTATGTAAGAAAATATAAGGGGCTTCTTAATGCTAGAATATAAACTTCAAACAAGAATTCATCAAAGATAATTGTGGCTCAGTAAAACGGAATAAGAGGACAGATAATGTTGTGTACCATTTAGGGAGTTTCACTGTTTGTCTTGTAGTAATTGGGCAGCTCTTAAAGTGTTGGATACAGAGGCATGGCGTGACCATGTTAGGTTTATAGAAAAGCAGATTTATAACACCTTTTCTATTCATGCTTACAAAGTCAGAACCAATACTTTAAAAAACTAGAAAACCTTTCCTCTAAACTCACTTGACATGACACCTAACCTGAAAGGATGCAAGCTATTTTCAATACTTACTTATTTTCCCAGGAACGCATGTTGATTTGTTTTGCTGGAGAAATATTAGCTAATTCTAATACAAGATGCTGCTCCAGACCTTACTGACTTGTCATAAAATACATGGTATAATGTTCCTTTGTAAGCTATTAAACATTTCTGAATTGTGAAATTATTTTGATGAAGGAAATATAGGTGGACCACCCTAGAAGTGTTTAGTTGGAGGGAGGCAAAACAATTAGCAGCTAACAACAACTAAAAGGTATTTTTCTTTCTTTCAAATATATTCAGAAAATTATGGACCAAAATTTATGGAATCTTAAATAAACCCCAAAACAAGATAGTCAACCATAAGAAAGCTATGAAGTATTTATGCAGTGAGCATCTTTCATTAAAAACCCTCATTATGTGTTCAGGGCATCTGGAAAAGGGTGAATCAGGGAATTTTTGGTCATTCTTCTTGTTTCAAGTCAGATTATATTATCAGAAAATTTCCCATATTTATAAAGATTCTAAATTCTCGTTAGTCCATATTTTTAAGCTGCCTAATAGAAATTAAATTCTGCCCAGGCAAAGGGTTGAGTTTTCTTTATTCTTATTTTACCCTTCTGAAACAGCTTGAGCACATGGCAGATGTAAATCTAAGACATATACAATACAGGAATACTTGAAAAACAAATGCAGACTACACTGATATGTGCTCTTATATCCATTTTTACTATTGGCATTCTAATTTAGGGTGAGTCCAGATGACTTCAACTCTCTCCAAACTGGGCTTTTTGTCACCACAATGGCCTCTCTCAAAACAATTCTTTTGTTACAGGCAGATTTGGTAAAGCAATATTATGCTTTGACTCGATTTATAATTTACCTTGTCTGTTTCTTCCATTTTTTTTGATCAATCTCCAATTTTTGCAATATTTTTAGATGGGTCCCATGATGATACATCTGTGTTTATTATGTATTTTGAGTGTCTTTTATGGGTCACTCATTTGATGACAGTGACGAAAAGAGAGCAAGTGTGAATTCAACTTAGAGACCATTGGATTCTGTTCTATTGTCTCTGAACCCTGTCAATAAGAGTCAACCCCATGAGCCTGACCCCTTTCTGGGCCAGCAGGAAATTACTTTATACTAGCTGAGTCACCAGGAAGCCCAAGAATACTGGAGTGGGTAGCCTATCTCTTTGCCAAAAGATCTTCCCAACCCAGCAATTGATCTTCCTGACTCCTGCATTGCAGGCAGACTCTTGATCAGCTGAGCTACAAGGGGAGGCAAAAATAATACCTTATGTGTTATTGTGAGACCATTTATTACTTGTTTCTCTTTAGCAAAATAAGATACTCAACTGAAGAAGTGCTTTCTATCCTTCATTCTGGAAACTTTATTGCTAAAATGCAGTGCTTACCTGTTTCTTTATTCAGCTGTACCTTTCATGCTCCTCTGCCATGTCAAAAGAGAGCTTTGGAACACTCTGGAAAATTTTCCACTCATCCAGAACCTGTTGATCTTTACCATGGACTCCTTATTAGCCTACAACTTTTGGAGACCTATGTTGTTACTGCCTCTGCGGAAAGAATGTTTTGTTTGTTTCAAGCTTCCTTCCTTGACTTATTGTCACTACAGCTGGAAGAACCTTACAGATTATGGTTTGCAGTTGGGTAGTTTTTCATAGTTCTTATGGCATTTTATGTTTCTCATTCATTTTATTTTCATTTGATTTCAGAGAGGAAAGTACTTGCTTAGCTATCTTTTACTTCAAATCCAGAATTACCCTTCAAAAACAAAATCTAGACTCTGTGTTTCAAATCCTTCAGCACCTTTACTCTCTTTAGGGTCTATCTGAACTCCTTATGTTGGCCTTCAGAGTCAGCTCTCCAGCATCATTCTCAAATTCCCCTTTAATATTCTAGGTTTAAGATACCCTGAGTCATAACCATTCACAATTCCCTGCACATATCCAAATCCTTTTCACTTCTAGGCATCTGCCATCTGTCTGGAATTTCCTTTAAATTGAGTCAAGACAATTTTAAGCTACTCGTGGGTAGAATGCTGAGATAATTATTCTAAATAGTAATTTCTCTTTATAATGGGATGCATGGTAAAATGAAAGTTATATTTTTATTCTCCAGGAACTTAATTTTAAAAATTGGATTCATTTCCATTTCAAAAGAAAAAAGTCATTTTCAAAGAAATAAGGTCTGTCTATTTGTTCATTCTCCCAGCAATGTGTTAATAATAGAATGAACAGTAATATTTAGAAATAGCTGGTATAGAAATTATTTCATCTTCATTTGATTTTGTGTTAATTAGAGTACCAGGAGGTAGTCAATAACTAAACCCTAATTTTCAGAAGTTTATTTATCCCTTATGTAATAGCTCACTGTAGATGTTTGAGGTTGGGTTGGCTTACCACCATATGGTGATTCCAGGACCCAGGTTGCCTCCATTTTATAGCTTCTAAATCTTTTAGTGCCTGAATTTTTCACATCCAGATGGCAGATTAAGAAAGAGAGAGTAGAGACAACACAAACACTTCATATAAACCCCAAGATGATAGTAGTGTGTATAACTTGTCCTACATTCCATAAGTGAGCACTATTTACAGGGCCAAGCCAAGTTACAAGGAGAGTTAGGAAACTGACCTCATGGCCTAGAATCTTCTTTGAAGAGGCAACTCAGTACAATAGAGATGCAAGCAAGAAGGTAAATCATTTCTGGCATAGTTTCATGGTAGGGCCTATGTTTTCTATGATTTCATCTTTCATTAGAATTCTCTTTGAAAGTTTGTGTCAACTAATTAATACTTTGTTTTATTATCAGTGGCAAAACATTAGTTAAAAAGGGCAAGAAAAATATCTGATTAGAGAGAGCATTTGTTACTTTAAAATTTTCTTCTCTCAAGCCAGAGTTGTGGTAAGGAGATCATTCCCCATCTACAGGTATAGACCCTGGTTGGCCTAAGCCAATTAGTATATTTCATTTTCCAGGCCATTGTAATTGGGCAAAAGTGATGATATGCTCCACTTTAGACTAATTGGAGCCAGGTATAGATATTTTATCTGACTTTTGTGGATAGTGAAAATTTGCATTTTTGTTTCTATATTTGCTTTTGAAGATGAGAAGCTATGTTGAACTGTGTTCATTTTTCTGTCGGAAAGGGATAATTTAGCTAAAAGTAAAGTAAACACAGAGAACATGGGGCTAATAGAGAAAGGGAGAGAGACAGAGAGAGACTGAATTCTGTTGACATTTCTTTTGGTGTCTGAATTAATTACTCCTGAAGTCTACAACTAGGACTTTTTTTTTTTTTTTTTCATTTTGCTTATGTCTATTTGTGGTCTCTTAAAAGTCAACTGAACTAGAATTCTGAGTGAGACACATACCAAGGAAGTATTGTAAAGTTTAAAAGATTTGACTCATATTCAGAAACACAGTTGAGAAAAGTAAGCTACCTACAAAGGCCACAAGGAATACCAACAAACCATTAACACTCATGAAGAGATTGCTAGTGGACTTTTATTCATTGATAGAGATGCTTTCATCTAAATAGGATACTGATTAAATTGTCCAGTATCTGACTTAAAAAAGAAAAGTGAAAAGAAAATACTGAATCATAAGCTATTCAAATTTGAAAGGAATGAAGAGAAAGGTTGGTTATTGTTTCCTGGTGGCTGAAAAACTGAGCTAGATAATATCTTAAAATGTCTTTCTTGATCCAAGTTTGGTCAAGACAAAGACGTTAAGGTACACAATTAACTGGAAAAAGATCAAACAAGAGATTGCCTTGTCATTATGCAAGATATCAAGATATGAATTATCAGAGTGTGTGTATGTGTGTATATATATATATATTTGTATATTTATTTATATTCTATACCACATATGTACACATATACATTTTATATATATTTAATGAAAGAGAGAGCAAGTGTGAGTCTTCTATATTAGTCAAACATATCAACATGCCACAATATTTCTTGATTCACATCTGGTATGGATAAAAGTTTATAAATAATATGAAATCATTTTTATATACTATGAAGTGCTAAATAATAACAAGTGTTAGCAGACGAATGGATAAGGGAGCTGTGGTACATATACACCATGGAATATTACTCAGCCGTTAAAAAGAATTCATTTGAATCAGTTCTAATGAGATGGATGAAACTGGAGCCCATTATACAGAGTGAAGTAAGCCAGAAAGATAAAGAACATTACAGCATACTAACACATATATATGGAATTTAGAAAGATGGTAATGATAACCCTATATGCAAAACAGAAAAAGAGACACAGATGTACAGAACAGACTTTTGGACTCTGTGGGAGAAGGCGAGGGTGGGATGTTTCGAGAGAACAGCATCAAAACATTTGTATATTATCTAGGGTGAAACAGATCACCAGCCCAGGTTGGATGCATGAGACAAGTGCTCAGGGCTGGTGCACTGGGAAGACCCAGAGGGATCGGGTGGAGAGGGAGGTGGGAGGGGGGATCGGGATGGGGAATACGTGTAACTCCATGGCTGATTCATGTCAATGTATGGCAAAACCCACTACAATATTGTAAAGTAATTAGCCTCCAACTAATAAAAATAAATGAAGAAAAAAAAAATAACAAGTGCTATTAGCATGGCTATGATTATAAAAGAAAAAATTAATCCACACCAAAATTCAAGTATGGGAATAATAATAACACTTTAAATAGAAGCATTTTAAAAAGGAATCTTTTATTAAAAAAAGCATTGAATATTCACACCCAAATTTTTAAAAAATGAAGTTGTTTACACTACATGCAAATACAAAGCTTTTAAAATGCATTTAAGTTGATAAAAGTAATTTGCCAAAAAGCACTAAGATAGTAGACACTGAAAATTGAAAATGTGAATATATAATGACATCATTAACATTATAATGTTTTTATTTTTTTTAATCACCAAGCATTTATGCAAAATACTCAAAAAACGACATAAAATCATGCAGAAGATATGGCACTACATAACCACTGTGGAATTAGAAAGAATCAAAAATTGAAAAAAAGAACACAGATTAAGAGGAGTAGAAATATATTTAAACATACTTTAAAGCAGATGAAAACAGTGTTATGAAAGTATCACCTTGCTTCCATGTGATTCATATCATATGTGAGACTTTTTTTTCGTTTAGCACAGACTTCTGAATTTCTTTTATTTCAAACCTTTATGCTGTTAGGAAGGCAATTTGGCAACCAATTTTAGAGGTGGTTGCAACATATCCTGCTAAATTGTCTTGTTTTTCCCCACAAAACACTTAAAGAGCACAGATACTTTGTCAGATCAATAGTAAAATATTCTCTAAATGAAAGACTGGAGACCATTAATCAAACCTAAATCAAGGTGAACACTTAAGCTGTACTTCTTTGGAAGATTAAATCTAAGCTTTTAAATACACACATACCATGAAAATATATGGTTTACAATATTTTCCATCCATTCACTTTCTATATGATGGCGATATTGCCGAATTCAAAGCTTTATTTTATTCAAGAGCCAGCCTACAAATAGCAAAGTATCTTTTATCCTTAAGTAGTAGAGAACCAATTTTAAAAATAATTCTAGAAGAGGTAGAAACAAGATGTAGAGCCCTGAGGAGAGTAAGTCACAATTAAACTTAGGTGTCTGCTTGTGGCTTCGGGATTTTTCCCAACTTCTAAGCTCTCCGTCTTCATGGGAACTGCTTCACTCTTCCTGAGTCTGCCTATGCTCTTAGGACCACCTCAGTTAACACAGATCTGGCTCACAGATAAGACCAAGAAGGAAAACTCTGGCTCAGAAATCCACCATGGGTTTTTGTTGACTCGATGCCTGAATTCCTCTTCCTCTTGTCTAAGACGGGACTGTTGACATCTGCCCTTCCTTCTCCCCTGCCCCACAGTGCTTATAGGTCCTTAGTTTATCATTCTTTCTCCAGTTGCATTCTGTTTTTCGGACTGGGTTGCCATTGCCTAGAGTTGTCTTCTAGCTCTATCTTTGTCGGTTATATTTTTTCTCTGATTCCCAGACTGCTCTGCAGAGCTTGCTATATATTCCTGGTCCCTCATGCCTTTTATTTAAAATCTTAGTTTAGAAAGAATTCCCCAGAGTAAACCATCCCCAAGAGCATACAGAAATTATCACATTGTACTAAAGATTAAAGCACATATGCTATTTTGCCTTTCTTCAAATTAAAGGAAAGGAAACAGCAAACAGACTTCTCACTTAAAAGTAAAACAAAATGTTAATATCAGCATCATATAATTCAAATAAGTATCTCTTATTACCAAAAACAGCACGTTATGTATTTTCCAAATAGTGTTTGCTAATCATTATATAAAGGTAACTAGCCTGAAAGTAAGATCTTAAGTATTAAATAAAATATATATCATTAGATTTTGGTAGAGGGCAAAATCTTACATAAGAGCTATCAGCAGTTCCTATCTAGTAAGCAATAAAACTCAATTTAAATTTTCCTTTATTTAGGGTTGGGCAAACTTGAAATTGACCTTTAAGTGGCAAAAAGGTCAAATATGTACTCACCTCCACATTGTTATTGAGGAAAAACATAAAGTAAGCCTCTTCGTGTGTTGTTGACTAAGAAGAGTAATGTGGTTCAATAGAGTGCAGAACCCCACGTATGTTTTAGCTGTCACAAACAAGTCTGGTCTGTTTGGTGGGCTTCTTTTGATGTTGATGGATATTTCTCATGCACAGTGTGACCTATACACTGATGTGGGGTCCATGAACCACCTAGAGTAGAGCAGATGGAATTTGCAACTTTATACTCTGTGTGCAGGCTGCCTGAGTGATTGGTCTCTGCATTTATTACCCACCTCAGAGCCCAGGTGGCCAAAAGCTGCTGGAAGCAGTGGGCACAGATAGTGAGAACCAAAAGGGGCTACAGACTTACAAATCCATGGGAACAAGAGATTACATTTCACCCAACAAGAGCAGGATGTATTTTCCTCAAGTAAACATGGGATATTACCCAGTATAGACTTATTTTACATCATAAGACAAATCATAATAAATTTGTAAAGATTGACATTATACAAAGTAACTTGTCAAATCAAGATGAAATTAAGCTATAAGTCAGTAGCAGCAGAAAAGTTGGGAAACTCACACATATGTGGAAACAAGCAATATGTTCAAGCAACTAATGGGTTAAAGAAGAAACCACAATTTTTTTAAAAATGTCTTTAACAAATAAAACTGAAAACATAGCATCTCAAAACTAATTGTATTCAGTAAAGACAGTTCTCAGTGGAAAATTTGTAACTATAATTGTTTACATTAAGAAATAGAGGAAGACATGTGACCTAACTCAAAACCTATCTTCACACCATAAAAAAATAAATTAAACCTAAAGTTAGTGGAAAGAAAAAATAATAGAAAGTAATAAAGAAGAAAGACATAAACATAATAGATAATATAAAACAAAGGAAAACAAAACAAAACAAGATCAAACTGGTTATTTGAAAATCAACAAAATTAACAAATCTATACCTAAACTGGCAAAGAGAGAGAATATTCAAGAAAAAAGTCAGAAATGAAAGATGAGACATTACCACCAATTTTGCAGAAATAAAAAGATTATAGGAAAGCATTATTAACAATTATGTGTCATAAATTGGATAACCTCAATGAAATTGATAAATTCCTAAAATCCCACAACCCTGTAAGAATCACAAAGAAATAGAGAATATTAATAGATCTATAACTGGTTAGTATATTGAATCAATGATTTACACTAACAAAGCAAAGAATAACCAAGATCAGATGCCAGTGACTTCACTAAACATATAAAGTATTAACACCAGTCCTAAAACTCATCCAAAAAATCATAGAGGAGGAAATATTTTCAAACACACTCTATGAGGCTAATACTACTCAAATATCAAAGCCAAACAAAGACACTACAAGGAAAGAAAATTACAGACCAATATCTCATGAATTTTGATACAGAAATTTCTCCAAAAATACTAGCAACCAAATTCAACATTTTAAAAGCATCACACACTGAGCAAATGAAATTTGTGTTTAGAAGTCAAAGATAGTTGAACATATAAAAATCAATACCATACATTACATTAGTGTAATGAAGGAAAAACGTGATTATTTCAACTGATAAAGAAAAACATTTTACTGAATTTAACAACCTTTTATGATTAAAAAAATACTCCATATGGGACTGCCTGTACATAATAAAGTCCACATAAGAACCTACAGCTAATATCATACTCAGTGGTGTAAGACAAAGCTATTCCCATAGTATCAGGAGAAAGGCAAGGATGCACACCCTCACCACTTTCAATCAGCATAATGCTAAAATTCCTTACCCAAGCAATTAAGCAAGAAAAAGAAAGAAAAAGCAATGAAATTGGAAAGGAACAAGTGAAACATCTCTGTTCACACATGATATGATCTTACATGTAGAGAACCCTAAGGATTCAACTTAAAAAGACAAATTATTCGAGTTTATAAATTCAGCAAATTTGCAATGTATAAAAATTAGCATGCAAAATCAGTTATATTTCTGTGCACTAAACATAAACAGTTTGGAAAGGAAATTTTGAAAATAATTAGATGCACAAAACATAAAAAAGTATAAAACAAATAAACTAAGAAGATAAAAACTCATAAGCTAAAAACTACAAATGCTGCTAAAATAAAGATAATACAGATAAGTGGAAAGATTGTTTTTTGTTCATAGGTTAAAAATGTTTATATTAAGGTGTAGAGGCTAAAAAAGTGACCTGCAAATTCAATCTATTCCCTATTAATATCCCAAAAGCTAGAAATAGGAAATTTGCTCTCAAATGTATGTGTAATATCAAGGTCCCACAAGAGCGAAAAATAATTTAAAGAAGAATAACTTTGAAGTCTAAAAGTTCCTGATTTTAAAACTTAACCTCAAAGCTATAGGAAAACAAAGTGGTACTGGTATAATGGGATACATATAAATCAATGGAATAAAATAAATAGCTTAGAAATGATTCCTTTTATAAATGGTCACATGATTTTCAACAATGTTGCCACAATCATTTAAAGTGGAAAAGATGATCTTTTCAGCAAATGATATGGAGAAACTGGATGTTAATAGGCAAAAGAATGAAGTCAGATATTTGTCTTCACCACATGTGAAAATTAACTCAAAATAGATATAAGACAGAAACATAAGAGATTCTTATAAGACACTTAGAAGAACACATAGGGCAAAGATCCACAGCATTTAATTTCTTGAATTTAACACCAAAAGTATAAGCAATGAAAAATAAAATAGATAAATTGAGTTATACCAAAATCAAAAAACAACAAACAAGCAAAAACTTTTGTGCATCAGAAGATACTATCAGTAAAGTGAAAAGGAAAATATAGGATGATAAAAATACTTATAAATCATATAGCTGTCAAAAAGTTAAAATCCACAATGTACACAGAATTCCTCTAATTCAAAAACAGGCATCAAACAACCTATTTTTAAACAACCTATTTTGTTTAAAAATTCATTGAACAAATACTTCTCCAAAGAAGATATGCAAATATCCAATGAATACATTAAAAAAAAGTTCAGCTTCACTAAACAATAGGGAAACACAAATGAAAACCATAATGAGAAACTTCATATCCAGTAGGATGACTATTTTTCAAAACCAAAAACAATTTTTAAAAAAGGCAAGCATTAGTAAGAATGTGTAAAAATTTGAACTCTTGTGTATTGCTGGCAAGAACAGAAGATGGTGCAACTACTATGGAAAACACCATGGTGGTTCCTCAAAATAAGTAAATAAATAGTGTAATAATAGTATTACCGTATGATCCAGCAATTGCATCTCTGGGTATACACCAAAGGAAGTGAAAGCAGAAATGCAAAGAGATGTTTGTACCTCTGTGTTTTTAACAAAATTATTCACAATGACTAAAAGTTGGAAGCAATCCAAGGGCACACTGATGAATGAATAGCTAAACAAAATGCAAAAAGTATGTACAATGGAACATTTTTCAAACTTAACGGAACACGAACAAACACGGAAAAAATTCTGACATATAACAACATGGATAGCCCTGGAAGACATTCTAAATGAAATATATCACAAAAGGATATATATTGCATGATTCCATTAATATGATGTACCTAAGGTAGTCAATTGGGAGCTACCCCACGCCCGAGGTCAGGGGTGGCAGCCAAGAGGAGCAACCCCCATGTCCAAGGAGTGGCGGCTGTGAGGGTGCAGGAGGGCCAAGAGGAGCTAGTCCCCGTTCAAGGTCAGGAGGGCCAGCTGTGATGAGATACCCCTCGTCCAAGGTAAGGAGCAGCGGCTGTACTTTGCTGGAGCAGCCCTGAAGAAATAACCCACGTCCAGGGTAAGAGAAACCCAAGTAAGACAGTAGGTGTTGCAAGAGGGCATCAGAGGGCGGACACACTAAAATCATAATCACAGGAAAATAACCAATCTGATCACAGGACCACAGTCTTGTCTAATTCAATGAAACTAAGCCATGCTGTGTGGGGCCACCCAAGATGGACGGGTCATGGTGGAGAGGTCTAACAGAATGTGGTCCACTGGAGAAGGGAATGGCAAACCACTTCAGTATTCTTGCCTTGAGAACCCCATGAAAAGTATGAGAAGGCAAAATGATAGGATACTGAAAGATAACTCCCCAGGTCAGTAAGTGCCCTATATGCTACTGGAGATCAGTGGAGAAATAACTCCAGAAAGAATAAAGGGATGGAGCCAAAGCAAAAACAACACCCAGTTGTGGATGTGACTGGTGATAGAAGCAAGGTCCGATGCTGTAAAGAGCAATATTGCATAGGAACCTGGAATGTTAGGTCCATGAATCAAGGCAAATTGGAAGTGGTCAAACAGGAGATGGCAAGAGTGAACATCAACATTCTAGGAATCAGCGAACTAAAATGGACTGGAATGGGTAAATTTAACCCAGAAAATCATTATATCTACTACTGTGGGCAGGAATCCCTTAGAAGAAATGGAGTAGCCATCATAGTCAACAAAAGAGTACAAAATGCAGTACTTGGATGTAATCTCAAAACGACAGAATGATATCTGTTTCCAAGGCAAACCATTCAATATCACGGTAATCCAAGTCTATGCCCTGACCAGTAATGCTGAGGAAGCTGAAGTTGAATAGTTCTTTGAAGACTTACAAGAACTTCTAGAACTAACACCCAAAAAAGATGTCCTTTTCATTATAGGGGACTGGAATACAAAAGTAGGAAGTCAAGAAACACCTGGAGTAACAGGCAAATTTGGCCTTGGAGTATGGAATGAAGCAAGGGCAAAGGCTAATAGAGTTTTGCCAAGAGAGCACACTGGTCATAGCAAACACCCTCTTCCAACAACACAAGAGAAGACTCTACACATGGACATCATCAGATGATCAACGCCAAAATCAGATTGATTATATTCTTTGCAGCCAAAGATGGAGAAGCTCTATACAGTCAGCAAAAACAAGACCGGGAGCTGACTGTGGCTTAGATCATGAACTCCTTATTGCCAAATTCAGACTTAAACTGAAGAAAGTAGGGAAAACCACTAGATTATTCAGATATGACCTAAATCAAATCCCTTATGATTATACAGTGGACGTAAGAAATAGATTTAAGGGACTAGGGCTGATAGAGTGCCTGATGATCTATGGACGGAGGTTCGTGACATTGTACAGATGACAGGAATCAAGATGATCCCCGTGGAAAAGAAATGCAAAAAGGTAAAATGGTTGTCTGAGGAGGCCTTACAAATAGCTGTGAAAAGAAGAGAAGCAAAAAGCAAAGGAGAAAAGGAAAGATATTCCCATTTGAATGCAGAGTTCCAAAGAATAGCTAGGAGAAATAAGAAAGCCTTCCTCAGTGATCAATGCAAAGAAATAGAAGAAAACAACAGAATGGGAAAGACTAGAGATCTCTTCAAGAAAATTAGAGATACCAAGGTAACATTTCATGCAAAGATGGGCTCGATAAAGGACAGAAATGGTATGGACCTAACAGAAGCAGAAGATATTAAGAGGTGGCAAGAATACACAGAAGAACTGTACAAAAAAGATCTTCATGACCCAGATAATCCTGATGGTGTGATCACTCACCTAGAGCCAGACATCCTGGAACATGAAGTCAAGTGGGCCTTATGAAACATCACTACGAACAAAGCTGGTGGGGGTCATGGAATTCCAGTTGAGCTATTTCAAATCCTGAAAGATGATGCTGTGAAAGTGCTGAACTCAATATGCCAGCAAATTTGGAAAACTCAACAGTGGCCACAGGACTGGAAAATGTCAGTTTTCATTCCAATCCCAAAGAATGGCAATCCCAAAGAATGCCAGTCCCAAAGAATGCTGAAACTACTGCACAATTGCACTCATCTCACATGCTAGTAAAGTAATGCTCAAAATTCCCCAAGTGAGGCTTCAGCAATACGTGAACCATGAAGTTCCAGAAGTTCAAACTGGTTTTAGAAAAGGCAGAGGAACCAGAGATCAATTTGCTAACATCTGCTGGATCATCAAAAAAGCAAGAGCATTCCAGAAAAAAACATCTATTTCTGCTTTATTGACTATGCCAAAGCCTTTGACTGTGTGGATCACAATAAACTGAAAAATTCTGAAAGAGATGTGAACACTAGGCCACCTGACCTGCCTCTTGAGAAACCTATACGTAGGTCAGGAAGCAACAGTTAGAACTGGACGTGGAATAACAGACTGGTTGCAAATAGGAAAAGGAGTACGTAAAGGCTGTATATTGTCACCCTGCTTATTTAATTTATATGCAGACTACATCATGAGAAACACTGGACTGGAGGAAGACTGAGCTGGAATCAAGATTGCTGGGAGAAATATCAATAACCTCAGATATGCAGATGACACCACCCTTATGGCAGAAAGTGAAGAGGAACTAAAAAGCCTCTTGATGAAAGTGAAAAGAGGAGAGTGAAAAAGTTGGCTTAAAGCTCAACATTCAGAAAACTAAGATCATAGCATCTGGTCCCATCACTTCATGGCAAATAGATGGGGAAACAGTGGAAACAGTGTCAGACTTTACTTTTTTGGGCTCTAAGATCACTGCAGATGGTGATTGCAGCCATGAAATTAAAAGACACTTACTCCTTGGAAAAGAAAGTTATGACTAACCTAGACAGCATATTAAAAAGCAGAGACATTACTTTGCTAACAAAGGTCCATCTAGTCAAGGCTATGGTTTTTCCAGTGGTCATGTATGGATGTGAGAGTTGGACTTTAAAGAAAGCTGAGCACCAAAGAATTGATGCTTTTGAACTGTGGTGTTGGAGAAGACTCTTGAGAGTCCCTTGGACAGCAAGGAGATCCAACCAGTCCATCCTAAAGGAGATCAGTCCTGGGTGTTCATTGGAAGGACTGATGCTGAAGCTGAAACTCGGATACTTTGACCACCTCATGTGACGAGTTGACTCATTGGAAAAGACCCTGATTCTGGGAGGGTTTGGGGGCAGGAGGAGAAGGGGACGATAGAGGATGAGATAGTTGAATGGCACCCCCGACTCGAAGGGCATGAGTTTGAGTAAACTCTGGGAGTTGGTGATGGACAGGGAGGCCTGGCCTGCTGCGGTTCATGGGGTCTCAAAGAGTCGGACATGACTGAGCGACTGAACTGAACTGAACTGAAGGCAGTCAAATTCATAAAGACAGAAAGTAGAGTTGTGATTGGCCAGGCTTAGAGGGAAAAATGGAACATTATTGTATAACAGATAATGAATTTAAGTTTGAGAAGACAAAAAAATGTTCTGGATTGGAAGTTGGTAATGTTTGCACTGATCTATATGCTTAAAATATTTAAAAGCCAATTTTAAGGTAGTTATATTTTATCACAATTAAAAAAATAAGGCTAGAAAGATCTTGCATCAAAACCTTTGAACTGCCTGTTTCCTCTGTATAGAAACATGTCTCAATCAACCTGTACAGTTTTTATTTTAGTAAATATTTAAATTTTTAAAATTATAATTTTATATTAATTAGTTTAATTAGGTTTGAGCTTACAACATAGTGATTTAATATTTTTATAGATTATACCCTTTTAAACTTATAAAAACATAATGACTGTATTTCCCTGTGCTATAAAATATATTTTATTTACTTTGTACATAATAGTTTGTACCTATTAATTCCATATCCCTATTTTATCCCTCTCCCCTTCTCTCTTCACATTGCTAACAACTAGTTTGGTCTCTAAATTTATGAGTCTGTATATAATATATACATGCTATGTATATCACTATATGTTATATACAATATATATGTTTATATGACATCTTTTTTATCCATTCATGTATAATGGACACTTATGTTCCCTCTAAATATTGGCTATTACAACATTGCTGCTTTGAATATTGAAGTGTATATATTTTTTTGAACTTGAATTTTTATTCATATGTACCCAGGAGTGGAACTAGAAGATCACATTGCAGTTCTCCCATTAGTTTTTTGAGGAACTTCCATACTATGTTCTATAATAGCCGCATGAGTTTACATTCCTACAAGCTGTATACAAGGGGCTTCCTTTTCTCCATATCCTTGCCAAAATTTGCTATTTGTAGTCTTTTTGATAATAGCTATTCTGGCAGGTGTAAGGCGATATATCACATTGTAATTTTGATTTGCATTTCCCAGACAATTAGTGATGTTAAACGTCTTTTCTTATGCCTGCTGGCCATGAGTATGTCTTCTTTGGAAAAAATGTCTATTCAGGTCTTCTGTCCATTTTAAAAATCAGGTTGTTGATTTGATTTTGGAGCCAGATGTGAGCTGGGTCTTCTTCCATGCTCACTGGCTGTCACTGTTCTACTGGGGGTGGGGTTGCGTCCCGAGGTGCTAGACCTGACCTGTGCTCAGGTCCTAGCTGGTTCCATTTCCTATAAATGTATATTGTCCTTGGCAACAGAAGTGTTTCTGCCCTAGTGAATAGCAGTTCTAGAGCACCAGGGGCTGGAATGGGTGCGTCGTGCAGGCAGGGGTGCTGCTAGATCTCAGCGATCCAGCCAGGGCCCCAGGCAGTTTCCAATCCACTGCCTCGGGGTGCGCACCAAGAACGGCCACTCATCTGTTCGGCCGGGTGCCGTGTCCCAGCGGGCGCCTCTGCCGGAGTGCGCATCGCCTGCTGACGATAGCATGCTTGCTCCAGTGAGGGCGGCCCTCCGCAGGGACCTGGAGCGAGCAGCCAGTGAGGCTGGGGCCCGAGCTGGGACTGCCCTGGCTCCCCAGTCGGAGCTCCAGGCAGCTCCGTTTTCACATGCCCACGGTCGTTGCCATCCTTGCTCGGCCAGATGCGGGGTCAGGTGTGAACGCGTCCCTTTCCCTCCACCCTCACGGGCACACTTTCCTCCGCTCACAGTGTCAGCCTTCACCCTGGTGGAGACTGTCCTGGAGCCTGGAGCCGTTGCTTGCTGTGGGCTGGGGAACTGGCTAGAGCCCCGGGCAGTGTTTTCAATCCATTTCCTCCACCTGGTTCCCAGGAGTAAGCAGGTATTTGCCTGTGCTCTTTATGAGCAGAGTCTTGGTTTCCCATAGCCCTTGGGTAAGTCTCACCAATATTCAAACCAGCTAAAGGATTCATCTTCCTGGTCAGGCCCCAGGACTGGGATGCTAAATATGTGGGCTCGATCCCCTCACTCCTCAGAATGGGTCTCTGAGCTCATCATATCCCCTTTCCCTTCTGTGTCCCCTGCTAAGGTCCCCACCTCATTCACTTCTTCTATCTTCCTACCAGACTCCAGGTGGGTCTTTCTTTACAGCCCTGGTTGTAGAAGAGACTCTCTGCCAGCCTCCAGTTTTTCAGCGACAGTTTACACGTGTGCATGTACTTTTGACATGTTCATTGAAGGTAGTGAGCTCAGAATCCTCCTACTCCACCTCTAGATCTCTTTCCATTTTCCACCATTAAATTTTTTTATCTCTTCCTGTCTTCACTCAAATGTCATATTTCAATGAGTCAAACCAAGAACATCTCATTTAAAATTATAGTACCCTGCCCAGAAACTCCCAGACTACATGAACCCAACCTATTTTAAGTAATATTTATCACATTATACCTATCTATTTATTCATTATATCCATCATTTTTGTCTTTTCCCTTGCTAGAAGTTAGCTTTCATAATAGCAGAGATTTTCATGTCTTTCCTTACACATGTACCTCCAACATCTGTAACAGTACCTAGCAGGTGCTTCATAAAACTTAATCCTGCAAGTTTAAAGATGGCTGTATAATCACACACATGATGTCGTGCCTGGGCCTATGGTTAATGAGACACGCCAACCTTAATTATGAGCTGTAGGTTTTCCTTATAAACTGTAGGTTTTCCTTTCACCGGACTCCCCTTGTGGCTCAGCTGGTAAAGAATCCACCTGCAATGCAGGAGGCTCTGGTTTGGTTCCTGGGTTGGGAAGATCTCCTGGAGAAGGGAATGGCTATCCACTCCAGTATTCTGGCCTGGAGAATTCCATGGACTGCATAGTCCACAGGGTCGCAAAGAGTCAGACACGACTGAGCCACTTTCACTTTTCCTTTCATTATCTCTGAGTCTTTATAAAAAAGGTCCACCATGATCTCAGCTGGTATTCTGGGGGGACAAAGGCAAACAGTATCCCAGCTTGAAAACAGCATGGGGAAAAAAAAATCTGAGGGGCAGTTCAATCCAAGAACTCCTAGAGGTTATCAGGTGATCACAACAAGGCAATCTGCCAAGAGGAAAGAGATTGGTCCTCAGAACCAAATAGATGGTCAAGATATAAACAATAATAGATTTCATTTTTGACTATTTCCAGGGTATATCCAGAAATATCTGATGTTGTGGAATCTGGTCAAAAACTGGTTTCCAGCAGTCAAGAATGATAAGATTCCACACCATCTGTGTGTGGTAATATTACCCAAAATATTACTTCACAATCTGGTAAGGGACAAAACAGTCTGCTTAATCTTACAGTGATGCTACTCTAAAATAGGTGTCAATATATTTTAATATTATAAATAGAAAACCTTAAACCTCAAAATGTTCTATAACTTTCTCAATTTTGTTAAACTCCAATCTATCTGATTTTTATACAAAGCTCTCCAAGGAGCATGTAAATCTTTTTTTCTTGTTTTAATTTGTAAATAAAGCATGACATTTAGTTCTAGAACTTAACTTTTCGTTCAAGGTAGCTAAAATACTAAAAGAGACAATTATGACACTAATCAAAACTTTCCTGATCAGTTTATACACTCTTCTGTACCATGAATGCAAAAGTTGTAACAAAATGGTTAAGAAAACATATATACACACACACACACACATATACATACATGTGCACACATGCATGCTAAGTCACTTCAGTTGTGTCTGACACTGCAGCCCTATATGCTGCAGCCCACCAGGCTCCTCCGTCCATGGGATTCTCCAGGCAAGAACACTGGAGAGGGTTGCCATGCCCTCCTCCAGGGGATCTTCCTGATCCAGGGATTGAAGGATTGAATCCACATCTCTAATGTCTCCTGAATTGGCAGGCTAAGTTCTTTACCATATATATAACACCATATATATCATTTATATATATATATCATATATATATACACACCATATATATATACACCATATATATATACACATATACCATATATATATATATAAATAAGTAAAAGATATAAAGAAGGGCCTAGAAAACAGGTAACATAATTCATGAGTATATCTTTCAAAAATAAAATATTTTAATGAACATCTTTTGAATATAGTCAAGTAATTTTTCTATTTTTCCGTTGAAATTTCAATAAACCACTGGTGATAACATCCCTAAATACTTACTTCATCTGAATATAATTTATTGGTTTATGTATTAAATTTCCTATCTCACTAAGATGAGCAGAAACATGGTCTGATATAAATTCTGTTAGTTTGTCATTTTATATTTACTCAATATAGTTACTCAAATTTATTATTGGTATTATCAAATTGTTCTAAGCAATTTTAAAGCATTTGGAGAAGAAAACTGTAACAAGTTGAAGAGGTATTAAAACTTCCATATAATTAATGTCCATTTTTATTTTTATTGTCTAATCGATTATTTTAAAAGGTTGCAAAATAAGGCAATAAAATTTTTATTGATATACTTAGCCAATATCTTAGCACTTCAGGAGGTAAAACAAATTTCGGTAAAAACAATTATAATAAATTCTAAAAGAAAAGATTAAAGAACTAGTTCAACTGAGATTTCTCACTGGGCTTAAAAATGTATGAAATTAAGGGCAGTGAAAAAAAAAAAAAAAACATTATAACCTAAGGATATAGGATGCCCAAAAGTGTGATTGATTTCTCCATTTCAGGACAAAATTTTGAGTCGATTATTTCACCTTGTGCTACAGAAAACAATTATTTTTATTTGAAGGTCTCTAGTGACTAAATAGTTATACAGAAATCCATCTCTTCTGGCTAAAGACATATCATGGGCTCATGTATAGAAACCTTAGCCAAATATTAGCTTAATGTTAATTCAAGTGCTTTATTGTCGTTCTCATCTCGTAAGCAAGACTTTGTTCTCTTAATTTGAGATCCTGTGTCTCCCTAGATAAAATAGCATTTAAACATTCTGAATTATGCTTTAAATAGTTATATGTATGAAATATGCGTGTATACAAATGTTTTAGGTAAAAATATGCTGCAATCAATCAAATATGACTCAAGTAATAAAAGTCTTCCTATTTAAATTTTTTTTAATCTATGTGCTATTAATTATAGAACATAGCAAATAAATAGTCCCTGCCTATTTTAGATCCTTTGGTAGGAACTTTGATGTCAATTTGCAGGAAGGCAAAGTTTTCTAGAGGAGGCAGTCTGCATACTAGAGGCGTATTAGGAGTTAATTAACCAGGGCACGGGGCAGGACTAGAGGACAGTGGACATGATTCTCAGCAGAGTCATCAAAAATAGAAACTGCAAAATATACACAGGGAACTAAAAAAGTGGTTTCGAGTGGCTGGCCAATAAAGTGTAAGGCGGGAGAAAGATAAGACAGGAGAAGCAGGAAGGGACCAGAGGATGAGCGCCACAGAGGGGTCATGGAATCCAGAAAGCGTAATGGACTAGGTAAAATCCCAGATCTTCCTTAAAAGCTTATGGAATAAGTAGGCTCAAACAAAGACTACAGTGCAGTTTGAGCATATATCCATTCAGCCATTTCTCCATCCAAGCTTCCAGCCATCTTTCCATTTATCCTTCCATGCACCCCTCCATGTATTTATCCATGCATCTATTATTTATCAATTGCTGTATTCATTTAAAAGACCAAGATCCTCCTCATCTCACTGTCTTGCACCTGTTTTCCTTCCCATTTTGTTTAATAGCATCCTCATTTTGAGGTTTAACAAGTCATTCTTGGCCCATCTAGTACATTTATTGCTTCAGACTTGGAACTGGCTATTTATCTAAGAGGCTTTGGTTCCTTAAATTGTTGTTCAGTCGCCTTTAATAATGTTATATTATTTGGGTGCAGAAGATGTTTATTGTTACTGCCTTAGCCATTATTTTTAAGCCTTATTAGTAGACAGAGATTAGCAGTATATACTATTTTTTGAAGAGAAACTATATCATGAGTCCATAGTGATATTTTAAAATGTTAATGTTGATTAAAATATGTAAATAGACATGGAGCATGATCCCATTTATATAAAATTAAGAATATGCAAAACTAGTTTATCTGTGATGCATGCTAAACTGATGGTTTTATAAAGCAAAGTATATATGTGATTTCCACTCCAGGCAGGATGACGTTACCTCCAGAAGAAGAGAGGCTGTGATTCAAAAGTGGTGTTAGAGGTCTTGAGAGTGCTGACGATGCTCTTTTCCTTGATGGAAGTACTTATATAAAGTCTCTTCAATTTAGAGTAGTTTGCTGGGTTACACATGTGTTCATTCCATCTTGTGTATGTGCTAAAGTTCACAGCATAAAATTAATTTTAAAAAGTTGCTGTGGCCTGCTCTTCCTAACTTTTCTTCAGCATCACTGACTTTTACTCTTTCCAACTTTCTTCCCAACTATTTAAATGCTATTTTTGAATAGTCCATGCTTTAAAAATTCATGCAGAGAATCTGGAACTTACTGGCGGAATGACGCCAAAGACTTCTAATAGGTAAACATGCTTTGGCTTGTTAGATTAGCATGAACAGGACTTTAAAAGTTTTTTCTATCTGGCAATATTGGTCCATGCATGTGTAGTAACTATATTTTCTCTCATTAGCAGGTTTATCAAAGTCCATCATCCTTGGCTCTAAATCTTTAATTTGTGTTTCATTAATTTTAAACCAAAAATATTTGCTGAGCAGTTTGTAAGTGTTCAGAGCTTTGCCACACAGCTAGTCAGCAACAGTCCCCATTCTTGAGGACATTCTGATTATGTTGATGAAATATCTTGGTGGGAAGTTGATTACCATGACTCCTGCTTGCAATCAATGTCTATACCCAGCAAATAGGTAAGTGTTATTGTTATAAACTCAGCTTTGTAATATAAGAATTGTCATAAGAAATAAACCTAGTTTTTGACATATGCCTTACTTATAATAGGTGCATGGTGGTATTAAGTATAAGTGAATAATATGTTTATCCATAGTAAATAAACTCATAGGGGCAGTTCACTTTTATGTTTTTGTATTTTGTTTTATTGTTGTTGTCTATAAATAACTGATAAACAGTGGATCTAGGATTTGAATCCTGGTTATAATTTTTTTGTTTTTGTTTTTTTACTTCAAATCTCATTCATTCCAGTATTTCATTCTGATTTTCTCTATTAACCATGCCTAATGCATCAACCCTAGTAATTACCACAAACATGACCCAATCCTATTTGCAAGCCAACTTTTGCCTGCATCTATCTAGTATTTCAGAAACTTCTGAATCCCAAAACACCGGGCATTTTTGATCGTTAGATACATAGTTAGATACAACCCACATTGAGCAACACTGAAGCTGTCACTTATTTAGAAAAATGGGGGATTTTGATAGGCAATTTTGTTGCTCTTACAATGGGATAAGAGTTCATCTACAGAGGATTAGGTATAGAAGATGTGGTGCATATATATACATACATATACATATATATGCACACACACACATATATATACAATGAAATATTACTCAACCTTAAAAAGAACAAAATAATGCCTTTTGCAGCAAAGTTGATGGACCTAGAGAGATTGTCATACTGAGTGAAGTCAGATATAGAAAGGTAACTATCAAATAATATCACTTGTATGTGGAATCTCACAAAAAGATGTGGATGAACTTATCTATAAAGAGAGATAGAGTTACAAATGTAGAAAATAAACTTATGGTTATAGAGGATGGGAAGAGAAATGAATTGGGATATTGGCATTGATGTATAAATACTAATATATAAAATAGATAACTAATAAAAAACCTACTGTATAGCACAGGGGACTATATCCAATATCTTGTAATGACTTATATGGGAAAGAAACTAACACAAAATACTATACTCCAGTAAAAATTTTTAAAAAGGGGTAAGAGCTAAATTCCATTGTTTTGAGGTGTAGTAGAGAGTGCTACTCGGAAAAGACAATGGCACCCCACTCCAGTATTCTTGCCTGGAAAATCCCATGGACGGAGGAGCCTGGTGGGCTGCAGTCCATGGGGTCGCTGGGAGTCGAACACGACTGAGCAACTTCACTTTCACTTTTCACTTTCATGCATTGGAGAAGGAAATGACAACCCACTCCAGCGTTCTTGCCTGGAGAAGCCCAGGGACGGGGGAGCCTGGTGGGCTGCTGCCAATGGGGTTGCGCAGAGTCGGACACGACTGAAGCGACTTAGCAGCAGCAGCAGTAGAGAATACTACTATTCTTTGCGAGTCGTAGAAAGAATCTTGCTTTGAAAGTTGGGAAATACAGATTTGTATCCAATCTCTGTGCTTGTGTGAGATCATCATGAGCAGGCATACAAACTGTGACAGCTTCCCATTTTTTACAGGTCCAAATTCTTCTGCCTTCTGGTTCTATCCTTGCTTTCCTAGCTAGCCTGTCTTTCCTATCTAAACATTTAAGTATCCTTCTCCTCTCTTCCAGAACACATCCCTCTGTCCACCACACACACACACCCTCACACACACACACACAGCTTGGTCATTCTGGATTTTGTTCTGAGCGTGGTGAGGACTTTTCAGCCTCAGTGCCAACATGTGGGCAGTTCCCAAGAGCTGTTATTTTAATTCTTTCTGAGTCAGCAAGACAGTGTCCTGCTTTCTTTGTCAAGGTTACACTTACAGGAAATAAACTGACCTATACTCCATAACTCAGACAAAAAAGAGAACACAGTTTGCAATAACTCTCAAAGGGCCTCTTGGGACCATAGGCTCAACATGTCAGGGGTACTACTGGAGTGAAAAAAAAACAAAAAAAAACAAAACACTAAGCTGTAATCTACAGGAGGTTTGGTATGGACAAACTATGAGTTAAAAACTCTGTGGGGTTGGAGGGTGGGGCATGTTTTTGTGAGTTTTTACCTAAGCTCTGCAAAGTTCTCACTGTGAAGATCAGAGAAAAATCCCCTTATGCTTGTGAGAAAGAGAAGGGAGCGTGGCCTTTAAAAAGTATTTTTGGTATCTGTTATTCTTAACAAAGTTTAACCATAAGGGAAACTTTCACCACTGCCTAACCCACTGGTGTTTTGCTTTAGTCTTACTGACTTAGGGGACAGGGGATACCCAACTCCTTGCATTCTAACTTTTCACATAGAGAAAAAGAAATATTCCAGCTCTCCCTAGCTCCCTCCAATCATCCTGACACATAAAGTGGGGTAAAAACAGAGAGTCACCTGTGAAGTTTCCAGCTGGGAGGCACAAGCTTACTAAAAGATGCAACCTAATCAAGGATTACAGAACATTTCCCCTTTCTCCATGCCTTACCATGACATCACAGAAGACCTAGAGTGCCTCTGACCTAGTATATCATGTCAAGTTTCCAACAGAGAAGCAGAAGACAAACGAAAGGAAAAATAAACAGCTTGAATAGGATAAAGCAAGCATCAAAAACAGACTTACATATAGCAGGGATTTTCCTTTAAAAAAATATTTGTCACTCTGTTTTTATTTTATATTGGACTATAGCTGATTTACAATGTTGTGTTAGTTTCAGATATACAGCAAAGTCATTCAGTTATACGTATACAAGTATCTATTCTTTTCAATTCTTTTTTCCCATTTAGGAAGGTACATAATACTGAGCGGAGTTCCTGTGCATTGTAGTGGGTCCTTATTGGCTATCTGTTTTAAATATAGTAGTGTATTTATGTTAATCCAAATCTATCCCTCCTTCCCCCACCCTTTTCCTCTAGTAACCATAAATTTTTTCTCTAATTTTGTGAGTGTTTATGTTTTGTAAATATGACTTTTTATAATGTTTTTTTTCCAGATTTCACATATATGTGATATCATCAGTCCAGTTCAGTTCATTCGGTCAGTCATGTCTGACTCTTTACGACCCGCTTGAGCAAGGCTGTCTCTCTCTGTCTGATTACTTCACTCAGCGTGATCATCTCCAGGCCCATCCATGCTGCTGCAAACAGCATTATTTCATTCTTGTTGATGACTGAATACCATTCCGTTGTATACACGTACACCACATTTTCTTTATCCATTCATCTATTGGTGGGCATTTAGGTTGCTTCTTGTCTTGGCTATTATAAGTCATTGGTAAAAGATACCTTTCTTATAGAAGAGTAAATGTAAGAATTTTATTAGACTTCTTCAGTTCAGTTCAGTTCAGTCTCTCAGTCGTGTCTGACTCCTTGCAAACCCATGAACCGCAGCATGCCAGGCTTCCTGGTCCGTCACAAACTCCCGGAGTTTACCCAAACCCATGTCCATCGAGTCGGTGACGCCATCCAACCATCTCATCCTCTGTCGTCCCCTTCTCCTCCTGCCCCCAATCCATCCCAGCATCAGGGTCTTTTCCCATGAGTCAACTATTCGCATGACGTGGCCAAAGTACTGGAGTTTCAGCTTCAGCATCAGTCCTTCCAGTGAACACCCAGGACTGATCTCTTTTAGGGTGGACTGGTTGGATCTCCTTGCAGTCCAAGGGACTCTCAAGAGTCTTCTCAAACACTATAGTTTCAAAAGCATCAATTTTTTGGTGCTCAGCTTTCTTCACACCAACTCTCACATCCATACGTGACCACTAGAAAAATCATAGCTTTGACCAGATGTACCTTTGTTGGCAAAATAATGTCTCTGCTTTTTAATATGCTCTCTAGGTTGGTCATAACTTTCCTTCCAAGGAGTAAGCGTCTTTTAATTTCATGGCCGCAATCACCATCTGCAGTGATTTTGGAGCCCAAAAAAATAGTCTGACACTGTTTCCACTGTTTCCCCATCTATTTGCCATGAAGTAATGAGACCAGATGCCATGATCTTAGTTTTCTGAATGTTGAGCTTTACACCAACTTTTTCACTCTCCTCTTTCACTTTCATCAAGAGGCTCTTTAGTTCTTCTTCACTTTCTGCCATAAGGGTGGTGTCATCTGTATATCTGAAGTTATTGATGTTTCTCCCAGCTATCTTGATTCCAGCTTGTGGTTTTTCCAGCCCAACATTTCTCATGATGTACTCTGCATAGAAGTTAAATAAGCAGGGTGGCAATATACAGCCTTGATGTACTCCTTTTCCTATTTGGAACCAGTCTGTTGTTCCATGTCCAGTTCTAACTGTTACTTCCTGACCTGCATACAGGTTTCTCAAGAGGCAGGTCAGGCAGTCTGGTATTCCCATCTCTCAGAATTTTCCACAGTTTATGTGATCCGCAGTCAGAGGCTTTGGCAGAGTCAATAAAGGAGATTAAACCATGCAAACAGGAAGAGAGTGGAGTGAAATAAAATGTTAAAGAAGAACAATTACCAGCCTAGAATTCTGTACACTGCAAAACTAGCCTGCAAAGGTGAGGGAGAAATAAAGGATTTCTCAAACAAACAAACATCCAGGGAATTTATTGAAAGACATTTGCAAAAAATGTCGAAAAGAAGTTCTCCAGTGAGAAGGAAGTTAATGTAGTTCAGAAACTCAGAAATACATAAGAAAAGAAGTATTAAGGGAAGAATGTATACTTTTCTTTTTTTTAATTTATTTATTTATTTTAATTGGAGGCTAATTACTTTACAATGAAACAGATAGCAATTTGTTTAAAATAATAGAAACACTGTATTCATTACATATGCTTATATGTATATGCTTGCTTATATGACATATAAACATATATAGGTATACATATAAGTATTTATGTAAACATAAGTAAGATGAATGACAATAATGATCCTAGAGACAAGAGAAAAGAATCAGGAATATTTTGTTTAATAAAGTGCTTGCACTACCTGTGAACAGGTATAGTGTTAACTGAAGGTGGATGAATAGGCAAAGCAGAGAGGATTTTTAGGCAAGTGCAATTATTCTGCTTGATGCTATAATGTGAATACATGTTATTGGACACTTGTCAAAACTATGGAGTGTACAAAAACAAGAGTAGACCTTGTTGTTAACTATAGGATTTTAGTGATAATGATGCATCAACATAGATTTATCAGTTATGACAAGGTTGCCACACTGGTTGGGAATATTGATATTAATAACAAGGGAGACTGGCCATATATGGTGGCAAGCGTTCCATTGTAACTTTGCAGTTCCCGAACAGTTTTGTGGTGAACTTAAACCTGCCTAAGTATAGTCTATATAAAAGTAAAAAATTAAGGAAGAATAGCCCATGGACTTTTTCACTTTATGGAAGCTGCCAGACCAAGAGTTTGCCACTGTTGCTGAATGTCTGACTAGAATCAAATCTCATCTAATCAAAGGAAATGTAATCTATTCTGACATTTTAAGTTAAGATTATTTAGTTGTTCTTTTTTGAGTAGCAAGAATAATAAGAATTAAGGTTAATGTTTTAGGATAAGGCTAAGTGCAGTCCAGAATAGTATCAGGCTGGTTTGACAGCCTGATGGACAGCCTGCTGCTGATGGACAGATTTATCAGAGTGTCATTTACTGATTGACTAATTCATTCATCCATTCAAGTCAATTTATTTGATACATGTGTACAAGACATTGCTTTTTGAGGAAAATGTGACTCATGGGCTATTACTTCCCTCGAGGGCTATACTATTTGACATTGGACCAATTCCTTTCTTGCAGTCTCTGGGTATTTGCTCCTTACCTTGACATCTTAAATTCAAGCTTTGACTTTGTCTCTTTCTGTTATATGACTACCTGAAAGTTAATTTGATCTCCCTGGGCCTCAGATTCCTCATCTATAAAATGGGGATTTATAGCTTATTCCCTTGGGTTGTGTTGAGATGAAATTAAGTTGAGCCATCATTGGCTTCTATCCCTCAACCTAGAGTGGTTGCTACTGATGGATTAATCTTATTGACTCAGTCCAGGAGTGGGCAGGCCAGTCCAGTGACCACTTCGATGTTGATTAGGGTGTGGCTCACAGCTCCATTTTAGAAATAAATTGTGTGATTAGAATGTGTGATTAGACTACAATCAGGTGCTGGGGCTTTCTTAGGTCTTGTAGTGCATACTGGGGTGTCATTCCGGGCTATATTTCCTCATTCCCATAACCAGAAGTGAGGTTGCCAGTGCTCGTGAGGAGCCAACATGCCTAGACAGAGTTGTCCTCAGATCTGGCATGCACGCCCAGGCCTCAGATGCAAAGCCCATACAGGGTCCGTCGCACCTCAGTCTCCACCGAGGATGCGCAGAGAGAAGAGCTGCAGTTGCAGGATTATAGGAGCCCGGTTCCAGTAAGGAAGTACTGCCAGTGTTGGTGCTGGCAACAGGGCTGGTGCTGCAAATCGTGAACACACTGCAGGCATCTGACCCCAGACCCAGACTCCTTGAAGCCATGGAAATATTTGAACAAATCCTCCACCCTGACTAGCCGTTTTGCAGAGACCAGAGTTCTGATGATAGTAGATAGCTTGTGAATACACAAACACATCAGAAGATTTGCTGAGGACTTAGTGATGGCCCAGTGGGAAATGTTGATTCTGGTTGGAGAAAACTTTGAGATTCATGAGTTAGACTTGGAAAAAACCAGTTGCCAGAAAGTGCCCTGAGGATGTTCTTCAGAAGAAGGAGGAGGTGCAGGAAGACTACCAAAAAAATTGGAAAGCCTTCAGTGCCAATCCACATCCCTCACCAGAGACAGAAAACAAGCAAACAAACAAAAAACCCACAGGAAATACTTAGATTTGGAGAGAACTCACACAGTGTCTCACAGGTGTGAGAGGAGAAATGAAAAAAAGAGATTCAACAGAGACTTGTCAGCTTATTCTTCAGACCAGGAATCTTCTGATCAGAACCATGTTCCCTCCATTAACTACCAGTCCTCGGCAGATGCCAGCTGACTGTTAAAGATCCCCAGTGGAAAGCCACCAGCCCATTGTTCTATGCCACAAGCCTGGCCTCACTAATGTCTTTAAGCACAGTCTGGAGATTGGTCAAGAAGGACACCTGAGTGAACCCCAGAGGAAAGAGATTATAAGCCAAAGCAAGAAACACAAATCTTTTCACAAGGAAATAAACTTCTGGTGGATGTCAAACATGATTAGAATTTCACTGCTTTGTTCAGCAAGAAATCACAAAGGGCAGTCTCAAAAGAGGAAAGCAAAGGCTGCTGTCAGAAGACAGAACAAAATAGGGACTTCCTTGGTGGTCCAGTGGCTAAAACTCCATGCTCCCAATGCAGGGGGCCTGAGTTCAATCCCTGGTCAGGGACTTAGATCCCACATGATGCAACTAAAGATCCTACACGCCACAACTAAGACTCAGCACAGCCAAATATATATATATATATATATATATATATAGTTGGAGAGAACTCTATATATATAGAAGTTAGAACATAGAAGAAGATAGAACAAAGGAGAAATCAACCTCTAGTGGTGTTAAGAAAGAGAAAGGAACAGCATCAAGAAGTCTGTCTTCCTTGGAGGTTTCTTCAGATAACTTTTTAAGAAGTCAAAACACAAAGACTCAGAGAAAACCAAATCAAACCAAGCAAGCAAAGTCCAGAGGGTATAGACATAGGAAAGGAGGAAGGAGACTTGTCCAGGGAAAACAAGAAGGTTTCTAAAACCTAAAGTCTCAAGAAGGGAAACTAAAACTTTGCACTCGGGTAGAAAGTCAGTGGGCTTTTTCCCTGAAGTTGAAGAGGCAGGTATGGATGATGAATCCTAGCAGCCCACCATGTCTTATGAGTCACACCTTAGCTATGACCAGCCTCAGAAGAAAAATAAAGATTGTGAAAACTTTAGTCACTCTAATTGGAGAGAAAAGACTTACAAGAAATGTTAAGTTCTAAAAGCACTAGTGAAAAACAACACAGGCCCCATTCAGAAATTACCTAATATAAAAGAAAACAAGTCAGAGAAGCTACAGCCTACTGGAGCTAATTCTGCCAAGCTGGAAAAGGTCCTCACCAACACATTACCAGTGTGGCCAGACCTCCCATTACCCAAGTAACTAATCAACGGCCATCTGCTTTCTGCCCTCAAATTGATGTCCTCCTTCTAACCGAAGCAAAAAACAAACAAAGAAATAAACAAACAAACAAAAAAACACTATCATCACCCCAGGAGGTGAAGACGTTGGACTTCTGTACTCAGAATGAATTTTAAGATATAAGTGTATTCTGGTTTCCAAGGGTGCTTATCTTCCCCCCAAGGTAAACAAGAGTTGAAAATAGAAATAAAGTTGAATCAAATGCTTAAATAAAGAAAGCTATACCCTTTTTATACCTGTTAGTGGAATAAGGTTCATACCAGTTACAAATAGTTGCTGGAAGCTTTCTTATGTTTTCCCTTGACAGTCAGCTCATCAACATTCATGGAGACTCTTGTTTTTAATGGGCATGATATTAGCAACTACAAAATGAACTGCCATTTACTTTAAACCTGGAAATCTATTCAGGAAGACAGTTTACATGCTAATGAAAAAATTTAGAAGTGTGATTATTCAGTCATAACTTTTTAAAGGATATTTTGGAAAAAGTGTTTCTTAGGTCCAAATTTACTTTAATTAACACTTTTCTTTAACACTATTGCTTTAAGTGACATTTCCTTCACATCACTTGTAGGTTCAGCAGCACATACAGATAAAGCAATCCGTGAATGTTCTTACATTTTTAAAGGTCATGTCCTTCCTATTTTTGTTGGTTTGTTTGTTTTGCATTTAGGGAACCATAAGTATATTTTAGCTTAGTTGTAAAAGTTGGAAGTTTCAAAATTTCTAAAGTTTCAAAACATTTTTTAAACAAGAAGTTGAAGTATCTTGGTCAAACTGGGCTAGAATAAAGATGTCCAGGATTATAGCTGATGACCCACCTGTATTTGGAAATATTCTGTAAATAATATACATTTTAATAAATTTAAAAAATGCTAGGAATGAAAAATGGCTGTTGAATGAGAAAAATGAATGCATATTAGTAAAAATTAATTAGTATTAGGAAGCACATTTGAGAACTGAAGTGTTGGGAGGTTTAACAAATGGACTTTCCTCAAAACCATTGTTATGCAAATTCAAATAATTCTTCACTTGCAACTAGTAACATATATTATCTACCCCAGCCTGGTACTTGAATACGTATTATAATAAAAACTGAAGAGAACTTTGCTATGGAAGAAATTACGTGAAAAAGTAATACTGGAAGAGTGTTCTGCATCTTTTGTGGCACATAATAAGTATTATATCATCTAACTATCATTATTACTGCTACAATACAGAAACAGTGAAAAATGGTTTAGTCCTTAAGTCATGTCTGACTCTTTGCGAACCCCTGTAGCCCACCAGACTCCTCTGTCCATGGGATTCTCCAGGCAAGAATACTAGAGTGGGTTGCCATTTCCTTCTCCAGGGTATCTTCCCCACCCAGGGATCAAACCTGAGTCTCTTGAATTGCAGGTGAATTCTTTACCAACTGAACCACCTGGGAAGCCAGTTACATTCATTGTTTCCCCAAACCTGATACTTGAATATATATTATAAAAAAGCTGGAGAGAACTTTGCTATGGGAGAAATTACATGAAAAAGTAATATACAAAGAGTGTTAGAATAGTTTGTGGTACATAATAAGTATTATATCATCTAACTATCATTACTGCCACAGTACAGAAACAATGAAAAAGAATAACTTCACAGTGGATAAAGTGAAAGTGAAGTTGCTCAGTCGTGTCCGACTCTTTGCGATCCCATGGACAGTAGCCTGCACCAGGCTCCTCCGTCCATGGGATTTTCTAGGCAAGAGTACTGGAGTGGGTTGCCGTTTCCCTCTCCAGGGAATCTTCCCGACCCAGGGATCGAACCCAGGTCTCCCGCATTGTAGACAGACGCTTTACCATCTGAGCCACCAGGGGTAAGGTTAATATCAATTGTAATCAGCCACGTTGATAGTATGCAACTTTACGTCTATAGTTTTCCCTCCTTAATCACACACACAAGTACAAATAGACAAATTCTAATAGGGGATGTCCTACAAAATAGCTGACCATTACCCCCCAGAATTGTCAGTGTTATGGAGAACAAGCTGTATCTAACAAACTGTTACAGCAGCGGGGTGTCTGAGGAGACATGGTGATTAAGTGTAATGCAATCTCTTGGGTAGGATCCTGAAACAGAAAAGGAACGTTAGCTAAAAATTAAGTCTAAATGAAGTATAGATTTTACTTAATAATAATAAATTAATATCAGTTTACTAATTGTGGCAAACATACTGTACTAATGTATAGTAATGATAGGCAAAACTGGACATGGGTTACATGGGAACTTTATCATTTTTAAAAATCTAAAGCTATTCTAAAAACCAAAATATTTTGTTTAAAAAAATGCTACTGGAAGTATGCCTGAGTCATTTTGTAAAAAACGAGTTAATTAATTGATGCAAAAAAAAAATAAATAAAAAAAGAAAGGAATGAAAGAAAAGAAGGAAAATAAGTGCAAATGAAGCACCCATTATATCCAGGGTGCTCTGCCATGCACCATTCATATGCAATATAATTTACTTAATGTCTCATATTAGCATGTGACAAAAACTTTGCTATTTACAATTTTAAGTAAATAAAGTCAGTAAGAGAGGTTAAGTGACCTGTCTAGTACCAAATATGCAGCAAAGAATGGCAAAAGTTTTAACCTAGTTGTCTTTAAAATTTTTATTGTGGTATATACATATAACATAAACATTTCCATTTTAACCAGTTTTAAGTGAAGAATTCAGGGACATTGATTATAGTTGCAATGCTATATAACCATCTCCACTAATTCCAGACTTTCTCATCATTTCAAACACAAGCTATGTTTCTTTTCAAACATAAACTTTGCATCCATTCCCACTTCCAACAACTCCAGATAGCCACTAATCTATTTTATGTTTCTATGAATTTATTTATTCTATTTATTTTATATAAGTGAAATCACACAATATTTATTCTATGTAGCTTATTTCATTTAGCATGTTTTAAAATTTTATCTATGTTGTAATATGTATCAAAATTTCATTAATTTATATAGCTGAATAATATTCCATTGAATGTTTATTTCATCTTTTGATGTATATTTGGTTTGTAACTCCACACGAATTTAAGGAATAACTTTTCCATTTCTAAAGAAAAGGCAGGCAGAACTTTGATAAGGATGAGGTTAAATCTATAGATTGGTGCTTTAGGTAGCTTTGACATATTAACAGTATTAAGTCTTTTACCCATGAGCTATGAAATATTTTTCAGTTATTTTTAGGTCTTCTCTAACTTCTTTTGGAAATTATCTTGCTGTTTTCAGTGTATAAGTATTTCAGTTTGTAGCTAAATGTATTCCTAGATATCAACCTGCAATATGGGAAACCTGGGCTCGATCTCTGGGTTGGGAAGATCCCCTGGAGAAGAGAAAAGCTACCCACTCCAGTATTCTGGCCTGGAGAATTTCATGGACTAAGTTCATGGGATCACAAAGAGTCAGACATGACTGAGAGACTTTCACTTGCACTTTACTTTCACTAGATATTTTATTCTGTTGTATGCTCTTATAAGCAGTAGTTTTTTTAATTTCCTTTTCAGATTGTCCCCTGTGAGAGTATAGAAACACAACTGACTTTTGCATTTTGATCTTGTATCATTCTGCTTTGTTGAATTTATTTTATAGCTCTGGTAGCTTTTTCTGTGGATCATTTAGGGTTTTCCATATATAGGGTCATACCATCTGTGAGTAGAGATAGAGTTTTATCTCTTTATTTCCAACCTGGGTACTTTTATATTGTCTGTTTTCTAATTATTCTGGCTAGAACTTCCAGTGCAATGTTGAATGGCAGTAATAAAAGCAAGCTTTCTTGTCTTTTTTTTTTTTTTTCATTTATTTTTATTAGTTGGAGGCTAATTACTTCACAACATTGCAGTGGGTTTTGTCATACATTGACATGAATCAGCCATGGAGTTACATGTATTCCCCATCCCGATCCCCCCTCCCGCCTCTCTCCACCTGATTCCTCTGGGTCTTCCAGTGCACCAGGCCCGAGCACTTATCTCATGCATCCCACCTGGGCTGGCTGGTGATCTGTTTCCCTATAGATAATATACATGCTGTTCTCTCGAAACATCCCTCCCTCGCCTTCTCCCACAGAGTCCAAAAGTCTGTTCTGTACATCTGTGTCTCTTTTCTGTTTTGCATGTAGGGTTATCATTACCATCTTTCTAAATTCCATATATATGTGTTAGTATGCTGTAATGTTCTTTATCTTTCTGGCTTACTTCACTCTGTATAATGGGCTCCAGTTTCATCCATCTCATTAGAACTGATTCAAATGAATTCTTTTTAATGGCTGAGTAATATTCCATGGTGTATATGTACCACAGCTTCCTTATCCATTCGTCTGCTGATGGGCATCTAGGTTGCTTCCATGTCCTGGCTATTATAAACAGTGCTGCAATGAACATTGGGGTGCACGTGTCTCTTTCAGATCTGGTTTCCTCAGTGTGTATGCCCAGAAGTGGGATTGCTGGGTCATATGGCAGTTCTATTTCCAGTTTTTTAAGAAATCTCCACACTGTTTTCCATAGCGGCTGTACTAGTTTGCATTCCCACCAACAGTGTAAGAGGGTTCCCTTTTCTCCACACCCTCTCCAGCATTTATTGCTTGTAGACTTTTGGATAGCAGCCATCCTGACTGGCGTGTAATGGTACCTCATTGTGGTTTTGATTTGCATTTCTCTGATACTGAGTGATGTTGAGCATCTTTTCATGTGTTTGTTAGCCATCTGTATGCCTTCTTTGGAGAAATGTCTGTTTAGTTCTTTGGCCCATTTTTTGATTGGGTCATTTATTTTTCTGGAATTGAGCTTCAGGAGTTGCTTGTATATTTTTGAGATTAATCCTTTTGTCTGTTGCTTCATTTGCTATTATTTTCTCCCAATCTGAGGGCTGTCTTTTCACCTTGCTTATAGTTTCCTTTGTTGTGCAAAAGCTTTTAAGTTTCATTAGGTCCCATTTGTTTAGTTTTGCTTTTATTTCCAATATTCTGGGAGGTGGGTCATAGAGGATCTTGCTGTGATTTATGTCGGAGAGTGTTTTGCCTATGTTCTCCTCTAGGAGTTTTATAGTTTCTGGTCTTAAATTTAGATCTTTAATCCATTTTGAGTTTATTTTTGTGTATGGTGTTAGAAAGTGTTCTGGTTTCATTCTTTTACAAGTGGTTGACCAGTTTTCCCAGCACCACTTGTTAAAGAGGTTGTCTTTTTCCCATTGTATATCCTTGCCTCCTTTGTCAAAGATAAGGTGTCCATAAGTTCGTGGATTTATCTCTGGGCTTTCTATTCTGTTCCATTGATCTATATTTCTGTCTTTGTGCCAGTACCATACTGTCTTGATGACTGTGGCTTTGTAGTAGAGCCTGAAGTCAGGCAGGTTGATTCCTCCAGTTTCATTCTTCTTTCTCAAGATTACTTTGGCTATTTGAGGAGGTTTTTTGTATTTCCATACAAATTGTGAAATTATTTGTTCTAGTTCTGTGAAAAATACCGTTGGTAGCTTGATAGGGATTGCATTGAATCTATAGATTGCTTTGGGTAGTATAGCCATTTTGACAACATTGATTCCTCCAATCCATGAACATGGTATGTTTCTCCATCTGTTTGTGTCCACTTTGATTTCTTTCATCAGTTTTTTATAGTTTTCTATAAAATTAACACACAGAAATCCCTTGCATTCCTATATACTAACAATGAGAAAACAGAAAGAGAAATTAAGGAAACAATACCATTCACCATTGCAACAAAAAGAATAAAATATTTAGGAGTATATCTACCTAAAGAAGCTTTCTTGTCTTATTTCTGATCTTAGTGGAAAAGAATTCAGTCTTTTACCAATAAGCATAATCTTATTTGTGGGGTTTTCATTAATGACCATACTGTGAAAATTTACTTATATTCCTAGAATTCTTAGCGTTATTAGCATAAAAAGGTGTTTCATTTTGTCAGTTGTACTTGTTAAGTCAATTGAGACAATCATGTGTGTGTCTTTCATTAATTCCATTTAATGTGGTGTGTGCCACAGGTTGATTTTCTTATCATGAAACCTTTTACTTCCTGAGATAAATTCTATCTGGTCATGGTATATCATTCTACTAATATTCTGTTGTATTTAATTTGCTAGTTTTTCCCCAGATTTATGTGCCTATATTCTTAAGGGATGTTGGTATATTATATTTGATCTTACAGTGTTTTGTTCTGGCTTCTGAGTAATACTGGCTTACAGAATGAATTAGGAAGTCTTGTCTTCTAATTTGGGAAAGCATTTCAGAAGTATTGATGTTAATTCTTTTTAAAATTTGTTTGAAAATATGGTGTATAAAGAGAAAATCTGATGTATTGAGTCCAACAAATCAGGAGATATTGGCCATTGAAAAGGTAATTTGCTATGCAAAGTTCCCAAGAGGAGGTGTGTCAGGCCATAGAAAGGGGTCTTAGTGAAACACCAGGATCTGTCAGGAGGCAAAGGGAGAGGCAGGATCAAAGCAAGATAATTTACTGTGATTTCTGTGGGGAAGAAAGGGAAAGGCAGGGTATGCAGATGTAGAAGTGTCAAGTTTGCATCATTTCAGTGGAAAAGGGGATGCACCTACTTGTTTGATAGCTGGTCCTGGGGTGGCTATGGGAGGTGGATAGTACCCCTGCCCTAGCCTGATAGAGATGGTTTTGAGAGTGTTAACTCTTAATTGGTTGGTTTTTATTTGAAAAGTACACTTGATAAAGTTATAATAATCTAGTTCATATTGTTGTTCAGTTGCTAAGCCGTGTCCAACTCTTTGCAATCCCATGGACTGCAGCATGCCAGGCTTCCCTGTCCTTCCCTTTCTCCCAAATTTGTTCACACTCATGTCCATTGAGTCAGTAATGCCATCCAAACATCTCATCCTCTGTAGCTCCCTTCTCCTCCTGCCCTCAATATTTCCCAGCATCAGGGTCTTTTCCAATGAGTCAGATCTTTGCATCAGGTGGCCAAAGTACTGAAGTTTCAGCGTCAGTCCTTACAATTAATATTCAGGCTTGATTTCCTTTTGGATTGACTGGTTTGATCTCATTTTAGTCCAAGGGACTCTCAAGAGTCTTCTCCAGCACCATAGTTTGAAAGCATCAATTCTTTGGTGCTTCACTTCTTCTTGATGATCCAGCTCTTACATCTGTACATGTCTACTAGAAAAACCATAGCTTTAATATACAGACCTTTGTCGGCAAAGTGATGTCTCTGCTTTTTAATACATTGTCTAGGTTTATCATGGCTTTTAAATTTTGTGGCTTCAGTCACTATTCAGTGATTTTGAAACCCAAGAAAATAAAACCTGTTAGTTTCCATTTTTTCCCCAATCTATTTGCCAAGAAGTGATGGGACTAGATGCCATGATCTTTGCTTTTTGAATGTTGAGTTTTAAGACAGTTATTTCACTCTCCTCTTTCACCCTTGTCAACAGGCTCTTTAGTTCATATTGATCCAACTCAATTTCAGCAGCATTCAAAACTCTTCTCCTGTATTTCACAGTCCTCCCCTCCAAATATTGTTGTCATTAATGTATCTTTAAATACTGTGTGTCTGGGCTTCCCTGTTGGCCCAGAATCTGCCTGCAATGTGGGAGACCTGGATTTGATCCCTGGGTTGGAAAAATCCCCTGGAGGAGGGCATGGCAACCCACTCCAATATTCTTGCCTGGAGAATCCCCATGGACAGAGGAGCCTGGTGGGCTACAGTCCATGAGGTCACAAAGAATAGGACATGACTGAGTGACTCAACACACATATTGCATGTCTATTAACATATTTAAGATTATTTTAATAAATTTGTCTTTTGAATCCTGTGGGAAATAAAAGCTGTAGTTACAACCTCAATATAAAATAGTGACTTTTATATATGCCCATGTATTTACCTTTACTGGAGATTTTTACTTTTTCATGTGGCTTTGAGTAATTGTCTATTATCATCTCATTTGCAATCTGAAGGATTCCTTTTCACATATTTTGCACAAAAATTATAGTGGTAATTAATTCCATTTTTTATTGTTCATTTGCAAATGTCTTAATTTCCCACTTAGTTTTGAAGGATAGTTTTAGAAGTTTTTGGGTTTTTTGCCCCTCTGACAGCACTTCATCTATTTCATCCTACTAACTTCTATTATTCAAGTTTTCCAATGAGAAGTCAGTTATTAATTTTTGAAAAATCATTTGAACATAATGAGTTGCTTCCTCTTTTGCTGTTTTCAAGATTCTGCCTTTCTCTTTGGCATTCAAGACTTATGTAATGTGTCTCTGGTTAGATTTATTAGAAGTAATTCTATTCCTGGTTTGTTTAGTTTCCTGGATGTTTAATCATGTGTTTCCTCAGAAGCTGGTGGTTTGTTGTAATTATTTTCTCAACTATTTTTTTCACCTCTTTCTTCTCCTCTTAGGACTCCCCTATTTGTATATTTATCTACTTAATAATGCCTCACAGATCCTTTAAATTTTAGTTAGTCTTCTTTATTCTTTTTCCTTTTACTTTTCAGACGCAATACTTTTAACTGTCTTGCCTTGCAGTTTGCTTATTTTTCTTCTGCCTGCTCACATCTCTTGTTCAGTCTCTATAACAAGCTTTCAATTTCAGTTACTGTGTTTTTCAACTTTAGAGTGTCTGTTTGTTTCCTTCATGTGATTCCTCTATCTTTATAGTCTCATTTTGTTCATATATTATTTTTCTTATTCTTTTTAGTTTGTTGTTTGTTTTTAGCCAGGAAGTTGTGGGTAGTCATTCACATAAGCAATCATTACACTTCTATCTCACTTTTCTGGTTAAATAAGTTTTATTTGGTTCATGTGTAGTCCCTAAAAACCAATTCATAGTATAGGCAAGGTGAAGAATGTGTTTAGAATTTTTATAATAACAAAGAATTAGGCAGGCTTTTAAAAAACAAGAGTAAAAAAGAAAAACTGAAGAAAAAACGATAATATTTGCTAAATGCTAAATACCTATTTGTATGGGCTGCATTTAAAAATGTTTCCTCCTCCACTTCCATGATATTCACTAACCTAGAATCCAGTGGCTAAGTTTCCAGGATGGGCACAGGAAGGTGGGCACCTAGGTATAAGCAGGTGGTATATTTGGGTTAAGGAAGTGAAGCTGAGAGCATGGAAAAGTAAGGCAGCCATGCATTGTAAGACATAATAATTCTTACTGAAGTAAAAAAAAAAAAAATCATTCTAAATTTTCTCAGTCTGACTGAATTGGTACAAAAACATACAAATAGTTATTATAACGGCATTCTGCATGTTCAGAATATTAAGGAGAGACATAAAAATGTTAAGAATAGGTATATAATTAGATAAAGCTTTACTATCCAGGTGAAAACACACTAAATGAAATTTTTAAAAGATTAAACCTTACAGAAGAAAAGATTAGTACATTTTCAGACAGGATAAAAGAAATAATCCAAAATAAAACACAGTAATAAAATTTTAAAATATAAATAGACATTCCCTGAAATGTTGAGCAACTTTGAACAGTCTAATATATATGTAAACGGAGACCTCAAAAGGGTTGGGAAAAATTTTAATGAGTCGACTTTTCCAAAATTTAATAAAAAAACTATGAACCCACATATCCAGGAACCTCAATGAACTCCTAGCACAAGACTTACAATGGAAAGAACGCCAAAGCACATTTTAATCAAATTTCTCATAACCAATGAAAAACAGTAATATAATAAGTAACCAAAGAAAAAGATACGTTACAGTTATAGGAAAAGGGATAAGAATAGGGGTAAATTTCTTATCATAAACCATGTAAATGAGATGATAGTAGAGAAATATTTTTAAAGTAATACAAGAAAGAAAAACAGCCAATGAAGAATTCTATATCAAGCCAAACCATCAGCAGTAATATAGAATATTTAAGATACATTATCCAGTAACTTGACCTAATTTGTATTTACATGAATACTCATTCATCTCAAGCACACATGAAATAATTATTAACATATCAAAATTCTAGAACAAAAAGCCAATTTAATAAATGTAAAAACACTTAAGTCATACAAACTATGCTCTCTGACCACAGTGGAATTACATTAGAAATAAATAACAGAAGGATTTCTGGAAAATCCTGAAATATAGGAAATTAAATAACATTTCTAAATAACCAATAGGATAAGATAATTAAAAGGGAAATGAAAATATATTTTTCAATTGAATGAAGATGAAAGTTAATTATATAAAATTGTGGGTTACTGCTAAAGCAATCCATCAAAGAAGCTTATATCACCCAGTAACAGTAACAGAAAAGACTAGTCTCAAATCAGTTCTTTAGCTCCTATCTTAAAAATCTTAACCAAGTCACCTAATAAAACCAAAAGAAAGTAGAAGAATGGGACAGTAAAGATCAAAGGAAAAGACCGAGACCAAAAATAGAAAACTATACACAAAATAAATGAAACAAAAAGCTAGAACTCTGAGAAGATAAACAAAATTGATAAAACTCTAGTCATTGATCAAGGAAAAAAAGATGACACAGATGATCAGTATCAGTAATGAGAAGTGGCATAACTTCAGTTTTGAAAGATATTAAAAATAATGTTATAAAAATAAATAATGTAATTAACAACACCTTGCAATAAATGTGAAAGATAAAATGTACAAATTCCTACCCAACTCACTCAAGAATAAATGGATAGCCCTGTATTTATTAATGACACTAAATATATAATTTTAAACTTTCTACAAAAGTGATGAAATGTATAAAACAATCAAATAAGAAAAGATACCAACACTATACAAATTATTCCCCTGAAATTAAGTGGAGGAAATATTTCCTATTTTATATTTTAGGATCAGAATTACCTTGATATCAAAACTAAATAAGGGAAAATATATATCAAGATTCCTACTGAACATAAATGCAAAAATATTAAATATGATTTCAGCAAATAAAATCTAATAATTTGTTAAAAGAATAAGATGCAATGACCAGTGCAGTTTATTCTAGGAATGCAATATTGATTTGCTATTTGAAAAATGGTATGGTTTCTCTTTTTTACCATTTTATGTAAAAAAAAATAAATAAGTCACATAGCCAACTCAATAGAGGCAGAAAAAAATGGCACAAATCAACACACTTTCCTAGTAAAGACTCTGAGCATAGCAGGAACATAAAGGAATTTTCTGAGATGCTTATCATCTGATCATATGAGACCTCATACACTAAGACAAAGATTTTGGCTTCCTGTGTTGATGATATAAGAGATCACTGTGCAGTTAGAAATGAAACGAGGGTTCAGATAAGGCCTGTCTGACCATAAAACCAGTCCTCAATTTATCAGACCATGCCTATCAGAACCTGAAGCTGGTACAGAGCTTTCTCCTTTGATAGGTATTGTAAATGTGAGAATGACTTAATTATTGATACAGACTTTACAAAAAACTTATTGTGATTAAAAATTTATACACAAAATTTATCATCTTAACAATTTTTTCTAAGTGTACAGTTCAAGGATGTGAAGCATATTAATATTGTTTTGCAAACAAATTCCAGAACCTTTTTATCTCACAAAACTGAAACTCTGTACCTCATAACAGCAACTCCCAAATTACGCCTCCTCTCAACTCCTGGCAACCACCAAACGCCTGTTTCTGTGAATCTGATACTCTTCCAGATACCTCACATATATGGAGTCACACTGTGTTTGTCTTTTTTTGTGACAGGCTTATTCCACTTAGTATAATGGCCACATATATGCTGTATGCTGTAACATATGTTAGAACTTCCTTCATTTTAATACTGAGTAATAGTGCATTTTATGTGTTTGGGTGTCTCCTGAGGAGGTACGGGTCAGCAGTGGACTGGTGCGGGGTGGGGCGCAGCAGACCTGAGTGTGGCAGAAGCCGTCTTGGAGGAGGTCACCGTTAACCCACCATAGAGCCTCCAGAACATACACAGGACTGGGGGACAGACCCTTGGAGGGCACAGACAGAACCTTGTGAGCACCAGGACCCAGAGGAAGAAGCAGTGACCCCACAAGGGACTGACCCAGACTTGTCCGTGAGTGTCCAGGGGTCTCCAGAAGAGGCGTGGGTGGGCAGGCGTGGGTGGCCTGGTGAGGGGTTGGGAGCACAGAGTATAGCATTGCCTGCTTGGCACCTTTTCAAGGAGGTCATCATTATCTTCATTACCTCCACCACAGTTTGGCCTCAGGTCAAATAACAGGGAGGGAACACAGCCCTGCCATTCACAGAAAATTGGTTTAAATATTTACTACTTACTACCATGGCTTGACCCACCAGAACAGGACCCAGTTTCCCCCTCAGTCAAGTCTCTCCCATCAAGAAGCATCCATAAGCCTCTTATCCTTCTCCATCAGAGGGCAGACAGAAGGAAAACCACAATCACAGAAAACTAACCAATCTGATCACATGCACAACAAACTTGTCTAACTCAATGAAACTATGGGCCACCCAAGACGGATGGGTCATAGTGGAGAGTTCTGACAAAATGTGGTTCACTGGAGAAGGGAATGGCAAACCACTTCAGTATTTCTGCCTTGAGAACCCCATGAAAAGTATGAAAAGGCAAAAAGATAAGACACTGAAAGATGAATTCCCCAGGTCAGTAGGTGACCAATTTGCTACAGGAGATCAGTGAAGAAATAACTCCAGAACGAATGAAAGGATGGAGCCAAAGCAAAAACAGCACCCAGTTGTGAATGTGATTGATGATGGAAGTAAAGTCCAAAGATGTAAAGAGCAATATTGCATAGGAACCTGTAATGTTAGGTCCATGAATCAAGGCAAATTGGAAATGCTCAAACAGGAGATGGTAAGTGTGAACATGAGTATTTTAAGAATCAGTTAACTAAAATGGACTGGAATGGATGAATTCAACTCAGATGAATATTATATCTACGACTGTGGGCAATAATCCCTTACAAGAAATGGAGTAGCCATTATAGTCAACAAAAGAGTCTGAAATGCAGTTCTTGGTTGAAATCTCAAAAATGACAGAATGATATCTGTTTGTTTCCAAGGCAAGCCATTCAATATCACAGTAATCCAAGTCTATGGCCTAACCAATAGTGCTGAAGAAGTTGAAGCTGAACGGTTGTATGAAGACCTACAAGACCTTTTAGAACTAACACCCAAGAAAGATGTCCTTTTCATTATAGGGAGCTGGAATGCAAAAGTAAGAAGTAAAGAAATACCAGGAGTAATGGGAAAATTAGGCCTTGGAGTACAAAATGAAGCAGAGAAAATTCTAACAGAGTGTTGCCAGGAGAATGCAGTGGTCATAGCAAACACCCTCTTCCAACAACACAAGAGAAGACTCTGCACAATCACCAGATGGTCAATATTGAAATCAGATTGATTATATTCATGGCAGCCAAAGATGGAGAAGCCCTATACAGTCAACAAAAACAAGAACAGGAGCTGACTGTGGCTCAGATAATAAACTCCTTATTGCAAAATTCTGACCTAAATTGAAGAAAATAGGAAAGAACACTAGACCATTTAGGTATGACCTATATCAAATCCCTTGGGACTATACAGTGGAAGTGATAAATAGATTCAAGGGATTAGATCTGATAGACAGAGTGCCTGAAGAACTATGGATGGAGGCTCATGACTTTGTACAGGAGGCAGTGATCAAGACCATCCCCAAGAAAAAAGAAATGCAAAAAGGCAAAATGGTTGTCTGAGGAAGCCTTACAAAGAGTTGTGAAAAGAAGAGAAGTGAAAGGCAAAGGAGAAAAGGAAAAATATACCCATTGGAATGCAGAGTTCCAAAGAATAGCAAGGAGAAATAAGAAAGCCTTCCTCAGTGATTACTGCAAAGAAATAGAGGAAAACAATAGAATGGGAAAGACTAGAGATCTCTTCAAGAAAATTAGAGATATTAAGGGGACGTTTCACACAAAGATGGGGACAACAAAGGACAGAATTTGTGTGGACCTAACAGAAGCAGAAAATATTAAGAAGAGGTGGCAGGAAGATACAGAAGAACTGTACAAAAACAATCTTCAAGACCCAGATAACCATGTATGTGTGATCACTCACCTAGAGTCAGACATCGTGGAATGCGAGGTCAGGTGTGACTTAGGAAGCATCTTCAGGAGCAAAGCTAGTGGAGGTGATGGCATTCCAGTTAAGCTATTTCAAATCCTAAAAGGTGATGCTGTGAAAGTGCTGCACTCAATATGCTAGAAATTTGAAAACTCAGCAGTGGCCACAGGACTGGAAAAGGTCAGTTTTCTTCCCAATCGCAAAGAAAGGCAATGCCAAAGAATGTTCAAACTACTGCACAATTGCACTCATCTCACGTGCTAGCAGAGTAATGATCAAAATTCTCCAAGCCAGGCTTCAACAGTACGTGAACCGTGAACTTCCAGATGTTCAAGCTGGTTTTACAAAAGGCAGAGGAACCAGAGATCAAACTGCCAAAACCTGTTGGATTATAGAAAAAGTGAGAGAGTTCCAGAAAAATACTCACTTCCGCCTTATTGACTGTGCCAAAGCCTTTGACTGTGTGGATCACAACGAACTCTGGAAAATTCTGAAAGAGATGGGAATACCAGACCTGCCTCTTGAGAAACCTGTATGCAGGTCAAGAGGCAACAGCTAGAACTAAACATGGAACAGCAGACTGGTTCCAAATAGGGAAAGGGGTATGTCAAGGCTGTATGTTGTCACCCTGCTTATTTAATTTATATGCAGAGTACATCATGAGAAATGCTGGGCTGCATGAAGCATAGGCTGGAGTCAAGGTTTCAGGGGAAAATATCAATAACCTCAGATATGCAGATGCAACCACCTTTATGGCAGAAAGTGAAGAAGAACTAAAGAGCCTCTTGATGAATGTGAAAGAAGAGAGTGAAAATGTTGACTTAAAGCTCAGCATTCAGAGAACTAAGATCATGGTTTTAGTCTGGTCCCATTACTTTATGGCAAATAGTGACAGACTACTTTTAGGGGCTCCAAAATCACTGCAGATGGTGATTGCAGCCATGAAAGTAAAACCAGTCTGCTCCTTGGAAGAAAAATTTTGACCAGCCTAGACAGCATACTAAAAAAACAAAGATATTACTTTGCCAACGAATGTCCATCTAGTCAAAGCTATATATGGATGTGAGAGTTGGACTATAAATAAAGCTGAGCGTCCAAGAATTGATGCTTTTGAACTGTGGTGCTGGAGAAGACTCTTGAAAATCCCTTGGACAGCAAGGCAATCAACCAGCAAGGATCCAACCAGTCTATCCTGAAGGATTCATTCCTGAATATTCATTGGAACAACTGATGCTGAAGCTGAAACTCCAATCCTTTGGCCACCTGATGTGAAGACCTGACACATTGGAAAAGACCCTGATGCTGGGAGGGATTGAGGGCAGGCGGAGAAGGGGATGACAGAGGGTGAGATGGCTGGATGGCATCACTGACTCAAATAACATGAGACTGAGTATACTCTGGGAGTTGGTGATGGACAGGGATGCCTGGCGTGCTGCAACCCACGGGGTCACAACGAGTCAGACTGACCTGAACTGAACTGGTGTATATTCCATATTTTGTTCATCCATTCAGCTCTAAACACTCAATTGTGTTTCTTCTCTGTGCATGCATGTGCTCAGTCATTTCAGTCATGTTCAACTCCTTGTGACCCAAAGGTCTGTAGCTGGCCAGGCTCCTCTGTCCACGATTCTCCAGGCAGGAATACTGGAGTAGGTTGCCATATTCTCCTCCATGGGATTTCCCAACCCAGGAATCAAACACACCTTTCGTATTTCCCCCTGCATTGGCTGACAGGTTGTTAATCACTAGTGCCACCTGGGAAGACCTTTAGGATTGTATGGTATCTCTATTTTTAAGTTTTTGACTAACCTCCATACTGGTTTTCATAGCAGTTGCAGTCATTTACATTCACACTAACAGGGAACAAGGGTTCCAATTCCTCCACACTCTCACTGACTCTTGTTATTTTACATATTTATATTAGTCATCCTAATGATTCAGATATACACTTTTAGTTTTAAGGTTTGAGGAGTGATTTTTGTTTACTTGTTTTTGTTTTAATACAGTGTTGAGAACTATTCAATTTACAACACTGTCAGAAATTCATGCTAGTGGAAAAAATACCCCTTTGCTAATAATTTCTACCAAAATATTGAAACATAAAATTTAAAAATTTAAAGGCTAGTCTCTTGTTATTATAAACCTATCAGGAGTTCCATATAGGACCACTAGTTCACATTCTCTACACATGACCAAGGAACTACAGAACAACTTTCTAATGCATTATTCATCCCTCACGGCTGTATTCCTGCTTTTCTATGCTGATCCATAAATGCATGAGTGCTTAATTTAATCTGATGTCACTCCCCAAAGCTGGAGCAGAGCCCTGCCATTCCTGAAGTCACAGTCAAGGGAGGGTCAAGTGGCATGGAAAAGGGAGGCTTGAACAAAAGGATATATTTATGATTCAAACCTAACTACCAGGGTTTAGTCAAATTAATATTAAATTTGCATAAGTTATGCTCTCTAAATAATCTATTTATTATCTAAAGAAATCCCTGGATTCTCTCAAGCCTGTACTGCTGCTCTGGCAGGGCTGAGGCATGCCAGGAACAGAGAGCAGACAAATTGTTCAGTGACGTTTAATTTTTTATGCATGTTTTATACATAAGTAAATTGGAACATGGAGATTAGATCACACTCCAGCTGTTTCCTTTTAAACCATATTGCCCCTGTTGTGCTACTCTAAGATAATAACAAGCACTTCTTTCTCCCTAGGGTTACACACCAACACAGCACAAATATGTGTGACCCTGAGTTGTCTGCAGATCATTTCATGTCCCTTCTTTAGGCAACGGTCACTATAGATTCTTTCCTTTGCTGGAGCCATCAAATTGTTCTTTATGTTTTTATTGAGTTTGCTTATACATGTGAGTCTGCAAGGTTAAACAAATTTCCAAAGATTACCCAGTATGTTAGCACCTGAGGTGTTACCATGTTACTCAATGAAGCAGTTTATTCTTCTTTGCCTTTGATTAAGCCATATTAAGCCATGTAATCAAGATTCTTTTCTCCTGTATGAAACTTAATTTCAATTCACTAACACTTGGCTTATATTTTCGAAGCATTTTCTCTTGATAAAATACACACTTAAAGAGATGGACATTGAAACATACCGGTCTCACTATAAAAACTTTTTAAAACTGTGGATAGAGAACAATTTACATAGGCTAAACAGGTGTTCATTGATTATGAAACAGGTGTTTACTGATTAGGTATATCTAAGATACTGTTTAGGCAATTTCAGGTGCTAAAATAATATTAAGCAAATGCATGGCCTCTATGCAGAAGGAATGTATTTGCTGGTTATTGGGGAAAGACATAAAATAGCCCAAATCTCCTCCCTGAAAACACAGACACCCTCCTCTATGAAATGTTCATCCTTGACAATATTATTCATTCAAGAATGGACTGTCTAGTAAGTTCTAGAACCTAATAGCTTCCCTTTCCTAAAATCACCTTTGACCATGCTTCCTTCATAAAATATCCTTTTTGCATAAGAGGGACCAGCATAGGGAAGATAGATTGACAACCTAGTATGAAAGGGCTTAAAAATAATGCAAAAACATTGAAGTTTATCAAGTTTAGGAGGCCAAAGAGCTATGTGGAAAGTGAAAATGCATGGTAAATTGAACTCTTGAACAGATGAGATTCAAGACGTTGTGATATGTTATCAACATCCAATATAGTGACTGTGTTATATCAGTGATGTAGAAGATTGTCATAATTTACCAGTCCTCCTTAGGAGAAAGCTAAAGATCAGACTCCTTAAGTAAGTGAGGCGAAAACCTAAATGTGTTTCTTCAATTTCCTTGTCAACTGTGGTAGTAAGTTGGCTTCCATAGGACATTTCTTTTCTCTTCAAATGTTAACAGTTTTGTCTCTTACCTTAGAGCATTTACAGAAGCTTTTCATTGAAGGTGCTCTGAAATACGAAGGCCGTATGTTTCTCTGTTTTTAAATACTATCTTTTCCCCTATAGTTGTAACTGGTGTTCTCACTTTGTGATCTCCCTAAATTTGTTATGTCATTCTCTCTTTGAGTATCAGCAGTTTCAAACATCTGTCCTTGAAGAATTGTCATTTTCAGTAGACATGCACTAAATTAGATGTTTATCAAATACTTTGGCTCAGAGGTATAAGGAATCCTCTGAAAAATGCTATTTCTATTTTTACTTTTAAATTGGACATGATAAGGAATAAACTATATTTATATTGTTCCTACCCTCATCCAGAAATCTTCAAACAAATTTATTTATCTGTGAATAGGGAAGCAAAGTAAAACATTTGCACTATCTTCAAAATTTTCTATCTTTAATTGGAGAATCAAAATATTTGAACCAATTGGATAAAAAAAAAACTATGAATTATTCCAATACTAAACAATACAACAATAACTGATATAAGAAATTCAGATTAGAGGACACTGATAAAATAAATTCATTTATAAATAATAAATGCATGTAAACTTTATATTATATGGGAGATCTGACTTATGTCAGATTAAATATTAATGTAGTTAATTTTACCAAAATTATTGGATTGGCCAAAATTTTTGTTCAGGTTTTCCTGTAAGGTGTTACAGAAAAATCAGAATGAACTTTTTGGCCAACCCAAATAATTACTCACACGACCATGTTCTAGACACTGTGCTATGTGATAACAAGGGAGAGTCAGAGTAAATTCTAGCACCAGAGGCGTCAACAGAGGTGACTGACACACAAACAAATACTGCCGAACTTGAAAAAAAAAAAAAGAAAGGTTAAAAAAGCAAAGGCAAGAACCAAACATGAAGTGATCAAAAGAAGGGATTAATTAAAGGGTGGTGGTTTGGAGTTTATAAATGTATAGTAATGGATTCGTTTGCTAGGACCACATTGAATAGGACTAGGGTATAATAGGGTTTGCCAAAATGTCAGGAATAAGGGTGTATTACTTTCTTATGGATACCGTAACAAAGTACAAGTTGAGTGACTTAAAACAACTCTAATCTATTGTTTTACCTTCTTGGAGAAGGACACCATGAGTTTCACTTAAGTAAAATCAAAGTTATAGGCAGGTTTGTATTCTTCTCTGGAATATCTAGAAGAGAGAGATACTCTATTTCTCCGTATCCTTGTTAATGCTGGCTTCCAAAGGCCAATTAGATTTCTTGGCTTATAGTCCCCACCTTCCTCCATCATCAAACCTACCAAATATTTGACTTGTCTTCAGGGAAAGTTCTCCAATTTTAAGGACTGATATAATTGAATTGATCCCACCTGGATAATTCATAATAATCTCCTCATTTCCAGGTCCTAATTTTAGTTACACCTGTCAAATCCCTGTTGTCATACAAACTGACATATTCACAGATTACTAGGGTTAGGATACAGACATCTTAGGGGACCATTACTGTGCCTACCATAGAGAGGATTTCGTGTGTGCATAACATTTGCTTTTCTTTCCCTTTTGTTTTATAAGCTGAACTTTTCTGTTGATAATGCTGTGAAAGGCTTTTTGTGCAATACCAATAACAATAAATTTATGGTGGCTCAGATGGTAAAGAATCTGCCCATAATGCAGGAGACCCAGGTTCGATCCCTGGGTCAGGAAGATCCCCTGGAGAAGGACATGGCAACCCACTCCAGTATTCTTGCCTGGAGAATTCCATGGACTAAGAGCCTGGTGAGCTAAAGAGTCGGATATGACTGAGTGACTAACAGACTAATCCATATAAATCTGTAACAAATCTATATTTTAAATGAGCATACACAGAAATATAGATAGATAGATAGATATAGATATAGATAGATAAAGAAATAGGGACTTCTCTGGCACTACTGTGGCTAAGACTTCAGCCGCTAATGCAGGAGATGTGGGTTCAGTCCTTGGTAGGGGAGCTAAGATCCCACATACCTTTTGGCCAAACAGCCAAAACATAAAACAGAAGCAATATTGTAGCAAAACTGATAGAGAGTTTAAAAATTGTCCATACAGAAAATTAAAAGAAAACTTTTAAAAAAGTCTTTAAAAAGAAATAGATACAGTCGTAGATATAGCCATTATATAAGTATATACAGGAAGTGTATGTATTTATATCACATCTTTTGTCTTCCACATCTCCTACCGTACTTAAAACAGGGCTCTGAACAGAAGAGATGTTTAGCAAATACATGCTGATGAATAAAATGAGAGTTTCCTCTCTTTTTTGCTGTATATGTTTCTGAACTCGTGAAACTTTGGAAAGCGGCCAACGTGGGTCCTCAAGCCTATGACCAAAGACTGAGATGTTTCTATTTTATCTATAGAAACATAGCAAAGTGTAAAGCAAATGACTTATTATGTTATATTCATTATTCTCTCATCATAAGCACAGATAGAAAATGCAGTCACCAGTATGCTGACCCTAATTTCCCCTAGAGTTGAACTTGAATGAGGAATTTCTCCCCCCTGGTGCCACCCTGCAGTCCCAAGGACTGTGTGATGACGCCGTCTCCTTATATTCCCTCTGCTCTCTGTGCCTGCCTGTAGCTCATGCAGGTTGTGTTTATAACAGCGTTGATCCTGCATTATTTGTGCTTTGGAGCCGCACAGGCAAGAGGTGATAGAAAGGGAGTTGGTCTGTTTGAGTTACAGAGCTGAGCCAGAGAGGCACAGAAAGCACATACCATGCAGCTCCTGACATTACTTCAAATAAATGATACTTCAGAATAGAGGGTCTGAGTATGCTATTTTCTCTTTAAGGATAGCACAAAAGGGAGCTAACTATGGTGATAAAGTGAGTATTTCACTACTATGAACTCATTCTTTGAGGCTATGTCTACAAAACACAAAAGAATCAAAATAAATCTGATGAAAAAAATGACCAAGTTTAACTGAGTTCAACAAATCTTAAATAAGCAAACCCTTTAGGGCACGCAAGGACTACAGCCTTGTCTAACTCAATTAAACTATGAGCCATGCTGTGGAGGGTCACCCAAGATGCACAGGTCATGGTGGAGAGTTCTGACAAAACATGGTCCACTGGAGAAGGGAACGGCAAACCACAACACCCGGTTGTGGTTGTGACTGTTGATGGAGGTAAAGTCTAAAGATGTAAATAGCAATATTGCATAGGAACCTAGAATGTTAGGTCCACAAATCAAGGCAAATTGGAAGTGCTCAAACAGGAGACAGCAAGAGTGAACATGAATATTTTAGGGATCAGCGAACTAAAACGGACTGAAATGGATGAATTTAATGCAGATGACCTTTATATCTACTACTACTACTGTGGGCAAGAAACCCTTAGAAGAAACAAAGTAGCCATCATAGTCAACAAGAGGCTGAACTGCAGTACTTGGTGGCAATCTCATAAATGACAGAATGACCTATGTTTGTTTCCAAGGCAAACCATTCAATATCACAGTAATCCAAGTCTATGTCCTGACCAATAATGCTGAAGAAGCTGAAGCCGAAGAGTTCTATGAAGACCTACAAGACCTTCTAGAACTAACACCCAAAAAAGATGTCCTTTTCTTTTTGGTAACTGGAATGCAAAAGTAAAAAGTAAAGAAATACCAGGAGTAACAGGAAAGTTACTCCAAGTTTGGCCTTGGAGTAAAGAATGAAACAGGGCAAAGGCTAACAGAGTTTTTCCAAGAGAATGCAGTGGTCATAGCAAACACCCTCTTCCAACAACACAAGAGAAGACTCTGCACCATCACCAGATGGTCAGAATCAAAATCAGACTGATTATATTCTTGGCAGCCAAAGATGGAGAAGCCCTATACAGTCAACAAAAATAAGAACAGGAGCTGACTGTGGCTAGGATCATGAACTCCTTATTGCAAAATTCTGACTTAAATTGAAGAAAATAGGGAAGAACACTGGACCATGTAGGTATGACCTATGTCCAATCTCTTATCACTATACAATGGAAGTGAGAAATAGATTCAAGGGATTAGATTTGATATGACTATACAATGGAAGTGAGAAATAGATTCAAGGGATTAGATCTGATAGACAGAGTGCCTGAAGAACTATGGATGGAGGTTCATGACTTTGTACAGGAGGCAGTGATCAAGATCATCCCCAAGAAAAAGAAATGCAAAGAGGCAAAATGGTTGTCTGAGGAAGCCTTACAAAGAGCTGTGAAAAGAAGAGAAGTAAAAGGCAAAGGAGAAAAGGAAAGATATACCTATTGGAATGCAGAGTTCCAAAGAATAGCAAGGAGAAATAAGAAAGCCTTCCTCAGTGATTACTGCAAAGAAATAGAGGAAAACAATAGAATGAGAAAGACTAGAGACCTCTTCAAGAAAATTAGAGATAACAAGGGGAAGTTTCACGCAAAGATGGGGACAACAAAGGACAGAAATTGTGTGGACCTAACAGAAGCAGAAGATATTAAGAAGAGGTGGTAAGAATACATGCAAGAACTATACAAAAAAGATCTTCAAGACCCAGATAACCATGTATGTGTGATCACTCACCTAGAGCCAGACATCTTGGAATGTGAAGTCAAGTGGGCCTTAGGAAGCATCACTATGAACAAAGCTAGTGGAGGTGATGGAATTCCAGTTGAGCTATTTCAAATCCAAAACAATGATGCTGTGAAAGTGCTGCACTCAACATGCCAGCAAATTTGGAAAATTCAGTGGTGGCCACAGACTGGAAAAGGTAATTTTCATTCCAATCCCAAAGAAAGGCAATGCCAAAGAATGTTCAACTACTGCACAATTGCAGTCATCTCACTTACTAACAAAGTAATGTTTGGAATTCTCCAAGCCAGGCTTCAACAATACGTGAACCATGAACTTCCAGATGTTCAAGCTGGATTTGGAAAAGGCAGAGGAACCAGAGATCAAAGTGCCAAAATCCACTGGATCATAGAAAAAGCAAGAGAATGCCAGAAAAACATCTACTGCCCCCCTGTTGACTGTGCCAAAGCCTTTGACTGTGAGGAACACAATGAACTGAGGAAAATTCTTCAAGAGTTGGGAATACCTGACCTGCCTTCTGAGAAATCTGTATGCAGGTCAAGAAACAACAATTATAACTGGACATGGGACAACAGACTGGTTCCAAATTGGGAAAGGAGTATGTCAAGGCTGTATATTGTCACCCTGCTTATTTAACTTATATGCAGAGTACATCATGCAAAATGCTGGGCTGGATGAGGCACAAGCTGGAATCAAGATTGCCCATATAAATATCAATAACCTCAGATACACAGGTGACACCACATTTATGGCATAAAGCGAAGAACTGAAGATCCTCTTGATGAATGTGAAAGAGGAGAGTGAAAAAGCTGGCTTAAATGTCAACATTCAGAAAACTAGGATCATGGCATCCGGTCCCATCAGTTCATGGCAAATAGATGGGTAAACAATGGAAACAGTGACAAATTTTATTTTCTTGGGCTCCAAAATTACTGCAGATGGTGACTGTAGCCATGAAATTAAAAGACACTTGCTCATTGGAAGAAAAGTTATGACCAGCCTAGACAGCATAATAAAAAGCAGAGACATTACTTTCCCAACAAAGTTCCCTCTAGTCAAGGCTATGGTTTTTCCAGTGGTCATGTATGGATGTGAGAGTTGGGCTATAAAGAAAGCTGAGTGCCAAAGAATTGATGCTTTTACACTGTGGTGTTGGAGAAGACTCTTGAGAGTCTTTTGGGCTGCAAGGAGATCCAACCAGTCCATCCTAAAGGAGATCAGTCCTGGGTGTTCATTGGAAGGACGAATGCTGAAGCTGAAGCTCCAATACTTTGGCCACCTGATGCGAAGAACTGACTCATTGGAAAAGACCCTGATGCTGGGAAAGAATGAAGGCGGGAGGAGAAGGGCACGACAGAGGATGAGATGGTTGGATGGCATCACCGACTCAATGGACATGAGTTTGGTTAAGCTCCAGGAGTTGGTGATGGACAGGGAAGCCTGGGGTGCTGCAGTTCATGGGGTTGCACACAGTCGGACACAACCGAACAAGTGAATTGAACTGAAGTGAATTGAACTTAGGCCACACACTTTTAAACACAGTGTCACATGATTAATTAAGTTTGGACTCGGTCTAAAAGCTCATGATTTAGTTGACATGGTGAAACAAAACTCATGTAATATGTTTATATAAGACGCGAAGAGACAAAAGAGGAAAAACCACATCCAGGACTTGTTATAGAAGATTTCAAAATGGAGATTTATAGATAACTATTATAGTATCCTTATTTCTTAGTCATGTAAACAGTGTTTCTCTTATTTCTTTTATCTGAAGGTCCTGTTTACACTCTTTAACTTTTATTGAAGGCCCTGAAGAATGTTTATGTGAGTTACACCTATCAAAATCCATAATATTCAATTTGTTTCAAATTCAATTCAATTTGATTCAAGATTCAATTCAAAAGATTCAATTCAATAAAAATGAATTTTCAAAAATATTGTTATTGTGTTGTCCAAAAAATCATTTGGGTTTTTCCATAACATCTTATGGAAAAACCCAAATAAACTTTTTGGCCTACCCAATAAAGGTAAAACATTTAAAATATGAACATTTTTAATTAATTTAAAAGTGATAGCAGACATATAGTTTCACAAAAGATAGCTGTAGTTTTTTTTAAAAAATTATTGAAAAGAGTGTCATTGGCTTGCATTTTTAAATCATCTCAGTGTCTGAAAGAAAACAGCCAAATTCTCTCATCTGCATTTAGTCAATTATAATATGTTCCTTAAGTTTCAGTATAGAAGAAAATTCTATTCACACAGGCATGCAGTTGGAAAATACATAATTAATGTAACAAGCATTTCAGATTATTGTGGATAACCTTTGATACATTATAACTCAACAAATTGTGCTTTCTTAAGATTAGTTACAATGCATCATTTGAAAATATTTCAAAGAACTTTTAAACTCTGCTATGCTAAAAGTAATTGGTTTCTGCATTTTGAACAATCTTTTACCCTATTCATGATTTTGTTACTTAGAACTATCCATTCACTAGATTTATGTATATTTTCCAAAATTTGATACATTATATAAAACATAAAATATCAAAAGTCACAATCATTCATACCGTTACCAATCTCATAAGAAAAATGATGACTATTGTGAAGTGTCATATTTATTTTGGCTGATACAAGTTTTCCAAAATCTAATTTTTATTTGAAATCTTGGAATTCATTATTCACCCAAATACTTTTAGTTACTGTCCTTGAGGTCATTCCCTCATCTGGTTTATTTTCACCAAAGTGTCTGCCAACTTTCCAATCTGAATGAGCATCTTTTGTCTCTCAATCATTCAAGTATTCCATAAGAAAAAAAAAAAAGCAAGTTTACCTTGCAAGTGAATTGTACATGTTTTACCCTTTAGGAAACAATTTTATTTCAGTATGCAGCAGAAAGGTGTCATGTGCCTTTCTGCTTTTTTTTTTTTCACACAAAACATTAAATGAATGAGTACTATTGAGTCATAATTAATTCAAACTGATTTTTACTTCATCAAGGATTTTTTTTAAATTAATTTTTATTGGAGTATAGTTGCTTTCCAGTGTTGTGTTAGTTTCTGCTGGACAGCAAGGTGAATCAGATGTATATATATATATAATTTATATTATATATATTATATTATATATATATACTTATATATATTAAATATATTATAATTTATATATATGATATATATATACACACACACACATATATATTCTCTCATCTTTTGATTTCCTCCCCATTTAGGTCATCACAGGGCACTGAGGAGAGTTCCCTAAGCTATAGAGTAGGTTCTTATCTATTTTATGCAAATAATGGTATATACACGTCACCTCCAATTTCACAATTCATCCCATCCCTTCTCTTCCCTCTAGGTGTCCATACATGTGTTTTCTACATTTGTGTCTCTATTTCTGCTTTGCAAATAAGATCATCGATAGCGTGTTCTAGATACCACAGATAAGCAATGTTATATGGTATTTGTTTTTCTGACTTACTACACTCTGTATGACAGTCTCTAGTTCTACTCACATCCCTATGAATGTCACAATTTCATTCTTTTTTATGAGTGAAAAAATGATCTTAATTTAAACAGGCATTTTGGCTTCATTGCTATTACACAGTGGTGATGAGCATGGTAACAACCAGCATCAAGCTTGGTGCCTCTACTTGCTCTGTGCTAAGGAAGACCCATCAGCTTTACACCGTCAGTGAAAACATACAAATGTTTATACCGTGAAAAAGACAAAGAACATCTCAGCTTTTTAGTGAAAATAATGTTGGCTTTGCAGACACGTATAAATGTCTTAGAGACTGAGAAGAGTATGAAGCGTAGGCTTGAGAGCCACTGATGCATAAAACGAGGCTTCCCCGGCGACACAGAGGTAAAGAATACGCCTGCCAGTGCAAGAGACACAGGGGGTGTGGCTTCAGTCCCTGGGCTGGGAAGATACCCTGGAGCAGGAAATATCAACCCGCTCCAGCATTCTTGCCTGAAAAATTCTGTGGACATAGGATCCTGGCAAGCTGCAATCCATGGGATTACAAAGAGTTGGACATGACTGAGCAACTGAACACACACAATTTATAAAATACAGAATAAAATTCAACATAACAAGAAATAAATATAACCCTAAATCCTCTAGCATTGATATTTTGGTGTACAGTTTTCCAGATTATTTTTCTGGAAAGACTGAATGCCTTAGCATAGGGACAGTTATATAGTAAGCAACAGAGAAGTATTTGTTGACCGTATATTTGTTGACACACACACAAAGAGCTTATATCCTAGATCAAACCATCGAAAATGTTGGTCACTAGCCACATGTGACTATTTTAAAGAGTCATATTACAATTTATTAAAATATTAAAATTTTGATAAAATTTTATCTTTTACTTTGTAGTATACCATATTATCAACATAATTTTGGTCAAGAAAACTCCTCAGGTGTAGAAAGAAGAAAAGATAATCTCATATATATTTTAGGTTTCCAGGGTATTAGACTAAGACATGTTTGAATTGATTTATAAATTTTATATTTACCTTTAACTGTTAGAGGGTCTATACTCATACCACTTCCATGTCAATTTCACCTCTGAGTATATATATTTGGAGAAAATGTCATGACATTGATCTCCATTCTGAATGTGAGACTAAGGTCACTTACAGTTTCCTTATTCTTCCTTTGCTATTACTAGCCTCATTAACTTACTGTTTTTTTTATATATAGGTTATTTGGACTTCTTAGGTGGCTCAGTGGTAAAGAATCTGTGTGCCAATGCAGGAGACCCGGGTTCAAGCCCTGGGTCAGGAAGATCCCTTGGAGAAGGAAATGGCAACCCACTCCAGAATTCATACCTGGAGAATCCGACGTACGCAGGAGCCTGGAAGGCTACAGTCCCTAGGGTCACAAAGAGTTGGACATGGCTAAGCAATTGAGCACACACACACACATGCTATTTAATCAATACAATACAATCTTCAATATTTCTGCATACTTTTTCTTATTATTGCCTCATTTTATATCTGTTGATTTTGAAATTTCTGGGTCAAGTGGCTATTTAGTTTAGAACTTTTAGTGCATATTTCTAAACTATATCTCAAAATATCTGCAACTTTTGAAATCTCTTCTAGTCTTGTTTGAACTGTGATTATTTTTACAAGCTGGTTTCATACCAGCATATTTCATATCCCTCTTTTTAAAGTGTACCTAATTGATGTGATTAAAATATGTTACCCAGTTGTGTTAATTTGTATTGTTGATTTTATTTTCTTGAGCAGACCTTTAAAGAAAAAAGATCTTTAAGTTGTAGGAGTCAGGAGAGAAGAAAGGAAAAAAGGAAGGCTTTTCTTGTATGGGGAAAAAAAAATCAGATACATGTTCCAATAATTCACTTTCCTAGCCAGCAATAGTTGACCAAATAAATTCCAAGTTCATATATTATGTGCTATGGTCATCTTGCAAAATCAGGAGGGACCAGCCCTCAAAATCCATCAAAATTGAGGACATCGTACAAATACCAAAAGGCTATGAAAAGCAGCTTTAATTACTTTATGTAAGTGATAAACTTACATAATTGAGGTATCAGGCAGAGGAGAGTAGGCCTCTCAGACACTTCTGAAATGACTTGAGAGAGCAAAGAAAGCAAAGTGGCCTGGCTGTTGACCATGGTTAGGAGTCAAGGGTTCTCATGGGCAAGCAGGGACTTTTATGGTTAGAATCTTTCACTGGCTCCAAAGCAGAACACCCAGACTTTCTTTTTATCTTTCCAAGATGTAGAGCCCAAGCTGAAAACGAAGGGATGGGACTGAAAAGCAGACACACATCAAAATATGGGGGCAAATTCCACTTTGCAGTGTCATTGCCTGCATTTTGACTGGTCTCAGCTATGATTACATGCATGTAATCCTCTGCTTCCCTGGCGGTTCAGCTGGTAAAGAAGCTGCCTGCACTATGGGAGACCTGGGTTTGATCACTAGGTTGGGAAGATCCCCCTGGAGAAGAGATAGCTAATGGCTACCCACTCCAGTATCCTGGCCTGGAGAAATCCATGGACTGCACAGTCCATGGGGTCACAAACAGTCAGAAAAGACTGAGTGACTTTCACTTTCACTTCAGTCCTCTGCTATATACCCACCAGTTTCACAAAGCAACCCTCACCTTTGTGAAATTACATTGCTTTTGGTTTTTATTTCTAGAGCCTCAGCAGAAAGCCTTGGTTTACTTCCTTCTTCCTCTTTCCTTTGTTCATTAGCATCTCAGTTGCCCTTGACGATTACTTCTTTGTTTGTGTGTTTTTTTAGTTTGGAGATTCTAAAAAATTTCATTGTGCTTAAAGTATTTATAAAGCTCATAACCCCAAAACCTGATAAAAAGAAAACTGCTTTTCGTGGCTAATATTCATCTGTTTTATCCATTCGTCTGTCGGTGGACTTTTAGGTTTCTTCCATGTCCTGGATGTTGTGAACAGTGCTTCAGTGAACACTGGAGTGTGTGTCTTTAGAAGAAACAAAATTGGATCTTTTGTAGAGGTGTGAATCTGTGATATAGAGTGTAGTAAGACAAAGAGCAAAGCGCATATCATACATTAATGTGCGTATGTGGAATCTAGAGAAATGGAACAGGTGAACCTATTTGTAAAGCAGAAATAGAGACACAGACTTAGAGAATGGACTTTTGGACCCAGGGGAAGAGGGAGTGGGACGAACGGAAGATTGGGATTAACTGTGCGTTGCCATGTGTAAAACAGATAGCTGGTGGGAAGGCGTTGTATCGCACAAGCAGCTCATCCCAGTCCTGTGTGGCGGCCTAGACAGGTGGGATGGGGCGGGGGGTTGGGAGGGAGGCCCAAGAGGGAGGGGATGTGTGTATGCATATAGCTTATTCACTTTGTTGCACAGCTGAAACTAACACACATTGTAAATAACCCAATTAAAAAAAGAAAAGAAAAAGGGCCTTGTCTTTCAAAAAATATATCAGTCATTTTTATGTGACTGTCACAGAGACGGTTCCTGACTCCAATTTCTATACCCAGTCTGATAAATGCCCATGAGGACAAGGATGACATCATCATTGATGATGATCCAATGATGATCACGTTGGTGGTCCAAGTGTCTCATTTGTGGAAGGCAGAATTCTAAGATAGTGTACAAAAGTCTTTTATCCTATAGGACTATACCTTGTATAATTGTCAGGGTTTGTCAAGATGGTTAGAGAGTCATTTCCAAGGAGAAGGTCATGTTATGTGACACAGTTCACATCAAGAAAGGGAGATTATCCTGAGTTGACATGAGTTATTAGATGAGACCTCAAAAAGGGTTATGATCTCCCAGAAGAGGCAGATTCTCCACTGTTACCTTTGGAGTTGGAAAGACTACCTTTCCTGAGACTACAAATGTCTAAGAAAACGTTTGTAGACAGTGCCTTGGACCCTCATCAATTGCTCTCACAGCTCATTCTCCTCTGACTTTGACTCAATGACTTATAGTAATATTTATGAAGAGACACAACTAAGAGGTATGCACTGGTCTTCAAACAGTCACAACAGGAGACTGTGATCTCAGTGAAATATTTTTGTTCTGATTGCAAATGTCCTCAAACCCCATGAATAATTTCAGGCAGTTAAACCGAGGCATACATTGTCCTCTTTATTTTAGTCCAAACCTCATTTTTTACCCAAATGATTTGAGTCAGCTGATGATTTACCAGCCTTGTCCCCCTGAGGCATGGACTAGAAAAAGAAATTTGCCAGGGCAAAGAATCTGTCTGATCTGATAAAAAGATAAGGTATCCAGAATAGCTTCCAGCCTCTGGACATTTTAAAAACTAGCCATACTTCTTAATTCAGTGGCTTCCAAAGATATGCTTCCTTGGATTAGTGAAAGATATTGATTTCATGTCATGTGACTGGTCAAAAAGTATGTAGTTTATTTAGCATAGTTCCCCTTTAAACTGCTGAAAAAACAATGGGTCAACTGCCAGAAAATATAAACTGAAATGCCACCTAACATTGTTTTACAATATTTTTAGCTATATATCTGATTCTGAAAAGAATATGTGTAAAATTTTACTCCTTTCTGCTTTATAATTTTCCTAGCAATTTCCACCCAGGTTAAATAGCACCCTCCTCCCTTGCCCAACGCCTTCTCTTGGCATGAAGATTAGTGTTTCTTAAGCCATTATGGAAAGTGAATGTAACCAGAATATACGGTGTGTCTACCGTGAACCAAGGACCTTGATTTGGGGCTTCGAGGCCGCATGTCAGTACTCTCCAAAGCATTTTTTTTTTTTAAATTTTTACGGAGGTGTTGTTGCTTCACTGTTGTGTTAGCTTCTGCTGTACAGTGACGTGAATCACTGTACACATATCCCCTTCCGCTCGGACCTCCCTCCCACCCCGCCCTCATCCCACCATCAAGGTCACCACACAGCACTGAGCTTAAAGCCCTCTGCCGTACAACAGCTTCCCACTAGCTCTGTTTTACACATGGACGTTTATGTATGTCAACCCTGATCCCCCAGCTCACCCCCCTGCCCACCGAGGCCCACACGTCCTTAAAAAAGTAAAAATAGAACTACCACATGGCCCAACAATCCCACTACTGGGCATAGACTGAGAAAACTATAATTCAAAAAGAAACATGCACCCCAACATTCATCACAAAAACGTTTTAATGCACACGTGAATATTGTCATTATAGAGGGAAAGAAAAGGATTTAAGAAGGAAGATCATTTGCTCTAATTTTATTCACTCCTTCTCCCCTATGTTTCATTATTAAATGGCAAGGATAAGTAGCTTTGGAAAGATAACTGATATTTCTCTGACTTCAATAAGTGCAAGAATCCCAGGATTCCTGTGAGAAATGCCAAGGTAAAATGGTCACCTGTCATGTGAGTGAACAAAGGATTTTGCAGTCATCAAGCCACTGATGCCACCCTGGATGGCAATCCCAGGAACAGCTCAGGATGCAGATAAACGGGCTGCCCACTGCCCAGACCTCAGCCACTGTATCTAACCCCAGCTGTGTACCAAGAGGAGACCCAGGATGAGAAGCACAGGATATTGACACCCTATAGCTGAGGTGCATATGAAAGGAAAGATTTCAGTGACCCCAGACTCTTACATTTTCCTATACACAGAAAACAACTAAATTCCTTAACGTGATTTCTGTTTATTTTTTAATCAATATTAATTTTTTGATATTCAGATTACCTACCTTTTGTTGTAAAAATTCCTATATATCTTGGTTACCCCCTTGCCTCTTCAGAGTAGTCCCTCAGAGTGATCTGAGATGCTACATCTCTGGCTTAACTCCTCAATATTGTCTGCTGAAAAAATAATTTTCAGCTTTTAGTTTGGACATTTTTTTTTAAGTCAACAGAGGGAAGAATTACTTTGATGATCCCAGAGTTTTTTCATGTAGAGTGTGTATCTGAATTGGAATCACTACAACAAAACCTCACAAGGAGAAGGATACCATAAGTTTCAATCTACTCCCTTTCCAGGTGAATTAATATCTGAGAAGCCCTGAAATAATTTAAGAAAGTCATGAGTTAAAGTAAACATCACTGAGACTAAATAACAAGAGATGTAAGCTGCTTTGGCAGGGAAGTCCCTGTTGGCTGAGATGGTAAAGCCTCTGTCTATAATGCAGGTGACCTGGGTTCATTCCCTGGGTCAGGAAGATCCCCTGGAGAAGGAAATGGCAACCCACTCCAGTACTCTTGCCTGGAAAATCCCATGGATGGAGGAACCTGGTTCAGGTTACTGTCCATGGGGTCACAAAGAGTTGGACACAACTGAACGACTTCACTTTCTTTCTTTTCTTTCTTTGGCAGAGAAGGACTTTCTGGAGGAGGCCCCTTTGCCTTCTCGCTAACTTTAGACCAGACATCCTACTCTCTACTCATCTCTGGCTGGAGCATACCTTTCAAATCTTTTGACTTAATCTGTTGAGTCCTTTTGTAAATTAAAAAAGGAGATATGAAGAGTAAGCAATTTAAAGTCAACAAAATCAAGACCAGGAGCTGACTGTGGCTAAGGTCATGAACTCCTTATTGTCAAATTCAGACTTAAATTGAAGAAAGTATGGAAAACCACTAGGCCATTCAGGTATTACCTAAATCAAGTCCCTTATGATTATACAGCAGAAGTGACAAATAGATTCAAGGAATTAGATCTGATAGACAGAGTGCCTAAGAACTATGGATGGAAGTTAGTGACAGGAGTCACTGATCAAGATCATCTGCAAGAAAAAGAAATGCAAAAAGGCCAAATGATTGTCTGAGGAAGCCTTACAAACAGCTATGAAAAGAAGAAAAGTGAAAGGCAAAGGAGAAAAGGAAAGATATACCTATTGGAATGCATAGTTCCAAAGAATAGCAAGGAGAAATAAGAAAGCCTTCCTCAGTGATCATTGCAAAGAAATAGAGGAAAACAATAGAATGGGAAAGACTAGAAACCTCTTCAAGAAAATTAGAGATACCAAGGGAACATTTCATGCAAAGATGGGCTCAATAAAGGACAGAAATGGTATGGACCTAACAGAAGCAGAAGATACTAAGAAGAGGTGGCAAGAATGCATGCAAGAACTATACAAAAAAGATTTTCAAGACCCAGATAACCGTGATGGTATGATCACTCACCTAGAGTCAGACATCCTGGAATGTGAAGTCAAGTGGGCCTTAGGAAGCATCACTACAAGCAAAGCTAGTGGAGGTGGTGGAATTCCACTTGAGTTATTTCAAATCCAAAAAGTGCTGCACTCAATATGCCAGCAAATTTGGAAAACTCAACAGTGGCCACAGGACTAGAAAAGGTCAATTTTCATTCCAGTAGTAAAGAAAGGCAATGCCAAAGATTGTTCACTCATCTCACATGCTAGCAAAGTAATGTTCAAAATTTTCCAAGACAGTCTTTAACAGTATGTGAGCTATGAACTTCCAGATGTTCAAACTGGATTTAGAAAAGTCGGAGGAACCAGAGATCAAAGTGCCAAAATCCGTTGGATCATAGTAAAAGCAAGAGAATGCCAGAAAAACATCTACTTCTGCCTTATTGACTAAGCCAAAGCCTTTGACTACGTAGTTCACAATGAACTGTGGAAAATTCTTCAAGAGATGGGAATACCTGACCTGCCTTCTGAGAAATCTGTATGCGGGTCAAGAAACAACAGTTAGAACCAGACATGGGGCAACAGACAGGTTCCAAATTGGGAAAGGAGTATGTCAAGGCTGTATATTATCACCCTGTTTATTTAGCTATATGCAGAATACATCATGCTAAATGCTGGGCTGGATGAAGCACAAACTGGAATCAAGATTTCTGGGAGAAATATCAATAACCTCAGATATGCAGATGACACCACCCTTATGGTAGAAAGTGAAGAAGCACTAAAGAGCCTCTTGATGAAATTGAAAGAGGAGAGTGAAAAAACTGTCTTAAAATTCAACATTCAAAAACCTAAGATCATGGCATCTAGTCCCATCAGTTCATGGCAAATAGATGGGGAGACAATGGAAACAGTGACAGACTTTATTTTCTTGGACTCAAAAATCACTGCAGATGGTGACTGTAGCCATGAAATTAAAAGACATTTACTCCTTGGTAGAAAAGCTATTACAAACCTAGACAGCATATTGAAAAGCAGAGACATTGCTTTGTTGACAAATGTCCATTTAGTCAAAGTTATAGTTTTTCTAGTAGTCATGCATGGATGTGAGAGTTGGACTATAAAGAAAGCTGAGAGCTGAAAATTTAATGCTTTTGAACTGTGGTGTTGGAGATTTTTGAGAGTCTCTTGAACTACAAGGAGATCAAACCAGTCAATCCTAAAGGAAATCAGTCCTGAATATTCACTGAAAGGACTGATGCTGAAGCTCCAGTACTTTGGCCACCTGATGTGAAGAACTGACTCATTAGAAAAGACCCTGATTCTGGGAAAGAATGAAGGCAGGAGGAGAAGGGGAGGACAGACCATGAGATGGTTGGATGGCATTATTGGGGCCAGTGTGAGTAAGGCAAGAGAGACTCCGTCTTAAAGTCAGGTGTGAACTGGGCATGAACCTTGCCCAAGAGAGAGGAAACTGTTGATAATGAGATCCAATCTCCTGGAGACTTCCCTCCCTACCTATGACAAATGGAGATTTTAATTGAGGTCAGTCTGCCCCAGTTAGATTAACCATGGAGACATCCCCCCTTGATGTATAATCATTGTTTCCCCCCACCCTTTAGTCTTAATTGTTTGTTCTCCTGGCACCTATTTGTTGTAAAACTCAGTCACATACAACAAAGAGATTGCTAACATCTAACCAGTCACGTAGCGGGGTGGCGGGGGGTGGGGGGCGTATAAAACTGGGCCTCTCAGAAACATCAGGGTCTTTGTTGGGAACTGATTCCCCTTGGACCCACTGGAGTAGTAAACTGTATTCCACTGTCTTGAGTGTCCTCCGAGGTGTGTTTTGCAACTCCAGATTCCACAAAAGCATCACTGACTCGATGGACATGCGTTTGAAGCAAGCTGCAAGAGTTGGTGATGGACAGGGAAGCCTGGTGTGCTGCAGTCCATGGGGTTGCAAAGAGTCAAACACAACTAAGCAACTGAACTGAAGTGACTGAATTAACAGATGACAAGATCTCTTCCTTAGCTTCCCTTTCATGAATTTCCCCCAAAACTGTGTGACCAAATTGTGTGCAAAAGATAACATTGAGAAGGTCTTGAGGAGTTGATAAGCCTGCACGGAAGTCTGCACACAGTGGGGGATGGTGACCACTCTGACACTCCATGTCAATGATTAACTGAGATGACTTCCCTGTTTTCCTTTAAAAACTTTTATGGCAGAGTGAAATCTTCAGAGGTTGTTTTTGGAGGACACTGAGTCCATCTTCTCCCCAGATTGCTCACATTCTGATTAAAGGCAACTTTCCTTTCCTTTCAGCCTTTTGCAAATATTACTTTTTTCAGCAGTGTGCAGCTAGATCGGATTCAGTAACAAAGATGAGGTCAGTGTCCTTGGTTTCTCTAACTGTGCAACATAGTTGAGGCACATAGAAAGCTTACTTAAAATGAAACTTGAATCTAAGTTGGTCATGCTGTTCAGGAAGGCAGCCCAGGTCAGTACTCTTCCCTTAATGTGATGAAAATGGAGACTGATTATGTAGATCTTGAAAAAGATCTACGTAATTTAGGTATTTTTTGTTTTTGAAATATGAGTAAATGGTCCAATATAACACTTTAAAATAACAAAGAGAAGTAAAATACTTTTGTTTTCTCCTTCAAACTTTGTGGAGGTCACCAAGTTTCATTTTAGAATACATTAAATCAATCCTATGTTCATCATTAATTTGGGATTTTTTAAACTTGCAATTATTAGAAAAATGGAATTTTGCATTTGTAAAAAGGTGTTTGCTGACCTTTGGAAACCTTGGTTCTTTAGTTAACTAATTGTATGCAAATGAAAAAGTCAGTGAGCATATTTAAATGTAAATTTTGCATCTCTTTTTCTCACTTTTTAAGTCGTTTTAGTTGTTTCATTGGTTTTGTGCCAAAAGCTCACAAAAGTGATTTATTTATGTTTCCATTCTGCTGTGTACCTAATATGCGATAACAGTCTGTGCCATCATTAAAAAGTCATTTTAACAAATGACCACAGCAAGCCTCGCTACTTCCACTCATCCTCCCGTCTCTTGTTGAAAGAGCTGGAAAACTTGGGTTCACACTTCCCTGAAAACCAAGGCAACCTGCATGCAAATCTGAGATTCCAAGAGCACAAACTTTCTCATGCCATCATCATCAAACAAGACTGATGAGACTTCCTCCTACTGACACCACGGAGCTTGTTCAGTTTCTATACCGTTTGAACAGTTCTTAGTAAAGTCGGTTTTCATGCTGATACCAATGTGGTGGATGCAGAGAGACATGGGGAGGAGAAGGAGGATGAAATCTTCCTGAGCTTGTGGTCTATGCCCCACACTGTGCAAGACCGTCTGCACATCCCATGTGTCATTAAATACTCATAACCCAGCAGAGGGGGCATCGTTGTACTCATTTGCAAATGACAAACATAAGTATCAACTTGGAAAAAAAATAGACCAAAGTCAAACAACTACAAGGCAAGAGAACTAGAATTTAAATATAGGTTTTTCCAAGTCTCGATTTCTTAAAATTATTTTGCTTTGTCTCACCTCCCTTCCATAACCCCTCTCTCCCTCAAATATATACACACAAATAAACCCATAGGTTGTACTTGGTCTTGTGTTATATGTAAAGTCAATAAATATTACTCACAGGCTGTGACAGAAGAATTTTTCTCCAATAAAATTCCCCATTGTATTTCTTTGTCAGTTTCTGAAACTCCCACCACCTGAGATTTTAGAGGATTAGAGGTTTCACCACCCTGCCAACATGTTAATTTATTCTTTTGCCTTACTTCAGTTGTGTCTGTGCTTTATTCTAATGACAGTCCTGAGTTAGATAAATAAATCATATTATATGTGAACTACCCCAAACAACCACCGTTCATAATCTTGGTTTCCAATACCAAGCCGAGGGTGGTAAGTAGGATCACAGCACACAGGGCCCAGAGAGCCCATCTCGTCTTTGCTTCCAGCAAGAGCTCACAGCAGCTGTCCGCAGCACCACGCGCTTCATTCTTGAGCTCCTCCCTGGGCCTGTCTAACCCTGCAGAGACGGCAGCCTCTCTGCCACCAGACTCACCTGGCTCAGGCCTTCCCATGGTGATGGGAGAACATGTAACTGAATTGGGCCCCTTTGTTGGTAGAGAGTTGCCTTTAATCAGAATTCTAGCAATGGCTGGGGAAAGTGTAACTCAGTGTCCCTAAAGAATCGCCTCTGAAGATTCTTCTCGATCGTGAAAGCTTTACAGGGAAAGAGGGAAGTAAGCTCAGTTAATCCTTGAAACAAGGGTCAGGATGGTCGCCACTCTCCACTGTATGCATGCTCCTTGTGATCTTTCCTTAGATGTTAGCTTGTTCACACAGTCCCTTTGTGAGATTACTGAAGGGGGTGCTAGGGAAGAGATTCAGTCATCTGTTAATTACTTATTCTTCATTTCTACTTCTTTAATATACAGAAAGAACCCGCAAATTAGCCAAGGCATTGTGTGATTAGAAGAATGAAAGATGTGCTGGGGCTGGAGATGAGTAGAGCGTGGGGGTACGTGGTGTAAAGCTAGTAACTGGACAAAATGGTGCCTCTAGCAAAGAACTCTTCCCCTGCTCTATTTGTACAAAGTCATATTGGAAGAGTTGACCTTTTCTCTTCTTCAAGTTAGAATTTCACAAATCGTAAAAGACAATAATACCCACCTTGGCGTACTGTGAAAATTATATAGAGAATACTTCTCTTAGTGCTCAAGATGTAGTCCTTGAGTTTAGGCTTTATATCATTGTTAAAGTGTAAATTCCACGTTAGGACTAAATATTAGCTGCTGTCATCTGATATGACTAGTCAATATCCATCTGATCCCTAAATAATAAAAAACAGTTGCAAACTAGGAGATATATTTATATCCACTTGCTAATTGTCTTAATGCTTGGCACATAGCAACCACTTTAAATATGTATGTATTTTAGATGAACTATCTACTTGTCTAAATATGTGATTATTTACTTATGATCTGTTCAATGGTCTACTTTCTCTCTTTCTATTTATATATTTATGGATGTAAAAAGGTGAAAGTGGCAAGTTTATTCTATGTGAGATAGTTGTGAGTGACCTTTCAAGGAGTGAGCATATAAGGATTTATAAATAAAAGAAGCTCTTTAGGAATTTATAAATAAGAAGTAAATACATATAAAAATTTCAACAAATACTCAAGAAAAATATATATGTAAATGTGCATGGATTTCAAACATATTCCCTGTGTTCATTAAAGGGGCAGTTTGTAGGCTGGGAAAACAGAGAAGCATCTGGGACACAGAGTTTAAAAGATGAATAAAAGAGATTACTGCTGTTTGCAAGGAACTGAAGATGTTTATAGGTATTTGCATGACTTATTTAATTTTCATAGTACTGTAAAGTGGATATTATTTGTCATCATTGCCTGTATGAGAAATCTAATGCTAAGGTCACACAGCTAGTATGAAGCAGAGCAGGCTTTGAATTCATAATCCTTTAAATTTCATGAAACTCTGCCTCTTCAAAGAGTCCTAGGTTATCTCAGATGGATTCAAAGGCAAACAAAGATGTGGCACACAAGGAAAGGGGGGAGAACAAGATGGTTTATTGAAATGAAAGGAAGTTAATGGATTATTTTTTTTTCATTTATTTATATTTATAAAGGAAGAAAACATTTGTGGTTGTATTTATAAAGGAAGGAAAAAGAAAAAAATCATAATAGACTGTTGAACAATTCAGCAGGTTTTGGAAGTATTTTGTATGTAAAATTATTTGCCAAAATGCAAATCAGATCATGCTAACTAAACCATCCTGGTATTTGTCCTGTTAAACTCTTTCTGTGACTCACCATCATGTAAAAGGTGTGGTCTCAACTGTTAGTTGGCATTCAAATGGGCCATCCTCCACCACTTCACAGAACATGCACACACACAGACACACACGTACACATGCACACATATCCATTCTCTGGCTCTTGGCTACCTCATCACTCATCAGTTTCAACTGCCACTGTGTATTTGGTTCTTCAGCGACTTTATGAAGTTTATAGTTGTTTCCCAGTTGGATTTCTCTGTACCCACCTTGGTGTTTCCACACTCATGCCTTTGCCCATTTCTCTCTTCCTCAATATGGATATAGATATTTTGGTGGGAGGAGTCAGAAAATGAATTCTATTTCTCTACTTTTCTTCTACAAAGTGTTCCAAATCTCTGAAGACTTCACACACTCTATCACACTGCAAATTAGTTAGAATGATGTCCCTTTTGTCTCTGGTGACTACTTCTGTCCTAGCACTTTTGCTGTGATATTATCATGATCTATGACTAAATCTCTTCTTCATCTAAACCATGGATTTCTTGAAGATAAGAACCATAGGTTTTATTTATCTTTGTGTTCTTAATCCATATCAGCAGTCTGGTAAAAAAATAAAATAAACAGTTTTTAAAGAATAATAAATAGTGAATATCTCTCAGATGACTGCATTTTCAAATCTAACACATTTTCCACTGTATTTGAAAAAAAGTATTGCTTATAATTGACAGCATCAGACATAACTCTTGATGACACCTGCATGCTTGCCTCCTGATCTCCACACCTTTGTGCAACCTCCTCCCCTTGAATGTGGGCCAGACCATGTGACTTGCTTCTGTGGGCAATAAAGTAAGAAAAAAGTGATAGAATGTCACTTTTCAAATTGGTTTATAAAAGATTAAAGTTTTTCTTAACTCTCTCTCTCTCTCTGGGCTCCTAGCTTGCCAGCTCTAATGAAATTAGCTGCTACAAGTAGAGACCCATGTGGCAAGGATCCGAAGGTAGCATTTGGTCTACAGACAAAGAAATAAGACCCTCGGTGCAGCAGCTTACAGGAAACTGCATCCTGTCAATAACCGCACGACAAGAGTAAACTTGAAAGCAGATTCTTTCACTGTCAAACCTTGAGATGAGACCACAGTCCCCTCTGAATCTTCACTGCAACCTTTGAGGGCCCCTGAAGCAGAGAGTCACAGCTGAGCCACACTGGATTCTGATCTATAGAAACTGTAAAATAATAAGTGCTGTTGTTTCAAACCACTACAGTTTGGGCAATGATATATGTAGTAATAATGACTAATGCATTATGCCAGAGGAGTTCAAGCTTTATCAAGTTTGTTTTGGGCTTGTATGTACACACACACACACACACACACACACACCCCTTAGGAATTCCATTACTTCTACGATTTGAACAGACCTGGTTAAATTGAGATACATATTGCTGAAATAACACATGCCCTCCCTTGTTAAAATGACTTGAACACTTGTGTGAATTAAAATGAAGCCTAGATATAAAATAATTCTCATGTGTCACAAGTATTAGAAGGCTGCTTCTTGTGAATTCTAATTCTTACGAGAGAATTTCTAAAACTTAGATAATTTTTGTAAAAGCATTCATTTGCACTTAACCATTTAATGTCTAGTCTTAAATATATATTGGGATCTTTTCAAAGACTTTGCTGGTCTCAGCCATTGAAAATGAGTTATATCCTGAATATTGCACAATGAACAATCATTATAGCTTTTAATAGCAGATTGCAAATCTGATTAAGTTTATTCCAGAGTAATCTAACGGCATTTATGCTTAATGTCATCATATATGAGTAGCAGATTTATTATTTTTCCTTTGGAAATACCCATGGATAACATTCACTATCTTCAATTAAGGAGATTTGATGGGCATGGGTTTGGGTAGACTCCGGGAGTTGGTGATGGATAGGGAGGCCTGGCATGCTGAGATTCATGGGGTCGCAAAGAGTCGGACACAACTGAGTGACTGAACTGAACTGAACTGAATAGTCAACTAGACATCTCTAAAAAGACATACAAGCAAAAAGAAAAACAATAGAAGACAGTTGAATGGTGCAAAAAGAAGGTGAGTATCAGTAAAACTTTCTCAGCACAATATACTTTACATGTTTAACAATCCTATCTGATTTTTATCACTAATTCAAGATTCACTGTTGAAGTAGCTGAGAAATGGAACTTGAAATCATATAGAGTATGATTTTCAAGCCAAATATTTCAAAATGTTCAAATCCACTGATTTCTTCTCAGAGCATGAAGCAGAGACCAAGACAGAGTGTAAAGTGAGAACTATACAGTCATACCAGCACAACAAAGGCATTTTCTTACCCAAAGGCAAAGGAAGTCAAACTGCTAAAGCCAGAACAAGAAGTCTATTAAAGAAATGAATTTAAAAATGCGTCTTATTTGAATGCATTGCATAGCTTGTCACCACAGACCAAAGTTCACACTCCATGCAACTCTCAGAAAACGTGAGAAAAGGCAATAATCTTACACATGCAATAAGTCTGTTTGTAATAATGCTTCCTAAGACTTACTTGACTTCAGACTTCAGGATATCTGCTCTAGATGAGTGACCACCCCATCGCGGTTATCCAGGTGGTTTAGAGTTTCCTTGATTCGTTCTTCTGTGTATACTTGCCTATGCTTTTCAGTCTCTTCTTCTTCTGTTAGGTCCTTACCATTTCTGTCCTTTATTGAGCCCGTCCTTGCATGAAATGTTCACTCGATATCTCCAATTTTCTTGAAGAGATTTCTAGTCTTTTCCATTCTATTCTTTTCCTGTATTTCTTTGCACTGTTTATTTAAGAAGGCTTTCTTGTCTCTCTTTGCTAATCTCTGAAATTGTGCATGCAGTTGGATATATCTTTCCCTTTTTCATTTCTCTTCTTTTCACAGCTATGTTAAGCCTCTTCAGATAACCACTTTGCCTTTTCATGTCTTTTTTGGGGGGATGGTTCTAGTTGCTGACTCCTGTACATCGTTACAAACCTCTGTCCATAGTTCTTCAGGAACTGTGTCTACCAGGTCTAATCCCTTAAATCTTTTCATCACCTCCACTATATAATCATAAGAGATTTGATTTAGGTTATATTTAAATGGTCCAGTGGTTTTCCCTACTTTTTTCAATTTAAGCCTGAATTTTGCAATAAGGAGTTTATGATCTGAGTCAGTTAGCTTTCAGGTCTTATTTTACTGACTGTATAGATCTTCTCCAACTTTGGCTGCAAAGAACATAGTCAGTCTGATTTGGGTAACGATCATCTGGTGATGTCTATATATAGATGTTTCTTGAGTTGTTAAAAAAAGGTGTTTATAGCATGTTCTTATGACAAAACTGTGTTAGTCATTGCTCTGCTTCATTTTGTACTCCAAGATCAAACTTGCTTGTTATTCCCAGTATCTTTTGACTTCCTGCTATTGCATTCTAATTGTCTTTGATAAAAAATATATATATTTTTTGGTTTTAATTCTAGAATGAGTTGTAAGTCTTTACACATCCAGTCAACTTCAGCTTCTTTAGCATCAGTGGTTGGGACATAGGCTTGGCTTATTGTTGTTAGGTAGTTAGAATAGGTAAAAGCAGTCCAAAATAGCAGTGGCTAAAAGACAAAGAAAGGAAAAAGCCTGCAAAGATGAAACAAAAGAAAATCTGAGGACCAGAGTGAGAACCTCAGGTGAAACAAACTGTCCTCCCACATATGACATGCTCAGCGGAGGAGACAAGTGTATAAGAGGTGGAAGTCAAGATGGATTGAGGCCTCTCCTTTGGGGTTGACCCACCCTCATGTCTCAAGGGTGTACTATCCTTTGCTTGCCAAGTAAAACTAAGCTGTAAGCAAGCTGTAACAGTGGTCTGCCATTTCAAATTTTTGCTGTGGAGAGAGAACGGAGGAAATTACACACTTCCCCAGCGTCGTGATGTTGAGTGATTTGCCTTGGAAATGAAACAAATCCATTCTGTCATTTTTGATATTGCACACAAGTACTGCATTTCAGAATCATTTGTTGACTCTAAGGGTGCCTCCATTTCTTCGAAGGGATTCTTTCCCAAGTTAGTAGATACAATAGTCATCAGAATTAAATTTTCCCATCCTGTCCATTTCACTTCACTAATTCCTAAGATGTCGATGTTCAATCTTGCCATGTCCTGCATGACCACATCCAATTTACCTTGATTTCATTGACCTAACACTACAGATTTCTAGGTACTGTTGTTCTTTACAGCCTTGGACTTTAATTTCACCACTAGACACATCCACAGTCAAGCGTTGTTCCCTCTTTGACCCAGCTGCTTAATTCTTACTGAGTTATATTTTATTAATAATTACTAATTAACTAGGGTAGGGTCACATTATTTAGCCTCCTCAGAAAGACTATCAGATTGAGTGACCTATGTATATAGTTCTGATTGGACAGAAGTCTTTTGTGAAATTATTAATACTTCAGGTTTCCCTGTTTGTTAATGACAGCTTCCAATACAGGAGATATATATCAAGTGAAAGAAACATTAAAATTATTTTATTGTTTCTACTTTACATAAATATTCGACAATATTTAGACAAAATTAGACAAAAACTAGTAAGGAGTAGTTTTTGAGGTAGAATGAAAAGAAATATTTTCATCCTTTTGCAAACATCTGCTATAAATGCCTTTTGAATTTTGATAGGGATTGCATTGACCCAATTGATAGTCTTGAGTAGTACTGCCATTTTAATGATATTACATCTTCCAATCCAGGAACATGGGATTTTGGACCTTTTATTTATGTCTTCTTTAATTTCTTTCAGTATGATTTTGTAGTTTTCAGTGTATAAGTCTTTTACCTGCTTGGTTAAGTTTATTTCTAAGTATTGTATTCATTATTGTTCTGTTGTAAATTGATTTTTCCTTAATTTCTTTTTTTGGTATGCTTGTTGTTAATGTATGCACTTCATATTAATTTAATTTTATGTTGATTTTATATCTTGCAGATTTCCTGAATGCACTTAGCTGTAATAAATAGGGAGTTTTGTTTTTTTATCTAGGTGTGGAATCTTTTAGGATTTTCTGCGTGTAAGATTATGTCATCAGTGAAAAGGAATAATTTTACTATTTCCTTTCCCAGTTAGGTGATTTTTATTTATTCTTCTTGCTCAATTGCTCTGGCTAGTGCTTCCAATACAGGGTAGAATAGAAACAGGAAAAGAAGCCATCATTTTCTTGCTCATGATCATAGAAAAAGCTTTCATCTTTCACAATTATGAGGCTAGCTGTGGGATTTTAGTATATGAGCTTTAAGATGTTGAGGAATAGTCTTCTTAGTCCTATTTCATTTAGTATTTTTATCATGAAAGGGTGTTGAATTATGTTAAATGATTTTTCTTTATTTAGATCATTTTTTTCCTTTCATTCTATCAATTAGGCATATTATATCAACTAACTTCTGTATGTTGAAGTTTTCCTGCAATCTGGGAATAAATCTCTCTTGCTTATGGTTTATAATCCTACTACACTCATGAATTTTGTTTGTGGGTATTTCTTGTTGAGAATTTTGTATCAATATTATTAGGGAGTTAGGCCTATAGCTTTCTTTTAGAATATTTGTCTAATCTGTCTATCAATGCTATGTGGACTATAATGAATAAGTTAAGAAGTATTTCCCTATTTAGTTCTTTTTAAATGTTTGGTAACTTTACTAGTGAAGCACCTGCTCCAGGGATGCTCTTTTGTAAAGAAGTATTAATTGTTAATTCAATTTACTTACTAGTTATATGTCTATTCAGGTCTATTTTATTTACTGTAACTTAGTCTTGTAATGTTGTATGTTTTTAGAAATTTGTCCATGTCATTTGGTTATTCAATTTCTTGGTGTACAATTATTCATTGTATTCTTTTACAATCTTTTTATTTCTGTAAAGTCTGTAAAAACATTTTCATGTTAATTTCTGATTTAGTAATTGGAGCTTTTTATCTTTTTTTTCCTGAGCAACATAATTAATGGTTTGCTAATTTTCTTGTATATTTCCAAAACCCAACTTTTGGTTTTATTGGTTTACTCTATTGTTTTTCTATTGTATAAGTTATTTATCTCTTCTATAATCCTTATTATTATTTTTATCATTCCTTCTACAAAGTTTAGGTTTAGTTTGCTATTCTTATTCTAGATGTAAATTTGCATTGTTGATCTGATATCTCTCTTATTTATTAATTCATGTATTTCCATCTATAACTTTCTCTCTTAGTCGTTATTTCACCATAGCCTATAAATTTTGATATGCTATGCTTTTCTTTTGTCTCAAGGCATTTCCTAATTTCCTTTATGTTTTCTTCTTTGATTCATTGGTTACTTGAATGTGTTGTTTAATTTTCACTTACCTGTGTACTTTCAATTTTCATTCTGTTTTTTTATAGATTTGTCCCAATGTGATTAGAAAAGATACTTTTCATAATTCAAATCTTCTTTCTAATTTTCTTGCAACTTGTTTTGTGGCCAAATATATGGTCTAACATTTAGAGTGTACAGTGTGCATGTGAAAAAGATGTCAGATGTTGAAACTAGAATTTTCTGTATGTATCTTTCAGGTCCAATTAGTTTATAGGGTTGTTTAAGTCCTGTATTTACTTACTGATATTCTGTGTAAATATTTTATTCATTGTTGAAGTTAGAGAATTTAAGTTTTCAACTATTAATATTATTATAAATATGTGTTTCTCCCTTCAATTCTAGCAACATTTGCTTCACATATTCGGGGGCTTGGATGTTTGGTTTATATTTAACTGCCACAGCCTCTTGGTTACCTGACCCTCTCATCAACATATAATATGATTATTTGTCTCTCACAACAGTTTTTAACTTATAGTCTGAAGTGTCTATTAGTGTATCTACCTCTATACTCTTTGATTACTATTTTCACAAAATACATTTTCTCATTCTTACACTTTTAACCTTCTTGTATCTTTAGAATTAAAGTGAGTCACTTGTCGGTAATATACCTACCTACAATAAAAGTAGTGCATCCTGTATTTTGTCTCCTCACCCATCTCTACCTTATGATTGGAGAGTTTAATCAATTTATATTTTGAATTCAGTTACTGATAAGGAAAGATTTACTTCTGCCATGTTGCTATTTGTTTTTTGTATTTTATAAAGTTTTTATACAACATATAACTTGTAGAAAATTTAAAATGAAGTTTAAAATTAAAATTTTAATAACGCTAGCTTTTATATTTGCCCCTGTGTTTGCCTTTAGCACAGAACTTTCTACCTTCATATAAATTGGAGTTGTTGTCTAATGTTCTTTCATCTCAACTTTAAGGAATTTGTGTGTTTCTTACAGGTCAAGTCTAGTGGTGAAAAATTCTCTCAGCATTTGTTTATATAGAAATATTTTGATTTCTCCCTCATTTTTAAAGGACATTTTTAGCAGATATAGAATTCTTGGTTGACCTATATTTTTCTTTCAGCATTTTAAGCATATCATCACACTGCCTTCTGGACCCTGAAGTTACAGATGAAAAATCTGCTGACACTATTTTTGATTACTTTTTTGGGTTATCTAGTACTGGGTGATTTCTAGTACCTTTCAAGATTTTCTCTGTGCCTTTGGATTTTGGCTGTTTGGTTATAAGATATCTCAATGTGGATCTCTGAATTGATCCCCCATTGAGCTATTTAATTAGTAACTTTAAAATTTTTCTCAAATGTGGGGGATTTTCAGCTATATTTCTTCCAATAATCTTTCTGTTTCTTTATCTCTCTCTTCTCCTGCTGGAAATTGAATAGTACATATACGGTTGATATAAGTCCCTTAGGATCTGTTCAGGTTTCTATGGTATTTTGTCTTTTTGCTTCTCAGACTCATTAATATTAAATTTATGTCTTCAAGCTCTCTAAGTGTTTCTTCTGTCTTCCGAAATCTTCTGTTAAGATTTAAATATTAGCTGATATTTAATTCAACTAACTAAATTAGCTCATATTTAGTTTCAGTTACTGTAATTTTCATTTCAGTTTTTGTACCTTTTCTTCCTGGGTTGGGAAAGGAATGGCTACTTTTTCTTTCTGGAGAAAGGAATGGCTACCCACTCTGGTATTCATGCCTGGAAAACTCCATGGACATAGGAGCCTTATGGGCTACAGTTCCTTGGGGTTGCAAAGAGCCAGACACTACTGAGCAACTTTCACATTTTACTTTTCAGTCCAGAAGTTTTTAGGTTATTTTTACTACAATTCCTGTCTCTGTTATAGGAATTTTTTAAATATATAATTTCCTTTAGTTTTTTTGGTTTTCATCTTTTCTTAGCTGTTTTAGAACGCTTGGCACAAATAATTAAAACCCAGTCAGCTGTCTAGAATTCCTCAGGGATCATTTCTGTCAACATATTTTGCTCCTTTGTCTTAACTGTGTTTTCTTGTTTATTTATTTTATACATTTTATTTAAAATTGAGCATTTAATTGTGACAATATGCTAACTATGGAAATTGGATTTCTTTTTTCACGGGTTTAATATTTTTCACTGTTCATATTATCAAAGGCTGTAGTGATCCTTTTATTTTGAAACTTCTGAATTTTTTTTCTTTTGTGCAAAGACTTGCTTGTCAAGTACGACAACTGAAGTCTCTGTTCCTTTGGCTCATATTTAGCTAATGTATGTAAGGAGATTTCCTTAGTCCCAGAAGTTGACTAAAGCAAAAACAATCAAACAAAAACTACTATAAAATGAAAAGAGAGAGAGAGAGAAATACCATATTTCTTTTACTTTTTCTGAGTTATACAAAAGGGTATGATTACCTCACTTCATTTTTTTTAGATATTTACTAGTAAAGTGAGAAAAGATTTGTATGATAATTTCAAAATAAGATCTGTTTTGCTCCCTTGGGTTGAGGGATGTGTTACTGAGTCTGAGCTTGAACTGCTTGCTGCATGACAGGACAATAAATTGAGAGATAAGATGTTGGAGCAAGGAATAGTGGCTTTACTTGGAAAGTCAGCAAACCAAGAAGATGATGGACTAATGTCCCAAAGAGCCATGTGACTGAAGTTAGAATTCAGGCTTCATTTATACGAAAGGAAAGAGATGCGCTGATTGTTGTAAACTTCTTGGTGCTGGTCAGATTTCTTTGGTAATGTCATGCTGCTGCTGCTGCTAAGTCACTTCAGTCATGTCCAATTCTGTGTGACCCCATAGACGGCAGCCCACCAGGCTCCCCCATCTCTGGGATTCTCCAGGCAAGAACACTGGAGTGGCTGCCACTGCCTTCCCCGATGGTAATGTCATCGTCCTCTGTTTTTGCAGCTAGCTGTGCAAGAAGGTCTGGTTGTGATGTTCCTATAAACCTCCAAGAAGACAAAACTTACTCTATATTCTGCAATTTTTTTATCTCTTTATGAATGGAAAAGTGGGAGGCAGAGTCTTGTGAATGGGATATCATGCATTATTTTAGGCTATAGACAACATTATTTTACAAAGTTGCTGAGCCCTCAAAACTAATAATTGAAAACAGAGCACAAAAGTTAGCGCCAAAGAAGGAATCAGGTTTGTTCTTTTTTCTGTTACAGAAGAGCAGTCAGAGTCAAGCTGCCTCACTGAAGCCCAGGGAGATAGCAGGGCGATGGTCAGTAAAGGTGCCAATAAACTTTCTGTTTTGGAGACTGATTTTTTTTTTTTTTTTGATTGAGCATTTGCGTGTATAATGAAAACCTCTGACTATATTCCAAACTTCTAACAAAATGATTCAGATGACATCTGGTTGTTCCTCTGATGCTTCTGTACATAACAAGAGCTTGGGGGTTTTCTAGTCTGCCATTGTGTTGACATCACTCCCCCACAACATCCATTTTAAAATCTATTTTTTTAGTGCTTAGTTTGATTAGTGGATAATAACATGTAAAACATTATTTTTTGATTGCCACTGAGAGTTCTCATGTTTCTTAATTTTATCAAGGAGATGCCTTTTCCATTTTATAAGTATTTTGTTTATTGAATTTGTCACTTCACATATTGAAAATTTTCTCTTAAGTTTGAATACATTTTACAGGATAAAAATGTTAGTCATTCTTACTATATTTTCTTTTATTGTTTTAAGCTTTTGTGAGTGACAGTAGTATTATTTTCTGAAATTTGTAATATAGGACAAATGATTAATAATTGATTGTATCTTAAACAGAAATGTGTTATTCTGAGGGCTTATATTTTTAGGACATACTTTCAGGCTTATAATAAGTAGATTTTAAGTTTTCCTTTTTTCATCTTAGCAAATATTAAACTTTGCTTTTGTCTCTCTATACCTATTTCTGCTATTCTTCTACTAAAAATATATAAATCTGTTTTTGAAGAATGGGAATGCATTTGCACATTTACAGTTTTCTCCCCTCTGTTCATTACACATAGATGAATTGTTTTGTGCAAGCAACATAGGCTCTTGCCAAGGCTGATAACTTATATTGCTCAGTGAACTGTTCTGGGTAAGCCTTGCCACTAGCCTGTTGACCTGATTTGATCACTCTTTCTGACAAGTAAGTCAGTAGACCTGTTGAGTTAGGGCGTTTCAAAACTATAACTCCAAACATTTCATTCATTCAGGTAATAGTCACAAGATTATACGTTAACTTTTTACAGAGTTAATTTCTGTTGCTATTTGGGTAAACAGAGATGACATTTTGGAAATCCAAAGGAATATGAAGTTATTTCTAATTTCCAAATTTTCTTGAATCAGAAGATTTTGGAATAAAGGAGGGACAAAGAATCAGAATATTTTCATCAAGTTATGCTGGTCAGAACTACTGCCTTCACACACCAAGAATTTTGGAGAGTATGGGAAGAAGATATAGTAAAGTAGGTGAAGGATATTGCTTGTGCCTTATCAGAAATGAATGTTCTCAGAGTATTATTCTTGTAATTATTTTAACCACATAAATATTTGCTGACTTAATGATACAATGTTATAGTAATAATTATATCCAAGGTTGTAAATAATTTGCAATAAACACAATTTGATATATGTCTTGTGTTTTTCATCATTGCTATAGATCTGAGGAATAGAAGCTTCTAATATTATGCTGTCATTCCCATTTATGGTTAAGATTAGTGAAATCAGGTATTTGATCCAGCCAGCATCAAATTATAGACCTCAAATTATACCTTCTATTCTAAACAGCATAGGTACCTGATAGAAGAAGTTACATAGACAATCTGAGATAGAAAGTTTGCCCACAAAATATTGGAAACTGTGGCTACAATAATCACAGATCTATAAAATTCTTCCTCTCTGTCCCTGCCATAATTTGATGAATTTTGGATAGTAAAACTTTTTGCCATAACCAAAAATAAGGGGGAACAGTAGGCTGGAAGAGATTTTTTAAAAAAGTTAAGCTCTACAATTTTGTTTGAAATTCAATCCTTTCATCAACACACACCAGGATGTGTGTCATTTCTGACAATATGAAAATGAACTTTGTAATGCGATAAATGGCATATTGGTTAAATTGTAGTACCCAAGTGGAAGTTTGGGAAGTGACAGATTTCTGCTGAAAACACTTTCTCATGATAAAACTACATAAGCACAAAGGAGAAACAGTGCTTAAAACCTGGAGTACAGTATTTATAAATATAGCCCATTCCAATCAATGAAATATCTGCACAATCTTTTTTTTCTATTTGACCCTTAAATTCATATTTGCACAGTATACTATTATTAAGCCTCTTATTTCCTTTATTAAAAATTGTCATGCAGGTTAAAAAGGCAGTGAGTTCTTGAGTTTTTCTCTTCTGTAAAATCTCAAAATAAAACAAAATATGAAGTTTCTGAAATTAAATCCCTCAGCTCTTCACTTAGAAATTTACCCTACAGAAATAAAAATAAAAAGCAGAGTCAAAGTTTTACAGAACTTTGTACATAGTTTTTCCCCTGCAACTTAATGGAACAATACAGGCAATATGCATCTGATCTCTTAAGATGAAATTATTAACAATTAAAATTTAAACAAATAGTTTGCATTTTAAATAGATTTCTTATTCTGATTTCCAATTCCTAAAACTTGTAGACCCCTGATAGTTATATTTAACCCCACCCAGTTTAGATGCTGGCACATGTTATGAATATTTATGCAATCCCAATTTAATAAAAACCTGATAAAATATGATAAAATCACGTTAGACCTCCCACTACCCATCTCCTCAAGATCATAGAACCTCATTAGACATGTTTAAAGGTTAACCACTGATATTATTTTAACTTTAAAATAAGAACTGAGAGTTAAAACTGAAAGTATTTTTTATAAAAGTAAATATCTCATATGCATACATAGCAAACACCCTCTTCCAACAACACAAGAGATGACGCTACACATGGGCATCACCAGTCGGTCAAAAAAAAAAATCACATTGATTATATTCTTTACAGCTGAAGATAGTGAAGTTTTGTAAAGTCAGCAAATAAAAGACCAGGAGCTGACTGTGGCACAGATCGTGAACTCCTTATGGCAAAATTCAGAATTAAATTTGAAGAAATAGGGAAAACCACTAGACCATTCAGGTATGACCGAAATCAAATCCCTTACAATTATACAGGGGAAGTTACCAATAGAGTCAAGGGATTAGAGCTGATAGAAAGTGTTCCTGAAGAAGTATGGACAGAGGTTCGTAAAACTCTACAGCAGGCGGTGATCAAAACCATCCCCAAGAAAAAGAAAGGCAAAATGGTTGTCTGACAGGCTTTATTAATAGCTGAGAAAAGAAGAGAAGCAAAAGGAAAAGGAGAAAAAGGAAAAATATATCCATCTAAATGCAGAGTCCCAAAGAATAGCAAGGAGAGATAAGAAAGCCTTCCTCAGTGATCAGTGCAAAGAAATAGAGGTAAACAATAGAATGGGAAAGACTAGAGATCTCTTCAAGAAAATTAGAGATACCAAGGGAACATTTCATGCAAAAATGGGCACAATTAAGGATAGAAACGGTGTGGACCTAACAGAAGCAGAAGATATTAAGAAGTGGCAAGAATACACAGAAGAACTCTACAAAAAAATGTTAATGACCCAGGTAACCATGATGGTGTGATCACTCACCTGGAACCAGACGTCCTAGAATATGAAGTCAAGTGGGCCTTAGGAAGCATCACTATGAACAAAGATAGTGGAGGTGATAGATTTCCAGCTAAGCTATTTCAAATCCTAAAAGATGATGCTGTGAAAGTGCTTCACTCAATATATCAGCAAATTTGAAAAACTCCACAGTGGCCACAGGACTGGAAAATGTAAGTTTTCATTCCAATCCCAAAGAAAGGCTATGCCAAAGAATGCTCCAACTCCTGCACAGTTACATTCATCTCACATGCTAGCAAAGTAATGCTCAAAATTCTCTTAGCTAGCCTTTAACAGTACATGATCGAGAACTTCCAGATGTTCAAGCTGGATTTATAAAGGGCAGAAGAACCAGAGATCAAATTGTCAACATCTGTTAGATCATATAAAATGCAAGATAATTCCAGAAGTACATCTACTTCTACTTCAATGAATATGCTAAAGCCTTTGACTGTGTGAATCACAACAAAACGCGGAAAGTTCTTTAAGAGATGAGAATACCAGACCACCTCACCTGCCTTCTGAGAAACCTGTATGCAGGTCAAGAAGCAACAGTTAAAACAGGACATGGAACAACAGCCAGGTTCCAAATTTGGAAAGTAGTACAAGAAGGCTGTATATTGTCACCCTGCTCATTTAACTTGTATGCAAAGTACGCTATGCGAAATGCCAGGATAGATGAAGCACAAGTTGGACTCAAGATTGCCAGGAGAAATACCAATAACCTCAGATATGCAGATGGCACCATACTTATGGCAGAAAGTGAAGAGGAACTAAAGAGGCCCTTGATGAAGGTGAAAGGAGAGAGAAAAAGCTGCCTGAAAATTCAGCATTCAAAAAACTAAGATCATGGTATCCAGTCCCATCAATTCATGGCAAATAGATGGGGAAACAATGGAAACAGTGACAGACTTTATTTTCTTGGGCCCCAAAATCACTGCAGATGGTGACTGCAGCCATGAAATTCAAAGATACTTGCTCCTTGGAATAAAAGCTATGTCCAACTTAGACAGCAAAAAGCAGAGACATTACTTTGCTGACAAAGGTCTGTTTAGTTAAAGCTATGGTTTTTCCAGTAGTCATGTATGGATGTGAGAGCTGGACCTTTAAGAAAGTTGCACACCAAAGAATTGATGCTATTGAACTGTGGTGTTGGAGAAGACTCTTGAGAGCCCCTTGGACAGCAAGAAGATCAAACTAGTCAATCCTCAACGAAATCAGTACAGAATGTTCATTGGAAGGTATGATGTTGAAGTTGAAGCTCCAATACTTTGGCCACCTTATGAGAACTGACTCGTAGAAAAGACCCTGATGCTGGGAAAGATTGAAGACAGGAGGAGAAGGGGACTACAGAGGATGAGATGGTTTTCTGGCATCACCGACTCGATGGACATGAGTTTGAGCAAGCCCCGGGGTTTGGTGTCAGACAGGGAAGCCTGACATGTTGCAGTCCATGGGATCACAAAGAGTGGAACACAACTGAGCAACTGAACTGAATTAAACTTATATGCATAGATTATCCTTTGTCAAACACTTTCATATCTTTCTAATTCAACTCCACAAACTACTATATTAAGAATCATAAAAATTATCTCAATTTCCACTTGACACATATAGAAACTAAGGTTAGGAAAGGGAGCCAGGTTTATAGGAAAGCTGGTAACACACATCCTGAAATCAAGTTCAATGTATGATATTGGGTTGGCCAAAAAGTTTGTTCAGATTTTTCCAATGGGAAAAGCCCAACAAATATTTTGGCCTTCTCAATAATCGGCTTATGTGTAACCCATTTGAGGGCTCCCCCGGTGGCTCAGAATGTAAAAAAAAAAAAAAAAGTTGTCTACAATGCAGGAAGCCCGGGTTCAGTCTCTGTGTCAGGAAGATCCCCTGGAGAAGGAAATGGCAACCCACTCCAGTATTCTTGCCTGAAGAGTTCCATGGACAGAGGAGCCCGGTGGGCTATAGTCCATGTGTCAAAAGAGTCAGATGCGACTGAGCGACTTTTACTCACTCAACCTATTTATTAGAATGGCAAACCCGGAGGAGGAGTGAGATACTGATAGTACCAAATACTGGAATGCTGAAAATTAATTGGAACACTATAAATTACTGGTGAAGAAGTAAAATGTTACAGCCACTTTACAAAACAGATGGCACTTTCTCTCAGAGTTTGGCATACAATTACCATATGACTCATCAAGCCTACTCCTGGATATTTACTCAAGAGAAAAGACAACTTATACTTTCACAAAAACTACATAAACGCTGTGGCATCTCTATTCATGATCATCCCATTTGGAGATAAACTAAATGGCTTTCAATTGTTGAAAGGGTAAACGGTGCTGCATCTGTACAATGGAATACTGATATCGGACGGCCTTGGCCTGCAGTGTCTTGAAGCAAGATTTTGGTTCCCAACCAGAGATTGAGGTCAGCCATGGTAGTGAGAGTGCCAAATTCTAGTCACTAGACTAGTGGCCAGTGACAAGGCCCTGGCCCTTCAACTTTGCAGAAAAGAATTTCCTCAAAGATGGAAAACAGTGAAACACATATTTATTAAGAGGAAAAAGGGTACAGTATGTGTGGACACACACTGGAGGACTTAGAGAGAGGCACACCCTCATGGGAGTTTGAATTGCTTTTATGGGGCCTTTCTTCCAAGTTTCCTTTGGCCGATCGTTTTGCTTTGCCTGCTTCTGAGTTGGCATTTGGTTGATCTCAGGATTCTCGCATCTGTGCACACATCTCTCATCAAGTTGAATTCCAGTGAAGAGGCCTGTGGGTACACTTAGCATCACTCTCCTCCTGAGCTCCTTTCTGATCTTTCTAGGCGGAAAGATCTCCTTGACTTGAAAATATGAGAAATATATGGCCTCCTATCTGGGCAGGATCCAGCCTACTCTCTTGATTGTCCTGCTATTGATATTTTGGAGTTTCTGTCCACAAGGAATGAGCCCCAGCTGCTTTTCCTGTGGAGGAGGAAGGGTATCTACCTCCTGCCTCAATTCTACCAAGGAAGAACATCAGAAAAATCTTTGGTTATATACAACTTAATTGAATCTCAAAGACTTGCTGAGTGAAAAAAGTAAGCTTCAAAACCTTATATACTGTATGTTTTCATTTATGTGACAGTCTCAGTTGTTTTCAGAGGTCTTGAGTGAGAAGGATGGTACAACTATTAAGGAATAACATGGGGGCGTCTTTTTGGGTTGGTGACCGTGTTTTGGTTCTTGATTATGGGATAGTAATAAGAATCTATAGGAGCGTAGAAATTTATTAAAGTATATACAAATTTATTATTGCTGTAAGATAATTTTAAAACCAAAATTTAAAATAAATTTTAAAAGTTTTTCAAATTAAAAAGATTGTTAAGCTATGTGTAGGTGATGTCAGTTCAGTCGGTCGCTCAGTCATGTCTGGCTCTTTGTGACCCCATGAACTGCATAATGCCTGTCCATCACCAGCTCCTGGAGTTCACCCAAACCCATGGCCATTGAGTCGGTGATGCCATCCAACCAACTCATCCTCTGTCATCCCCTTTTCCTCCTGCCCTCAATGTTTCCCAGCATCAGGGTCTTTTCCAATGAGTTAGCTCGTCACATCAGGTGGCCAAAGTATTGGAGTTTCAGCTTCAGCATCAGTCCTTCCAATGAACACCCAGGACTGATCTCCTTTAGGATGGACTGGTTGGATCTCCTTGCAGTCCAAGGGATTCTCAAGAGTCTTCTCCAACACCACAGTTCAAAAGCATCAGTTCTTCAATGCTCAGCTTTCTTTATAGTCCAACTCTCATCCATACATGACCACTGGAAAAACCATAGCCTTAACTAGATGGACCTTTGTTGGCAAAGTAATGTCTCTGCTTTTTAATATGGTGTCTAGGTTAGTCATAACTTTCCTTCCAAGCAGTAAATATCTTCTAATTTCATGGCTGCAGTCATCATCTGCCATGAATTGGAGCAGAAAAAAATAAAGTCAGCCACTGTTTCCACTGTTTCCCCACCTATTTGCCATGAAGTGATGGGACCGGATGCCATGATATCTGTTTTCTTAATGTTGAGCTTTAAACTAACTTTTTCACTCTCCTCTTCTCACTTTCTTCAAGAGGCTCTTTAGTTCTTCACTTTCTGCCATAAGGGTGGTGTTATCTGCATATCTGAGGTTATTGATATTTCTCCCAGCAATGTTGATTCTAGCTTGTGCTTCTTCCAGCCCAGCATTTCTCATGATGTACTCTGCATATAAGTTAAATAAGCAGGGTGACAATATACAACCTTGATGTACTCCTTTTCCTATTTGGAACCAGTCTGTTGTTCCATATCTAGTTCTAACTGTTGCTTCCTGACCTGCTTACAGATTTCTAAAGAGGCAGGTCAGGTGGTCTGGTATTCCCATCTCTTTAAGAATTTTCCACAGTTTATTGTGATCCATACAGTCAGAGACATTGACATAGTCAAAAAAGCAGAAATAGATGTTTTTCTGGAACTCTCTTGCTTTCTGGATGATCCAGCGGATGTAGGCAATTTGATCTCTGGTTCCTCTGCCTTTTCTAAATCCAGCTTGAACATCTGGAAGTTCACAGTTCATGTATTGCTGAAGCCTGACTTGGAGAATTTTGAGCATTACTTTACTAGCATGTGAGATGAGTGCAATTGTGTGGTAGTTTGAGCTTTCTTTGGCATTTCCTTTCTTAGGGATTGGAATGAAAACTGACTTTTTCCATTCCTGTGGCCACTGCTGAGTTTTCAAATTTGCTGGCATACTGAGTGCAGCACTTTCACAGGATCATCTTTCAGGATTTGAAATAGCTCAACTGGAATTCCATCACCTCTACTAGCTTTGTTCGTAGTGATGCTTTCTAAGGCCCACTTGACTTCACATTCCAGGATGTCTGGCTCTAGGTGAGTGATCACACTGTCATGATTATCTGGGTCTTGAAGATCTCTTTTGTGTAGTTCTTCTGTGCATTCTTGCCACCTCTTCTTAATATCTTCTTCCTCTGTTGGTGATGTAGGTCAAGGTAAATTTAATTGATTTTCTAGTATCATTTGACAAAGTAGCATCTACAGTATAAATAACAAAACAATTCCAGGTTTTTGGTTCAAATTTTAAATTAAAAAAAGAAAAAATACAGATAAAAGATGATTACCTGAATGACATATTCAGAGACCTATAGTTTTCAATTAGTCAATATTTTCCTGATATCTTATGTGACTTTCAGTGTATCTTTTTCACTTAGATGGCTGTCAACATGGGTATTATACATTCAAAATAATTCATATTTGAAGGTACTAGTCCTTTATTTCTGAAAATCCATAGCTGAAAAAATTTAAGAGTAGTTTATATTGTCATTGATGCTAGGGGACAAGTTAGAACTAATATTCTAGAAACTGTCTCAAAATAATGGTAAAAATATTTTGTAAAATTGTGAATTGATTACAAAGAAATTATCTTCTGCTCTCCTTTCTAGGATTATGAAATTCACAGCAGGTGCCTATAAATATTGAAGGCTGGCTCATCAATTCCTCAGGGGTTTCCATTCACACTGCTATATTATTTCTAATTAGCATGCTAATGAACAGTGCTCTAATTCAATGGTAATATGTTAACATTCAGAAAGCAAGTTGATAATTTTCTGTGGATAAATTCAGCTTTCATTTAAACAGTGTCCTTCCTATCAAATTATTTTGGGTCAACCAATTCAGATAGCACCATTTCATTTGTAGTTTTTAAATTATGGTTTCAAAAAACACAAGTGGTTGAGATGAAAAAATCTGCATATTATTATTGGGTATCCTACAGGATTGATATTACTGAGTATGTGCATGCTAATTTGCTTCTGATGTTTCCAACTCTTTGTGACCCTATAGACTATAGCCCATCCGACTCCTCTGTTCATAGGTTCTCTAGCCAAGAATACTGGAGTGGGTGGTCATGCCCTTCTCCAGTGGATCTTGCTGACCCAGGGATCCAACCTGCATCTCCAATGTCTTCTGCAGGTTCTTTACCACTAGCGCCACCTGGAAAGCCCATTTAATGAGTAGATATACTAATAAATGGACTATACAATACATAGAATTGCAGAGTCAGACACAACTGAGAGACTTTCACTTCACTCACATACTAATAAATGATGCAAAGGAGTCCCCCTACAAAGTGAAGACCTCTGCAAACTTAAAAGCTCATTAAGGTTTAATTTATACACCATGAAATTTATCTGTTTTAAGGGTACAGTGGGCTTTAGCATGTTCGCAAGTCATCACTACAATGTAGCTTTAGAACATTTTCTGTTCTCCAAAAAGTAATGCCATGCCCATTTGCAGTTAGTCTCTGTTCCCTACCTCACACTCCTCCTACCCCGAGGGAATAATTAATTTACTTTCTATCTTTATAGACTAGACTTTTCCAGACATTTCTTGGACATGGAATAATATGATATGTGGTCTTTTATGACTGGCTTCTTTCACTAGTCATAATTTTTTTTAATTACTCTGTGTTGTAGAATATATCAGTACTTCACTCTTGTTCACCATGACTTGGTAATACCCAAAGTATAAATGCACTACATTATTTTTATCCATTTATCAGTTGATAGGCCTGTGGGTTGTTTCCAGTTTTTGGCTGTTTTGAATGATGCTACTATAAGTGTGTATGCACTTGTGTTTTGCGTGGACACACCTCTTGGGTAGATATTAACAAGTGGAGTTGCTGGATCTTATTGTAACTCCATGTTTAACATTTGGGGAAAATATCAAATTTTCCAATATACCATTGAAAATGGTACATTTTACATATCTACTTATACATTCTAAGGATTACAATTTCTCTGTATCTTATCAACAATTGTTTGTTTCTTTCTTGTTTTTCTTTTAATATGCAGCTAACCCAGTGGATGTGAAGTGGTGTTTCATTGTGGGTTTGATTTTTCAGTTCTGTAATAACTAGTTATGTTAAGTGTTATTTAATGTATTATTGGCCACTTATACACTTCAATTTTGCCCATTTTTAAATAGTGTTGCAAGTTTTAATATTAAGTAGTAAGCATTTTTTATGTATTCTGAATATAAGTCCCTTACCACACAAATGATTTCCAAATATTTGTTCTTAGTCTGTTAATTAATTTTTGTTTCTTATGCTGTACTTTGAAGCAAACATGTTTTTCATTTTGATGATCAGGAAACTTAAGTTGTATGCAGAACATGCACAACTTAGGAAAGAATTCTAGTATTATGGTAAATTTATATTCATTCTACCAGTTTTTGTGTGGAGTCTTTAGGGTTTGCTCTATGTAGTAGAAACCCTAGTAGCTCAGACGATAAAGCATCTGCCTGCAATGCAGAAGACCTGGGTTTGATGTCTGAGTCAGGAAGATCCCCTGGAGAAGGAATTGGCAACTCTCTCCAGTATCCTTGCCTGAAAAATCCCATGGACAAACAAGCCTGGCAGGCTACAGTCCATGGGGTCACAAAGAGGGAGACACAACTGAACAACTAACACACACACATGTAGTATCATGACACCTGCATATTATGACAATTTTGCCTCTTCCATTCCAGTTTGCATAGTTTTAATTTATTTTTGTTGTCTGATTGCCGTGGCTAAGACTTCCAATACTATGTTGAAAAGAAGTGGTAAGAGTGGGTATTCTTGTCTTGTGCCAGATTTTATCAGGAAGGCTTTCAGCTATTCATCCTTAAGTATTATATTGGCTGTGGCTTTGTCATGGATAGCTTTTATTATGTTGAGATATGTTCCCTCTATATTCACTTTGGTGAGAATTCTTGTCATGAATGGATGTTAAATCTTCTCTAAAGCTTTTTCGGTATCTATTGAAATGATCATGTGATTTTTGTCTTTTTTTAAAGTTGATGTTAGATTGAATTGCAAACATAAGTGTCTTTTCTTTAACATGAATTTTGTGCAGAGGCAAAAATGTACTGTAAAACAGTAGACTTGCTATTCATGATAATAATGGGGCTTTGGGTCCAACTTTCTGGCAGTAATAGTTTGTGCCAATATAACTGTAATTCCATTGTACTCTGATTCCTAAAATTATGGGATGGTGGAGAAATGGGATATGGAAATATTTACAGCTCCTTTAATATTGCAGGCACATGGTAAGATTATACTCCCACTATTGTCTAAAAGCTTTGTCCAGAGTGTGTGAGCAGAAGCAACAATAGGATTGCCACTGTTTGTAGATAGTGATAGTCAGTTATTTTTCCTTTTGCCATGGAGATGGGCAATGTTCCAGAGGGAGGCTGCCCTAACAGACCTGGTTCTAGAATGTTGATGACAAGAAGTAGAACCCCCAAGCCACTTTCAGTGGACATGATACATGAGTGAGAAATAACTCTTTGTTGTTTCAAGAAATTTCATTACTCATTTCTGCAGTGTAACCTACATTCACTGACTTGGCATTTGCAAAATGCATTAAGCATCCCACTAATAAAAATAAATGAAACTCAAAAAAAAAAATTACAACAATAAACTAATAAAAAAAAATGCATTAATCACACATTTCCTATGTCCATGTGCCCCCAGACTACAGATTTTCTTACTACTAAAAAAGTGTTTTATCTCTATTTTGAAAATTAAAAAACTGACTTCTTACAGATTATATAATAACTGGGAATTTTAGTAAATTCCCATATGCTTCAAAGTTGGGATCCAAATTCATTTCTGTCTGACATTCATTTCTGCTCATACTCATTCCAAAAAACGCTGCTTTCTGGACTCATGAGTATTTGTGAAAAAACTAGAATTATCAAAATTGGAAACTCAAGTAATATTACCAGCTTTTAAAATCTTCCACCATCCCCTAAAATAAAACCTCTGTTACAAATTCTATAATTAATTTGGATCCAGATATTTACAAAACTGTATTTAATAAACAGTATACTATTAATAGAATTATGACCCTCTATCCAGAAAACAAACCAAAAAAGCAACCAAATGAAAGTTGTGTTTGGCTATCTCTTTTTTAACAAAAAAAATACTAGATTTTTTAAAATTCAAAACACGTGAAAGCAAAAGCATATTTTATTTACAATTATGCAGTCTTTTAACAGGAAAAAAAGAAATTCACAAATCAGGGGCCACCACAATGAATTACAGATGTGAATTTCACGTGGATATAGGAATCAAAGTAGAGAAAGCAGAAAATCTAGTACACTTGAGATGTGTGCATGTTATCACTTCAGGCATGGCCAACTCTTTGCGATCCCATGGACTGTAGCCCACCAGCCTCCTCAGTCCACGGGATTCTCCAGGCAAGAATACTGGAGTGGGCTGCCATTCTGTTTTGCATGGGATCTTCCCAACCCAGGGGTCAAATCCACATCTCTTATGTCTCCTGCATTGGTAGGTGGTTTCTTTACCACTAGCACTACCTGGGGAAGCCCACAGCTGAGTTACTGAGGCAAAATCTTCTGCCACAAAAGATAGACAATCCGTGGTAGCCATGTTGTTATACACTGTGATTTGATGGAATACAATTTGTTCTCAGAGTAAATTCTGTTATCTGTGTCATGAGACTTTACTAAGAAATAGAGTATGGGAATTGTGTTGTTGTTGTTTGTGTTTGCTTATTTTACATAAATGGGAAGAAGCAGCTATGTGGCTGTGAGATAAGTATAAATTCAATAATCGAGTTATTTGGGAGAATAAAATATTATGTGTGTGTGCGCATCTGGGTGCCTGTTTTCCTTGGTATATATTTGCATGCAGAAAGAGAGAGAGACAGAGAAAGAACACAAATCTCAAACTATTTCTTAAGATATCAATTAGGGGAGGAACAGAGGTGAGAATTTAGGTGGAAACAGTTGACTTAACCCTACTATTTCACAGTCAAGAAGAAGCATGGATTAGGGAAATAACATGGATTTGGGGATCAGCCTTACTCATTTTGAGTCCTTTTAAAAATTCACCTGGAAAAATATTTTATCTTTTTTGCAAACGTGCAAATTAAGAGTTCATCTTGCAATATATCCTGCATAATGAATGCCTGGCAGCCGAGTGTTCACGCAAGCACTTGGACATGGTGATTATTATCATAGATGGCAGATCTGCCACACTGAAATTTCATCTCCTCCTCTGTAAAATAATGATGGAAACACTCTGCTGGTTATAATGAGTGCCTTGAGTAATAGGTGTAAAATGATAATCAATATTGGTTACTTTCCCTTAGGAACAAACACACACATCGAATGTTTTACTTTTTTCCCAACATAGCTCTATCATTGAATTTATACTTATGTTACAGGTGGCCACCTTGCTTCTTCTTCCCATTAATGTAAAACAATCTTTGGTCCTTTAATAAAACAATGAAAAATCATTTCCAAAGGTCATAGTAAACTTTAGAAGAAAGTAAAGTTAGGTCTTTTTTCAGTTCATTGTTAAATCCACATTTCCTGACAAAAACCAAAAGAATGGAAAAATTGGCATGCCTTCTTTGAATAATCTCTACATTGAGAGTTTTATACAGATTCAGCCTTAGCGTTCTACTCTTTCTCCTTTTCCATGCTGAAGTCTGGTCTAAACTGTTAATCCTTAATGAGAATCTACTGTATGGCACAAGTCTTCCAGGTGGCTGAGTGATAAAGAGTCCATCTGCCAATGCAGCGGATGCAGGTTTGATCCCTAGGTCATGAAGATCCCCCAGAGGAGGAAATGGCAACCCACTCCAATATTCTTGCCTAGGAAATGCCATAGACAGAGGAAGCTGGTGGGTCACCATCCATGGGTCATGAAAGAGTCAGACATGACTTAACCACTGAACAACCACAGCAGCTACTGTGTAGCACAGGGAACTCTACTCAGCGCTCTGTGATGACTAAATCTGGAGGAAATCCAAAGGAGAAGGGGTAGATGTATAGGTATAGCTGATTCACTTTCAGCAGAAACTAAGAGACCACTGTAAAGTGACTAGAGTCCAAAGTTAATTTATAGATTCCTGAAAGCTGTATCCCTTAGCCTTTCTTGTGTATGAGTCACACACTGAGTCTCCGAACACAATGTGATATTCCCCCTGCTCTGCTGATGAAGTTCTCACGTGTTTCTGGTATTTACTTATTCATTGGATGATGCCATATTTACCTAACTAGAGAGGGTACACACAACGGCATAGATGCGGTCACCACTGTATCCAGCCAAGATCGTAGCACAGTAATTGGTATAACCTACATAATAAAGATATGCTTTTGTATACTTTCATTTCATTTGTGGATGTAGATTCATATATACAGAAAATAATAACAACTCTCAATCAGAAAGAATTGGGTTTGAATAGCAGCTCTACCATATATTAAATGTGTGAGACCATAAAGTGAGTGTGTAAGCCTCAGTTCCCGTGCATGCATGCTGTGTGCTCAGTCGTGTCTGATCTTTGCAGCTGACTGATGGACTACGGCCCTCCAGACTCCTCTGTCCATAGGATTTTCCATGCAAGAATATTGGAGTTGGTTTCTTTTTCCTTCTCCAGGGTCTCTTCCTGACCCAGGGATTGAATGTGTGTCTCCTGTGTCTCCTACATCGGCAGGCAGATTCTTTATCACTGCACTACTTGAGTTTGAATACCAGTTCTGACACATATAAAATGTATATGCCGCCACTTCGTGACAAATAGATGGGAAAACAATGGAAGCAGTGAGAGACTATTTTTTGGTGCTCCAAAATCACTGCAGGTGGTCACTGCAGCCATGAAATTAAAAGATACTTACTCCTTGGAAGAAAAGACATGAACAACCTATACAGCATATTAAAAAGCAGAGACATTACTTTGCCAACAAAAATCTGTCTAGTCAAAGCTATGGTTTTTCTAGTAGTATGAATGGATGTGAGAGTCGGACTATAAAGAAAGCTGAGTGCAAAAGAATTGATGCTATTGACCTTTGGTGTTGGAGAAGACTTTTGAGAGTCTCTTGGGTAGCAAGGAGATCCAACCAGTCCATCCTAAAGGCAATCAGTCCTGAATATTCATTGGAAGGACTGATGCTAAAGCTGAAGCTCCAGTACTTTGGTCCCCTGATGTGAAGAACCGACTCATTTGAAAAGACCCTGATGCTGGGAAATATTGAAGGCAGGAGGAGAAGGGGACGACAGAGGATGAGACGGTTGCATGGCATCACTGACATAATGGACATGAGTTTGGGTAGGCTTCAGGGGTTGGTGATGGACAGGGAAACCTGGCTTGCTGCAGTCAATGGAGTCACAAAGAGTTGGACACAACTGAGTGACTGAACTGAACTGAACTGATGACTGTAGAGAGAGTGTGTAAGCCTCAGCTCTTTGGTTGTTGTTCAGTCACTCAGTCCTGTCCTACTCTTTGTGAACCAATGGACTGCAGCACGCCAGGCTTCCCTGTCCTTCACTATCTCCTGGAGTTCACTTAAAATCCTGTCCATTGAGTCAATGATGCCATCCAGCCATCTCATCCTCTGTTGCCCCCTTCTTCTCCTGCCCTCAATCTTTCCCAGCATCAGGGTCTTTTCCAATGAGTTGGCTCTTCACATCAGTTGGCCAAAATATTAGAGTTTCAGCTTTAGCATCAGTCCTTCCAACGAATATTCAGGACTGATTTCCTTTGGAATTGACTGGTTGGATTTCCTTGCAGTCCAAGGGACTCTCAAGAGTCTTCTCCAGTACCAGAATTTGAAAGCATCAATTCTTTGGTGCTCAACCTTCACTATGGTCCAAGTCTCACATCCAGTACTTGAATATTGGAAAAACCATAGCTTTGATTATAAGAACCTTTGTCAGCAAAGTGATATCTACTTTTTAATACACTACCAAGATTTGTCATGGCCTTTCTTCCAGGGAGCAAGTGTCTTTTAATTTCATGGCTGCAGTCATCTTCTGCAGTGATTCTTGAGTCCGAGAAAATAAAGTCTGTCACTGTTTCCATCAGTTTAGTGAGCTGTAAAATGGGGGTACTGGGGTTTAACTCAATAGGCCATAATAAGATATAGAAGACAGTGTTTGAAAGTGGCAATCACGTAACTTCCACTCAGTGTTTCAGATTTTACAATTTACAGATTAAGGAACAAGACTCAGGTAAAGTGATCTGGTCAGTCACCCAGCTTGTTAATTAAACAGTCAGGAGACTTTGTAGCTAATCTTTATATTTAGTACGAGTACATCTTGTTTTGCAATTCCTGTAACCCTGCAGCCCTTTCTCATGTGAAGCCTATCTATTTTATGCCATAAATTCAAGTGTATTTATAACCTGTCCCAAAGAACCCTTATTTTAAGATTGTTAGTTATTTAATACATTCTTTTTATAACATGTAATTAGTATCCTGGGTGCCAGATTTTGTGATTTGAATTGCACTTAATTGTCATAGGGTGACCATATATCACATGGTCCAAAACTGTTCTATCTGCTAAGCCAGATAGAATGTCAGGACAACAAAAGGCAAAAAGGCAAATTATCACAGCTTTAAATGAGTGTAACAATACCCAATGTGAATGAAAGATGTAAGAAAAAGAGACAGCATGAGTGAGTCATTACCTGGTAGCTAAGATTATAACTTTGAGACTTGTGAAATTTCCCAGCCAAAATATTTGAACATATGGACAATTATCACAGAACAATGTTTCTGTCGATTATTCAGTAACAAATGGGTGAGCTCTTTCTTCAAAATGTACAAATTAATTCTATAATATTATAGGTGTGTGCAGGTGAATTCTCTAAGATCAAGTTCTGAGGAGCATGCATATGTGGGTTGGGGAAATTTACCATGTTTAACAGATTAGCAGAAAATTCATTTTTGTCCTTAATCCTCCTCAATTTTTCAAACCCTACAATATGCTTACACAATGGTCAAATCTCTCATTGCACTGATGATGTGTTTGTAGCCATCAATAACAACATTAGTTTTAAGTTGTATAAAGTGAAGGAGAGGGCTTACTGATGTTAATCACTCCAGATACATAATTATATATTACATATATAATATTCATTAATGATTCCTATCCAGAATGCATAAAGATCTAAAAAATATTTAAGAAAAAGGCAATTCCCCCAAAGTAAGCAAAAGGCATAAGCAAGCCTTTCACAGGAGAGAAAACACAAATGGGCAATAAGCATAAAAAAAAATTCTCAAACTCTTAAGCACTCAAGAGGACACAAATGAAAACCACAAGATACCATGTTACACCTACAGATTTGGCAAAATTTTAAGAGCAGAAAGTAAGTGTTGTGAAGATGTAGTTTAATATTGGTGGAGAAAAATAATATTGTAAATCAACTAGACTTCAATTTGAAAAAATACTAGTGTGTGTGTGTGTGTTTTTGGAGGGTGGGGTGGGGGGGGGCAGGGAACCTTTGGCATTATAGTACCTGAAGCCCTGCTCCTACGTGTATAGAGACATCAGTGTTCTGCATGATATACATAATGGTAGCCATGATTATTAAGACACACATTAAAAAAAAAAAAAAAGACACACATGATTAGGACACAAGCAAAGCACATATACCTACACAGAAATTCAGCTTTGATGAATTTTATCTGGAACTTCACAAACAGGTCTCTTTTAATCTATAGATAGACCCTTCTTTTTCTCCAACATCTTTGACAGATCACTGTGAAACATTCAGTAGGTGAGTCATTCAACAAAAGCTTTTATGACCACCTACTCTGCGCCTGACTGGTTGGCTAGAAAGAGACGGGGAAGACCCCCTTAGATGTGTCTTTGGGGCTACAGCAGCTCCCTAAGGGGCCCCCGCAGGACTGTCTGTACGTTTCTCAGAAAAATTTTGAAACTGAAGACTGCCATCTTGGGGAGATTGAGTGTGTTCTGGAGCCAACTCACTCAGAGCTGGGAAACAGCCCAGGCCACTTAACTTCGCTCCGCCCCTGTTTGGAAAGCCTGTGTTCCCCCTTGAGCAAATTTTCACCAATACATCACTGAAATTAAGTGCCAGATCATCTTTTCAGTCAGAATCATTTTTTGTTGAAAATCTCTGTAATATTCAGCAGAACACTTTTCTGAAAGAGTTGTTGCATTAAAAGAGAGAGAGAGACAGAGAGACTAGAAAGAAAAAGGAAGGAAGGGGAGGGAGGAAGGGAGAGAGGGAAGGAAGTGGGGAGGAAGGAAGGAAAGAAAGAAATAAAGAGAAAAATACAGACTGTTTCCTCTCTGGTATTCTCTGATTCCCTTCAGAGCCTGGGTGCATTTCTTTTCAACATCTTATGCTCTTATGTTTTCTGCAAAGATATACATTCTTTATTTGTTAAGTGTCTAAGGACATTTGCTTATGTGAAGGTAGCTTTAAAGTATTAGATATTAAATGTTTGCCTGGTTCAGAGAAACATGGACCTTTTGGAATAAGTAGATATGCCACGAGCAAAAAACATATTGAATAATAAAATGTTCACAGTGCCCAATATTTTTTGTAACTCTGAATTTATTTATAGGTTTAAGCTTTTTAATAGTAGTCAGTGTATCTCTATTTTATGGTGAACAAGGGCACCCAGGGGGAGAATTCATTCTAATCATATTTATCATAACAAAAGTACTCACACAAACAAGTCAGCCAGTCTCTCACATTGTAAATACTGGGTAGACAGATGATTACATTGCTAAGGTTTTCACATTAAAGCTAATTCTCATGGGTTGAAATGTTGATTTCTTTTCTTCAAATTGCATTTGCTTCAATGTTGAAAAATTATAAGAATCTACTAACTTTGGGACAAAACTTGAATACCTTCATTATTTTTACATTACATTACCATTAATATATAAAACTTGTCCAGAAAAGGCCCAGAGGTTTTATGATAAAATTCCAGATAAAGCCAAAATATTATTGAAAGTAAAATTGGAGTGATGAGAAAACATTTATAATTTATTTGTCTATTTATTTACATGTGTATGTGTAGGTATTTTGGTCATAACTTTTCTTCCAAGGAGCAAGAATCTTTTAATTTCACGGCTGCAGTCACCACTTGCAGTGATTTTGGAGCCAAAAAAGATAAAGTCTGTCATTGTTTCCACTGTTTCCCCATATATTTGCCATGAAGTGATGGGACCGGATGCCATGATCTTAGTTTTCTGAATGTTGAGTTTTAAGCCAGCTTTTCACTCACCTCTTTCACTTTAATCAGGAGACTCTTTAGTTCCTCTTAGCTTTCTAATATTTCTTTCTGATATTTCTCCCGCCAATCTTGATTCCAGCTTGTGCTTCTTCCTGTTCAGCATTTCTCATGATGTGCTCTGCATATAGGTTAAATAAGCAGGGTGACAATTCTTTCCCTATTTGGAACCAGTCTGTTGTTCCATGTCCAGTTCTAACTGTTGCTTTTTGACCTGCATACAGATTTCTCAGGAGGCAGGTAAGGTAGTTTGGTATTCCCATCTCTTTAAGAATTTTCCACAGTTGTGATCCACACAGTCAAAGGTGTTGGCATAGTCAATAAAGCAAAAGTAGATGTTTTTCCAGAACTCTCTTGCTTTTTCTATAATCCAATGGATGTTGGCAATTTGATCTCTGGTTCGTCTGCCTTTTCTAAATCCAGCTTGAATTCTAAATCTCCTTCAAAATCCCCTTGTGACTTGGAAGAAGAGTCATGAACAACCTAGACAGCATATTAAAAAACAGACACACTACTTTGCCAGCAAAAGTCTGTCTACTCAAACTATGGTTTTTCCAGTAGTCATGTATGGATATGAGATTTGGACTATAAAGAAAACTGAGTGCCAAAGAATTGATGCTTTTGTACCATGGTGTTGGAGACTTTTGAGAGTCCCTTGGACTGCAAGGAGATCCAACCAGTCCACCTAAAGGAAATCAGTCCTGAATATTCATTGGAAGGACTGATGCTGAAACTCCAATCCTTTGACCAGCTGGTGCGAAGAACTGACTCATTGGAAAAGACCCAGATGCTGGGAAAGATAGAAGGTGGGAGGAGAAGGGGGTGACAGAGGATGACATGGTTGCATGGCATCACTGACTCAATGGACATGAGTCTGAGTAAACTCCGGGAGTTGGTGATGGACAGGGAAGCTTGGCATGCTGCAGTCCATGGGGTTGCAAAGAGTCGGACATGACTGATGGACTGAACTGAACTGGTGTAGGTATTTTATTTGTTATGTCAAAAAAGAAACCCATATGCTTTAAAAAGAAATGCATATGTCAGAAAACTAGATGAGATTTCTCACAGCCTTCTCTATTTCAACTCATTTCTTTGTCAATCTCTATATAACATTTGCTATAACGAAACCCCTATGTTATAGTCCCCCTTCATGGATAAAAACCTTGTCATATTGAAGGTGCTTGCTCAACTCAATGAAGCTCTGAGCCGTGCTGTACAGGATGAATCACAGTGAAGAGTTCTGAAAACACGTGGTCCATGGAGGAGATGGCAACACACTCCACTATGCTTGCCTGGAGAATCCCATGGGCAGTATCGAAAGGCACAATTATATGATACCAAAGGATAAGTCCCCCAGGTTAGAGGGTATCCAATATGCTACTGGGGAAGAGCAGAGGGCAATTATTAATAACTCCAGGAAGAATGAAGCTGCTGGGTCACCGTGGGAACAATGCTCAGTTGTGGGTGTGTTGGTGCTGCAAGTAAAGCCTGAGGCTGTAAAGAACAATATTGCTTAAGAATCTGGAATGTAAAGTCCATGGAATCAAGGTAAATTGGATGTGATTTAGCTGGAGATGACAAAATTGAACTTAAACATTTTAGGAATCAATGAATTAAAATGGATGGGCATGGGAGAATTTAATTCAGATGATCATCACATCTACTACTGTGGGCTAGAATCACTTAGAAGAAATGAAGTACCCCTCAAGGTCAACAAAAAAATCCATTGAAATGAGCACTTAGGTTCAATCTCAAAAATGACAGAATAATCTCAGTTTGTTTCTAAGGGAAACAATCAAAATCACAGTAATCCAAGTCTGTGCCCCAACTATTGATGCTTAAGAGGCTGAAGTTGACTGGCTCTATGAAGACCTACAACAACTTCTAGAACTAACACCAAAAAAGTTGCCCTTTTCATCAGAAGGGATTAGAATGCAAAAGTAGAAAGTCAAAAGATACCTGGAATAACAGGCAAGTTTGGCTGTGAAGTACAAAAAAAGCAGGGCAAAAGCTAATAGAGTTTTGCCAACTGAATAGGCTGGTCAAAGCAAATACCTGTTTCCAAAAACGTAAGTGATGACTGTACATATGGACATCACCAGATGGTCAGTACCGAGATCAGATAGATTATGTTCTTTGCAGCCAAAGATGGAGAAGTTCTATGCAGTTAATAAAATCAAGACCAGGAACTGACTGGCTCAGATCATGAGCTTATTATTGCAAAATGTAGGCTTAAATTGAAGAAATTAAGTAAAATCACTAAACCATTCAGGTATAACCTAAATCATACCCCTTATGATTTAGAGTGGAGATGATGAATAGACACAAATATTCAGAGCTAGTAGACAGAGGACTTGGAGAACTACAGATGAAGGTTCATAACACTGTACAGGAGGCAGTGACCAAAACAATCCCCAAGAAAAAGAAACTCAAGAAGGGAAAGTGGTTGTCTTAGGAGGCCTTAGAAATGGCTGTGGAAAAAAGAAGCAAAAGGCAAAGGAGAAAGGAAAAGATATACTCAACTAAATGCAGAGTTCCAGAGAACAGCAAGGAGAGATAAGAAGGCCCTCTTAAGTGAACAATGCAAAGAAATAGAGAAAAGGAATGGAATGGGAAAAACAAGAGATTTCTTCAAGTAAATTGGAGATACCAAGGGAACATTTCATGCAAGAACGGGCAAAATAAAGATAAAAAATGGTCAGGACCCAACAGAAGCAGAAGAGATTAGGAAGTGGTAGAAAGAATATACACAAGAAGTATACAAGAAAGGTCTTAATGACCCAAATAACCACAGTGGTATGGTCACTCATCTAGAGCTAGACATCCTGGAATATGAAGTCAAGTGGGCCTTAGAAAGCATTGCTATGAAAAAAAAAAACAACAAAACAAAACTAGAGGAGGTGAAAGAATTCCAACTGAGCTATTTCAAATCATAAATGATGAAGCTATTACAGTGTTGCACTCAATATGTCAGCAACTTTAGAAAACTCAGCAATGGTCATCTGACTGAAAAAGGTCAGTTTTCATTAAAATCTCAAAGAATGGAAATGTTCAAACTCCTGTGCAATTGCACTCATTTCCCATGCTAGGAAGGTTAGGCTCCAAATCTTTCAAGCTACTCTTCAACAGTACATGAGCTAAGAAATCCCACATGTACAAGATGGATTTTGAAGAGGTAGAAGAACCAGAGATGAAATTGCCAACATTCATTAGATCATGGAGAAAGCAAGGGAGTTCCGGAAAAACATTTACTTCTGCTTCGTTATTGACACTAAATCCTTTGATGATATGAATCACAACAAAGTGTGGAAAATTCTTAAAGAGATGGGATACCATACCACCTTACCTGTATCCTGGGAAATAGGTATGCAAGTCAAGAAGCAACAGCTAGAACAAGATATGGAACAACTACTGGTTCAAAATTGAGAAAGAAGTAGGTCAAGGCTGTATATTGTCATCCTGCTTATTTAACTTCTATGCAGAATACATCATGCAAAATGCCAGGCTGGATGAAGCACAAGCTGGAATCAAGATTGACTGGGGAAGAAGTGGGAGGGAGGTTCAGAATAGGGGACACATGTACACCGATGGCTTATTCATGTCAATGTATGGCAAAAAACACTACAATATTATAAACTTATTAGCCTCTAATTAAAATAAATAAATAAATAAATGAACCACCATCATTTAAAAAGAGAGAGAGAAAGAGAAAAAAAAAAAATTATGGAAAAATATCAACAGCCTCAGATGTCCAGATGACACCACCCTTAAGGCAGAAAGTGAAGAGGAATTAAAGATCCTCTTGATGAAATTGGAAGAGGAGAGTGAAAAATCTGGCTCAAAACTCAACATTCAAAAAAATGAAGATATGGCAACTCTTCCCAATCACTTCATGGCAAATAGAAGAGAAAAATTGGAAGCAGAGACAGATTTTATTTTCATGGACTCCAATATTACTGTGAATAATGAGTGCGGCCATGCATTTAAAACATGCTTGTTCCTTGGTAGAATATCTATGGCAAACATGGACAACATATTAAAAGGCAGAGACATCACTTTGCCAACAAAGGTCTGTGTAATCAGTGCTATGATTTTTCTATTAGTCATGTATGGATATGAGTTGAAACATAAAGAGTGCTGGGAGCTGAAGAATGGGTACTTTCAAATTGAGTTACTAGAGAAGACTCTGGAGAGTCCCTTGGACCGCAAGGAGATCAAAACAATCAATTCTAATAGAAATCAACCTTGAATATTCATTGAAAGGACTGATGCTGAAGCTGAAGCTCCAGCACTGTGGCCACTTGATGAGAAGAGCAGACTCGTTGGAAAAACCCTGATGCTGAGAAAGATTGAAGGCAAAAGAAGAAGGGGACAACAGAGGATGAGATAGTTAGAATCATCGACTCAGTGGACATGATTTTGAGAACCTCTGGGAGATAGAGGTGGACTGAAGAGCCTGGCATGCCACAGCCCGCTGGGTTGCAAAGAGTCAGACATGACTTAGTGACTGAACAATAGCATGTTATAACCATATTTATGATCACAAGTTTCATTACCCTTTCATTTCCTTTATGTTTTTATAGATACTGTTCTCTCATCTTCCAGCTCGTCCTGAAAATTCTCACCACCTATTTGCAAATGATCTATAGTCCTCTGTGCCCCCTTGTTATTATCTTTGTTGACATATTTTGCATTAATTATTATATTACATCACTCTATTTTCCCTCTACTAACTTGGGAATTCATATTTTCATTAGTCATCTTAGAATATTCAACACATTTACTTAAGATATCTCTGTTTAAACCATAATTTATCCCCCAGAGAGATTAAGAAATATATATGTCTAAAACAAAAGATGTAAAAAGAACTTCAAAATTTATTATATTTTAACTACTTTCAAATTATAGTATTACTCCCATGGTACTTAAATTAATTTACTTAGTTATTTAAAATACTCAATATGACATTATTTTCACTGTTTATCCAAGCAATGTTCATTGCTTCAAGATTTAATGCTAGTTTAGCCCTTTCCTAAAAACCATTCTTTTTAAATCTTAGGTTTTGCATTGGAGATCACATTTCCTCCTATCTAATTTATATTGAGTATTTTTAATGGTGGAAAATTCTGAAAGAGATGGGAATACCAGACCACCTGACCTGCCTCTTGAGAAACCTGTATGCAGGTCAGTAAGCAACAGTTAGACCTGGACATGGAACAACAGACTGGTTCCAAATAGGAAAAGGAGTACGTCAAGGCTGTATATTGTCACCTTGTTTATTTAACTTATATGCAGATTACATCAAGAAACACTGGGCTGGAAGAAGCCCAAGCTGGAATCAAGATTGCTGGGAGAAATATCAATAACCTCAGATGTGAAGATGGCACCACCCTTATGGCAGAAAGTGAAGAGGAACTAAAAAGCCTCTTGATGAAAGTGAAAGAGGAGAGTGAAAAAGTTGGTTTAAAGCTTAACATTCAGAAAACTAAGATCATAGCATCTGGTCCCATCACCTCATGGGAAATAGATGGGGAGACAGTGGAAACAGTGTCAGACTTTATTTTTTGGGGCTCCAAAATCACTGCAGATGGTGACTGCAGCCATGAAATTAAAAGATGCTTAATCCTTGGAAGAAAAGTTATGACCAACCTAGACAGCATATTAAAAAGCAGAGAAATTACTTTGCCAGCAAAGGTCCATCTGGTCAAGGCTATGGTTTTTCCAGTGGTCATGTATGGATGTGAGAGTTGGACTATAAAGAAAGCTGAGCACGGAAGAATTGATGCTTTTGAACTGTGGTGTTGGAGAAGACTCTTGAGAGTCCCTTGGACAGCAAGGAGATCCAACCAGTCCATCCTAAAGGAGATCAGTCCTGAGTGTTCATTGGAAGGACTGATGCTGAAGCTGAAACTCCAATACTTCAGCCACCTGATGAGAAGAGCTGACTCATTTGAAAAGACCCTGATGCTGGGAGGGATTGGGGGCAGGAGGAGAAGGTGACGACAGAGGATGAGATGGCTGGATGGCATCACTAACTCGATGGACATGGGTTTGAGTAAACTCCGGAAGTTGGTGATGGACAGGGAGGCCTGGCGTGCTGCGATTCATGGGGTTGCAAAGAGTCGGACACGACTGAGCGACTGAACTGAACTGTCTTCAAACTACCTAGTTTTGTTGATTGTAAGTTGTCTTTTAAGTTGCCACTTCTAAAAACTATTTTTCCTAAATATAAATTTCCAAGTTAATGGGTTCTTTATAAGATAATAAATATTTTCCTATTATTTGCTAGCTGTCATTCTATCATTAAAATGAAAGTGTCTTTTTATCTCCAGATCCTTTTAAGATTTTCTCTATCTTTACCTTTCTATTTTTTTTTCCCTTAGATATGCCTCATTGTGGTTTTCTTTATATTTTTCCTGGTTGGATTGTAGGGCTAACCTAAACTGTAATTACTGCTTCTATAATTTTTTTATCCATTGTAGCTTCACATATTGCCTCTCTTCAATTCCCTCACTTTCTTCTCCATGTCTTTTTATATTTTCTCTATCTTTTCATTTTGTATGCTGCAATCCAGAAGATTTTTTCTGATACACTTCTTAAATTCTTTCTTGAACACTATTATACTGTTGTTCAAATCATTCACTGAGTTTTTAATTTTAAGTATTTTCATTTTTTAGATCAATTGGGTGCTTTGTTTTTCAAATCTATAACATCACATCTTATTGTTTCATAGTGCCTGGGGAAAATTTCAAGCTAGGCTTCTTTATTTTTCCTCCTTTAAAAATATTTATTTTATTTATATATTTGCTTGTGCCATGCCTTTGTTGCAGCATGAAGGATCTCTTCATTGTGGCATGCAAGATCTTTGGCTGAGGCATGTGGCAGCTAGTTCCCCGACCAGGTATGGAACCCAGGCCTCCTGGGTTGTGAGCATGAAGTCTTGGCCATTGGACACCAGGGAGCCCCTGTTTTCTCTCTTAACAGCGTAATCAGAGGTGTTTCATAGCTCATGTCTCTGCAACATGCATTCTACCATACATGTGTATCTATGTATATATGTCTGTGTGTATGTATGTGCATGTGTATTAATTTGTCATTCTCTCGCTTAAAGGCTTTCCTTTGTCTGCTTAGATTTTTTTGTTGTTGTTGTCATGTGTGTCCTCATCATCAAAATAGTTTGAGTTGAGGCCTGGGATAAAATTTCCTTCTTCTAAGCAGTTTTCTATAATCTCTAAAATATCGAAAACCTTGAGACTAAATCCACAATTTGAGATGTTCTAACAAGCACACGGTGGAGCTACCATTGGAATATTTTACGCTGAATTCATGGCTTGAAGTTTTGTATTTTATTTCTGCTTTGAATTTTTGTTCTTCTTTCTGAACCATGTAACCTCAAGTGAATGTTTCTATCCTATTCAGTTCTGGGCTGTAATATTTGTCCTTCATAACACTTGTGACGTGTTAGAAAGTTTACTTTTGGTTTATCTTTGCCCCTGTATCATAGCCCCTTTGTGTCCCCAGCTTATTGTAGGAGGACCTCCAATTGGCTAACTTTGGAGTGACCTAAGACCTTGACTTCTTATTCTTTCTTATAGTGACATAATACTATATCATTTGAATTATCAGTGGTGGAATGTCATTGGTAGAATGCCAGTGGTCAGAACTCTAAGTAATTAAGCAAACAAAGCCCAGAACCACAAGCACAGAATATTTAGAACCTAAATTAGAAAGTTATGTATTAGAAACTATGGAAATGTCTGTAATGGTGACCCCACAAAAATCCCCACTATTTAATTTAAAAATCAGGGAATTTCTGCTTCTGGAAAGATGAAATATATGTATTTTCTCTGTTTCTCCATTAAGTACAATGAAAGTCCGTGGAATTATAGATAAAACAAATAGGTGGAGAGAAAAAGTCAATCGTAATAGGGATCTTGGGAGTCAAATAATAACATAGTGGTACATTCCTTGTTTTCCGTTCAGCCTCATATATCCCAGACTAGATACTGAAAAAGTTGGCAACCCAGAAACCCCAATCGCACAGATGGAAAAAAGCTCCCCCTCCTCCAAATGCCTGCTCCTTATAGCCACAGGACCGGGAAAGGGGAAGGCTGGCAGGACAAACCACTTTGAGATCTTAGTGAAATAGGACATGCACATACATACACACATTCAAATGAGCCCCCTCCCTCCCACACACACACTAGCAAAGTCTAGATCCCTATCCTTGCTAAACTGTAGTGAGATACCCCTCCTACCGCTATCTGTGAAACTAGGTGGGGAGCCCAACGTCCACTCCTAAATGATGATGGGGTGTCCCCCACATCCTTAAAGCAGTAGTTCCTAAAGGAGGCTTGCTGGAGAGCCAGGGCTTTTGCAATCATTCAAAAATGAGCCCCTGGCCCCCATCCTCAGTAGAGACACTGTGGGGATTATGTATGACCATCTCCACCCAGTAGTAGTGAGAAGACCTTCTTCCTTTCCTCCTCCCCACTGAGGAGGTATGAGGGAAGGCCTGATGGGAATGAAAGATTCATATTGTTCCCTCCGTGTTAACAAGACCACCCCCCACCTCAACAGTGTCAGTGAGAACCTCATGATGAGCAATGACAAGAAGCCCCTGCTCCTCGGAGCCAGGAGAGAGACCTGGCAAGAACTGATGTCTTGCTTCTACTCATCACTCGAAAGGCGCCCACTCCCTGGTATTGGTGGACGCTAATGATAAAACCTGGATTTTCACTCCTCACCTGAAAATGATGTGATGCTAACTTCCCTAAGTCTCCCTGAGTGCTTATTAGAAGACACTTGCTTAAGCATAAAGTTGAAAAAGAGTCAGTCTTAATCAATAATTCCCCAAACATATTGTTTTTAGTAAAACAACATGCATCATATCAAGAAGATCTTAAAGTGGAGTCAACAAGAAAATCTGCATATGCCATCACTGAGATGATATAAGCATTACAAGTATCTGACAATATTTTAAAGGAGCTATCACAACAAATGTCTTCACAAGACATTCCAAACATGCTTGAAAAAGTTAAAAAGTAAGTACAGCATATGTAAACACTCATACATCTCAACAATAAAATAATAAAGAACCTAATTTTTAAAACGGGCAGAAGAACTGAATAGACATTTGTTTCCAAAGAAGAAATACAGATGGCCCAAAGGAAGCATGGGTTCAGGAAAAGATGCTAAGCATTCCTCATCATCAGGAAAATGCAAGTCAAAAGTACAGTGAGATATCACTTCATACCCATCAGAATGGCTATCACCAAAAAGAGCACAAATAACAAATGTTTGTGATGATGTGAAGGAAAGAGAACCCCTGTGCACTCTTGTTGGGAAGGTAAATTGGCGCAGCCACTATGGAAAACAGAATGTAGGTTTCTTTAAAAGCTAAAAATAGAGCAGCCATTGTTATTGCTGTTGTTCATTCACCAAGTCCGACTCTGCAACCCCATGGCCTGGAGCGCATCAGGCTTCCTTGTCCAGAGCAGTCACACAATCTAGCAATTCTACTCCTGACTATATATCTGGAAAAACAAACAATAAACAAAAACCTCAACCAATTTTAAAAATATATGCATCCCTGAGACAAGTGCTCGGGCCTGGTGCACTGGGAAGACCCAGAGGAATCGGGTGGAGAGGGAGGTGGGAGGGGGGATCGGGATGGGGAATACATGTAAATCTATGGCTGATTCATATCAATGTATGACAAAAAAAATATATATATATATATATATATGCATCCCAATTTTCATATATAGCATTATTTACGATTACCAAGATATGGAAGTGACCTAAGTGCCCATCAACAGATGAATCAATAAAGATGTGGTATATATGTGTGTGTTTGTGTGTGTGTGTGTGTGTGTGTGTGTGTGTGTGATACTGCTCAGCCATACAGAATGATGAAATTGTGTCGTTTGCAGCGACATGGATGGACCTGGAAGGCATTATGCTAAGTGAAATAAGTCAGACAAAGACAGACGTTGCATGGTATCACTGATACATGGAAACCAAAAAGTACGACAAAAGTGAATATAACAAAAAAAAAAAAGAGAGAGAGAGAGGCAGACTCACAGATACAGAGAACAAACTAGAGGCTACCAGTGGTAAGACAATGTAAGAATGGGGCTGGGCTTGGACGCACAAACTGTTGGGTGAAAGAAAGGCTACAAGAATGTATTGTACAATACAGGGAACATAGTATTTTGAAATAGGTGTTCATGGAGTGTAGTCTTTAAAATTGTATTTAAAAAACTAAAAAAAAAATAGAAAATGTAAGCAAGTACATAGAACATTTTAGGAAATAAATAGATGATATGTTAAAAAAGTGAAGAGTTTGAATTCAAAATTAAAATAACCAAAATAACTAATGTTAAACAGGTGAACAGAAAATTGGAGGATACAGAGGAAAGATTCAGTGAATCTGAAGACAGAACTACAGAAATTGTATAATCTGAAATACAAAGAGAATGTAGACTGGAAAAAATAAAATGAAGCCTCAGAGACTTGTGAGACTGTAAGAAAATATTTCAGTTTAGTCATCAGAGCCCCAGAACTAAAAAAGAAATTATGCCAGGCCAAATAAACACTTGATGCAAAATTGAAAACTTCCCAACTTTTACAAGGGACATAAACCTATAGAGATAAGAAGGTGAGAAAACTCTAAACACAATAAGCTCAACTAAGTATGCACCAAGACACTTAATATTCAAATTTATGAAAAAAATGAAAATAAAATTTTGAAAGCAATCAGATAAACAACACATTACCTATAGAAAAAGCGATTTGAATGATAGAAAACTTTTAATCATAAAACTTGGAGGTCAGAGTGAAGTAGCACAATATTTTTCAATTGATGAAAGATAAGAACTGTCAACCTCAAATTCTATATTCAGGGAAAATACTGTTAAGGAATCAAGGCAAAATAAAGATATCCTCAAAACGAAGGAAACCTAAGAGAATGTGTGATCGAAATTACCCTAAAATAATGGCAAGAAGAAATTCTCTAAACAGAAAAAAATAATGATTTAGGAAAAGAGGATCTTGAAAAGTAAGAAAGGAAAAAAGAGCCTGTAAAACTATAGTAAATACAAGAAGCTTTCATTTTCTTCTTTAGTATTCCAAATTGTATGTGATAATTTAAGTGAGAGGGGAGGGTAAAGGGTCAAGACTTAAGCTATTGTAAGCTGGAAAATGTCCACTTCCTCACAGAAATATCCATGTCCCAAATCTTAGAATCCGTCAATCCTACCCTAATTGGAAAAACGATCATTACAGATTTAATCCATGTAACGTTCTTGAGAGAGGAAATTACACTTGATTAGCTGAGTGGTTGATAAATGCCACCACAGTATCTTCATACGAGACAAGCAGAGAAAAATAATGTAATTCTGTAGCAATGTAACAACAGAAATAAAGATTAGAATGGTATAGTTACTAGTGAAAGAATGCTGGAAGCCATAGAAGATAGAAGAGGCAAGAAATGAAATCGCCACTAGAGAATTCAACTCTGGAGGGAGTGTAATCTGGCAAAGTTATGATTTCAGCCAAAGATTTCTGGTCTTCAAAACAATGAGAGAGTAAATTTCTGTTATTTAAAGTAGAAAGTTTGAGGTAATTTGTTAAAGTAGCCACAGAAAACTAATACAGCAAGCCCCCTACGTATGAGTGAGTTCCATTTTGACAGCACATTCATAAGTCCAATTTCTTCATGAACTCAACAAAGTTAGCCTAAGTACCCAATTAACACAATTAGCTATATAGTAATGTACTGTAATAGACTTACAATATTCTTCATATAAATCATACATAAAAACAAACACAAAAAAGAAAAAAAAACTTACAGTACAGTACCTTGAAAAGCACAGTAGTCCAGTGCAAAGCTGGCATACACGGGCTGGCACTGAGTGAACGGGCAAAAAGAGCTAATGACTAGAGGAGGGAGAGGCGGTAGGAGGTGGTAGAGATGAAGGGTCACCGTCAGCACAGGGGACGGAGGCAAGGTGCAAGGTCACTCACACCTGGCACTGACGGCACGGGTCTGACTCCTTGTTGGGTTCACTTACATCTATCAATGCCTTCTTGAGCAGAGGATCCAGTGATGTCTGGGTAGGAGCTCTTCCTTTCTCATCTCCGATGACATGGTAGCACTGATTTGCACTCTGAATAACTGCTGCAACCTTTTTGTACCATTCTACATTCAGGTCCTTTGGCTCAAAAGCCAACTGCACCTCCTCAAAGAAAGTCCTCTTTTCATTTCCTTTGTCGAGAATCTCTTAGCAGTATCAGCTACACCACCGCTGCTTTTACGCTTGCTCTGGACATCCTGGATAGAAATAAAGATACTGCACCACCGTTGTCTATAAAGAACTGTTCAACAAAATGCACAGAAGTACAGCTGCTTGTGGGGGACGCACACGCATGACGACGCACGCCAGAACATGAACCGACAACCTGGAGGACTGGGCATGAGATGCACACTCACGTCTTTGAAAAGTCACAACCTGAAGGTTCGTCAGTAGGGACTTAGTGTACAAAATCCATAGTAATCAAGAGTATGTGTTATTGGCAATAAAAGGAAACTTCCTCAACATGATAAAGGGCATTCTAAAAAAGCATTTATGTAGACACAGCCGACACGATACTCAGTCGTGAAATACTGAAAGCGCTACCCTGAAGAACAAGTATCAGATAAGGATGCTTGCTTTCACCGCTGCTATTCAGCATCACTTTGACGTTTTAGTCAAAGCAACTAGGCAAGAAAAGTAAATGTTTAAAAATCCAGATTTGAAAGGAAGAGTCAAAACTATATATATTCTAAGATGATATGATTCTATACAGAAAATCCCAAAGAATTCATAAAATAACTAGTAGAGTTAAAAAATAAATTCAGCAAAGTTGTGGAGTACAAGATCAAAATGCAAACAATAATGGTTGTGCTTCTATACACTAGTAATGAACAAACCAGAAAGGAAAAGAGGAAACTAATTCTATTTAAAATGACATCCAAAAGAGTAAAATACTCTGAACTAAATGTATATAGGGAGGTGAAATATTTGTACAGTGAAAATGATAAAACATTGCTGATAGAAATTCAAAAAACCCCAGTGAATCAAAAGATATCTTGAATTGGAAGAAAATATTGTTTAAGTGTCAATAGCACAAAGAACAATTTATAGATTCAATGTGATACCTATCAAATCCCAATGGATATATTTGTGCAAATCAGAAAAAAAGAGCCCTCATCAGATGCCACTTCTGCTTGTGTCTCGATTTTGGACATCCTAACCTTCAGAATTGTGAGAAATAAGTGCCTGGTATTTAAACCACCCAGTCTATGGCATTTTGCTCTAGTTGCCCAAACTTACTATAACAGATCTTATATCTAGACTATATAAAGAATTCATACAAACAAACAAGAATAGTTTTAAATTGAAAAATGGAGATACAAATTAAACAGTCATTTCTCCAAAGAAGACATAAAAGTAGCCAATAACACATGAAAGATGTTCCGCATCATTAGTTTGTATTGGAATGCAAATCAAAACTCTACTATCGTGCCAATTCAGACCCATGACCGTGGGTTTAAGATTAAAACAGAAAGTAACAAATTTTGGTTAGAACCTGGAGAAATTGGAACTCTGTGCATTGCTGGTGGGAATATAAAATGATTCAGCTGCTAGGGAAAACCATTTGGCAGTTCCTCGGAAAGTTAAACATAGAATTTCCATATGGCCCACCAATTTCATTCCCAGGAAAAAAGATTGAAAATATGTATTCAAACAAATACACATACACATATGTTCATAGCAGCACTTCTCATAACAGCCAAACAGAGGGAACAGCCCAAATGTCCATAACATGTATATGTATAAATGGATAAATATGCTATATACATGCAATGGGATATCATTCAGCCATGAGAAGAAATAAAAGTAGAGAGAACATGCAGGAACGTGGCTGAATCTAGAAAATATGTTAAGTGAAAGAGGCCAGGCCAAAAAGTTACATATGGTATAATTGCATTTCTAAGAAATTTCCACAATCGGTAAATTCAGAGAGATGCAATGCAGATCGGCGGTTGTCAGATGCTGAGGATGGGCCACAATGGTGAGCTTTATCTTTTCTTTCTTTAGGAGTCATAGAAATGTTTCTTATTGGAGTTTAGTTGCTTTGCAACGTTGTGTTGGTTTATGCTAGGCATAAACTAGGCGTATATCCTCTCTTCGTCAACATCTTCTCAAGGGATGTGGGGTTTCCTTCTGTGATGAAAACCTTCTGGAACTAAATAGAGGTGATGGTTACACAACACTGTAAATGTACTACATGTTGCTGAATTGCTCATTCTAAAATGGCTAATTGTAAATTATGTGTATTTCAACTCAATATATTTTTAAAAGACTTATTGCATCTACAAGAAAACAAGATGCTTCCATGCAATTTAATTTTTTGAGAAGAAGAAGACACCTGGACAGATTGCTTTGAAAAAGCGCATTAAGAAGTCTGCAAATCAACCTACTTATGAATATGTATTAATACAACAAAACTAAATATATAATTTGCCTTGGGAGTCCAGCTGTATATTAAAAACGTAGCCCATGACCAAATGAGATTACTTTGAGAAATCTAGATCTCTGAAAGTATAGGAAAATTCATAAAAATTATTAGCTGTTTTAATAGTCACCAGTATACAACACTAAACTTAGTTATGAGGAGTGAAAATAATTCTATTAACAATTCAAAATAAGAACACTTTATTTCCAGCCATGTAACAAGAAATTGAAGTTAAAGTTTATATGTAGGAAAAGAGGAGCACTATAGTAATTGTTTCCTGGTAGCATGAAAATATATTAGGAGTCCAAGTAAGGCAGCTGAAAAATTATTACAACAAATAATATATTAATATATCATTAGAAGGCCAGATTTATAAGGATGACCATGATTTATGTAAGTTTTTTCTTCAAACAAAATTTTGAAAGAAAGGAGAAAATATGAAAGGAAAGAGAAAAAAAAAACAACCTTTCAAGTCCAACAAAGCATATCTGTTGACAAGATTTAACCTTCACTCTGATAGTTGTTAATTTTTGGCAATGTGATAATTAATGATTCCCCTACATTCTAACATAGAAAATTGAGATTAAAATATTATACAACTTTTATTAAACTGCACTGTGTCACAACCAGTGTTTATATCCTCGTCTTTCTGAAACCAAATCATGGGATAAAATTCTTAATCTATCCTCTAGCAAGAAGTGATTAAAGAAGACTGATTGGTGGGTATTTACTCCTGTGTACTTGGGTAATTTTAGAAGAAATTGAAACTTTGGAACCCCACAGAACAAAATTCTTATATTAGAGATTGTTTTTGTTTAGCTACAGAATTTCTTCCTTGCTTTCTTCCCTTCTTTTCTCTTCCTTCCTTCTTTCCTATCTTTCTGTCACTATCTCTCTTCTCTCTTTTTCTTCTTGTTTTTGGTGATAGAGAACTCTTCAGGAGAACTGCTTGTTCTAGGCTGATGAAAGTGTAGTCTCCAGGACTAGGAAGTCACACAGAGCCCAGATTCATGCCAAAATCTAGAGGTTGCTAAGAAAAAATGGCAGCAATTGGGACAAATGTAGAAATAGATGAGGGTGAATTGTTGATAAGAGCCAGAAAACTAAACAGATTAAAAGGCAAGCGATTACTTAGACTTTGACAAGAATGTGATCCTAGGGTACACTGAATTGACTTAAAAATCCAAGAGCCAGATTCAGTGATGCAGGCAAGTCATGCATGTAATATTCACACTTTTGTTTAATATCTTTCCAGGATTGATGTTAGGAAATCATACTTCACTGAGCCTGGGTGCAAAAACTTACAAAATTAATGCAATTCATCAAGAAGTGAAAAAGTCACTAAAACAGTGTAATGACCCAGTACTTGCCAGTATTAGTTCTTCAGTCTGGTGTATTATTCAAAGAGATAGAAAGGGCTTAAAAGAGTGCCAGGAAAATCTATGAAAAAGGGAAATTTTAGCTATAATTTATTTTATTATGATCAACTGACTTCACCTAAATGAAATCAATCGATCAATCAAAATGGCAGTTTGTGTTATGCTGTGTATCAAAACCCAATTCTAAAAGAAGATACAAGAAGATAATTCAGTATTTTTCCAGTCTGCCAGCTCTGTAACCAAAGTACTCATTTCTTTTTCAGAGTTAAAATAGATATGCTTTTTTGAGAAGGATGTTTTAAATTCATGTTTCTACATTTATCATTTTCAAAAGTGGTGGTTTACTCCCCCTCATGAAAGATGAAGAAATTAGCATATTTATACTTCCTTCCACCCCCAAACCTGCTGGTTTTATGGGCATCAAATGGTACTTTTGTGAAAGTTATAGTTTTAAAATTATTTTTATGTCATATGGCCAATATTTTGAGGATTACAATATTTATACTACGTATTGTAATGTACCACAATTATATAAGCTTGGTTCCATTTTTAAATGGACGAAATGTTCCCTGTAAGTTACTTTGCAAGCAAATTCTTAAGTTTTCTCTGAATATACTTTTTTTTTATCATGTCTTGAAAGGCTTTTTGATAATTTTTGTTTGTTTGTTTTGTTTTCTGTCTGTTGTTTTGGTTTGTTTTTTTTTTCCTCTCCCATGGAAAAAAATCTGTGTTATTAAAACTTTTAGAGGCCTTCCCAGGTGGTGCTAGTGGTTAGGAACCTGCTTGCCAATACAGGAGATGTAAGAGACACTGGTTCAATCCCTGGATTGAGAAGACCCTCTGGAGGAGGGAATGGTTACCCTCTCCAGTATTCTCGCCTGGAGAATCCCAGGGACAGAAGAGCCTGGCAGTGTACAGTCTATAGGACCACACAGAGTCGGACATAAGTGAACTGACTTAGCTTGCATGCCAAGCTATTATTAAATCTTTTTGCATCTGACAATGTTTCTGTGTCGGATTCACATATGTAAAACAACTTCGTTGGATATGGAAACTCAGTTCAACACAGATATCTCTTCTACACTGTGGATTATGTTCTATTTTATTCTGAAATATGAAGATGCTATTGAATAGAAGTCTGAGAGCAAATATTTGTTTCCTTGGATATTTAAGTCCAGTCTTCATATTTGTAAGATTTTTAAAAGTATACTTAAAAAATAAGTAAGTACTCAAAATATAACTCATACTTTTTGACCACTTACTTTGGGAAATTACTAGAAGATGTTTATTAACAAATTCTTTTAACACAAAAATTTTTTTCTCCCATTTTATCTTGGAAACTTGCCCTTTTCATTATTATATTTTTTGGCTTGATAAATTCAAACTTTATAAATTTAACCTTCCATTGTCTGTTTTCCTTGATATAACTTCACTAGTTTTGATTCCATATTAAATCATGTGATCATATTATATGTATATGTGTATTCTCCTGTTTGTCCATATAAATACACTGTTAGTCTACACTTTTAACATAGTGACTTTTAGCTATTGTTTCATTTATTATTTTTTTATTATTTCCCTTTTATTTTATTATTTTCTTCTTTAGTAGTTTCTGTTTAAAATTATTTTCTTCCTAGAATTAACTCATTCCAACCTATGAATATCCTTCTCTGAAAATACACATGATTTTTTCTATTCTTTTTAAAAATGGTTTTACAAGCTCTTTGGAAATAAAGATCAAAGACAAGTATACAGATTTTTAAGTTAGGAAAACACTGTCAGCTATAACAATAAAGCCCCACATTTGGTAGCTTAACAGAGCTGAAGTTCATTTTCTAGTTACAAAGCAATCCGATGTTGGCATTCCTGGTCTGAAGTAATTAAGGAATTAAGGCCCCTTGAAGCCATACCATCCACTAGTATGCATTTTTTTCTGAAAATTCATCTGCTATTTAAAATGCTCTGGCCCAGAGTAACATTCATTACCTTTGTTAGCGCTGTATTGATCATCCCATGGTCATAACTAGAAATTGGTAGGGGACTGGTAAATATGATATTTACCTCTGGGAACCCTCTTTAAGTCTCTGTACCTCTGTGTATGGAAGGGAGAATAGTCATACAGATGGACAGCTACTACATCTGCCATATTCTATTCCTCTGACCACTGATGATCAGTGAACATCCTTCTCACATACTAATATATCCACCCCTCTCCAAGGAAAACAACCCAAAGTTATATGTAGTCACAACAGCTAGCTCAGAGTTCAGGCTCTCAGGCGATGTGCAGGTCTCTCCACTTCTGGATGAGGCTGTTTGTAGTCTTGACAAGTTACCTTATCCTCTGATATAACAGTAAGAAAAAGACAAGATGACTGTCATTAAAACTCCCATTCAGAAAAGAGAAAATCGGGAAACGTGAGCATCATGTTTCCATAGGGAGGATAAGTATCTGCTCGGCAGGTGTTATGAAAGCCTCTGCCCGCAGTGGGGGGAGCTCCTTGCTTTGATGCTGGCTCTGCTTCCCTCCCAAGTTTCTTCCCTTGACATTGCCCCTAGGTTACAACTCCTTGTCTGGTTTCTAGTCGTCTTGGGCTCCCTCCTTGTGACAGTTATGCAATTGCTTCACAGTTCAAACAGTCTTCCGTCTTCTGCTTTGGGATACTGATGCTGGCGCAGTGCAGACCACATCTCTGCTTCCCAGCTGGCTCCCTGTTAATCTCGGATGATACGGGCACTAAAGCAAAGTTGTTTGGGAAAAGCAGAGTGAAGAGACTTTCTCTTTCCTATTTTCATCCTAACAATGTTTTTTCGCCACGGCTGCGTTAGCTTCTTGCTATACGGCAGCACAATGCAGTTTGGTGTCTGTTCAACACTTGCAGATCTAGCTGGACTGCACATCCCTCAGAAACACAAGCACCAGCCCAGCAGTTACCTAGTCTCACAGGTATGGAGCCCCTCCTTGAAACATCTACAATTTTATCACTTCAAACTCTTCCCTGTTTCTTCAGCTCTAGGGACAAAAGCTGTCTCTTGCAGTGACTACTTCTGAAATATTTAAGTCTTGTTTTCTTTTTTAGTATACATATGTATTTTTTTGATTATTGAAGTATAGTTGATTTACAATATGTGTTAACTTCTGGGGTGTACATAATGGAAAAGAATGGAAACTATTAAAAGAGTATCTATATTCTTTTTATATTCTTTCCACTATGGTTTATTGCAGGATATTGAATATAATTCCCTCTGCTATGCAGTAGGAACTTGTTTACCCTTTCTTTATATAATAGCTTATATCTGCTAACCCCAGCCTCACAATCTTTTTGACTTTTTAGTTATCTAGGTATCTTTATATCTGGCTGGTAATTCTTTAAATAGCTATGATGATTTCTACCTCCCGACTGGATTTGAGCTGATACAGATAAGGTACCAGCAGAGGTAGTAGGAAGTAAAAACCCTAAAATGGGGCCTGGGGTATTAATTGGGTTGGATCTTTGGGACTGGATATTGATGGTTTCTTGCCAGTGGGTAATGGGTTTCTCCCTAATCCATGAAATATCATAGCTCCGTGATTAACCAAATTTTTACCTGTAGTTGATTTTTTGTGATAAAGTACAACTAAGGAAAGTATGTGAGGTGATCAGATAGACTGCTATATTAATTCCTGGCAGTCACGGTGACTATAACAGCTATCATGGGACAGATTTTCTGGATTATCCTGGAGCATCTACAGAGAAAAAATTACAAGCTCTGAGGTCATTAAACTTTCTACTTCTGTCACAGAGACACAGAGTTCTTCTAAGGAAAACTTAAACACTCTCTCTCTCTTTTTTTTTTTTCTTATAGCCCCAGAGATAAATATTTCTGAAAATCAAAACCAAAATGCAATGGCTTGGATTATAGAATTACAGTGAAACCTGAATCAATATCCTTTTCAATCTTTCATGTAGATGTTAAAGCATTCTTGGAACCTGGAAGAGGGCCTTCTGGTAGGATTGAGATTAAGTTCAGAATGCTGGAGCTCCAAGTAACTCTGAGCATCAATTGCATATAGGAACACATTTTGTTTGATATAGATGTACTTACTAAAGATACTGGACATGGATTCTCCTATTATTTGGTTAGCTGCATTCAGGATTAGCAGTGATATTTAATGAGGTTGAAATGTCAGAAATTCCTTTGCAAACATAGATGATGATATCCAAAATGAACTTAGTTACAAAACAAATGTAGAAAACAAACATATGTTTTACAAGAGGAAAGGAGGGGAAGTTATAGATTGGGGAACTGGGATGGACATATACACACTACTGTATATAAAATAGGTAACTAATAAGGACCTACTGTGTAACACAGGGAACTCTGCTTGATACTCTGTGATGACCTGATGGGAATTGAATCTAAAGAAGAAAAGAGAATAGATATATGTATATGTGTAACTGACTCACTTTACTGTACATCTGGAACTAATACAATGTTATGTCAACCATCCTGAAATAATAATTAATTTAAAAAATGAAAAAGAGGAACATATCTTATTATGAGGATAGAAATGTTGGAGGGAATGTGTCATATGCATCCTCCTACCTCACTCCCAAGACAGCCCGGAGACCACTTTCTCCAGTAAAGGACTGAAAAAGCTACTAAGGAGAGGCTCTGCGGGGCTGGCTGGCACCAGCCAGGCGTGACAATGGCAAAGGCTACCATTAAACCTTCTGACTCAGTGAAACTGAAAAGATCCCAAAGCAGCAGAGGTCAAATGCCAAGGTTGGTTTATTAAAGATGAGGCATGTGCCTTTATCGTAATAGTTGGCAGAGACTAATCTCTATCAGAATCTTAAAATGCAGGGTCATGATCACTAGCTTATTTATGACAGCTTTCCCAGGAATGAAATATATTAGTATTTCCTTCTATAACAACAACAACCAAAAAACAACAAAAACACAACTTCTGTCTGGTGGCCAGAAATATGAGCTCTTCTCTACAACGGAGGGTCGTATTTTCTTACCTTATTTTTAAAGCTAAGCTGGTTTGCAGATCAGAGTCTCTTGATTGAAAGACAGGCTGATTTCCATTGAGTAAAAACTCTGCAGCTCTGTCACTATAAATCATCCTCTCTGCCTATTTCTAAGGAATTTGTAACCAATTACTTGAACAATAGTGCCTTGGGGAAAAGGCCTATGTAGATTTCTCAAAGATTACTAGATTCTGGTTCCATGTTACTAATTCCTGGGGACCAAGTGCTTGTTACTGTGGTCCACAGTTTAAAATGAGGCTTATGGTGAAATTTTCACCCAAGTTCAAATAAGGGCATGCCTAGTAGGTCTGCTTATCACTCCTGTGGTTATTTTCCCATTTACTGAATACATATTTGGAATGGCCATTCTTAGAAAATAGCAGAATATTCCCATTAAATCACAGGATTTTTACACCTGGTTAATGTTCTCTTTGATAATTCCTTTTTCTTCAGGGACAATGTAGGCTTCTGATCTTTTTGCATCGAATCCTTTCAATGTCCCAGAAACCACGTTAAAAGTTATCACCTAGACCTAAACAAAGGTCTTAAACTATTTTGCTTTCTCAGCTCATGGGGCTTGGTTAACTTACTAGATATTGTCACAGGGTCATTTAAATGAAATCAGCCATAATGAGAAGGCAATGCCTTTAATCTAACCTGCCTTCCAAGGTACAGTAGGCAAATATTTTACCAATTATTATACTTGGCCTCTTTATTGGAACAGGCCTCTAGTTTTAACATCCACGATTCTGTTATCCATGCCGAGAAAAGGGTATGAGGGACAGTGATTTGGGGGCATAAGCTTTCATTTCCCAGGGCTACTGGCTATGCTGTTTCCACCTAGTTCAGGAGATGGAATAAAGATGCATAATATCTGAAGTTGGAGAAAGCTGTGGTCTGTAGGAGTGAATGTAGAACTGAAGGGGGTCCTGCAGGGCAGCAAAAGCATTATCTGCAGGAGTGCGGTGTGCAAGCTACTTACTCTAAAACCTGAATGAGGACAAAACCTGCCACCCTCAAATGGTTTTTGCCATGTGGCCTGTTTTTAACTGCGAACGAGCCCCATCCAAAAGATTCAGGAAGAAACTTTGACCTGCCCCCTAAAAGCCTAAAGTATTAGATAGAATGGCTGTTTCTCAGAGTAAAACTATCCTTAGATGTATTTCTAAAGAATAAGAGCCAGTTGTGGTGGGGGGAACAGGGCCTAGATCTCAGAGCCCAATCTGTATCTCATTGACTGCCTGGCTCAACAAACATTTGTTTACTAAAAATTTGCTTTCCAGCTCCATGTGAATTGCCTCCACCCCTTTTGATGTCCCAAGGCACTAGCCCTGACATTCTTTTTGTCTTTAGCTGAAGATGGTATTTAAGGTAAGGGATTTCGCCATTTTGGTGATCTGCTTAGCTTTCCTAGATCTCTCCCATGTATATAGATTGTCAAACTTTTGTCTGATTTTTTTCATGTGAAGTTGTCTCATGTCAATTTAATTCTTAGACCATCCAAGGAATCTAGGAGGATAAAGGAATATTTCTTTCTCTCTGACAAACCCTTTCCTCTTCTAGTATTTCTCCTGTGCTTTCTATTACAAAGCTTGGCATTGTGCTCCTGGCAAAGAGAAATATTTGCATTGCTCAGCTCTGTTTTGATAAAGCAGCGAAATATATTAATTTATCGATGAGGGACAATAAATTGACCATTGACAGAGCTGGTATTGATGCATCATCTCTGTCCACATAATATTAGCAAAAATTAGTCACATGGTAACATTCAGTTAGGAAGGGGCCAGGAAAATGTAATTCCTACATAGGCAGCTGTCTGTCAGTAAATGCCATGACATGGGGCTGAGAGACAGAATTTTTGTATAAGCCATCACTTCTGCTACAACTCAAGTTATCCATATATTTGGAATTGATGTGAGTCAATCATGTTTCTGAGAAGCTGAGTGAGGAAAATATCAGAATCTCTGGCCGTTCTATTGAGGATAGCATATATAAATATTAATTTGTATGTAGTCATCTTTGCTTTTAGTCTATAGTTGTAAAGATAGTTTCCACTGTTATTTTCTGCATCTGTAAGAATCTCCCATTGACACTGGATTTCTCCATGTATCATCCTTGACTCCAATTCTGTACATCCAAGCTGGTCATGTTATTATTTTTTCTTAAATCTGTATGTTTATTTCCTGTATAATATACTCCCTTTTAAGAAGAAGAATTATATTTCTAATAAAATTTTGGTCCTACTCTTCCTTATGTTTGGGCATGTTTCCAGGTTCTTGGGGGTGTGCTGTTTTTAAAGTCAGTTTTATCATCACCATAACTACTAGAAGTCATTCACTTATTTTTAGCTAAGTCAGTTCAATGAAATGCTGATTATGGAAGAGATGTATATTAATTCTTAAATTTGTATAAAGAAACAAGTAATACTTAATGATCTCATAATCCAGGAGGATCTATCATTATTTGAGGGGGATGTCTTTATAGTTCCTTTTTTCGGTGCAAGTTTAATATATTTTAATTTATGCTAAAAATAAATTTATCCTTTTAAAAGTAGGATATAATATTAAATCCTTGTGAATATAGTTTGCAACATTTGCATAGCATTTACTAATATTGGTATATCATGTTTGAAGTAGTCATTTTAAGGCTTTTGGAATTTGTGTTGGATCTGACTTTTCCCTGTTGTGCTTAAACAAAGTGACAGAGATGCTTACAAATAAAGCACAAAAAAGATTTCTGCAAATTTAAATATCTAGAAACAGGTTTATAAAGGTTGAATTTCAAAATTAAAATTATTGAAGTTTTTAGGTCTTGATATCTGTTGACAATCATTTTCTAAAATAATTTTTCATATTAACAAGAATTATGATGGTATTCTTTTAATAAAACCATCACCAACACCAAAGCATATTTTTAATGTCTACCTACCTAAACTGATATTGTAAACTTTTTCATGGGTTTTGTGCCCAGTATCACTGTAAATATCTGGTATTAAAACTTTCTATCATGTGACATTGCAATTGTCTGTCACTGAAAGTCTCAGCCTGTTTTTTTCTTTAATATTCTCACAAACATTTTGATTTCCTCCCTGAGAAGTAAGCAGGAAAATAAAACTAGCAATTCGTATATTAGGCAGTTTTACTTGTTTTGTTCCCTCATGGGTAAACAGTTTTCTGACATTTCTGATATTCATAGATGCCAAAAATTCCTATATGAAATCCCATATGAGATTTAAAGAACTAAATGTGTCCTGAAAAAAAAAAAAAGCAGGATGCATGGTAATAACTCTGAGTACCCATTTAGCAAGTACTTGGCAGAAATGATCATATGTAAGTTTTTAATGTTGAAATAGTATTAATTTAGGTCCTTTACACAAATAACAGCATTCAGTGGCACAGTATGCTATAGTAATCATCAGTAGTCATCTTTCCTAACTTCCAACATTGTTTCACATGCCTGTCATTTTCTTACAAGTAACATCTCTTGAAACCTCAGTGATTTTCAGCCAGGAAATGATGCCACCTTATTTAGGCAGTAATATCCACTGCATAGTATTCCCTCTATCCATTGGGAAAAAAATGAAAAAACAAAAAACAAACTCTTAAAATTTTGTCAGTTGGCTGGAAAGTTCCTCTGTAGGTTTCTCCTGCTTATTCATGCTGCTCCTGAAGGGTAAGTCTGGAAAGATGACCTTACTTCGATATTCAAAAGATGGTGCTGGCTGTTGGCCAATAAGTCTTGGTTTCTCTTCCATGTGGCCTCTCATACCCAGGTGGCTAGATTGACTTCTGTTTATGGAAACATTCCAAGAAACTGAGAACAGAAGATGTAAGTCCATTAAGGTCTCAGAAACTGTGTGATATCACTTTTACTAAATTGTATTGGTCAATCAAAGTAAATCAGACAAAACAGCACATATCCAAGGAATGGGGAAAGATACTCCACCTCTGTATTAAAGAAATGGCAAAGTCATACTGATATAGCCATGCATAATCAATTGGGAATAATTTGTGATCATATTTTGCAATCTGCTTTTGACTCTCTCTTACCACAATTATTTAAATTCCTCTTTGTTAAAAATTCACTCACCCCAAAGTTTCATCTAACTATGACATTAAGCTCAAAACCTAGTATCTTATTATGAATCTGGCTCATATACAATGAGTTTTCTTGATACAAATACCTATAAATTGTAAAGGCAAATTATCTACATCATTCCATTGGCTAGGAACAGGATAATCATCAGACCCTCATATTAAAAAGGGGAAGAGTGCAAGAACACAGGAATCAATGATTATAGCATTTCTGAAATTCAGTCAGGCACATATAGCCAGTTGCCCCTACTCCGGGAGCAGGGCATTGAAAGGTTGTGCTGAACCACAGAAAGACGGTGGGATTCTTGGCCTCCGGAGGAGAAGAATTCAATCCAGGGCCAGAGACAAGGCTTGATCGCTCAGAGCTTTTGTGTAATAAAGTTTTATTAAAGTATAAAGGAGCTAGAGAAAGCTCCTGACAAAGGCATCAGAAGCGGGCAGAAAGAGTACCCTCTTGCTAGTGTTAGCAGTGGAGTTATGTACTCTCTAATGAATCAAAAGAATGTCTGGAGGTTGTAAAGACATCACCACACGTACTCCCATAATTTACATTTTAAGATAACAGGGTTAGCCAGAAGGTTTAATCCAGAGACTGTCCTCAGGCAGCATTCATTATTGTTATATAATCCTAAGGAATGTAAAGGAAAGGAAAAAAGATACAAGACAGGAGAATTCTTCCTCCTTGAGAATTCCAGACCACTCTCTCCTTGGGGACCCCTGGACTTCTTATCAACCTGCCTAGGAAATGACTCTCTCAGTATGATCATTGATAAGGTATTATTTTTAGTCCTTTGTGAGTGCTTTTCTGGTGCATTTTTCCAAATATCTCTTGGCTCTGTCCTGTTGGATCATGGGGCTACCTTCTAAGGCTTGGTTTTTACCAAGCAAATATCCTAAGCTCATTACACTTTTGGGCTCTCAGCCTGCTTTGAATGCATGCATGCATGCTAAGTCACATCAGCTGTGTCTGGCTCTTTGCGACCTTATGGACTGTAGCCCACCAGGCTCCTCTGTCTATGGCGTTCTCCAGGCAAGAATACTAGTGTGGACTGCCATGCCCCTCTTCTGCGGCCTGCTTTATGACCATGCAAATTTGGTGAAAAGAGCCCTCTTTTCATTTTGAAATATGTTTCTTTTAATCTAAGTGGACACTGCTTTCATAAATTTGACTTAATTTTGAAGTACATGAGTTTCCTAGGTATCTGGTTATAGTTTCCTCATGCCTCAGTAAATCCATCCATAATTGTCTTAGAAAAAGTAATTTCTCTATGTTGGGTCATATGCTACTTTGAGGTGCCACACTAAGTTTCTCTTCTTATAAACAGTTTTTTTAATCTGTGAAGATTTACTAGGCAATTCTTAAAACTTCCAGAAGTCCTAGCAAAGAGCGTTCTGCATTTTTTTTTTCCTCTTGGCTAATTCTTCTTCTTTTTTTAATAGAAGGATAATTGCTTCACAGTATCGTGTTGGTTTCTACTGAACATCAACATGAATCAGCCATAGATTCTTACTTTGGGAATCTCTTCAGGGCTGGCTGGAGAAGATGGAGATAAGAAAAACTTTATTTCAAATTCAAACAGATATTGGATCCTCTTGATTTTTTCCCTAAATCATGCTTGAAAACTAAGTATTTCCTTTCTAGGTTTATTTCCATTTCATACACCTTATAATAGGCATCCAAAAAAAATCAGTTGTCACTTTCAGAAGTCTGCCTGAAAATCTCTTTAGTCAGTTTAACACATTCATAAGACACATGCTTAATCTTCCAAACTATTACATACGATATCTGCCTGTTGTTCTGCCACCATTTAACTCCAGATGTCCCTCTTCCAGTCTCAGATAACAGTCTTACTACGCTTCCGGCTTTTGCTGACTTCCTGGTACCAAAGACAAAGCCACATTTTAAGTTTTGGTTAAGGTAGTCTTCTATTTCATGATACTAACTACTATAACGGTATACAAAAACATCTCAAAACTACCATTTATATTTTCATAATTTTCCATTCAGTATTGTATTTAGCTGGGTGTCTTTTTTCTGTTCCACTTGGCTCACTCAAGCCTTTCTAGTGATTGGAACCTTCAAGATAGTATCACTCACATATCTGCTGCGTCACCTAGGATTACTGGCTTGTTTAGAATCTGGCTGTTCCTCTCTGTATTCTTATGTACTTTTACTATCCAGCACTTCTCTCTCCATGTGGCCTCTCACCTTCTAGAAGACTCCTTTAAATGAAATCTCAGAGCAGTGAGAGAGAAAAAGCAGAAACTTCAACTACTCTTAAGGCCTAATCGTGACATTTTCACGATGATATTGTTACATTTTATTGTCCAAAAAATTCAAGGGTCACATCCATCTCAATGTGGAAGGGGCCCATACAAAGAGGTGACAACCCATCATATCACCCTAAAACAAAACAATTATTTAACTCACTAAGGTACACACACACACACACACATATGCATATATGTATAATTTTAAATATCTTTCTAGAAATAAGACATAAATGATATATATATGTATATAAAGATATATATAGTTATATGTATATATATATATATATGTATAGCTTTAATTACCAATTCTCACATACCCTAGTTAATCATATCAATCAAGTAATAAAATATTTGTGAAGAACCATAGTAGTTAAAGTCACAAGATTTAGATACACATTACCTGGGTCCATGTCTTGTATTATCTTCTTGTTTGCTACATGATTATGTGCATTGTTATTTGACTTTTTCTTTCATCTTCACAATAGGATGGGGAAGTTAACAATAGTAATTTCTCTTATAGATCAAGTTTAAAAGTCTATAGAAGGACTTCCCTGGCAATTCAGTAGTTAAGACTTCACCTTACAATACAAGGAGTGTGGGATTGGTACAGGAGCTAGGATCCCACCTGTCTCATGATCAAAAAGCCAAAATGTACAACAGAAACAATACTGTAACAAATTCAATAAAGACTTAGAAAATGGTACACATAAAAAAGTTCTTTAAAAATCTGTAGAAAGTTTCTGTTATATGGTAACCTTCATTAGTTGCACATGTATAATAGTATGAATAAAGTTGGAAATAAATGAGGAACAGCAAAAACAACATTTTAGCTGAATGTTTAAGTGTTCTGACAAATGTATTTTCAAGATCCTAGGGAAGTTCAGAAGTGACTAGATTGATACTGAAAAGATTACTCTAAAAATATGAGTAGGAATGGTTGGGAAAAAAATGAAAGCTTGTCTTGTGGAAAGGCATGACAGAGGAAACTGACGGCCCGAGGGCAGTGGGTTGTGGTCCAGCAGCAGGAGAGCATTAGAGGCAGTCCTGTGTTCTGGGTGAGATGTTGAGTCTCCCTCCTGAAATTTATAGGGAATTATGGACTAGTGGCTCAGCTGGTATAGAATCCGGGTGCAATGCGGGAGACCCGGGTTGGAGCCCTGGGTTGGGAAGATCCCCTGGAGAAGGGAACAGCTACCCACTCCAGTATTCTGGCCTGGAGAATTCCATGGAGTGTATAGTCCACAGGGTCGCAAAGAGTCAGACATGACTGAGAGACTTTCACTTTCACTTTCATGGACATCTTTTAAGCAGAGTGATTCCATGCATAGTTCTATATCACAGAGGAACACACTACAGGGTGGAAAAGTTTTTAAAGACCCTTTGAGAGAATCTCTGTAACTTTTACCTGGTTCAACCATGCTGACTGCAATTGAGTTTACATTTTTAGCATATAAAAATATTTTTGTATATATACACTTTTTATTGGAAGAGTTGCTGCATAAAATGAGGTATATGTGTACACTCACAAATATGAAAGAGTTTTCCAATAGGTAATATGGGCCCACAACTATTTAAACAAAATTCTGAAATCCATAACATTCAGAAGAAAAAACAAATATATTTGGTAATAGAAGAAACTCACCCTATTTGAACTCATTTGAGGCAAAGTTGAATGGATATGAAATATGAAATATTATTTTAAATTTTCCCACTTAGGTAATCTTTATATCTTTGCTAATTTGCTTTTTAATATAGGGTGAGTATACAGTAAAATATATATCATATACATGCTGTATATGATATATGACATACACACACTGCATTACCATTCTAGAAAATATTATATATATAATGAATTCTAAAATGTGGTGTATATATGTATATGAGATTCCAATTAGTTCTGGTTCCTAGAGCTTCAGATGAAAGATTATGTCTCTGTGCTATATAATTATAACAAACTAATAGCATTATTATCCAAATCAGAGCAAGAAAAATAGTCAAAATATCTAATTAAATTCATTTAAAATGGAGAAAAAGAATTTTTGTTATATACCTTGCATCATCTGAAGCCAAATGTTGTTAATTTCCGATCTTTTTGGCAACACCAAATCCTGCCTAACCCTGTTACACTCAATCATGACTCTGATGAAGCAGTTTGGATAAACAAGTCTGTTATGACTGTCATATCTTGTTACAACAAGATAAAAACAGAGAGCTGGGGAAGATCACTGCATATGGTCAGGAGATAGTGAAAAAACGAGAACAGCTCACGACTTTGTGCTCAAACCATCTGCTTACAAACCAGCACGCCACTGCTGACAAACTTGTGATTTAATCAAATTAGGAAGATTCTATGTATCTCCATATCATTTAAAATAGTTAAAATGCAATTTATATGGGAAATGGTTACAACGAGTTAGCCTCTAAATCCTCCAAAAATTAAAATGTCCCAGGAGAGTGGCCCTGAATTGCCTTCAAACTCTTTCAAGTTTTCCACAGAACTCAGTACAGTGTTACTGGGAAGTTTGGCATCAGCAAACCCATATTGGGGGCATTAATCTTCAGGCCCTTTTAGAGGCACCCTGGGGGTTGTTAAAATCACACACAAGCTGTTAACTATTAAAACACATGATGTTTACTGTATCCATCTCTTAGCCATGACCATGTGAACTGTCCAACTTTGCAAAGTCCAAGTGAAAGACATGGTACTCAAGGATGACTAGTGCTGGCGTGGGTAGCCTTTCCCTTCTCCAGGGGATCTTCCCAACCGAGGCATCAACCCAGGTGTCTGCATTGCAGGAGGACTCTTTACCAGCTGAACCACAAGGGAAGCCCAAGAATACCGGAGTGGGTAGCCTCTCTCTTCTCCAGCAGATGTTCCCGGCCCAGGAATTGAACTGGGGTCTCCTGCATTGCAGGTGGATTCTTTACCAACTGAGCTCTCAAGGAAGCCCTTTGATGTTTTCAAACATTCCCAATTTCCGCATCACTGTAGAATACATTCATCCTATAACTTACTGTAATTTTGTGCCGTCACATGAGGTCATTCTTTGTCTAAAATGAGTTGTGCATAGCTTTCACAGATAGGAAGAAAGCATGGGATGATAGTTGGGTATTGTATTATCAGGGACCATCAAATCTGAAAATCTCCTTATGTAACTTTCTCATATGAGTAGAAGCTTGGCCAGATAAAGCATTTTTGAGATATGTCATTTTCTTCTGAAAATTCATAAACCAATTCATTGCTTTCCTGAAAATGATGCTATAGAGAAGTATAATGTTGCAGTAATGTTTCCTCTCTGAGTTTTGCTTATTGACTGGTGCTTTTTTAAAAAAATTGGGGCATAGTTGCTTTATGATGTTGCATTAGTTTCTGCTGTACAACAAAGTAAATAAGCTATTGATAGACGCTCCCTGCTGGATCTCCCTCCCATCTCCCTATCTCACCCATCCAGGTCACCACAAAGTCCCAGTCTGAGGTCCCTTTGCTACACAGCAGGCTCCCCATGGCTGTTACTTTGCACTTCGTAGTATATGCATGTCAGTGCTGCTTTCCTATTGATCCCACTCTCCCCTTTCTCCAGCCTGTGCCCACAAGTCCATTGACTACATCTGTATCTATATTTCAGCTCTGCAAATAGCTTATCTATATTATTTTCCAGATTCCACATAGATGCTTTAATATGTAGTATTTTTTTCTCCTGCTGACTAACTTCACTCTATATGACAGACTCTAGGTCCATACACATCTCTACAAATGATCTAATTTAATCCTTTTTTATGGCCAAGTAATGTTCCATTGTATATATGTACCACATCTTATTTACCCATTCATCTGTCAAAGAACATTTAAGTTACTTCCTTGTTCTGGATAGTGTAAATAGTGCTGCAGTGAACTTTGAGGTGCATGTGTCTTTTTGAATTGTGAATTTTCTCAGGGTACATGCCAGTAGTTAGATTACTGGATCATATGGTAGTTCGATTTTTAGTTTTCTAAGGAACCTCCATAATGTCCTCCACAGACGCTGAATCAATTTACATCTCCACCAACCATGAAAGAAGATTCCCCTTTTTCCACATCCTCTCCATCATTTGTTGTTGCAGATATTTTGATGATGGCCATTCTGACCAGTGTGAAGCGATACCTCATTGTAGTTTTGATCTGTATTTCTCTAATAATTAGTGAAGCTAAGAATCTTTTCACATACCTATTGGTCATCTGTATATCTTCTCAATAATTGGTGCTGGAAAACTGGACAGCTACATGTAAAAGAGTGAAATTAGAATGTTACTGAACATCATACACAAAAGTAAATTCCAAATGGATTAAAGATCTAAGTGTAAGACCAGACAACATAGGAAGAACACTATGATATAAATCACAACAAGATCTTTCAGACCTAACTCCTAGAGTCATGAAAAAGAAAACAAAAAATAAACAAATGGGAACTAATTAAACTTAAAAGGTTTTTCACACAGCAAAGAAAATAATAAATGAGGTAAAAAGACAACTCTCAAAATGGGAGAAAATATTTGCACATGAAGCAACTGAAAAGGTATTAATATCCAAAGTATATAAACAACTTATGCAGCTCAATATAAAAATAAAATAAAATAAACCAACCAAAAAAAAAAATGTGCAGAAGACCTAATAGCCATTTCTTCAAAGAAGACATACAGATGGCCAAAGGGAACTTGAAAAGATTACTGAGGTTTAAAGAACTCATTGCTTAATTTTAATGTTCATAGTCTTCACCAGGATATGTCAATATATACAATGAAATGATATACCCAGGCAATGTATTTGAAAAACAAAGTGTTTAGGGTCCAGTCGTTTGGTAAGTGGAATATACTGTACAATCCTCTCTGAAGAACCATTGTGAACACTTGCATGTCTCTGAGAAGCCCAGCAGTAAAAGATCCTGGTAGATTCTGCTCTATCCAATACTCTTCAGACTCTAAATATATTCAGTTCTTCACTGTTACTTTGAGCTAACAATTCTTTTAGGAGATATTTTGTAAATATTGATACCTTCTAAGTAATTTTTATGATACCTTTTGAGTTTTTCCAATATATAAAATCTCATGTCTCAGCAGAAAAGCTTTGTTATATTCCATTTTGGTTCTTATCTGTTCAGAAACATTCTTGATACCGCTCTCTTTTCCTTTATTCCCAGCAGCTTTCCCTCTTTGTATATATCTATAATTTTATGAAATTCATTCTCAAAATCACAAGAATGAAAATTTCTTGGTTTTAGACAACAGAAAGGACTTGCACTTACTCAGTAGAAAATATATTTGTAGGAAGCATATCCAAACACTTAAATTGTTCTCTGAAGTAGGGAGTGGGCTGCAGAACCAGACTCAGGTAGGTGGCAAGGATCAATGGTGGCAAGGAAGAGGAGGACATCACCAGGAACCATCTACCTCAGACACCACTGCCTCCGGACACCCACCTCTGTCACTACTGCCTGATCCTAGTCACTCAGAAGTGCCCTCTCTGGATCTACTCTCGAGGACACTTGCTTCCACACTGCTGAGTGCTAGATCTTCTAGAAGTCTCTTCAGAATTCCCTAACATTTCTGTGAAACAGTGTCTCCCTTTAGTTACTGAGCTATGCTATCTACTTCACCAAACTTGGGCCACATGACCCTACTGTGTTATACAAAGGGGAAAACCTGAAACATTGAAGGGGAGCAGTATTTTGTCTCCTTCTCATTTTGATATATCCCCAAATTTAAAGGGTGCTTTTTGGCAAGGCAAGCAAATACACACACACACACACACACACATCCTTTATATCACTCATTTACTTTTTGAATTACCCTTTTCCCTTATGTTTACTGTGTACTCTTTATTATTATGTTGATGAATATTTGATTTTATAGCATTCTTCACATTATCTAGTTTCCTTGTTGTAAATTTCTGCTTGATTTTCAATTAACTTTTCACCTCATACTGTTATCCTATCTCATCTCTCATTATATAGAATACATGCTCCATAAATTTGACTAAGATAACAACAGATGCTATTTAAAGTTTACTCCTTTTCCCTACAGTGAATCTGTTGGGAAAAAAATGCATTTCTGCCTTTTATTGTTATATCTTGTTTCTGACATAATAGCAGATTTCCTTGAGTTTGATATTATTTTTTATCCATCTTTATTCATCCTTTTAAAATGAGACCACTCTAAAATTTAATGCCTATTCCTAAAACAAAGTATGGATAATTGTCTTTGATATGTTGTGTTTACATTTAGGTACCACTCCTCTGGAATCTGGAAACTGGAGAGCTGATTCAGCAACCCAGGATAAATGCAAAGGGCCAGGGATGGAGGAAGCTGAGTGGAGCAGCAGTGGGATTAACGACCCCAGTGGGGCACGGAGTCTAATGAGACTTACATGCTGTCTCACTATTTTCACCTTCCACGTCAGGGACTAGCATGTGCTCTTTATAAAGAAATTCCTGTCAATTCTCCGGATTCCTCCCTGTGATAACACTTGTCTCAACAGGAAAGATGCTATCATGTCTCTGAAGATGCTACGGGAGCCACTCGATGCTGTGACCTGCTGTCTCTGGAGCTACTGAATTTTACACATATTTCTTAGCCCCATTCTTAATACTATCCCTTGATATGCAAAGGACAAGAATATATTTCCTTTTCCCCGCTAAGAGCTATAGCTGGCACCTTGCTTGTAGGCGTAGGCAGCCATTCCTCGGGCCACCAATGGACTACCCGCCTCTAGGCTGACTGGCATTGGTCCGGGGGCTGCTGCCTGATCACGGGGGCAGCACGTTTCGGCCATGGGTAGCCTTCACTTGTTGCCATGGCCCACCACTCCTGTGGCTCTTTCGTTCACTAAATCCTAGCGGCGCATTCTCCAGGGCTCTGTTTCTTCTCTGTTCATTCCACACTGTAGAGAACTCATGGAACTCAACACATCTTTTAGTTATTTCCCACACATCTAAGCTGACTTCAAAGGAAGGAAGTCTCTGTGTCCTTCTTCAAAAGTAGTGTCGTCTGAATATCACCCTTGCTTATTTTTTAATAGTGACCAGACCTATTTATGTTCACTTTTTTTGGTTGTTGCATATGCTGCAGAGATGGAAGGAAGGAGAGTCATCTACTTCTACCCAAGTTTTCCCAAAGGATGGATCTTTATGAACTTTTCAGCATTAGCTATATTATCAATTGACTTCCTTACTTGCAAATAAAATTTAGTAGTTGCTTTTTATAGCAAAATGGGGTAAATTTCAAGGATTCCATATTTTGGCCTGATCACTTGGAACATAATTGTACACTGAGAGATCAGTTCAGAATCTTCTGACATTTGGGGAAATGTACAAGATCTTCTTGTTCCTGACCCAAAGTACAGTTCTAAGTTGTTAGAAATTGTTTCCCATGAATAGAGACATTCTGAAGAAATAATTCTTTGGGAAAAAAATAATTTGAGGTCACATTGAGAAGAAAGTAGAGATATATGGTAACTGTAGAAAATGGTTTAAGATAGATGTCATTTTTAGAATTTTAAGGAAAATCAATTTATATATTACTCATTTAGTAGATTATAACTGTTCATCTTAAATGGGCTAGATAAATTCATATAAATGTTTATTATAAACTACAGGTAAACTTCACTAAATTCTATGGGGTGTGCTTTTTTGAAAGTTATTTTTCATTTTATTTTCAATGAAAGAAAACATGGAAGCAGGCATAACCATAAGCAGCCACAGCAGGCAGACAGGCTGCCGAGCGTTAGACATCTCCTGTGCAATCTGAAGGCAGCCCTTGTCTGCTCTGCTTCATGCAATGTGCCCAAGCTAAGATTGTGGTGCCCCAAAGAACACAAAGGAATGAGACCTGTCTCATTTTCCAATACTTGTGGAAAATGGAACATTTTGACATATTTGGAAAAGTGTATCTGCTTTTCTAGTTTACTAGAGTCTTCTTTCAGATAGAGGAAAAATAAGAGTGTATGTTCTTGACTGTTCTTGGCATATAAGTAATAAAAGCAAGGGTCTAGATAGAATAAACTATACAGTAATAAATTTAATTTCGTGCTTATGACATAGTTTTAATAATAGTATGTATTATGGAGGGAGTCTTTTAAAATTCCTATTGGAGTGTAGTTGATCTACAAAGCTACATTAGCTTCAGGTATACATGTATATGTTATGAATATAACATATATATATATGTTTGTGTGTATCCATTATTTTTCATATTCTTTTCCTATGTAGATTATTTCAGAAGATTGAATAGAGTTCTCTGTGCTATACAATAGGTCCTTATTAGTGACATATTTTATGTATTGCAGTGTGTATATGTTAATTTAAATCTCTTAATTTGTCACACCCCCCAAGTTTTCCCCTTTGGTAGCCACAATTTTGATTTTTAGGTCTGTGGGTCTGTTTCTGTTTTGTAAAAAAAGTTCATTTGTATCATCTTTTATTAGATTCTACACATAAGTGATATCATATGCTGTTTGTCTTCTCTGTCTGACTTATTTCAGTTAGTATAATAATCTCTAAAGGATAAAAGGATAAAGAAGATTTGTTAATATACACAATGGAATATTACTCAGCCATAGAAAAGAAGGAAAATAATTATTAAGTACTGAAAACCCATTAGAAACATTGCTAAATCATTGGCCTTATGAAATTAAAGTTTAAAATGTCTTTGGGGTCAACTACAGTCTTTAAAGTAGACACGTCATAGGAAACAAATGTATGCGTGAGACGGGGCGGAAAACCAGGACATTTGTGAATGGGATTGCTCTGCAGAGAGGGAGAAAGTGTGGAGAGGAGCACAGGCAGAAGGAAGGCAGCTCTGAAGGAGAATGGAGTCCTTTCTTTAGCGCTTCTTTAGTAACAGTAAGAGTCTGTGACCTAAGCTAACACATTCCCGGAGAACTGGGACTTAATTATATACTTATTTTATACAGGCGTACCAGGTGGCTAAGTGAGAAAGAATCCGCCTGCCAACGGAGGAGATATAGGTTCAGTCCCTGGGTCGGGAAGATCCCCTGAAGAAGGAAATGACAACCCACTTCATTATTCTTACCTGGGAAATCCCATGGATGGAGGAGCCTGGCAGGCTATGTAGTACATGGGGTTGCAAAAGAGTTGGACACGACTTAACAACTAAATGACATTTTCTACACACAAAAATAAACATTTATGATAATTAAACTCAGAAGTATTGACAGTATTATTAATAACAGTACAACCTAAAAATAAACTAAATGTCTAACAATAAAAATTCATAAAAGCTTGTAATTCAATGAACTATCAGGTTGTTGATTGTGGTCATTCATATCTGATAATAATTACATGTGAACCTAATTATGTATAAATATAAAGTTAAAGTGGTTGTATTTAGATATCAAACTATGGTCTTTTTTAACATTTGTGTGGGGGTGCTTACCCAATTATTTTAACAAATTTTAATGAAATATATAGTAGCAATAAAAATAACATAACATGTTTAATACATATTCAAGTAAAATAACCTAATTGGAAAGGTTACATGCTGTGTGACTCCAACAATAAGACATACCATAAAAAGCAAAACTATAGAGACAGTCAAAAAGCAAAGCAGTGGTTTCCAGGAGTGGAGGAGTGGAAGGTGAATGATAAATAGTTGAAACACTGAGAAATTTTAGGGCAGTGAAAATGCTCTGTATGATGCCATGTGATGAATATATGTTATTATGGCATTTATTCAAAATCATAGAATGTACAATAGCAAGATTGGACTTTGGGTGATTATGATGTGCCAACATAGGTTGATCAATTGTAACCAAATGGGGAATGATGAAAGAGGGGGAGACTCTCCATGTGTTTAGGCAGATGATTCAGGGAACCTCTGTATCTTCCCTTCAATTTTTCTGTGAATCTAAAACTGCCCCCAAAGAGTAAAGTAATAACTGGAAAAAATTACAAATGTTAATATGACTTTCATTAAAGCACATTGGTTAAAGTTAAAGCTCTAGGTGCTATTCCAAATAAGCCCCCAATCTCTAGAGTTTCAAAATAAACTTTGTAGCAATTTTAGACTATTTTTAATTAAAAATAATTTAATTTTCAAACTAGCAGAAATCAACACTATGTATTTAGAGCCTAATATATTATAAGTGCCTTACATATTCTATATTCAATTTCATAAGCAGATTATTATGTGTTCCACATATGTGGAAACAAATCCTCAGAAACATTAAGCAACTTACCTGGGATCACACTGCAATTAACTAGCAAACCTGGATTCAAATCTGCATCTGTGTGACTCCAAGATGTGACTCTTTCCTCTCTACTTGGAACCACTGATTCACTGTTCGTCCATTCATAAGCCAGTGTTTCATAGTGACAAACAGGAAACTCAAAGTGCCATCGCTCAAGGCTTCATATGTGATACTTTTAGAAAGAACACAATCTATCTTCACTCTAGCCAGGGCTGGGAATTGTTTTCACAAAACTTTAACTCCCCACTGTGGAAAGGCCTCCATCTGATTTCACCATCCCTTGATTTACAATAGCCATTAGTTGGGGTCGGTCACTTTTACGGGTATCCATGTCCCAGTGAACTGATTTGTCCATGGCCATATATAATTATAGCCCAATTGGTTCAGGCAGGGACCATCCAACTGCCCAGACATTCATTTTATTACAAGCCTTGATTTGAGCTTTAATTAAATAATAATTTATTCAGTACCACCTTCAAAGAAGTCTGCTGTGATTAATACCCATATATCTCTCCAAATGTCTATATGTACTGTGGAAACTCAATAAACGGTGCTGACTAACTTCATGCCTGGCAGAAAGAGAAATATTGTTGAGGCAGATGAGGTGGAAACAAACCCAGTAGTGCGATATATAAAATTGAATCAGTTGATCTTTCTTTGGTTAATGCAGGGACACAGCCAGGCATCAGATGAGAAACAGCAGTTCAGAGCCATGTAATATCAGAAGCAGCTGCATAACCTTAGCTGCTGTGCCCACTGGCTCATTTCTCTTGTCATTAGAAAGATCAGCTATGACATTTCCACAAACGTACTGGCGTCTGACAGAGCAGACTTCTCTGGAGGTCGGTTGTGTGGCGATCCTGGGCTTCGGCCCCAACAGCCACTGCGAGATCAAGCTGTTTTCCCTTTACCCTGGTATCCACATGGGAAAACGGGGAGAGAGTGCTGCTGTCCTCAGTAACACCACACTGTTTACTTCTAGGAAAAGGAGTTAAGATGCATCTGTAGTGGATGGGATACCCAGCTCCAAGCACAGCATCTGCATTCTGCAGATAAGAAAATAAACACCCAATTATAAATAAAACATCAATAAAATAAATGAAGGTAGTCAGATCACATGCATACCATACATGCAAAGGCACAAAGCCTTAACCATTATAATTGAGCAGTCTAAATGGTAATGAATATTTAAGAAGAGAATTATGTGTATCAATGGGTCAAATAGATAAAGAGCCTGTGATTTATCACCAGACTTATTTAGGTAAATATAAAGCACATGAAAATGGATTAGTACACAGAACCATCTCTTATTTGCACCTTTCAATGCTGTGCTTCCAGTGGATTCAGAGATTATTCTGCTCTCTCATTTACCAAAGCTACATAGACTATAGCCCGCCTGATTCCTCTGTATTTGGAATTCTCCAGGCAAGAATACTGGAGTGAGCAGCCATTTTCTCCAGGGGATCTCCTTGACCCAGGGATTGAATGCAGGCATCCCACATTGCAGACAGATTCCCAGGTGGTGCTGGTGATAAAGAACCCGCCCGCCAAAGCAGGAGGTGTAAGAGACTCAAGTTTGATCCCTGGGACAGGAAGATCCCATGAAGAGGGAATGGCAATGCATTCCAGTATTCTTGCTTGGAGAATCCCATGGACAGCGGAGCCTGGAGGGCTTTAGTGCATGAGGTTGCAAAGAGTCAGACACAACTTGAGCATGCGTGTCTCATTAACATTCCCAAGACTCCCTCATACTCTCTCTCAGTCAAGGATGACTATGAATCCTCTTCCCATGAACACACATCTCATGTTATTTTTCCTATCAAGTCAGTCATCAGCTATGAACTTCTGAGAAAAGGGACTAAGGAAAGGGGTAACAGGGAACAAGATTCAGTTTAGTTCAGATCAGTCACTTAATTGTGTCCAACTCTTTGTGACGCCATGGACTGCAGCATACCAGGCCTCCCTGTCCATCATCAACTCCTTGAGCTTACTCAAACCCATGTCCATCAAGTCGATGATGCCATCCAACCATCTCATCCTCTGTTGCCCCCTTGTCCTCCTGCCTTCAGTCTTTCCCAGAATCAGGGTCTTTTCCATTGAGTCAGTTCTTTGCATCAGGTGGCCAAAGTATTGGAGATGCAGCTTTAGCATCAGTCCTTCCAATGAACACCCAGGACTGATCTCCTTCAGGATGGACTGGTTGGATCTCCTTGCAGCCCAAGGAACTCTCAAGAGTCTTCTCCAACACCACAGTTCAATACCACAACTCTTCACTGCTCAGCTTTCTTTATAGTCCAATGCTCACATCCATACATGACTACTGGAAAAACCATAGCTTTGACCAGACAGATTTTTGTTGGCAAAGTAATGTCTCTGCTTTTTAATAAGCTGTCTATGTTGGTCATAGCTTTTCTTCCAAGGAGCAAGCGTCATTTAATTTCATGGCTACAGTCACCATCTGCAATGATTTTGGAGTACTAAAAAAATAAATTCTCTCCCTGTTTCCATTATTTACTCAACTATTTGCCATGAGGTGATGGGACTGGATGCCATGATCTTAGTTTTCCAAATGTTGAGTTCTAAGCCAACTTTTTCATTCTCCTCTTTCATATTCATCAAGAGGCTCTTTAGTTTTTCTTCAATTTCTGACATAAAGGTGGTGTCATCTGTATTTCTGAGGTTATTGATGTTTCTTCCAGTAACCTTGAATCTAGCTTGTGCTTCATCCAGCCTGGCATTTCACATGATGTATTCTGCATATAAGCTAAATAAGCAGGGTGACAATATACAGCCTTGATGTACTCACTTTCCAATTTGGAGCCAGTCTGTTGTTCCACGTCTAGTTCTAACTGTTGCTTCCTGACCTGAATATGGATTTCACAGGTGGTCTGGTATTCCCATCTCTTTAAAAATTTTCCATAGTTTGTTGTGATCCACACAGTCCAAGGCTTTTGTGTAGTCAATAAAGCAGAAAAAGATATTTTTCTGGAACTCTCATGCTTTTTTGGTGATCCATTGGATGCTGGCAATTTGATTTCTGGTTCCTCTCCCTTTTCCAAATCCAGCTTGAACATCTGTAGTGCACAGTTCATGTACTGTTGAAGCCTGGCTTGGAGAATTTTGATCATTACTCTGCTAGCGTGTGAGATGAGTGCAATTGTGCAGTAGTTTGAACATTCTTTGGCATTGCCTTTCTATGGGATTGGAATGAAAACTGACCTTTTCCAGTCCTGTGGCCACTGCTGAGTTTTCCAAATTTGCTGGCATATTGAGTGCAGCATTTTCACAGCATCATCTTTTAGAATTTGAAATAACTCAGCTGGAATTTCATCACCTCCACTAGCTTTGTTCGTAGTGACTTACGAGGCCACTTAGGGCTTCCCAAGACCCAGTCGACTTTGCATTCAAGGATGTCTGGCTCTAGCTGAGTGATCACACCACCGTGATTTTCTGGGTCATGAAGATCTTTTTTGTACAGTTCTTCTGTGTATTCTTGCCACCTCTTCTTTCTGATTCTCTTAGGTCCATACCATTTCCCTCCTTTATTGTGCCCATCCATCTTTGCATGAAATGTTCCCTTGGTATCTCTAATTTTCTTGAAGAGATCTCTAGTTTTTCCCCATTTTATTGTTTTCCTCTATATCTTTGCATTGATCACTGAGGAAGAGTTTCTTATCTTGTTATTCTTTGAAACTCTGCATTCAAATGGGTATATCTTTCCTTTTCTCCTTTGTCTTTAGCTTCTCTTTTCTTAGCTATTTGTAAGGTCTCCTCAGACAACCATTTGCCTTTTTGCCTTTCTTTTTCTTAGAGATTATTTTGATCACTGCCTCCTGTATAATGTTATGAACCTCCATCCATAGTTTTTCAGACACTCTATCAGATCTAATCCCTTGAATCTATTTGTCACTTCCCCACATAGTCATAGTCATAAGGAATTTGATTTAGGTCATACCTGAATGGTCTAGTGGTTTTCCCTACTTTCTTCAGTTTCAGCCTGATTTGGCAATAAGGAGTTCATGGTCTGAGCCACAGTCAACACCCAGTCTTGTGAATATAATCAATCTGATTTCAATATTGACCATCTGGGTATGTCCACATGTAGGGTCTTTTCTTGTGTTTTTGGAAGAGGGTGTTTGCTATTACAAGTGCATTCTCTTGGCAAGATTCTGTTAGCCTTTGACCTGCTTTGTTTTGTAATCCAAGGCCAAATTTGTCTGTTACTCCAGGTATCTCTTGACTTCCTACTTTTGCATTCCAGTTCCCTAAAATGGAAAGGATACCTTTTTTGGGGTGTTAGTTCTAGAAGGTCTTGTAGGTCTTCATAGAACTGTTCAATGTCAGCTTCTTCAGCATTACTGGTCAGGGCATAATCTTGGATTACTATAATATTGAATGGTTTGCTTTGGCGACAAAGAGTTCATTCTGCCCTTTTTGAGACTGGATCCAAGTACTGCATTTTGGACTCTTTTGTGGACTATGAGGGCTACTCCATTTCTTCAAGAAGGTTGGATTCTTTTATTACATGAGGTTATAGATCCTTGAAAACGCAAGAACTCCAAAGCCTTGTTTTTGTCTTAGGTTGTCTTCATACCCTTCTTTATAAGGATGCCTATCATAACTCTATTCAGAACCTGCCCCATTTCTCCATCCTCACTCTCAACTTCCACTTGGTTGATTGAACTCTTGTTACCTGCAGTCAGAATGCACTAGGTTCTGACACTGACTGCCTACTTGTTTTTGTTTGTTTGTTTGTATAACCTGTATATACAGTAATATTCCCATGTTTCACTTGTATACAGAGCATCCTCAGGACTTAAGTTAGCATTCTGGATGCTATAGAGGAACTTCCCAGACAGCACAAGTGGAAAAGAAACCACCTGCAGATACAGGAGATGCAATAGATGCAGGTTTGATCCCTGGGGTGGGGAAGATCTCCTGGAGTAGGAAATGGCAGCCCTCTCCAGTGTTCTTGCCTGGAAAACTTCCATGGACATAGGAGGCTGCTGAGTTACAGTTTATGGGGTGGCACAGAGTTGGGCATGGCTGAGTGACAGAGTACACACGTGCACACACTAGAGACAGCTCACCCCTCCTACTTGCCACAATTTACAAGTGACATGATCTGCCTTTTGGGTAAGACATCTCTGTCTCTGTCTCTTTATTTCTTACCTACTTTTTTTTTCTCATTTAAAAAACAAAACAAAAAACAACAACAACAACAACAAAACTCCTTGCTTCTGTCTGTGTAGATAGCTCTTATAAACTCCTGAGAAATTTTTCCAGAATTGCAAACCTGTGGAGATCACATGAACTCAGAGAGGCTAACTAGAAAGTGTAATAATGGCCATATATTGCCCCTTGCTCTAACATTTACTCAAGCTTCACAACAGAAGGCCTTGTGACTAAAATGATGGTTCGGAATCTATAAGCATCAGTAGATAAAAGTTTACAAGTTCTGAAATTCTCTAAAAGTTCTCCTTTTGGTTCCCCATTTTGGTAAAGGACAATTCTGCCTTACCAGTTGTTCAAAAGCAAGAACAATGGAATCATTGATTCCTTTACCTCTCTTATCATACATCAGAACCACCAGCAAAGTCTGTTAGCTTTGACTTCAGAGCGTGTCCTCTGTCCATTTACTTCTCTCTACATATCCTGTCACACTGCTTCTCCCCGTGGTGGCCACACATTTGGTCTCTATGTCTGTGTCTCTATTTCTGCTTTGCAAATAGATCATCTGTACCATTTTTCTATTCCACATATATGTGCCAATACAGGATATGTATTTTTTCTTTCTAACTTACTTCACTCGGTGTGGCACTGTGTAGGTCCAACTTGTGAATCATCCAGCCTGGCATTTTGCATGATGTACTCTGCAAGTAAGTTAAATAATCACGGTGACGACATACAGCCTTGTCACATTCCTTTCCCAATTTTGAACCAGTCCATTGTTCTGTGTCCTTTTCTAACTGTTGCTTCTTGATCCACATACCGGTTTCTCAGGAGACAGGTAAGGTAGTCTTGAACTCCCATCTCTTCAAAAATTGTCCACCGTTTGTTGTTATCCACACAAAGGCTTTAGTATAGTCACTGAAGCAAAAGGAGATGTTTTTCTGGACGGCCCTTGTTTTCTCTATGACCCAGTGAATGACAGCAATTTGATTTCTGGTTCCTCTGACTCTTTGAAGCCTAGCTTGTACATCTGCCCCTGGCTTAAAGAATTTTGAGTATAATCTTTCTAGCATGTAAAATGAGCACAATTGTGTGGTAGTTCGAACATTCTCTGCCACTGTCTTTCTCTGCATCAATTAATAATACTTCCCTACAATGTTCCTACCCAAGTTGCTCACAATCTCTATTCCACTTTCTGCCTCTATAAATTTACCTCTTCTATGTAACTCATAGAAGTGGAATCATAAAAGAGAAAGAGGGAAATAGAGTTTAAATGTTGGTAAGAGAAGACTATCATTACTAATAGTCATCTATAAATATTCAAGACAATAAGCTATCAACTATTAGAACTAATGAGTATCTAAAATTACCAAGATACAAGATAAATCTTAGAAGAATCAAAAGCTCTCACTAAAGTAATCAATTAGAATTTTTAACTTCAAAATGACTCAAGTTATAGTGAATTTAAAATCAGCAGTGTTAACAGATGTTAAAAATTGCCTATCAATAAAATTGAAAAAATCTAAAGTGAAGGTGTTAGTTTCTTGAGTCGTGTCCGACTCTTTGCAACCCCATGGACTGTAGCCTCTCAGGTTCCTCTGTCCATGGAATTCTCCAGGCAAGAATAGTAGAGTGGGTAGCCATTTCCTTCTCCAGGGGATCTGCCCAACCCCGATCAAACCTGGGTCTCCTGCACTGCAGGCAGATTCTTAACCACCTGAGCCAGCAGGTAAAGCACTAATAAGCACTGTAAAGACAAAAAAGTGACTTAACAAACAGAAAAGTAACTATATTCCTCTATTAAAAAGCTCAATTAGAGTATGTTAAAATTTCAAAATCTATAAATGTATGCACTTCACATTTAAACCTTTGTAGTATTCATTTATGAATTTTGTATAATTATATTGTAGGAATATCTGAATTTTTAATAGAATAATAATAAGAATTGTACTTTCAAATATTAACACACACAATGAAGCTATGTTCATTTAAATGGTGGGATATGTTCAAAAATTGACAATTTCATCAATAGAACAGATTAGAGAATCTAAAATATGTAGAATTTGTTGCATTATAATGGTAACGATTCTAACTGGTGGCAAGTAGGTTGATATATTCAATATATGTCATTCAGACATTTGGCTAAATATTTAGAAAATGTGTCTATTACCTTACCTGTTCTCTAAATAGGATGGGTCAAAAGCTCTAATGTAAAACACAGAATCACAAAATCAACAAAACTGTAGCAAATTGCACATTGAGCTTGAGTATAATTAAGGCCATGGCAAGTAAGATGAAATTTTAGAAACCATAAAAGATGAAGAGATTTGACTCTAGAAATCTAAAATAGCTGAGCAGTGAAAGGTACTATAAATATATTAAGAAGCCCTATACTGGAATAAAATACTTCCTTTTATACAACTAGCATCTATGTAAATTAATATCTAAACTTATAAAATAATTCTACAAATAAAAATAATAAATATAATAGCCCAAAAGATAAATTAACCAAGGATAGAAATTGAAAATTCATAAAATAAGACCTTCATATGGTGAGTGGATAAATGAAAAGATGTCAAATTTTTCTAGCAATTAAAGAAAAGCAAATTGAAATAGTAAATGCTATGCAGATTGATAAAATTTTTCAGAATTTGATAATATTGATGTTTGCCATGGAGATGTGGAGGTCGTGTGGCTATTTTTATAAATTACAGATACGGAGTAAAAATTAGTTCAGCCTCTTTGAATTTTAAATATGCATAGACTTTGAACTCAGAAATTCTATTTTTCAAAGTTCAGCTAGGGAAATATGTATTCAGGTAAACATGAATATATGTGTATGGTACCCCACTGTTTGTAACAGTAAAACTGGAAATAATCAGAGAACATACTGAGCATAGAAAAATAAATTATAACATGTATGTTTTTTAAGAATAAGTTGGAACTATTAAAAAGAATGGCTTAAATCTGTTCATATTGACACAGAAATTTAGGTAAGCTTTAATATGCCAGTAAAAAGCCTAGTGGTAGAACATATGAATACCAAGATCCCATATGTGCCTTGAGCAAAAAATTTGGAAAGATGTAATCCTATTAACAGTGGTTACCTCTAAAATTAGTGTATGAAGAGGGAGAATTGGCTTGAGAAAATACAATAGGAGCTGAAGAGAAATTATAATTCTCTTTCTGTAGTTTTCTATATCATTCTTACCATAAGCATGCATTAATTCTATAACTGAAATGAAAATGTTCACTAATTACAAAACAATATAAACTAATGGTAAGTATGTACCGTTAGTAAAGAACAGAGAAGAACTCAGAGTAGCAGAAAAGAAGTTCCAGGAAAGTTGGTTTAAAGACAAACAACAGGGGCCTTCACGGGTGGTCCTGCGGTTAGGACTGCTTCCACCGCAGGGGTGCAGGTTCCATCTCTGGTCTGGGAACCGAGATTCCATATACCAAGACACGGCAAAGAAAGAAGAAGAAAGAAAAGATAGAAAGCAGAAGGGAAATGTCTTCTGGAAGGCCTCTGCTCTACAGTCTTTAACCCAGTTTTGATTTTGTGATTATTAAATATCTGTAGATCAGCATATCCTAGGTTTGCACTGTCCGTGTCCTTGCGTTTTATCAGAAATACCTGTATGAAAATATAGAATTTGTCTCTGCTTCCACCGCAGGGGTGCAGGTTCAATCTCTGGTCTGGGAACCAAGATTCCATATACCAAGACACGGCAAAGAAAGAAGAAGAAAGAAAAGATAGAAAGCAGAAGGGAAATGTCTTCTGGAAGGCCTCTGCTCTACAGTCTTTAACCCAGTTTTGATTTTGTGATTATTAAATATCTGTAGATCAGCATATCCTAGGTTTGCACTGTCCGTGTCCTTGCGTTTTATCAGAAATACCTGTATGAAAATATAGAATTTGTCTCTGTGTTTTTGTGTTTATGTTTGTGTTCATGAATTTAAGAATTAGAGATTTTCAAAGACGTATTGCTTATTTATCCCTTGTTGTTTCAAAGCATTGATTAGCAGAACCTCAAATTATTATCTCTTTAACCTGTGTGTCTCTAACTTATTATTGCTTGAGGCCTGGGTAATGTTTATATGCAACATAAATGATGAACGTAAAATGGCACAGGGATGATGTTTCCCCTAGATATGTAGCAATTGCAAAAGCAACATTTGATCATTTTAGAAAAAAACTGAAATTCTTCTGTCTCTGTTAAGTGGATGTGTTTTTTTTTCCTAAGCCCTTTCACTGTGTAGCTGTGAGATTGACTACCAACAGCTCTCCCTAGATGTATTTATTGAATCTAGGAGTTTCATTTTGTTGCCAGAAATGTTGTAATTGTGAAGAATGGCAAGAAATAATAAAATACAGATAGAACCAGCCTGATCCTGTCATCCCTGGAAATGTTTTTCATGGGCCTTAAATTTGGCTCCTGGCTCCATTTCAGTCTGTTCAATGTTGATGGAACAATGAAATGCAGACCTTCCTAGCCAAGGAAAAGGCTGCTTGAATCATCAGGTAGGTGTGTGGCAGGCAGCCATAAGGAATTCAAACCCAATAAATCTAAAAATCCATGCAAACGGTGAGTCAGTGAACCCCGGAACACTAATGCCTTAGACACCATCTGTTCATTTTTCCAATCACTAAAGGCAAATTCAAAGTTCCTCAGCTCTTGAGATAGCTGAATACACAAGATTTTTCATTTAATAGTTCTATCTGTCCCTTTCTCAGTTTCTGACCCAATCCTGCTTCCCTGTAGCACGGAAAATAGTTGGCTTACAGTGACTCCTTCTTAGTTACATATTTCTTAGATTGCTAACATGTCAAATATGTAGAGTATCTATAAAGATGAATAATTTGTCTTCCATATTTTAAAGGTACTTCCACACGTTAGAAGTTACCTGGCTTGCCTAGAGTCATAACAGAAAATTTTGTCTCATGGTCTGAGGCTTTCTTTAGAAACATACTAGTTTATCACAATGAAATGTAAAGTCCTCAAAACACTGAAAAACAGCAGAAAAAAAGAAACTTTCATATGCAAGAAAAGCAGGAATTGAGGGAAAGGGAGACAGAGAAGGAAGAAGAAGGGCATAACAGGAGAAAGGGAAAGTGAGAAGAAAAATATGAAATTAGAACATAAATGTGAAGCCGAAATGAAATAAATTCATTATGAGGAGCTGTTACAATAATAAAATATAAAAACCCAGGCATCATTTTTTAATCCATAATTAACTCCAGAATATCATACTGAGGACTAATATCATACTGGATAAAATAGATACCCAAAGAACAAAAGAGTATAAGACTAAGAAACTCTCCACCCCAACAGGGAGACAAAAAGCAAGATAAAATTTTCTATCCAGTAAATACAGTGAAGGCTTTCCAAATATGAAGAAAATGGCATAAAGGGGAGGTGGGGAGGAGAGAGAGAGAGAGAGATGCAGAAGGAAAGACATGTATTCTTTACTGCACTTATTTCAAATTCGTTCATGTAATATTTAATTAAATTATTTAAAGCACAAATATTTTGGAAAGAAGCATATCCAGTGAGAGGAGGATGGTCCAGCCATACTAGACAAGAACTTACTAGCAGGGAGTATTCAGGATTCCATTAGCATTGGTCTGTCTGTAAGGTTTCTGGAGTGTAGTTTAATTCAGTTCAGTTCAGTTCCATCCCTCACTCATGTCTGACTCTCTGTGACCCCATGGACTGCAGCATGCCAGGCTTCCCTGTCCATCACCACTCCCAGACCTTGCTCAGACTCATGTCCATCGAATCGGTGATGCCATCCAGCCATTTCATCCTCTGTTATCCCCTTCTCCTCCTGCCTTCAATCTTTCCCAGCATCAGGATCTTTCCAATGAGTCAGGTTTTTGCATCAGGTGGCCAAAGTATTGGCGTTTCAGCTTCAGCATCAGCCCTTCCAATGAATATTCAGGACTGATTTCCTTTAGGATGAACTGGTTGGGCCTCCTTGCAGTCCAAGGGACTCTCAAGAGTCTTCTCCAACACCACAGTTCAAAAGCATCAATTCTTTAGCACTCAGCTTTTTTTATAGTCCAACTCTCACATCCATACATGACTACTGGAAAATCTATAGCTTTGACTAGACAGACTTTTGCTGGCAAAGCAATGTCTCTGCTTTTTAATATGCTAAGTTGGTCATAACTTTTCTTCTAAGGAGCAAGTGTCTTTTAATTTCATGGCAGCAGTTACTATCTGCAGTGATTTTGGAGCCCCCCAAAAAATAAAGTCTCTTACTGCTTCCATTGTTTCCCCATCTACTTGTCAAGAAGTGATGGGACTGGATGCCATGATCTTCGGTTTTTGAATGTTGAGTTTTAAGCCAGCCTTTTCACTCTCCTCTTTCACTTTCATCAACAGACTCTTTAGTTCCTCTTCACTTTCTGCCATAAGGGTGATATCATCTGTGTATCTGAGGTTATTGATATTTCTCCCATCAATATTGATCCCAGCTTGTGCTCCATCCAGTCTGGCATTTCGCATGATGTATTCTGCATATAAGTTAAAAGCAGGGTGAAAATATACAGCCTTGATGTACTCCTTTCCGAATTTGTAACCAGTCTGTTGTTCCATGTCCAGTTCTAACTGTTGCTTGACCTGCAAACAGATTTCTCAGGAAGCAGTTAAGGTGGTATGGTATTCCCATCTCTTTAAGAATTTTCCAGTTTGTTGTGATCTATACATTCAAAAAGGCTTTGGCATAACCAATAAAGCAGAAGTCCATGTTTTTCTGGAATTCTCTTGCTTTTACCATGATCCAAAGGATGCTAGCAATTTGATCTCTGGCTCCTCTTCCTTTTCTAAATCCAACTTGAACATCTGGAAGTTCATGGTTCATGTACTGTTGAAGCCTGGCTTGGAGAATTTTGAGCATTACTTTCCCAGCAGTGAGATGAGTAGAATTGTGTGGTAGTTTGAACATTCTTTGGCATTGGAATTGGAATTGGAATGAAAACTGACCTTTTCCAGTCCTGTGGTCACTGCTGAGTTTTCCAAACTTGCTGGTGTATTGAGTGCAGCACTTTCACAGCATCATTTTTTAGGATTTGAATTAGCTCAACTGGAATTCCATCACCTCCATTACCTTTGTTTGTAGTGATGCTTCCTAAGGCCCATTTGACTTTGCATTCAAGAGTATCTGGCTCTAGATGAGTGATGAAAGCATCATGGCTATCTGGGTCATGAAGATCTTTTTTGTAGAGTTCTTCTGTGTATTCTTGCCACCTGTTCTTAGTATCTTCTACTTCTGTTAGGTCCATTCTCAGTGGATCATTAAGTTGAAGTCAGCTCAGATAGCTCCTACTGTAAATAACCAATAATAATCTGTCATCCTTTCAGCACTTGCTTTCTGAAATTGTTCTGGCAATGAACTCAGCTGGTAGGTATTCTTCTAAGTGATTTAAAATAACAGATTTAGAAACCTCAGATGCATGCCCACTGTGAATAGACCCCCTTGAAAATCCTAAAAGGATAATTTTCTCCTATAGATAAGATTCTTCATTGCAGAGAACCTCATCTTCCATCAGCCAGTTAGGTTAATTCAGTAGCACCATCAGTGCACAAGTAAGACTGTGGCCTCTAGTTAAGGAATTCTTTCCTGTGATATGTGTTAGATAAGAGTCAAGCTTTCTCATGTTTTTCTCTAACTTCAAGGCAATGTAGCTCAGTTAGATGCAAGATTAGTTGTCCAAAATTATTATTGGGGATCACAGGGCATTCTTAGTGATAGAAAATGTAATTTTGATAGAAATTAGCTCAAAGTTCTGAAAGAAGCAAGTAAAACCAAATCTGATTTCTATTTCCAGATATATTTGCATTTCTGTCCACACATGTATGTGTTCATGCGTGCATGTGTGTCTGGCCATTTCTTTATACAACTTCCTGTGTAACAATCCAATGAAACTTAAGAAGTAATTGAAGAAAATATTCACTTTGTAAAAAATTTTAGTAAGTACTTGTTGAAATAAAAGCCTTACATTTGTATATATATTAATGTATATTAATAATATAAGAATATTTATATGTCCTACTATATAATTTATACATATTAATATATTGCTATACACATAACTAGCTTCCCTGGTGGCTCAGAGGTTAAAGCATCTGCCTGTAATGTGGGAGACCCAGGTTCGATCCCTGGGTCAGGAAGATCCCCTGGAGAAGGAAATGGCAACCCACTCCAGTATTCTCGCCTGGAGAATCCCATGGATAGAGGAGCCTGGTAGGCTACAGTCCACAGGGTCACAAAGAGTCGGACACAACTGAGCGATTTCACTTTCTATACACATAAGTCATATATGTATATTAATTAATATATTAATATGTTAATACTTTTATATAGTGACATATATATTAAGGTATATTATATATGTGTATATATATGTATATTCTGTACATACGATATGTATAATATACAATATACATTATATAATATGTATATATTAATATATACATACAAGGCTTATGCATATATTAATATATATTAATTTTGTATTTTAACATAAATAAATTCAAAAAACTAAGATCATGGCATCTGGTTCCATCACCTTATGGTATATAGATTGGTAAACAATGGAAAAAGTGAAAGACTTTAATTTCTTGGGCTCAAAAATCACTGTGGAGCTGACTTCAGCCATGAAATTAAAACACACTTGCTCCCTGGAAGAAAAGCTATAACAAACCTAGACAGTGTATTAAAAACCAGAGACATTACATTGCCAACAAAGGTCCATATAGTCACATCTACGGGCTTCCCTTGTGGCTCAGCTGGTATAGAACCCTCCTGCAATGCAGGAGACCTGAGTTCGATCCCTGGATTGGGAAGATCCCCTGGAGAAGGGAAAGGCTAACCACTCCAGTATTCTGGCCTGGAGAACTCCATGGACTGTATAGGCCATGGGGTTGCAAAGAGTTGGACACAACTGAGAGACCTTAATTTTCATTTCACGTTCATCGTTTTTCCAGTGGTCACGTATGGATGTGCGAGTTGGACCATAAAGTAGGCTGAGCACCGAAGAATTGATGTTTTGAACTGTGGTGTTGGAGAAGACTCTGGAGAGTCTCTTGGACTACAAGGAGATCAAACCTGTCAATCCTAAAGGATATCAACCCTGAATATTCATTGAAAGGAATGCTGAAGCTGAAGCTCCAATATTTTGGCCACCTCATGCAGAGACCCGACTCTGATTCTGGGAAAGACAGAAGTCAGGAGAAGGGGATAACAGAGGATGAGATGGTTGTATGGCATGTCTGACTCAATGCACATGAGTTTGAGCAAGCTCCGGGAGTTGGTGAAGTTCAGGGAAGCGTGAAGTGCTGCAGTCCATGGGGTTGCAGAGTTGGACACAACTGAGTGACTGAACAACAACATATAAATATATATTGTATATGATATGTACTATATGCTATAAATGCATATACTAATATATATGCACATTCAAGCCTTTTTATTTCAACAAATATTTAGTGAATATTTTTGTTAAGTGGATATTTTCCCTGGTAGCTCAGAGTATAAAAAATCTGCCTGCAATGCAGGAGACCTGGGTTCAATCCCTAAGTTGGGATGATCCCCTGGAGAAGGGAATGGCAATCCACTCCAGTATTCTTCTCTCAGAAAACACCCTTGCTGTTTGATTGAAGCATAGCTTTCTAGGACCACATTACTTTGAACAATTTGGGCTTGATGCCCACCATTAATCTTGCCCAACCATCTATAGGAAATGTGATTGAAGGATAATAAAGATTAGGAAGACACATCTCCATTAGAAATATTTGCCCTGAACCCTTCTGACTTTACTTTTATTTTTTTCCATCTCTGACCCAGTCTCAACCTTAATTTGATTAAAATTATCATTTAATTACCAATACTGAGTTCCAACTATTCTATTGAGCTGTTGAATAATATATATGCATTTAATTTTTAGCGCATTTTTGAGAAATATCTTATTTTCTAGTTAAGAAAAAACAAAACAAAACATGTGTCTAATGTCACACACTACTGGAAACAATATCCTCCTAACTTCAAAATCCATGATTTCCCAAATAGATCCTTAGCTTTCCTAAGGACTTAGGATTTCACTCACTGTTTACTTTCAGTAACTTAGATGCATAAGAGTAGTTTATCTTAATCCAAGCCTTCTGGAAGAGAAAAGTTTGGCTTTATTTCTATATTTCTTGTCTAAAATGTTCCACTTCTGCAGGACTGGAATGTTGAAATATAGAAACTATTTGCAATTAAAAATAAATACTAAGTGCATTCCAAGGTTTCCTTCTGTTTGCTGTGTAATAAACACAGTGAAATTCCCTGAGGTGACCCTGAGGTATACAGGGATATAGCAAAAAATGATCATGTTATGATGCTTCTGTACAAATCGTTCCAGAAGATTATACTTAAGTTAGTGTTTCTAATTCAGTTTTGTCCTGTGAAGTTCAAATACATCTACAACTTATGTAAAATAATTCATCAAAGTTAAAAGGATTATTGGCATGTCTGACTGTACTCCTACATTTGACATTTAACAAGTAGGCAAGATTGCCTCCTAATTTGGAGGTGGTACCATTTCCGAGGCCTTAGTATGGGTACATTGCTTACCTTGAGATTCACCTTAGCTCTGGGAGCTGTGTTGATCAAAACTTAATCTAAACATAAGCTTAATGAAAATAAAAATGTCTTTTTCCACTAGTTCTGATAGGAGAGCAGTCTTGAATTTCTTGTGATCCCCATGTTGTTATTTAATAATGCATATTTTGAGTGAATAATTATTACCCTATCTAAAAATAGATGATTTCAGAAGTTGGGCTTTTTCTTCTGTTTATAAATGGAAGGATTTTACAACTGCAAGAAAACTTAGGTATTTCTGTTCATTCATTATGCATATGTATTTACTATTTTTAAACAGAGTTATATTTTATTTTATTTCTTACATAATAAAGAAAATCATCTTTGTGTCAAAAGTTACTATAGATGAAAGAGGAGACCCTAGGAAAAATGTTTGGTAACATGTAAGAAACAAAGTTACTATTCTTTTTTTTCTTAATTTTTATTTGGATATAGTTGCTTTATAATGCTGTGTTAATTTCCGTTGTAAAACGAAGTGACTCAGCTACATGAATACATGTGTCCCCTTCCTCTTGGACCTTCTGCCTACCACCCACACCCAGGTCACTACCAACCTGGGGGTCTCACTGTGATATACAGCAGCATCCCACTAGCTATTTTATACATGGTAATATGTATGTGTTGATATTACAAATTATAGGAAATGCATTTCATAATAAAAAGAAGAAAGATATTAGTGTGTGAAATGCACATAAAAGTAGAAGAAGCCAAAAATGTGAAAAAATATAGAACTTTATAGTAATAGAGGAAATGCAAATTAAAATAACATTGGGCTTCTCTTTATCAAATGAGCATTTTTTCAAAGGAAGATACTCAATATTGACGAGAGTACATAAAGTTCGGTATTTGGGCAGGTGAGGGTGTTTGTCCTGAAACCAATCTCTTGTGAATACTGAGAGAGGGCTCTGTATAGACTTCTCTCCAATTCTCTGGCATCAGTCAACTTTCTTTCCTAGAATGTATTCATAGGGGAATAACTGGACCTGAAATCTTTTACCTGGTCTTAGGAGGGTTGCAACAATAAGAACAAAAACAAAAGAAAACTTGTCAGGAATCGCTAACTCCCACTTATGTGTTCATGCACATGCGTCTTTCTTTCCCTTCAAAGTACATCTCAGTGCCTGAAATTTGGTTATTTGGTTTTTGAATTATTTAATTTATTCATCTATCATCTTTTTCAAGAAAGTGAACTGTATAACGACATGAATGCCTTATCTCTTTTACCTCAAAATTTCCAGAAACTAAACAATGGCTGGTACAGAGATTGAAAATATTTACATATTATTTTATATTAAGACAATAACATGCTAATGGAAGAAAGCAAAGAGGAACTAAAGAGCCTCTTGATGAGGGTGAAGGAGGAGAGTGAAAGAGCTGGCTTAAAACTTAATATTAAAAAATCCAAGATCATGGCATCCAGATCTATGACTTCATGCAAACAGAAGGAGAAAAGCTGGAAGTAGTGACATATTTTCTCTTCTTGGGCCCTAAAATAACTGCAGATGGTGACTGCAGCCATGAAATCAGTAGACATTTGCTTCTTGGCAGGAAAGCTATGATAAATCTAGACGGTGTGTTGAAAAGCAGAGACATCACTTTGCTGACAAAGGTCTGTGCAGTCAAGGCTATGGTCTTTCCAAAGGTCACGTACTGTTGTGAGTGAGGGACCTTAAAGAAGGCAGAGAGCCTGAAATTGATGCCTTCAAACTGTGAGGCTGGAGAAGGTTTCTGAGAGTCCCTTGGACAGGAAGCGTATCAAACCAGTCAATGTTAAGGGAAATCAGCCCTGAATATTCACTAGAAAGACTCATGCTGGAGATGAAACTCCAGTGTTTTGGTCGTCTGATGTGAACAGATGGCTCATTGGAAAAGCCCCTGATGCTGGGAAAGATTGAGGGCAGAAGGAGAAGAGGTGTCAGAGAATGAGATGGATAGATGACATCACCAAAGCAATGGACATGTGCTTGGGCAAACCGTCAGATGGTGAGGGACAGGGAGGCCTGTCATGCTGCTGTCCACGGGATTACAAAGGGTTGGACAGGTCTGGGCGACTGAAAGCAACAGCAATTAATGCATGTTTCTCAAGTGCTTCCAGTGGTAAGGAATCTGCCTGCAAAACAGGAGCTGTAAAAGACGTGGGCTTGTTCTCTGGGATGAGAAAACTTGGAAGAAGGCATCGCAACCCACTCCAGTATTGCTGCCCAGAGAGTGCCATGGACAGAGAGCCTGGCTGGCTGCAATTCATAGGGTCACAAGGAGTTTGACATAACTGAAGTGACATAGCATACACCTATTAATAATATTGTTGTTGCTATTCAGTCACCCAGTTGAGTCCGACTCTTTACCACCCCATGGACTGCAGCACACCAGGCCTCCCTGTGCATCACCGTCTCCAGAGTTTGCCCAAGTTCATGTTCATTGCATCACTGATGCCATCCATCCATCTCATCCTCTGACTTCCTCTTCTCCTTCTGCCCTTGATCTTCCCCATCATTAGGGATTTTTCCAATGAGTCATCTGTTCATATCAGATGACCAAAATGCTGGCGTTTCAGCTTTAGCATCAGTCCTTCCAGTGAATATTCAGGGTTGATCTCCCTTAAGATTGACTGGCTTGATATCCTTGCTGTCCAAAGGAATCTCAGGAGTCTTCTCCAGCACTACAGTTCAAAGGCATCAATTCTTTGGTATTCTGCTTTCTTTACAGTCCAACTTTCACAACCATACATGACCACTGGGAAGACCATAGCCTTGACTATACGGACATCTGTCGGCAGAGTAATGTCTCTGCTTTTCAACACACTGTCTAGGTTTATCATCCCTTTCCTGCCAAGAAGCAAACATCTTCTGATTCTGTGGCAGTGTCTGTATATTAATATACATAAATATTTAAATATAAGTATACATTAAATATATCTTCAATTTAACATATATAATTAAATATATGTATCATATATATTGTTCAGGAAGAATGAAAGAAAAAGAAGAAAGGGAAGAAAGGAAACCAAGAAAAAGAGAAGGAGTGAAATTAAGCAAATGAGGAATGAAAGAATGGAGAAAAGAAAGAGCCATTGAATAAAATGAAAGACGAAAAGAGAGAGAAGAAAAAGAGGGCAAGAATTTTGAGTGTCTTATACTTCTTGTGCACTTAATAATAAGTGTACAAAGATAATTCTCAGCATAGTATTTAGCAGAATGTCATTGATATATAGGCCAATAACCTGAGAGCAAAGCTTCAGTATATTGTTCATCCCATTTCTCCTTTGTATTCTGTATTCAACATGTGCCATTTCTTCAAGGCTCTTCAGTGCTATGTAGAAGAGCCTGCGTAGAAGAGAGGAAATTTATTTCCCCTTTGCCTTCCAATCCTTTTGCTGTAACCTTCTTCTGGCCCTCTTTTCACAAGGGTCAGCCTTAGATGGCCTTCTAACAAGTATCCATTCTTCCCCAGTTCAGTTCAGTTCATTGGTCAGTCATGTCCAGTTATTTGCGACCCCATGGACAGCAGCATGCCAGGCGTCCTTGTCGATCACCAACTCCAGTTTACTCAAACTCATGTCCATTGAGTTGGTGATGCCGTCTAACCATCTCAACCTCTGTCGGCCCCTTCTCCTGCCTTCAATCTTTTCCAGCATCAGGGTCTTTTCAAATGAATCAGTTCTTCACATCGGGTGGCCAAAGTATTAGAGTTTCAGTCTAATACTTCCTTCCTTCCTTCCATAATCAGTCCTTCCTATGAATACTCAGGGTTGATTTCCTTTAGGATGGACTTCCCCAAGTACAAGATCTTCCTCCCCAAAATCCTGTCAAATTAATTTCTCTAAACCAGCGATCAATTCATGCCCACTCAAAATAAAATCTAAGTCTTCATTAAAAGCAGAACAAGGTTGAATCTTCTTTCCCTCACAATCAAATAGATTCTCCCATAAAGTTGCCCATCATCTTTTCTAGTGTATTCGGCCAATAGTGGTACGGCATAGGAGCTCTGGTCACAAACCAAAAGATCCCGTTCTTTCGTCATGTGGTTTTGGAAAAATTAATCATCACTTTTCCTGTGGAAAAATGTCTGTGAGGAGTGCCTGTGTTACAGAGTTGTTGCAATAATTGTGAGCCATAGAGCACCTGGGCCCCGGGTTTCAGATTCAGTGTCTCCATGTTTGCTCTGTAATTTTGAGCACACACTTAAGGACTCTGCGATTTAGCTTTTCAAGTGTAAAACGAAGATAGTACCTACTTCACAACGTTCTTATAGGGTTTAAGTAAATATCTGAAGGCTCTTCAGGCATATAATGTTCATATATGCTCATTTGGGGTCTTCCCTGGCGGCTCTAGTGGTAAAGAACCTGCCCGCCAATGCAGGAGACATAAGAGATTCAGGTTCAATCCCTGGGTTGGGAAGATCCCGTGGAGGAGAGCATGGCAATCACTCCAATAGTCTTGCCTGGAAAATCCCAAGGACAGAGAAGCCTGGCAGGCTACAGTCCATGGGGTCGCAAAGAGTCGGACATGACTGAAGTGACTGAGCACACACGCTTGCATGTTCATTTATAAGACACATAATTTTAGCCAAATATTCATTTTAAAAATTAAATTTACCCTGGTTTCCTTTATATATTTCCATCTTGTTTTCAACAGAAGATCTATTCTGAGATTCTGGCAATAAAAATCCTTCTCACTCTTCAAGGCTCCTCCCTGGAGCCTTCTCTAGGTTCTTATTGAAGTTCTAATCTATCTACAAATTCTTATATCCCTCTTCCTTAAGAATGCAACAATGTATGCCTTTCTTACAATATTACTGTTTCCCTTTATTTTTTAACTGAAAAAAAAATAGTTTTTAGTTAGTTGAGATTTTATTCTTGTAGGTATGACATTTTTCTCGCTTCATGGATCACAGCCTTGTCATAGCAAAGAGATTGGCATAAATCAATGAAACTATGAGTCATGCCATGCAGGGTCATCCAGGATGGATGGGTCATGCTGGAAAGTTCTGACAAAACATGGTCCACTGGAGGACCGTGGCAAACCACTCCAGTGTGCTACAGTGAGAATCCCATGAACAGTATAAAAAGGCAAAACGCTATGACACCTAAGGATGAGTTCCCCCAGAAGAGAAGGTGTCCAACAGGCTACTGGGGAAGAGGGAGGGCAAGGTCAAGGGCACTGACCTTGGAGAAAGAATGAAGTCGCTGGGCTAAAGCACAAACACTGCTCGGTTGTGGATATGTATGGTGGTGAAAATAATGTCCAATACTGTAATTAACAGTTGCATAGGAACCTGGAATGTTAGGTCCATGAAATCAAGGTAAATTAGATGTGGTCAAGCAGGAAATGGCAAGAATGAATATAGACAGTTTAGGAATCAGTGAACTAAAATGGACAAGAATGGGTGAATTTAATTCAGATGACTATATATATATGGGAGTAGCCCCCATAGTCAACAAAATAGTCCAAAATTCAGTACCTGGGTGGAATCTCAAAAATAACAGAATGATCTTGGTTCGTTTCTAAGGCAACCACTCAACATCAGAATAGATGCTGAATTCTAGATTCAAGTCTATGTCCCAATCATTGATGCTGAGAATTTGAAGTTGACCAGTTCTGTGAAGACCTATAAGACTTTCTAGAACTAATACCAAAAAAGAAAAGATGATGTCCTTTTCATCATGGGGGACTGGAATGCAAAAGTAGGAAGTCAATAGATACCTGGAGTAACAAACAAGTTTGGCCGTGGAGTACAAAATGAAGCAGGGCAAAGGCTAGCAGAGTTTTCCCAGGAGAACAAGCTAGTCATAGCAAACACCCTTGTCCAACAACACAAGAGATGACTCTGAGCATAGACATCACCAAATGATCAATACAGAAATTAGATTGATTTTATTCTTTGCAGCCATAGATGGAGAAATTCTGCATAGTCAGTAAAAACAAGACCAGAAGCTGACTGTGGCTCAGATCATCAACTGCTTAGGACAAAATTTGGGCTTAAATTTTAAAAGTAGGAAAAAACCACTAAGCCATTCAGTCATGACTTAAATCAAATCCCTTATGATTATACAGTGGAGGTGATGAATAGATTCAAGGGATTAGATCTGGTAGAGACAGTGCTTGAAGAAATATGGACAGAGGTTCTTAACATTGTACGGGAGGTGGTGACCAAAATTATCCCAAAGAAAAAGAAATGCAAGAAGCATAGCACTTGTCTGAGAAAGCTATAAAAAAATAACTGAGGAAAGAAGAGAAGTAAAATGCAAGGGAGAAGGGGAAAGATATACCCAACTGCATGCAGAGTTCCAGAGAATAGCAAGGAGAGCTAAGAAGACCTTCTTCAATGAACAATGCAAAGAAATAGAAGAAAACAATAGAATGGAAAAGACTAGAGATCTCTTCAAGAAAAGTGGAGATATCAAGGGAACATTTCATGCAAGGATGGACATGATTAAGGACAGAAATGTTGAGGACATAACAAAAGCAGAAGAGATTAAGAAGAGGTGGCAAAAATACATAGACAACTGTATCATAAATGTCTTAGTGACTAGGCTAACTGTGATGGTGAGGTAACTCATATAGAACTAGACATCCTGGAGTGTGAAGTCAAGGGGGCCTTAAGAACTAGAGCACTCTCTAACAGCATACACAAAAATAAACTCAAAATGGGTTAAAGATCTAAATGTAAGACCAGAAACTATAAAACTCCTAGAGGGAAACATAGGCAGAACACTCTCTGACATAAATCACAGCAGGATCCTCTATGACCCACCTCCAAAATAATGGAAATAAAAGCAAAAATAATCAAATGGGACTTAAAAGCTTTTTCACAATGAAGGAAACTATAAGCAAGGTGAAAAGACAGCCTTCAGGATGGGATAAAATAATAGCAAATGAAAGTGAAATTGAAGTCATGTCCAACTCTTTGCAACCCCGTGGACTATAGCCTACCAGGCTCCTCCATCCATGGGATTCTCCAGGCAAGAATACTGGAGTGGGTTGCCATTTCCTTCTCCAGGGAATCTTCCCAACCCAGGGATCCAACCCAGGTCTCCTGAATTGCAGGTAGACACTTTAACCTCTGAGCCACCAAGGAAGCCCTATAGCAAATGAAGCAACTGACAAAGAATTAATCTCAAACATGTACAAGCAACTCATGCAGTTCAATACCAGAAAAATAAATGACCTAATCAAAAAATGGGCCAAAGAACTAAACAGACATTTCTCCAAAGAAGACATGCAGATGGCTAACAAACACATGAAAAGAGGCTCAACATCACTCATTATCAGTGAAATGCAAATCAAAACCACAATGAGGTACTGTCTCACGCTGGTCAGAATGGCTACTATCAATAAGTCTACAAGTAATAAATGCTGGAGAGGTTGTGCAGAAGAGAATCCTCTTAAACTGTTGGTGGGAATGCAAACTAGTACAGCCACTATGGAGAACAGTGTGGAGGTTCCTTAAGAAACTGGAAATAGAACTGCCATATGGCCCAGCAATCCCACTTCTGGGCATACACACCAAGGAAACCAGTGTTGAAAAGACATGTACCCCAGTGTTCATCACAGCACTGTTTACAATAGCTAGGACATACACTACTGTAAAGTAATTCACCTTCAGTTAAAATTTAAAAAGAAAGAAAGGAAAAAAAAAAAACATAAACTATAGGATGATGTTATAAATGAAGAATGGGTTTCCCACTTAATAGCATTCCAACTGAAACAATCAAACCCTGTATCAGCTAAATAAATTCAGTGGACTAGATTCAACTCATAAGCCTTAAATTTAAGCCCACTAGTCTGGACTTGCATTTTAAAAAGAGAGAGAAACAAAAAAGAAATGTGAAGAGTGTGCCTGTGATTAATCGCGGGGGTGGGAGTGGGGGTGATGTGCATTCTGAGTGTAGCCGGAAGAGGGCAGCAAGCGGCAGGCTGGGCTCTACCCCTGTGTCCTGATGGACTGCCCAAACCCTCTCTCCTCTGTATCTGGTGCAGCGCAAAGCAGTCTTTTTCTAGATGGTCAGGTACCATGTATTGGATTGTACATATTGAATTCCATCTGTACGATCACTTCTTGGCATCCATGCCTGATTCAATTCCTTGACAGGTCATCCTGTTTCTCTGTAGTTAAAGACTTAAGCTCTAAATTGACAATTCCCAAAATCCTTCTGAAACCCTTTAATGTAAAAAAGGTTCAACATAAACCCTGCTCTCTCTTGTTCCATTCTGGGCTCACATAGGTAGCTCTGTAGGGATAATAATGTGACATAAAGAGACATTTTTTAGTGTTTATAGTTAAAAGGGTCTTTGTGTAAAAGCTTTAAAATTAAACTCATGGGAAAAATTCAAGCATTAACAGAATTGTTCCACTATTCACTCAGTTCTACCATCCTTCAAACAGAGATTTTAAACTTTCTCTGCCTGTTTCTTTCTCTATTAATAAAGAAAATTATAGGACTCCCTTTATAGTTGATACTTAACTACAATGACACTTGCAGTGTACCGATTAGGCTATTGTGGAGAGGACCTTAGTGATCCAGCTTCCTGCCTGCTTCAGAAAATAAGTCAAGGTTGTAAAGATGGCTGTTTGAAGTGATGTCCAAAATGAAGACATCATGGCTTTTTGCCCTTTGCTCTTATTTATTTTGATTTTAGAAAAATCTTTAGAGAAACAGCATGCTCCTTACCCCTTCCCACCCTACCTCACCATCAGAATTACTGTAAATGTATTTCTTGATTTGATTCACATCTCTCTGTAATCCTTGGCATCCCTCATTGTTAGAGAAAGTCCTTCTCCCCTCAACACTGTCCTTGCTTACCCTCATCACCTGTGCGAAAATTCTCATGCAAATAAGACATAATTCTGATGTAAATTTAAGCTTGTAGACACTGCTTTGTTTTGCAGAGTTCTTAGAAAGGTTTCACATTATCATTTGTCTTCCTTCCTGTATACTTGAGATCTTATTTGCTAATTCATTAGAGGCATAGTTCTTGTCAGTACATAGCTCTTGAAAACACATTCATGTTTTAAGAAGAAAAAAAAAAAGTACAAAAATCTAATCATTCAGTTTTGGGGATTACAGACAGCATAGGTTTGGAGAGATTTATGGACAGAGAAGGAGATCAAACCAGTCAATCCTAAAGGAAATCAGTCCTGAATATTCATCGGAAGGGCTGATGCTGAAGCTGAAGCTCCAATACTTTGGCCACCTGATGCTAAGACCTGACTCATTAGAAAAGACCCTGATGCTGGGAAAGATTGAAGGCAAGAGGAGAAGGGGACAACAGAGGACAAGATGGTTGGATGGCATCACTGACTCGACAGACATGAGTTTGAGCAAGGTCTGGGAGTTAGTGATGGACAGGAGGGCCTAGCGTGCTGCAGTCCACGGGGCTGCAAAAAGTTGGACATGACTGAACTGAACTGATGGGCTAAAAACCTTCACAATGTAACATATTAAAGCTAGCCTCTTTCCCCAAGAAGTCAGTTTTGCTTGATTTTTAGTTTTGAAATCAGACTGAGATTGACTCCCTGAGCTAATGTGTGGCTTGGAAATGTTGCTTCCCTTCTCTGTACCTTATTTTCTTCACCCGTAAGTTAGGTGCATATCAATAGTAATTGGATCAAAGGAATTTTTACAAGAGCCCAATGAATAATTCACATAAAATATTTAGAAATGTGCTTGACAGAAAGGAAAGTCTCAGTAAAATTCTAACTACATTAATTATAATTGTTTCCAAATCCAATAGATTTGTTTAAGACCCCAAATTTACTTCCTACTAATTATTCATTGGAAAGACTGATGCTGAAGCTGGAACTCCAATACTTTGGGCACCTGATGCGAAGAACTGACTCAATAGAAAAAGACCCTGATGCTGGGAAAGATTGAAACAGGAGGAGAAAGGGACAACAGAGGATGAGATGGTTGGATAGCATCACCAACTCAATGGACATGAGTTTGAGAAAGCTCTGGGAGTTGGTGATGCACAGGGAAGCCTGGAGTGCTGCAGTTCATGGGGTCACAAAGAGTCAGGCATGACTGAGTGACTAAACTGAACTAAATTTAACTGCATCGGTCTATAGTTTCCTCATCTGAAAAAGAGACAGAAAGATTACATGAGAAGTCAATGAAATAAGAAATATAGTACCATTATGAATATCCAACATAGACTCACATTTTTGATAAACATAATGAAGATGTATTTAAAGTATTTAGTATATTTAAAATAAAAGGTTTGATGGAGTCAACAGTGTTGACTAAAAAATATTGTCACAACCTGAAAGTAGAGTTATTTTATTTGGTGGGAATGTTTAGGACTCTCAGCCTAGGAGACAGCATCTCAGTAGCTCTGAGAAAACTGCTCCAAGAAGGCAGGATGGGAAGTCAGGCGATATGCAAGCCTGCGACAAAGGGATCAGGCAATCTGAACATCAAAGATTAGGTATCAAGATAAAGAATTTAGCATTCTATGTAGGGGAAGATGCAAGCCTCTGGACTCGCTGAATTCATTCCTTTCGTAAGCACTCCCTGGGGCCAATCCTGTTTCCTTGTTCACCTTGCTTCTTGCATTCCCCCAGCTCCTCAACAATCACTGTGGGGGCTGGCAGCATCTGCTGGATCACAGGGATCCCTCGTTCCCTGTGTCTCAGAAGGTAAAGCATCTGCCTGCAATGCTGGAGACACGGATTCTATCCCTGGGTTGGGAAGATTCCCCGGAGAAGGAAAGGGCAACCCACTCCAGTACTCTTACCTGGAAAACCCCATAGACGGAGGAGCCTGGTAGTCTACAGTCCATGGGGTCGCAAAGATTTGCACATGACTGAGCGACTTAACTTTCATTCTTTCTTTCTTTCATTCGTTCGTTCGTTCGTTCTTTCTTTCACATTTGGAAGCCAGAAATCACTGGTGTCTGTGACATTTCTTCTTTATTAAAATGGCAGGAGATATTTTCATTTCACTATATTCAATAAATATCAGTTTTCTGTCTCTGTTATTCTAACCTCCTGTTCTGTTCATTGTTTTTCTTGATCAGTCACTAAGTTGTGTCCAACACTTTGTGATCCCGTGAACTGCAGCCCACCGGGTTTTCCTGCTCTTCACTATCTCCCAGAGTTCGCTCAAACTCATGTCCATCAAATTAATGATGCCATCCAGCCATCTCATCCTCTCTGGCCCCCTTCTCCTCTTGCCCTCAATCTTTCCCAGTATCAGGGTCTTTTGAATGAGTCAGTTCTTTGAATCAGATGGCCAAAGTATTGGAACTTTAGCATCAGTCCTTCCAGTGAATATTCAAGGTTGATTTCCTTTAGGACTCACCGATTTTACCACCTTGCAGCGACTCTCAAAAGTGTCCTCCAGCACCACAATTCAAAAGCATCAATTCTTCAGTACTCAGCGTTCTTGCGGTCCAACTCTCACATCTTACGTGACTACTAAAATATACATACCTTTGGCTATGCACACCTTGTCGGCAAAGTGATGTCTCTGCTTTTTAATACCCTGTCTAGATTTGTCATAGCTTTTCTTCCAAGGAGCAAGCATCTTTTAATTCCATGGCTGCAGTCGCTGAAAATAGTAGCATTTATAAAATAACTTTTTCTTTCTAATGCTGAGACTGCTTGATGAAGTGAATACTGCGTAGTTACTGACACCCCCCTTCATGCACAAACAAGAGCTAGGTTGTGAAATCTCACAATTACAGTAGTAAACAATTGCAATCTCTTATTTAAATTAAATTAAAAACAACAAGAACAGCTTTGAAAAACAGATTCTGGCCTATCCCTAAATAAGTTTTAAAATAATCTTTTGAATAAAAATGCCAAAAAAGATTAAGTTTTTTTTTTCATTTATTTTTGTTAGTTGGAGGCTAATTACTTTACAATATTGTAGTGGTTTTTGCCATACATTGACGTGTGTTAGTCAGAAGGAATTTTATCTTATTTCTCACCACCCCCCTTTTCTGCTAGGCACCTGCCATTCTGCTCTGCAATGAGAACTCAGCAGTGACTAAGATACTGCCGTTATCCTCAAGAAGCAGCCAGGTCTGGCAGAGCCCCTAGTCTGTGAGAAATAACTGTGAAGATTTTCCTTACATCTAATATTTTCATTAGTGAAGGAGGATCAAAATATTCATAGACCATAAATGAGGATGGGCTGCTGAGATGACCTGAAATGTTATATTGTGCTATTACTATTCACTTTCATCTAGCACTTAGATTTTAGGGAAATTCAGCAATACAGAGGGCAACTGAAGACTTAATTCATCTGAAAAGCATTTAAAATTCATTGTAGAACTGTTGGAATGTATTGCCAAGGTTACAGTGGAATAAGGTAACTGATGTTAATGTCCGATTCCGTACGCTGTGGAAAAGTTCCCAGTTTCCATGTGTGTTAGTTGCTCAGTTGTGTCCAACTCCTTGGGACCCCGTGGACCATAGCCCACCAGACTCTGTCTGTGGGATTCTTCAGGCCAGAATACTAGAGTGGGTTGCCATTTCCTTCTCCAGGAGATCTTCCCAACCCAGGGATTGAATCCACGTCTCCTGTATTGCTGGCAGATTCTTTAACATCCGAGGTACTAGGGAAGTTTCCCTCATTTCCATAGTTACCAATAAGTTTCTGTTTCCACATTCATCCTGTTCTGAGTTTTGTTTCTGCTGGATCCAGAACTTGTCTGTCAGGTCAAGGTTAGGTCCCCAGTGGGCCCTTTCCAATCAGTCCTTCTTTTTAGTTCCGGAATAGAGAAATTATACTGCAGCAATGCCAAAAATTTTAAAGTAAATATCAGTCATTTTATGAGTAAAAATCCAGTCTCACTTCCTAAATTTGGACTATAGATTTTTTGCATATCCTCTTCTCTCCTTCCATGTTTTAATCTTCTCTCTTAACTCCCAGGCTCCAGTACCTGTTCATTTCTCATGCAGATGATTTATCCGTTTATTAATCTTTATTTGTTTCCTTGTCCAGATGAGAGATAATTTATGTGCTTAAAGTTGTACCTCTTTCTCCAAGCATCATTTAATCATATTTCTAAAACAGAAAGACATTCTGAACATTAATTCAAGATGATATATAGCTTTACTCTTCTACAATATGTGAAAAAAAAAAAAAAACAGATGATTTAGCAATAAAAGTCACATGTATACCTTGTCCTCCATATGGACTCTATTTTCTTGTGAATGAAATTTTTATTTTTAATTCCTTTGAATCCTCTCTTTCATCTAAGATAGCACTCTAAACATACTACTCATGGAAGGCAGAGGATGTTCTGCAGGCAAAGAGAACATATGTTGCTCTTTTGGTTGCAACAGCAGATTGTAGGAGGTAGAATGCTATGGAAAGTCAAATTTTCTTGCTAGACTCTGTTACTGCTTACCATATGAATTGGGGTACATCATTTAATTATACTGAGTTTTAGTGTCTTCATTTGCAAAACTGATTTTATATGTCATAGTAATGTTGTTAAAACTAAATAAGGTAAAGAAATCAAAATATAATTACGTTTCTTCTCTTCACCATATATAGCTTTGTGAATGCTTTAAAAAGTACAAACAAAAAGTTTGAAGTGCTTTCCATGACTGTCATGCAAATATAAAGGGAAACTTTCAGTTGATTGAATCTGGGTATTATGTCTCAGTAGTCCTTCAACCAACTTGCTTCATTCCTAGTAAACAATAGGGTATGAGCCATATCTCTGGTTTGTCAACTAGATGCTCTAGCATCTGCTATACAAGCATATGCCAGACACACATATCCAGGGAAAACCTGATGTTATACTGGAGTCACCTGGCTTGGCCCCCTTTAGGGCCCCCTTTCTCTTTTGGAAGAGCCTTCCACAGAGAGCATGATTTTCAAATTAAAGCATTCAACCTGGACTCCACACCCCCAAGCACCTCGTCCGTTAGGCTCTCAAACTCCAGCCATTATACACCTGAACCAATCACCTAGGGCCAGGTACCAGACAACTCGAGGCAACCCTTATGGCCAGAGAGCCTGTGCCATTATCCAAATTAGTTGATCCAGAGTTTTCTTATCTTATCTCATCTGTTTCCCTTACCCTTGCCATGGAAATTACAATAAAGGCTCTTGCCCATAAATCTTCCCATTCTACCTGCCTCAGAAACAACCCTGGAAATTCCCAATTGCCTCCTGCCTCCCCCTAACCATGACATGATATATCCTCCTTCTTGTGAGATGTTTAAGCACAGAAAACTATCTATTCCACAACAATCAGCTCCTGATATATTATCTTTACAATATCTCACATTTTCTAGCAAATGCACTTTGTTTAAATCATCAGCGTAATTCAATGCAGTGCCACTGGGCACATCTGGCTTTTGTGACATTAAGCCCATTGGTGGTCCCACGGACTTTTTCTCTTAATTAGATTGCTGAAAATGAATTAGATTGACTTATAGTTACAGTCTTTATTTATAAATAGCTGTCAGTATTTGGTTTCTTCCTGCCCTTAATATTGTCATTTTAACTACTTTTGAATATATGATGAATAGACAGACTCTTATGGGACTCAAAAACCAGTAGGGCAGAGAGAAAAGTCAAATAACAAGACAAACATATGTAAACGGACATGTGTGAAAATTCCTATAAGGAAGAGTCATGAGATACTTGAGGATGTCTTACCACAGCTGGAAGGCCAAAGAGAGATTCTCTGTGGAAGTGACATCTGCGGTGGGATCTGAATGACGAGTAGGACTTAAGAGGCAAGAAAAGGGAGACCTCTCTTCTTCTGGGCGTAAGAGAAATGAAAAAGCTTTGCTGCTTCACCTTCATCATCCGTAGAGTCTTCTATAAAATCAAAACCAAAAACAAAACAAAAACCTAGAGAGCAATAAAATATGTACACTAAGTCCTCTCCATATGAACCTTCAATTTGCAAACTTTCAAGGATGCAGATGTGTGTTCAAACATCCAATCATTTAAATTAGTTCCAGTGTCTGGCATACCTGGTCACTTGCGTGCGTCCTCTGCAAGTGGCTATGCTTCTGTGTACGTCCCTGTCTAGTTCTGTGTAGAGTATCGCGCTGCAGGATCTTTATCTCAAGCCCAGGATGCTTGGAAGCCAGTGTAAAAGCAGCAGTGATGTAACTGGTACCGTGCTGTACTTTCCAAGATACTCTTCTGTAAGATTAAAAATGTTCTCCTCATTTTCTTTGTTTTTAATGTAATATTTGTGTAGAAAGTATTATCAACCTATTACAATACAGTTCTATTAAACCCATTTGTTAATTACATACCTAAACTAGTTATGTTGGACTTAACAAATAAATTGGGCTCATAAACATGCTCTCAGAACAGAACTCATTTGTATGCAGGGGACATACTGTAATTGTGTTTAATCCATAGAATTTTGCACAACTGGTATAGTTTTGATAGGAAATTTGATAATAAAGATATTTTTATTCAGACTTGTGACCAATGGCCCCTGTTAGGTTTAAGTTCAGTTCAGTTGCTCACTTGTGTCATACTCTTTGTGACTCCATGGACTGCAGCATTCCAGGCCTCCCTGTCCGTCACCAACTCCTAGGGCCTGCTCAAACTCATGCCCATTGAGTCAGTTATGCCATCCAACCATCTCATCCTCTGACATCCCATTCTCCTCCTGCCTTCAGTCTTTCCCAGCATCAGGGTCTTTTCAAATGAGTCAGGTTTTTGCACCGGTGGCCAAAGTATTGGAGCTTCAAAATCAGTCCTTTCAATGAATATTCAGGACTGATCTCCTTTAGGATGGACTGGTTTGATCTCCTTGCAGTCCGAGGGACTCTCAAGAGTCTTCTCCAACACCACAGTTCAAAAGCATCGATTCTTCAGTGCCCAGCTTTCTTTATTGTCCAACTCTCACATCCATACATGACCACTGGAAAAATCATAGCTTTGACTAGATGGATCTTTGTCAGCAAAGTAATGTCTCTGCTTTTTCATAGGCTGTCTAGGTTGGTCATAGTTTTTCTCCCAAGGAGCAAGCATCTTTTAATTTCATGGCTGCAGTCACCATCTGCAGTGATTTCGGAGCCCAAGAAAATAAAGTATGTCACTTTTTCCACTGTTTCCCCATCTACTTACCAATAAGTGATGGGACCAGATGCCATGATCTTTGTTTTTTGCATGTTGAGTTTTAAGCCATCTTTTCACTCTCCTCTTTCACTTTCAGCAAGAGGCTCTTTATTTCCTCTTCACTTTCTGCCATAAGGGTGGTGTTATCTGCATATCTGAGGTTATTGACATTTCTCCCAGCAATCTTGGTTTCAGCTTGTGCTTCATCCAGCCCAGCATTTCACATGATGTACTCTGCATATAAGTTAAATAAGCAGGGTGACAATATACAGCCTTGATGTGCTCCTTTCCCAATTTGGAACCAGGCCATTGTTTCATGTTCAGTTCTAACTGTTGCTTCTTGACCTACATACAGATTTAATGTTAAGTGTAGTCTGAAATTTAAAAGTAATTACCTAAATTAACCCTAATACTTTGTTATGATACTAACGTGGAAAATGGTACTGGAAATATAATATATCTTCTTATACTGGACAGATGTTACAATGCATGCAATATATTTTCTATATGTACATACCATCATATCCATTCATTTGTTCATATATGAAATATTTACTGAGAAGCTACTAAGTTATAGATATACAAAATGGAATGAGTCGGATTTCTAGGCTAAGGGATTTAAAACAGAGTTGAAGGTACAAAAAGTCATAGGATTATAACACAAGGATAGCTGTACACAAAAGTCTTTTGTGGAGACAGAAGGAAGGAAAATTTTATTGGACAGAGGGCCCCGATCTACTCTCTAAAGGAAAAGACATTTAACAGGAGCTCTAAAGAATTAAATGGGATAATGGCCCTCAACACCTAAGCGAGGGAGACAGGCTGAGAACACAGTGAAATGAGGAGAGTTAGGGATGTCTTTCAGAGAAATGATTTCATAATCAGAATCTGAGCAACTCATTCTTCACTTTGTAGATAAGGGTTTGATGAAACCCGGGGAGCTCAAGTGCCTCGCCAAGGGCTACAGAGTAATTAGCTCCTTAGCCAGAACCAGACTCTCTGCTTCCTGACTCCACAGGGGCAGGAACTGAAGCCACACAGGAAAAGCGAAAGGACTGTAACATAATGGTGAGGTATTTTAGGACATGTTCTCATCTTGGAGTTTTTTTCAAGGCTCTTTGCTGTCAAGTGTACTTGGGAATAGATTTGTTTCCCTGTCCCCATGTAGCCTCAGAAGGTTACTCTGCAATTGACCCCACAAGAAAAAACCCACAGGTGACAGGAAACTATTATTCTACAAAGAAACTAGCTCACCTCTGGGGCTACAAAAGAGAGAAAAAAAAAAAAAAAAACTTAAAATCAAGGCTAGAAGAATTTTTTAAATAATCAGGAACTTGGAAAACTAATGACCAACCTAGACAGTGTATTAAAAAGCAGAAACATTACTTTACCAACAAAGATCTGTCTAGTCAAAGCTGTGGTTTTTCCATTTGTCATGTGTGGATGTGGGAGTTGGACTATAAAGAAAGCTGAGCGCTGAAGAATTGATGCTTTTGAAATGTGGTGTTGGAGCAGACTCTTGAGAGGCCCTTGGACTGCAAGGAGATCCAACCAGTCCATCCTAAAGGGGATCAGCCCTGGGTGTTCATTGGAAGGACTGATGCTGAAGCTGAAACTCCAATACTTGGCCACCTGATGTGAAGAACCAACTCCTTGGAAAAGACCCTGATGCTGGGAAAGATTGAAGGTGGGGGGAGAAGGGGACGACAGAGGACGATATGGTTGGATGGCATCCCCAACTCAATGGACAGGGGTTTGACTTGGCTCCAGGAGTTGATGATGGACAGGGAAGCCCGGCGTGCTGCCGTCCATGGGGTCGCAGTCAGTCAGACACAGCTGAGTGACTGAACTGAACTAAACTGGAAAACTGATATTGATGTCATAGTTTCTTCGGGCATTCTTTACGTAGCGTATGTTGGGATAATAGAGGAACAGAAAGTAAAAGTTGTTGTGGTGGTTGTTGGTTTACTCATTTCCATGTTTGCTCATTTCCATAAATACCATGTAGGGACTGGAAGTACATCTTAGTTTTGTTAGCTGTGTCTTCAAAAGAGCTAAGGCACATGTGTTGAATAATGCATATCTGTATCTTATCTAAATAACATTTTTATTAATCATTAACACATTAACTCAGAAAATAAAGACACTGATGCTGGGAAGGATTGAGGGCAGGAGGAGAAGGGGATGACAGAGGATGAGATGGTTGGATGGCATCACCGACTCAATGGACATGGGTTTGGGTGGATTCCAGGAGTTGGTGATGGACAGGGAGGCCTGGCGTGCTGCAGTTCATGGGGTTGCAAGGAGTTGGACACAACTGAGCGACTGAACTGAACTGATTTTCTAAATAGTATTTACCATTGAGATTAACATTGTGCTACCATTTCAAATGCACCATGGTTCTTGATCACTGAGAGTTTTATACCTCTTAATATTGAAAAGGAAAAAACAACAACAACAAAAAACTAGAAAGCAAAACTCCTAAGCAATCTATTCCCTAGTTGGTGAAATTTCCCTTCCTCGTCAGCCCTGGTTGGGCTTACTCTTATGATCCCTTTAAGATCCAGCTTATGTGTTACTTTTTATTTTCTTGACCTGACCTTTCCCATATGGATCACATGCTCTTAATCTTTGCTTGACATCACAGTGTATTTTAATTACAGTACTGACCACACCAGACTGTGATCATAGGCTAATGTGCTTTCCTCCCTCATTAGAGTGTAGACTCTTGAAGGTCAAAGATTACATTTTATTTATTGTTATCTTCTAAATATAAGAATACAAAGTAATTGTAGATGTTCAAACAATGTTTAAGTGAAGAAAATTGAACATATAACACGTAGCTGTCCCTTTCATAGCAGTATCATGTCATATTCACATTAGCATCCAAGAGAATTCTGAGCTTGACATAAGATAGGAATTCATACGTTTAATGAATAAATGTGATTGAATGGGAGGTGGTCTGAGGGCAAAGTATTAAATGTAATGAACAGTAAAGAAGGAAGATATCTATATTAATTAAAACAATGAAAAAGGTTTATAGATAATTAGAAGGTGTCAGCTGGACCTTGGAAGACCCTAAACTTTGACAGAGACAGAGGAAGGGAACAGGAATTTCAAGTGGGAGATAGCTTATATAAAGACATATGATTGGATTTTTCCATAACATTTTATGAAAACCTGAACAACCTTTCAGGCCAACCCAATATATTTGAACACAGGTCAATTGGAATATTGCATTAAGGATGGGCAAGGCCAGTCAGTCAAACCTATATGAGATTCCCAAGGCACAATTTATAGGCCCTTGATGGTAGAGTATAAGAAATATTAAGTAAATACATATTAATATTCTAACTTTAGTTGGCCAAGCACAGTTATTGCCTAGTAAAGCAACTACAAGTTTCTACAATTTTCAGATGGCATTCATGTTTTGCCCACTTAATTAATGCTAAGAGGAAATGCAGGATTTTTGCACTCCACAATATGTCACAATGCACAAAATTCACAATTAATAAAATGTCTTTGGCAATATTATCTAAAAATATGTATGATCTCTCAGTTGGTAAAGAGTCCACCTGCAATGCAGGAGACCCTGGCTCGATTCCTGGGTCAGGAAGATCTGCTGGAGAAGGGATAGGCTACCCACTCCAGTATTCTTGGACTTCCCTTGTGGCTCAGCTGGTAAAGAATCTGCCCACAATGTGGGACACCTGGATTCAATCCCTGGGTTGGGAAGAGCCCCTGGAGAAGGGAAAGGCTACCCACTCCAGTATTCTGGCCTGGAGAATTCTGTGGGCTGTATAGTCCATGGGGTTGCAAAGAGTCATACATGACTGAGCAACTTACACTTTCACTTTTCACTTTCATGACTTAATGAGACATTGACTTTTCAGCCCAAACATACAGCTTCTTCTGAAGTCAACTAAAGAAATGTATCCAACCAGAACATTTACTCAGATAAATAAGATTTAGATCTTGCCTCTCCATGATTGTACTAACTATACTTTCTCTAAAGATATTAAAGAGAACTTCCTCCAGAAAAGCCAGTGCATGCACTGAAATCAGAGGAGTCTTTATTCCACTACTTTCTTTCTTTCTTTCTTTCTTTTGATGTGGGCCGTATTTAGAGACTTTATTGAACTTCTTACAATAAAGTAGATCCCATGAGATATCTGGGATCTCCCATCTGACACTTTGCAATCCTGTGGACCATAGCCCTCCAGGATCCTCTGTCCATGGCATTCTCTAGGCAAGAATACTAGAGCAGGTTGCCATTGCCTTCTCTAGGGAATCTTCCCAACCCAGGGATTGAACCTGCGTCTCAAGTCTCCTGAATCGGCAGGCAGATTCTTTACCACTAGCATCACCTAGGAAGCCCATATTTAAAGTCTTTATTGAATTTGTTACAATAGTACTTCTGTTTATGTTTTGATTTTTTTGACCATGAGGCATGAGGGATCTCAGTTCCACAACCAGAGTATGAACCAACATCCCTTGCATTGGAGAGGCAAAGTCTTAACCCAGGATGGTCAAGAAGTTCTTATTCCAATACTTTCTTTACTACCTCCTAGTACAAAAGAAATTTAGCATTCTTGAGCTTAATTGTTATCTAAATGCCTACCTTACAACATTGCATCAAATACTTACCTTAAAGAATTGCTATTACAAAGTGTTTAGTAAAGCATCCGAAATATACAGGATGACTATAAAGAATATTTTTAGTAATTCATTTATTTGTTATAATTTAGTATTCATTGCCATTCACCTATTTATTCATCCATTCATACTTTTATAGTGTGATAAATGTGTGTGTTTGTTTCTATTGCATGTGCTAGTGGTATGTCTGTGAATTAAGCCAATAAAAATAATGTTATTCCTATTTGCTTAAACCCTAATCTTGTTGATTACTGGGTGGAGGGAGAGGAAATAACAATTAGGTAAATATCTAATATAAGTAATAATTACTGGGGAAGGGGAAAATCTAAGCAAAGCAACGGGGAATGTCAGAGATAGATGAGTTAACAACTTTAAATAAAGACAGAAGAAAGTGACTTGCTGAAATGTGGCACTGGGTCCGAACTTTTGAGAGGGTGAAGGGGTGGGGCTTCCCTGGTGGTCCAGCATTTGACTCTGCATTTACACTGCAGGGGGCCTGGGTTTTATCCCTGGTTGGAGAACTAAAATCCCAGAAGCCAAGTGGCTCAAAAAACGACAAAGAAGAGGATGAAGGGTTGAGCCATTCGGGTGTTTAAGAAAGAGCATTCCAGTCATAGAAAAGAGCAAATGAGGAAGGTTTGAGTTGGGGTTGACTGGGCCTAATTTAAGACCAGCAAGGAAAACAGCATAATTGGGACGGAGAGAGCTAGGGAAAGCTGGGGAAAACTGAAGACGAATTCAGAGAGGGAGCTACCAGACATGTGAAAAGTTAATAACTTTGGCTTTATCCCTGAGTGGATCAGAGAGAGCATGATCTGACATTTGACATATTTTAATAAGGTGATTTGTGAAAAAAGACTTCATGGGAGTTGAGATCAGGGTTGGGGCAGGGGAAGTACTGAATGAGGATTAAATGCTTGATACATCACAGATATAGTAGATAGAGACTATGGAGGAAAGAACAGCATCAAGAATGATAGCAAGTCATTGGCCTCGCCCGGGAAAGAATGGAGTTGGTGTAGGAGGGATGGAAGATGGTGGAAGGAACAGCCCTGTCCTTCTACAGCCCCAGGCTTTCTCAGGAAAAGTGTACATCTGCAAGGCCACAACGAGTCTATATCCCACTTGTTTTGCCAACAGGACATCCCCCCTCCCCCCCCCCAAAAAAAAAGAAAACATGGGTCTTAGGGGAGGGAAGGATGAATTGGGAGATCGGGCTTGGCACATATACGCCACTATGTACAAAATAGGTAACTAATGAGAACCTACTGCATAGGACAGGGCATTGTATTCAGTGTTCTGTAATGACTTAAATGGGAAAGAAATACAAACAGGAGGGGATATAACTATATGTGTGGCTGAAACTGTACAGCAGAGACTGACATGATATTGTAAAACAACTGAGCTTCAATTAAAAAATAAATTCCAAAAAGAAAAAAAAAAAAAAATGGGTCTTAGGCAGCCAGTGGTCAATAAATACAGGAACAGAAAAGGAACTAACTTTTATTACAGTCTCTCTATGTTACTTCACATACATTATCTTATTTAATGTTTGAAGGGCTTTGTGACTTTTTATATTATTAAGTAAAACTTGAGAATCGGGTCTGTCTACAGTTTCCATTGAAATTGTCTGTGATCTCTGGCACTGAAGAATATGATCCTATCGTTCAACTGCACCTCAGACCTACAGAATCAGAATTCCTTAATTTGAGCCTTAGGAATCTGAGTTTTTAACAAGGACACATTAATGTAATGACTCTAATACACCCCAAGTTTTTAGAGTCATCATTCCAAAGCTTACTGACTGATTGACAATTGAAAAGGAACAAGGCGGCAGACACATCTCCCATGGTAACTATAACTGCATTCTGGCTCTAGCCATTTTGTTTGTGTCTCAAATATTTAAACATGGATGTCTGTAGAATGTATCTGCCACAGTTTCTTACTTCACATTAGAAAGCTGTGTCAATGTAGGTAAGTCACAACCCCCCAAATGAGGAAGAACAACACCTCTTAGATTTTCTGAGAGGGTTACATGAAACATGTCCAACCACATCTCTGTTTATAGGTGAGAAACGAATAGTTGGCTTATCAGACAGCATATTCTTCTTGTGAAGGAAAAACACTAAAAGCCACAAATTATAGTTGTCTTTGACATTATTTTATAATAATCAATATTTATTGGAGTAACAGTAACTTCAAAAATCACCAAAATTTTTGACCACTTTCAATGTAACATTTATTCTTAAAAACATCAGAATTAAGTATTAATTTCTCAGGAAAAAATAATTCATCATAAGGAAATAGATGATAATTAATACAGAAAAATAGAGGAAACATATTTAGTTTTTTTCTTCAGATTGCGCTATTCATCACTTCCTGTCTACCATGTCATGCTCACTCAGCATTTAAATTAAAAGGCCATGGGCCTCTCCTGGCTTCAGATTTAACTCTGCAAACAATCCAGATAGTTTTGATAGTCCTAGGAATTTAATGAAAACCCTTCTGTTATAACCTCCTGTAGCACTCTGATAGTAGAAGACAGTATGGTTTGATCCTGTAATCTCTCCTTCTAGAGCCAGATCAAGCTTCAAAAATGATTTAAGTTCTTCCCTACATATTCCCTGAGTGGCTCTAGTTTCCAATCAGCTACATCATCATTTATTTACTGAAGCAGCCTTTCCTGATTTCTGTTCTAGCAGACACTAGTTCCAGATAATGCCATGAGGTCAAGAGAATATAGGAGATAGACTTTTCTCTTAGTGTATACCGTATACTTTAGCAAAATAAAGGATCCGACAAATCTCATAGCAAAAGAATATATTTGATTTTTTTACCCCAATGCTACCAATCTTATTGTGCCAGGGAACCACTTTTGTCCTAATACTCAATGAAACTGGGTGCCTTTGAACACTTACAAAGCACTGTTTTTCTTAGTTTAATTTATAGGTACCTCTGACCATAAGTATTCTCAGTTCACTTGAGTATATTCAACTGCCATATCATTTCACAATACCAGGCATCCCTTAAGTATTTATTCTCAAGATTATCAGTTCTATAAAGTTATCACACTGTTTGGACTCACTGATCTCACTGTGTTTTAAATGACACCGACAGGCCCTGAGAAGAAGTTGAGAATATTCTCTCCCAGTAAGTAACAGCAATGGGAAGTGGGAGGCAGGGGAGAAACAGTAAATGACTAAAGTTGTGAAAAATTTAATTGGAATAATGCAGGTGATGACTTCAGGCTAGTGCCTGGGGGTTGGCATATGCTCATCAGTCATTCTCCCCTGATTTCTGATCTTGATGTTGAGAAGCAGCAGCATAGAGGTGAGCAGTAGAAATCCAGAGCGTATTTCAATCAGAGCTTAGCACCAAAACAAACAAACAAACAAACTCCACAGCTCTTCAGGAAAGTAACCCAACAGAGGGATTATTAGATAAGAACTTGTATTTTTAAAATTTGTCCAGTAGTCTTGCCTGAGAAAGCCCATGGACAGAGGAGCCTGACAGGCTACAACCCATGAAGTCACAGAAGAGTCATCTTTACTGAATCAATGGGATGGTGTTAAGGAAATTATAATTACAGATTCAATAAAAGTAAAACTTAAACACACACACAAAAAAAGAGTCAGACATGACTTAGCGACTAAACAACAACAGATTTATTTTTCAGAACTCTCTCCTCAAGTGTTCAACTTAGCTGTCACTGAAAATGTACCAAGTATTGGCAGTTCAATGCCACTGTTAACCACATTGGGTGTTTCTTTTTGTTTTAATGTTTCTAGTTTGATAAATCAAATGTTATCTTGTTGCCAAAAAAAAAAAAAAGGGAGCTTTGTACCAACTCTCAGAAGCCTGTTTATGGAAAATAAACAAAGAGAACTCAAGTACAGTCCAGAGGTGGCCAGAAGGTGAATGGTTAGTAGACTCGGGAGTAAATATATGAGCATAAAGATACTGTCCCAAAGATGTCTGGGAGAAGCACTTTAGTGTCAGCCTCCACGTCCCCTATCCACCAGTGTTAGAAAAAATGAGACTCCCAGTCAACAAGATTTGTAAATAAAAAAGGTAAATAAGGTAAATAATTTTGTAAAAATGTGACAATGTTCATGGGATTAAGAACCAGGCAATCTTCTACTTTTTTACTAAAGGAAAGAAGCTGATCATTTTATGATCTACATAGGCTGACCTGATACAGAGACCCTGGGTGCAGACATACCGCTCCCCAGAGGCCTCCTAGCCAGGAGTCAGCCTTATGCCTGAGACAAAAGTAGGGGGACCAGCAGGGCGCAGAAGAATCTAAGTCAGTTCCTCCAAAGTCAATAAGCTGATTTGTAAAATGCACCAGCTGTCTTCAAGACATGCCTGTCAACCTGTCAAGGGAAAAGGAAAGTCAACCTGAATCCAGAACAATGGACTTTAATCTTCTGGACTAAAAGCCTGAAGTGTAGGTGTGAAGACTAGGAGGAGTTAGGGATAAAAGCAGAATGTTGTAACCGCTTGGGGCAGCCATCTGGGGCTGGCCTCTGCGCTTTCCCTCTAGGGATACTGGGCATGTGGGAAAGTGCACATACATACACACCCACACGCAGACATGCACACATACACACGTCCTGAAACCAGATCAGGAACTGTTGCTGCTCCTTTGGCTGGACTCTCCCACGGCAGCATTTGATTGAGTTTCTCTAATCTGCTCTAAGCGAGTGTCTCTAAAGGAACTGCATGGTAACTTACTCATACGAAGAATTCTTTTTGACCAACTAATTTTTTTGCAAACTGTTCCATTACCACCAAAGTGGGGACAAGACAAGTCTTTCCATGCCCTTCCATTTTTCTTTTCCTCAAGATATGTTACTACATCAACCCAAAGTGGCTGGAAGTGAACTTTTGTTGCTAGGTTGGCAAAATAACTGTGTTTTGACATGGGTATAATTCTGTTATTCTCTCTTCTGCTTGCTATATCCCCAGTTCATTTTGAGAAAGGGTGTCTAGCTACTTCTATTTCCTTAAGTCCCTCTGCTTTGCGGATGTACTCGGTCATCTTAACTTTACTGGTGTGTCTGTTTTAAAAATCCTCTTCTGTCTCAAATGTTCATTTTTTGCTAAGGTGTTAAAAAGAAATATGGTGGATTGAACTAGTTTCTGTTAAGATGTGGATGACTCATAGCTCATTTGGTGCACTAACAGATAGTGCATAATAATGAACACCTTTCCGGCAATCATAACGGAAGTAAAGAATTTCTTGAGAAGGGAGCAGAAAGTATCCGCCTGAAATTTTCTAAAGTGTATCACTGAACTCTATTATTTAAAGAAGTGCCTGACTTTATTCCATGTTCATAGTGAATGTGAAATTTGAGGTAACTTTAAAGAAGAAAGGAGAGAGGAAGAGAGGGAGAGAGAAAGAGAGCTAGAAGAATTTTTTATCCAGAATAATCTAAATAATTGCTTCAATTCTGTTTTATTTGGGTTTCTCATAACTGGCTTTACCAAGAGAAAACTTCTGCAAGAAGCAAAAATTAACAATTCCAACAAAGCAGTGAAACTTTAAGAAGTATAGCTAATGGAGAAGCCATACAAAAATAACGAGCTATGAGTTTCAATCGTTGTCAGACTAATGCCGCATCCTTATGACAGAAACACTAATCAAGTTTAGAACATCCGGTTTGTTTCCGATTTTTTTTTAAGTAACCAAATTAGTCACCCATACAATATTAAATCTCCTGTTCATTATCCATAAAATGTTTTGCTTTATTTGGGGAGAGAAGTTCCTGAAATTAAACAGAGAATGACACATAAAGTTATAACTAGTTTTCCTGTAAATGAATGTCTTAGAGTAGCATATTTTTTCCTTCCTTAAATGCAGTTGGCCTCACACACATCATAATTCCTGCAGCAAATTCAATTTTGATACTCAAAACAGAAACATTCTTACAAGTTTTATTGTCCTATATTATCTAGTGCAATTTTCTATCTTCCTCAGGGTTCAGTTGCTTTGCTAAAAAAGAGAACAACTGAATTGGTTATCTTCTTGCTAATTTAAGTGCGAGTGAGCAAGAGTGTATTGGATATTTAATAGAGGATCAGAGTTAGACTTGCATCAAAGTCAGCACCGTGCCTCCACATCACTGAAGCTAAGTCAGGATCTCATTCTCAGGCTGTCACTGAGCATACTAGAGATTAACAGAAAGGAGGGGAAATGGATAGCACAGTCAGAAAACTATGTTTTTGTAATGCAGGCTTAGGATAGATGAAGGGAGCTTACAAGTCAACTCGGGTAACTGATACAGGGCAGAAGGCCAACTTGATTACTACGAAGGATGTAGGCAAGAGAGGTTGTCCTTTCTGCACCGTTTGCTGGAGTGAGGAAAGCTGGATAAACCTGCAGGTTTGATAGTGGGCAAAGACTGCTGTTCTGAATCGCCTAGTGCACCTGTGAAAGTAATTAATGCAAGCAAAAGAAAGATATAGTTTACATTGCAAATCTATGGTGAGCTTCCAGATTACTCTATCTCTGAGGCCATATTTTCTAAGACAGGAATGTTTAGTCATGAGAAGAGTACCATGCCAGTTTTTGTCCCAGGCAACATATCAGCTCCTTAAGGGCATCTATTTGTTGACTTGAATGCATGTGTCTGTCATACTGAGCATCTCTATTGCACAGAATAAGACTAAGTGCTGGTCTGGTCTCTTCATTTTTTGTTCTTGATGTGTCCTGACCTGACATGACACTCTTTCTTTAGTTATGATAAGGTCATTCTTTAAGCTACAGCCAAGGAGCTGTTTCTGTCCATTCATGAAATGCTGTGATTCTTTCTAGATATTAAGAATTTACCTTGGAAAAATGATGACAATGTTTTCTTTGCAAATGTTTGGAAAGCACCTACTTTTATCCCCAGATGTTGCATTTGGCAGCCAAAATCCTGTGGTTTCTCAACAATGTTATAGACACTTAGATTCCCAGTGCAGTCAGAGCTGCCAAATCTATTGACAAGCTAGATAATTGTTTCATTTTTGATACAGAGTTTTAGTGAACAGCATCATACGCTGCCCACTGACCTCATAAAAGCATCCAATATCATGTGTTTCCCTTGGCAACCCCTAAGCAAGGTTGATTGCCATAAGAAGTTCACAGAGAACCCCAGGCTATTGCATTTTACTAGAAAATGTCATGCGCAACTGGTAACACCATAAAACTGCGCTAATGGGACCTGGGCCCCACTAAGACTCATCATACATTTCGTCTGTCTCCAGTTGGCTTCTCAATACCTCTGGCAGGGTTGATTCACTCTCCCTAATATTGAGATCCTCTCCCTCTGGTGAGGTGACACTTTACTGATGCATTCCCAAGAGTGCCTACATCTTCTACATAATTTTCTGCTTAAAAATGATTTTCCTTATCTGTTTTATCTTTCCTTCAATCCTTTTTTTCCCTTCCCTCCTCTGTTTTTCCTTTATGCTTCCTCCCAATTTTAATTTAAATTTAATAAGCATATTTCTGGCTTTATCATGGCAAGGATTTATAATCTGAGGCAAATTCCCTTCTGCATCAGAAGAAGTCTTCCTCTTCTTTCCAGAATGAGACTTTAAGACTCAAACTAGGTGTAATTGCTTCTGAGAAGTGTTCTCTGAGCTCTCTAAGCTAACTTGGTTCTCCCTTGCTATGCAGCGGGAGACCACAGGCTGACCTCTTCCTTTATGACACTCCATTGTATTTGGCTGCTGGCTCCACTCATGTGTGATCCCATTGAAGAAAACACTTGCCTTTGGCTATTTGTATGTTTCTCGTAGCATTAGGTTCTCAATATTATTTTTTGAATTATAAAACACTTAAAGCAAATCCTCAATATTATTTTTTTGAATTATATTATAAAACATATAAAGCAAATCCTCAATATTATTTTTTGAATTATAAAACATAAAAACAAAAACAAATATTTTTAATCCCTCGCTATACTCATTTGTTTATGCTTTATTAACCTTGCTGAAAATATTACTCCCTATTTTAGCTGCGAACACAACATCTTCCTACAGGATAAGACCAAGCTTATCCTGCTCACCATACAGCAGGTCAATCTTTTAAGATGAGGTCTTGGATTAAGGAATAGCGACTCTGTTCAGGAAGCCAGCTGACCGAAAAGATGGTAGATGAGTATTCCAAAGAACCATCTTCTGCAAGTTAGAATCCAGGCTTCCTTTATACTAAAAGAGGAGGGAGTGTGGCTGGTTGTTGCAAACAGATGTGCCGGAATCCTTTATTTATGCGCTTGTCAATATAGGTCAGGTTACAGTGTTTCTGGAAACCTCCAACAAGACAAATGCAATTCTCTTTTGCAGCTTTTTATCTTTGTATGAATGAAAAAGTGTTATAGCTTCAAAGGTCAAGCCTGGGAGACAGAGACTTGAGAATGAGCTGTCTTGTTAATTTCAGGCTATAGCCAACATTCTTTTACAAAAGGTGCAGAGTCAGCATAACTAACCGCAAGCAGCAGAGCACAGTGGTTAGAGCTCAAGAAATAGATCCAATATAGAGTCAGGTTTGCTCTGTTACACTACCATCTTCTTCTTCTTTCTTAAGCTTAACACATGTGCTTAATCTGCCCCTATTAAAAATTCTGCATTTTTTTGATGCTATTAACTTAAGTTATCCCTCATTTGGGGGGATGGTAATTTGTATTTGTTGCCTCATTTATCACATCTAATTCACAATTCTACTGCAATCATTTCTCAAACTGTGATACCCAGATGGGTATCATCAAGCGCATCCATGTGAACTTGTGACACATGCACGTTTTTGGTCTTTAACCAAGAGCTAATGAATTAGAAACCCTAGGGTGGGGTCCAACCATCTATGTTTTGATAAATCCTCCCAGTAATATTAATGCATTCTATTGTTTGAAAACCACTGCTCTTGAATTATTTTTCCCATGAGATTAGGGACCCTGATTTGGTTGTCAAATTAAATACCACTTTTTAGCTTTCCTCATAATAGATATTTAGAAAATATTCAGGTGAGCTTTACAGGACAGGAGTCATGGAGCCAGCTCTGAGAGAGGCTGCGGCCAGAGCAAGCGGGAGAGACAAAGGCTATGATAGGACCACTTGTGTGTGTGTGTGTGTGTGTTTAAGTAAATCCTCAAACTGAAATAAGAAGAAATCTTCAAAGAACAACTTCTACTGACAGTGAGTCTGCAGTCATCTGTATGCATAATATGGAATGTTCTCAACCCAGAGATAGCTCTGTTGACAAGGAGTGAGTGACTACCTGTGAAGACCATAAGTCAAGACAACAAATTTTTATACCTTTCCTGGTGGTTCAGAAACGAGTCTCTGTAGAACCAGAAGCAAAGAAAGGAAATAATCTGACCTTTTCTTTATTAGATTGACTACAAAAATTGCTTGACTTTCAGAAACAAAAACACAGAGAAATAATAAAATTATTTTGGCATCATTGGACATTCATCATATTGAGAAGCATGCTTTGTGAAGCTTCCTGAGTTGAGATTTGGAAACTTCTATGGTGCTCATTTATAACTTGGACTATACACATGAGTGAATTGTGGTTGTGTTTCAACTGCTGTATTCTTTCGATCTTAAAGGGGCCAGCAGATTGACTGAAGCACAACTGGGGAGACCACAAGGTTTGTGCACACAGTTCACGCGGGGTCAGGAGACCTGCGAAGTGGGATGAATCCCGGGAGCGCCATTCAGAACCAGATGTGGTCCCAGGGAGGCTCCGGGGGTGCCCTGGCTGTCACAATGCAATTGCAGCTCATGGACGTGAAGACAGGATAGCCCCAGGCCTCTCCTCCAAAGTGTGATGGGTGTCTTCTTCACCCTGTTGTGATCACTCCACTGACATGTTCCTGTTCTGCTCTGAAGAAATTGGTCAGAACAATCCTGCATTTCTTTCTGCTGGCATGTGTGCCTTTGGACTCATGGACAGAGTTCTTTGGATTATGGTTTAATTATTGATTTTTATGAGTGTGGATCTGATTTTACCAAGATCTTTTTTGTGAATGTTCGCACTGTTCTGCACTTCCCCCCTCACTTTTCTCTTTCCACCTCCAACCCCTCTGCCGTATGATCTTATTGGTGAGCAAAGACCTGCTCCTGTTAATCTGTCACCGTTTATGCGTGCTTTGGGGCTTCCCGGGTGGCACGGGTGGTAAAGAAGCCACCTGCAATGCAGGAGACATGAGAGACACAGGTTCAAGTCCTGCGTCAGGGAGATCCCCTGAAGGAAGGCCTGGCAGCCCACTCCAGTGTCCTTGCCTAGAGAATCCCGCGGGCGGGGGAAGCTGGTGGGCTACAGTCCACAATATCACAAGGGTCAGACGTGACTGAAGAAGCTTAGCGCACATACGTGTATATATTTTGGAAGGTATGAGACTCACAAGCACAGTGATCATTTCTATTCATTTGAAAGTTCAGCAGAGTAGCATCTGTATGTTTTATGAAGTTGCCTGTGTGGGAACCCACAGGATGCCAGAGATGAACTCTTCTTTTCTGCCCTTTCTGCTGCTATCATCAGAATCATAAATTATCATCAGAAAAAGGCTAGTTGTGGCACCAAGTCACATCAATTTCATTAAAAAAATGGCAATTAGTGGCTTATTTTAGAAGTATAACTTTTATTTAGATAGAATTATAATTTTTTTAAAAAGCTTGCATTCATAGAGCATTTGTTCATTGTAAATATTCACTATATTTATTTGAGAACAAGGACCTGGTATTGTGAGCATGTACAGTTATGTATCTGAGTCTGGGGTAACACGCTCCTCTTGTCCTGTCTGAGCATCATGACCTCAGTAGCCGCTCATTTCTCTGTGTGCTCCTTCTGTTTCTACATGTCTATGCTTAATATTACTTTATCCAGCTGATTTCACTAGCAATTTGTTGAGCTTCTAGCCTGTACTTCTAACTGTGGACTCTGTAGTCTTGGTCTCTCCATATTCATATCTTGGGACAGTGGAAGTCACCAGGAGCAACAATTGACCTTCCTGTGTTATTACCTATGATAACAACTTGCATGGTGACTTAAGATATTGGTGTGAAACCTTTGGCTCCGGTTCCAAAATAAATTTGTTCTTCAGAGATTGTATTTCTATAAATGCTTCTCCTTCCCCATAAGTGTCTAGTGCTAAGCCAAGTAGTGATTTGTTTTCTTCTTTTCATTAAAATTTTTAAATCCTATGTTAAGTTACATTTGATAGGAGTAACTTTCATGCAGGAAATGGGCTTAATTGAAAACTGACTTAGAAAACTGTAAGGATTTAGGTAACTGCATAAAAAAGGGCGATCATTTTCTCTTCACCTTAGTCATATGCAACAGGTAACTGAATAAATATTGGGTTATATAGGCAAAATATGGCAGCATTTCTTCCCCCAGTTCTTTTAATTTACCCAGTACAGTTGGCTCTAGATTATTCAGTCCTTGTATTTCTGCAATTTTGAGTCTTCATAGATGTCAATCCCAGAGAATCTGTCAAGTAAAAACATTTATGCTTAACAATCAAAATAGGCATTTTACAGTTTAATGACTGCTAAACTTGAATTCATCTGATGTCATTAATTAACTATGTTGATACTGCATTCTGGATTTTGCTTGAGTACCAGTGTAATTCTGGTCAGCAGAGTCAGGGTCCAGCCAGGCACTCTGCCGCATGCAAGATCCTATAAAATGGATTTTTTTTTTTTTTTGGTATTGTCATTCCTGATGCATTTTAGTCTACTTCCAGTTTGACTTTAAAAATTAGTACACAGTTTATAATTGTGTAATTCTAGAGCAGCACAGAGAGCCATGGTCTGCTTTCCCTAATTCATTATTTCATTTTATTTATTTATTTTTTCTCAGTTGCTTGCTTTCCTGATTCTCCAAGGATCCAGTACTCCAGTGAGCATGGAAGCGTGTCTCCATGGTAACCAAAGGCTGCGCACTTCAGCCTCCATCTGCTCTGCAGCCACCCTGACTTGACAGGCACAAGTGGCCTCACTGTGTGCAAGAACGCCTGCCAAGGAAGGTGTCAACAGTGAGTCAAGAATAAGAAAACACCCATTTTAAGACACTAACCTGGGACTCAAGTTTTTTAGGGAGTCAGCTTTCCCACACTGATAAGTGGACTTGTAAATTTGGGGAGGTCATTTGCTCCCCATAACAATGTGTCTCATTTGAAAAACGAAGCTAACTGAATATAACTGACTGCTAATACTTACTGAAATGGTGCCTATGAGCACACAGTGGAAACGTGAACCGTGGTGATTAGGTTCAGCATTTCCCATGTAGCACTATCAGCGGACCTTTAAAGATGCTTTGTGAGTGTACATTAACTTTCACTTTTGTTATTAAATTATGGCAGTTCTATTACAGAGAGGGAGTTGGACTTGATTTTGTTCAAAATGACTTCTGCTCAGCACCCAGGAGATAAAATTGACCTATTTTTACAACATAAGCCTGCTTATTTTATACATTGTGTTCATTCTTGAATAAAGTTCAGTGTTGGCTTGTAGATAGTAAAAATAAAGTATTCGATTTTGATTCAACAAATGTTTTTCAGTCCTGAAAAAAAGCATCCACACAGCTTGATAATAAAGCATATACACATGATTCTTATTTGCTTGACATGTGCTTAAATTGTTTTAAAGAACATTTAGCTATTAATTGAAATTATTAAAAGACTGGTTTTCATTATTCTCTTTAAGTATTTACAGTGACCTTAAATTTCTAGATACTTGAGGGAAGATTTTATTGGTTTTTAATTTTATTGTACTGTGACCAGAAAACATTATCTATATGAGGTTGATTCTTTGTTGTTTTTTGATATTTTCTTTGTGACGAGTACCTGATCATTGTTACTTTTATGCTTGAAAAGAATGTATACTCTATGATTGTTGGTTATAGGTCTCTATCTATGCTATATTAAGCTTCATGATAGGTTGTTCAGATTTTCCTTAGGCTTACTAAGTTGCATATGGAAATTAATATTATTCACAATATTAATTATGAGTTTTTTTATTTCTGCCTCAAATTCTGTCATTTTTTGCTTTACATATTTTGAGGCTATATGTATATACAAATTTAAAATGTTAAAATTAATATTTTTTTCATTATGTATCTAAATATATTGTATATCTAAATATATTGTACCTTACTATTACTAGTATAATTATATTAATATTATCTCATTTATTTTCTCTAAATCATTTCTCACCTTCTATTTTAAATGTGTGCTTTAGAAGAAATTGGTAATATGAATTCAGTAAACATAACATAAGACTTAACATAAAAAAAAGATCATAGTAAGTTTAAAAAATGAAGTTTCTTCCTGATTGAAATAATAGAAACTGAAAAACAAAGTATTTTTATTATAAGAAGAAAAGTTAAAAACAGTGGGGAAAATGGGTGTACTAAAAATGGAAATGCTGAAATAGAAAAGGGACTTGAAACGATTAAAGTTAATGACAAGAGAAAAGACAAGGAGGTTAGTGGAAATAGAATGTAAAAGATGTAGAGGACAAGAAAGAGCAAAAGGTCAACTTTATCCCCAGATCCTGGCACTCTGAGTAAAATGAGCATGAAGAATTAAGACTTGGATATGATGAAGAGAGTCCCAAGTGATCAGAGATGTTTCTTTGAAGAATGAGCAGCAGTCATGGGAGAATGAGGAATATGTCGACAACAAGTACAGGCAGGCTTTAGGAGCTGTTAAACTTTGTTTAAATTATTGAATCCTATAATGCAATTCGTTATAAGGAGAAACATAAGTGTAGTCTTCCAGAATGAAGTGGATTATATGAAAGGAAGAAAAATAACCACGGGCAAATAATACTCCAAGTCAATCTTTTATTGATTAATAAAGGCCATAAAAGATATTATCAAATGTATAATAACTTGGGGGTACAGGCTGCATGCATGCCCTATTCTGCAAAAAAGAAGGCAAAATCCAAACAATATAAATGACTGCAGTGAAAATGTTGTCTTAACTGTGGAGGACATGAGGCCACATCTCTAAGTATCTATGCAATGTTCAATGGTCCAGAAAATTTTTATTTAGACAAATTTTCCTTTTATATAAAAACATCATATATATAATCTTAATAGGGCAAGAATTTACAATGCCCTAAATTTGACCCATCTTTATAATAGCTTTATTGTGATGGACTAGGAAATATATAAACCAAAATCAATGAGTAAGAAATGAAAAAATGTATGGCAAACAAACCAGCAAAGAATATTTAATCCTCTGAGATATTGAAATGAGAGTAAAACTGTTTGGTAATTACACTTGTAGAAAAGGAAGCAAACGTACTCAGTTCTAACAGAGTTAAGTTTTGTAAATAAAAAAAAAATACAAAAGTCAGAGAATGAAACAGGTAAGAAAACTTATGGAGAATATTTTTTTAAGTTTTCAAGTAGGGAGAAAAATTGCTTTATATAAAACTGAAAGAAGTAGTTAATGTGAAATCATTGCAAATGTAAATTACTAATGTTTTTTATAATAATTATCTTTAATTTAAGGTATATTTTAGAAATCAAAAATTTGTTTTGATTAAATATTTGTCTTATGTTAATATTTTCAATTTCATCTGTTTTATTTTCAAGTTAAAGTAAAATGATGATGTATGAGTCATATAATTTATTTGATAAAATTATTTCTAAATATCTATTAGGCTATTTATGAATGCTTATAAATCTCTTTCAGTACATACTCATTTAAAGATTTTTCAAATGTTTACTTATACCAGGTGATGAGTTTTTTGCCCCCCCTTTTTTTTGGTACTTTTCAATACTTTTGATTGTTTTTGTTATTGTTTTAGTCAATAACGAGCAAGAACCAACTTTATAAAATCATAGCCTCTTAATTTTTTATTATAATGATATGTTTGCTGTCAAATAAATGTTGAAAACATAAAGAAGAGAATATAAGCCTTTTATATTAATTTCACCTGGCACCAGATTTACTTTCTTAGAAATTCTAACTTCCATCCACCATCATCAATATAAAGCTACAGTGACCATCCAAGTCAAAAACAAGGCTGTCAAACCCACTTAATCTCTCTTGGTACTGGAATAGGTCAATATGCATTGAGTAGGTAAAATTAGAATTTATCTATTCAAGTGAGTTTGTAGCTACTAACTCCCTTCAACTCATTAAAATAAAATAAAATGTGGATGTCACTGACATAAGTCAGTTATTCAGAAGATGAGCTCATATTGGCAGAGAAGAAAGGATGAATAAGTTTCTGATTCAATGAACTCAAGGTGATGATGCTAGAGAAGTGTATGGGTGTCATGTAGGCAATAGAAAGTGCAGGATTGTATGGGAGGTCAGGGCTGGCAGTCTAAACTGGAGACTGAAAAAGCCTCGAAGAGCCAAAGCAACCTTAAGAAAGAAGAATGGAAATGGAGGAATCAACCTGCCTGACTTCAGGCTCTACTACAAAGCTAGACATCAAGACAGTATGGTACTGGCACAAAGACAGGAATATAGATCAATGGAACAAAATAGAAAGCCCAGAGATAAATCCACGAACCTATGGACACCTTATCTTTGACAAAGGAGGCAAGGATATACAATGGAGAAAAGACAATCTCTTTAACAAGTGGTGCTGGGAAAACTGGTCAACCACTTGTAAAAGAATGAAACTAGAACACTTTCTGACACAATACACAAAAATAAACTCAAAATGGACTAAAGATCTAAATGTGAGACCAGAAACTATAAAACTCCTAGAGGAGAACATAGGCAAAACACTCCATAACATAAATCAAAGAAAGATCCTCATGACCCACCTCCCAGAATAATGGAAACGAAAGCAAAGCAAACAAATGGGACCTAATTAAACTTAAAAGCTTTTGCACAACAAAGGAAACTATAAGCAAGGTGAAAATACAGCCTTCAGATTGGGAGAAAATAGTAGCAAATGAAGAAACAGACAAAGGATTAATCTCAAAAATATACAAGCAACTCCTGAAGCTCAATTCCAGAAAAATAAATGACCCAATCAAAAAATGGGCCAAAGAACTAAACAGACATTTCTCCAAAGAAGACATACAGATGGCTAACAAACACATGAAAAGATGCTCAACATCACTCATTATCAGAGAAATGCAAATCAAAACCACAATGAGGTACCATTACACGCCAGTCAGGATGGCTGCTATCCAAAAGTCTACAAGCAATAAATGCTGGAGAGGGTGTGGAGAAAAGGGAACCCTCTTACACTGTTGGTGGGAATGCAAACTAGTACAGCCGCTATGGAGAACAGTGTGGAGATTCTTAAAAAACTGGAAATAGAACTGCCATATGACCCAGCAATCCCACTTCTGGGCATACACACTGAGGAAACCAGATCTGAAAGAGACACGTGCACCCCAATGTTCATCGCAGCACTGTTTATAATAGCCAGGACATGGAAGCAACCTAGATGCCCATCAGCAGATGAATGGATAAGGAAGCTGTGGTACATATACACCATGGAATATTACTCAGCCATAAAAAGAATTCATTTGAACCAGTCCTAATGAGATGGATGAAGCTGGAGCCCATTATACAGAGTGAAGTAAGCCAGAAAGATAAAGAACATTACAGCATACTAACACATATATATGGAATTTAGAAAGATAGTAATGATAACCCTATATGCAAAACAGAAAAAGAGACACAGATGTACAGAACAGACTTTTGGACTCTGTGGGAGAAGGCGAGGGTGGGATGTTTTGAGAGAATAGCATTGAAACATGTATATTATCATATGTGAAACAGATCGCCAGTCCAAGTTCGATGCATGAGACAGGGCACTCAGAGCTGGTGCGCTGGGATGACCCTGAGGGATGGGATGGGGAGGGAGGTGGGAGGGGGGTTCAGGATGGGGAACACACATACACCCATGGCTGATTCATGCCAATGTATGGCAAAACCACTAAAATATTGTAAAGTAATTAGCCTCCAATTAAAATAAATTAATTAAAAAAAAAACAAAGAGGAAAAAAATTTCAATGTGAAAAGTGTAAGAGATATACTACCTGATACATAAGTCACACATATGTATATACAAAACTTATTTATATTGCTATGTTTTCTATATACTTCAACATAGGTACTTTCTATTTTCTTGATCACTGTATTAAACATATATGATTAAAAATAATAAAAATTATTATTTACACACACACACAAAATATATATATATATATAAATTGGAGACTGTGAGTACAGCAGTTCTCCCAAGTTTTCTAGTTTTGTGTAGGAGTTGGGTCAAGTGGGGAGTCTCCCAAGGCCACCAGTTTGGGCAAGCATCACAGGAAGTAATGACATCTTATTTCTTATCAGTAGCTTCCTTTTGACAATCATTAGAGAGTTGCCCCATATGTGCATTCTAGAAGCGATCTGCAGTCTGTTAGACACTGTGGAATAGTGTGTATAATTACCGGAAAAGTTAGTGGGAAGCAATTGTATTTTTATGAGATATTGTTACCCAACAAAAGTGCCTGTGCCCAATGCATAGTGAGGTCAAACCAACAGAAACGTCAAAGGGTAGAGCAGAGAAAGTATAATTCCAGGGCGATGCATGGAGAATGGATGACTCATGCCCCCAAAATCTGAACTCCCTGAAAAATTTCAGCAAAGCATCTTTATAGATATAGATATATATTAATTTTTATTGGAGTGTATTTGAATTCCATGGACAGAGAAGCCTGGTGGGCTACAGTCCAAGGGATCACAGAGTCGGACATGACTGAGCTAGTAACACTACTTGCTTATAACTGATTTACAATGTCATGTTAGTTTCTGCTGTACAGCAAAGTGAATCAGTCACACAGATACACGTATCCAGTCTTTTTTAGATTCCTTTCCCATATAGTCCATTGCAGAGTATTGAGTATAGTTCCCTGTGCTATACAGGAAATTCTTATTAGTTATCTCTTTCATGTAGTAGTGTATATATGTCAACCCCAATCTTCCAGTTTATCCTCACCTCCCTTTTCCCCCTTGATAGCAATGTTTTTCTACACCTGTGATTATTTGTTTCATAGGTAAATTCATCTGTATTTTTTTTTAAGATTCCACATATAAGTGACAACTCAGAAAGCTTCTTTAAAGGCGGAGAAAGGGAGGGGCATGGTTAGTTGTTGCTATAACTTATTGGTGTAGCAATCCTTTGTTCTTCCCGCTGTCCACTTAGTTTAGGCCACGATGTTCCTATAAAACTCCAAAAAGATGAATAGTATTCTCTGTTTTGCAATGTTTTATCTCTACATGAATGGAAAAGTGTTATACCCTTGAAGGTCAGAGCCTTGAGAATGGGTTATCCTGTATATTTCAGGCTATAGGCAACATTTTAAATCAAAGCAAAAGCAATGGAATACAAAGGTTAAAGTAAAAGAAACAGATCTAACATGAAGTCAGATTTGTTCTTCCCTATTACAAAATACTAAGTATTAGGCTAGTCTTCTTATGGTGGTATATAATAGCTTTAATATTTCTTTCAAGTTTTGTAAATCTGTGTCTAGATTATCAAAGAAAAAGCATAAATGTGTGTTTGATCCTATTAAATATCACATATATAGGAGTTTGGGGCATTCTTGGGTGTTGACTGAAAGTTCATAGGGAATCAGAATGATAGAATCAGAATTGGTGAAGTAAATAAGGATGCTCCCAGATGAAGCTCTTTTGGGTAGTAAAAACAACTGTTAGAACAACTTACTGGTTTCACTTCTTTTATTTTTTTTTAAATCATTCCAGTTTAACTCTTTGCTATGCTTCATGGTGTTTAGTAGACTCAAAAATAATGGTACCAAGTGACAAGACAACACCATTTGGTAGAATAAAATGGGCTTCAGTAGGGAGAATGAAATTCAAATTCAGTTCCATCAGTTAGTTTTATGACCTTGGGCAGGAAAACCACCCTTTGTGCAGCAGTCTTTTATGTGGCAAAAACATGGGGGATAAGCCTGGCACATAGGGGAATTGTGAGGATGACATGAGACAGTGTTTACAAAGAGCTTAAAATGCAGTCAAGCCTCCATGAGTGGCAGCTACTGTTGCAATAGAGTGTGGGAAAAAATCTGTTTTGAAAGTTTTGCATCTTTCAGGGATGCATAATTTGACATTCCAAAATCCTTACAGATTTTAACATTTTTTAAAAATATTTGCATCCTCATTTCATTAGCAGATGTACTGTTAATTGGCACATGCTGCTATTTCTTAGGTAGCAACATTCGCTTTCAGATTATTTGGCTGACATTCCCAGTTATATCCTGGCTAACTATGATCTCACATTCTGTCCCTAAAGTCCCAAGCACTCAAAAGCACAGTCATTCTTTTCATGAAACCAGACATGAATGTGATTGCACAGTTGTTGATGACATAAAACAGTCATCAATCTGGTTTACTTATCTGATCCAAATAAGTTATGTACACTGGAACAGATTCAACTAGACAAATCTCTATTTCAAGCCCAAAGCCTTAAAGTGATTTGGATAACAATGAAAGCAGGAACTGGACCATGCATTAGCCCTCCCCGCAAATTCTCTCCCTCTTTAAATCTGCTTAAACCTTGAATAACAATGCTTCTGTTCAATATCTTTTTTAAAAATGTCAGTTCCTTTGTTTGAGGCAATGTACTAAATGATTCAATGCATGCAGGCGTGCTCAGTCATGTCCAACTCTTGAAACCCTATGGACTATGTAGCCCACCGAGCTCATCTGTCGATGGAATTTTCCAGGCAAGAGTACAGGAGCAGGTTGCCATCCCCTTCTTCAGGGGCCCTTCTGACCCAGAGATTGAACCCAGATCTCCTGCCTCTCCTGCAGAGCTGGGTGGATTCTTTACCATTAAGCCACCTGGGAAGCCCTAAGTGGTTTATAGACACTAATGTATGCAATCCTTACAACAACCTGGAAATATTAGTGTATCTATTTTATTTTTAATGTATTTTTTATTGAAGTACGAGTGATTTACAATATTGTGTTAGTTTCAGGTGTAGAGCAAACTGCTTCATATATGTGTGTGTGTGTTTATATATATACATATATACATCATTTTCAGATTATTTTCCCCTATAGTTTATTATAAAATATTGAGCATAGGTCTCTGTGCTATACAGTAGGTCCTTGTAGGTTATATATTTTATATATAGTAGTGTGCATATGCTAATGCCAAACTCCTAATCTATCCCTCCCCCACCTGTCCTCCTTGGCAACCAAAGTTTGTTTTCTATCTCTGAGTCTATTTCTCTTTTGTATGTAAATCTATTTGTTTCACTTTCTTTTAGATTTCACATGTAACTGATATTGAATAATACTTGCTTTTCTCTGACTTACTTATTATGATAATATCTAGGAGTATTCTTTTTTATGACTGAGTAATATTCTGTCATATATATATATATATACACACACATCACATCTTTATCTATTCATCTGTCAATGAACATTTAGGTGGCTTTCAAGTCTTGGCTATTTTAAAAAATTCAGCAGCAAATATTGGGGTGCATTTATCTCTTTTGAATTATGGTTTTCTCCAGATACATGCCCAGGAGTGAGATTGCTTGTTCACACGGTAGTTCTATTTTTAATTTTTAAAGGAACCTCCATACTGTTCCCCATAGTGACTGCACCAATTTACTTTCCTACCGACAGAGTCGGAGGGTTATTGTTCTACACATCCTCTCCATTTGTAGACTTTTTAATGATGGTCATTCTGACAGATAAGAGGTTCTTTTTAAAAGAAGAAAGTTGAGGCTCAAAACATTGATGCAATTTGTCAGATTCTGTACAGCTAGAAACACACAGAGCTACCTTTTAAGTCCAAGTCTTGCTACTAGTTGCAGAGGTTTTAGAGTATACATAACTACAACAGGTGTTGTTTTGTTGTTTTGTTTTCCTCACATGAGTTCTCAATTAAAAACCCTTCGCTGACTCCCCATTGTTCACTAGGTAAAGGTCAGATGTTTAGATTGCTTTTAAGTTTAAATTTTGCTTCAGCTTAGTTGTCTACTACCCCAAAAAGTACCACCTGCATCCCGAGAGGCCAGTGGCCCAACTCGTGAGCAACTGGTGGTGGTCTCAACCTGCTCAGAAGAGAAGTCTGTAAACCAAATCCATTCCATGCCAAGATGACTCAAATAGCTATACAAAGGAAAGTGATTACAGAAAATGCTAGGAAGAAATTATTATAATAATTGGAATATTTTTGCTGCTGCCGCTGCTACTAACTCGCTTCAGTCGTGTCCAACTCTGTGCGACCCCATAGATGGCAGCCCACCAGGCTCCCCCGTCCCTGGGATTCTCCAGGCAAGAACACTGGAGTGGGTTGCCATTTCCTTCTCCAATGCATGAAAGTGAAAACTGAAAGTGAAGTCGCTCAGTTGTGTCCGACTCTTTGCAACCCCATGGACTGAAGCCCACCAGGCTCCTCTGCCCATGGGATTTTCCAGGCAAGAGTACTGGAGTGGGTTGCCATTGCCTTCTCAGAGCATTCTATATTTCCTTTTTTACTTTCTTAAGGTGAGTACTTTCAGTACCATTTTCATCTATGATAGGAGATTTTCTTGACATGAAATACAGAACAATGTAAAAAAATAAAACAATCTTTGAACCCTATTAGGTTTGATTCATTTCAAATTTGTATTAAGTCCACAGTATTCATGTATGCTGGTTTTCATAGGTTGCATATATTTTACATACATCTTCCTATATATTTTATTTTGTTACATCTTTATTCTTAACATGAATTTAATTAAATTTTTTAATTTCAAAATGCACTTGAACTAATCAGATATTAAAACCTTCTTTGAAGAAAACATCTGCTTTTCATAAACAGAAATTTTAAACAAAATCATGTTGTTATGGAGTAGTTTCATCCTAATGATCTGACCTCTCTCTTAACTCTTATTTTTAGATCTTTACCTAAAGCAGGCAGGGCTTCCCCTGGTGGCTCAGACAGTAAAGAGTTCACCTGCAATGCAGGAGATCTGGGTTCAATCCCTGGGTTAGGAAAATCCTCTGGAGAAGGAAATAACAACCCACTCCTGTATTCTTTGACCATATATTCAAAGCTATGGTTTTCCAGTAGTCATGCATGGATGTGAAAGTAGGACCATAAGGAAAGCTGAGCGCCGAAGAATTGATGCTTTTGAACTGTAGTGTTGGAGTCCCTTGCACTCCAAGATCAAATCAGTCCATCCTAAAGGAAATTAGTCCTGAATATTCATTGGGAGGCCTGATGCTGAAGCTGAAGCTCCAATACTTTGACCACCTGATATGAAGAGCCGACTCATTGGAAAAGACTCTGATGCTGGAAAAGATTGAGGGCAGGAGGAGAAGGAGACGACAGAGGATGAGATGGTTGGATGGCATCACTGATTCAATGGACATGAGTTTGAGTAAACTCCAGGAGAAGGTTATGGACAGGGAAGCCTGGCGTGCTGAAGTCCATGCTGGGTCACAAAGAGTCGGACATGACTAAGCAACTGAACAAAAACTAGTATTCTTGCCTGGAGAATCCCATGGACTGAGGAGCCTGGCAGGCTACAGTCCACCGAGTCACAAAGAGTCGGACACTACTGAACGACTAACATTTTCACACTTTCACTTAAAGCAGTCATATACATACATACATATAGATAGATACATATAGACATATTATATATATTTTATATATGCTGTAGCTATTCTTTTTCACATTCTTTTCCCATTTAAGTTGTTACATAATATTAAGCAAAAAAAAAAAAAATTGAGCAGAGTTTTCTGTGCTAAATAGTAGGTCTGTTTATGTTATCCATTTTAAATTTAGCAGTATGTACATGCCAATCCCAAACTCCCTAACTATCCCCAACCCCCCAACCCCAGCTTATTCTTCCTCCCTGGCAACCATATGTTTCTTTGCTAAGCCTATGAGTCTCTTTCTGTTGTGTAAATAAGTACATTTGTATCATTTCCTTTAGATTCCACATGCAAGCAATGGCATACGGCATTTCTTTCTCTGACTGACTTCACTCAGTATGGCCAGCTCTAGGTTCATCCATGTTGTTGCAAATGGCATTATTTTGTTATTTTTATGACATGCATACGTGTACCACATCTTTTTTTTTATGATTATAAGAGATATCATTTAATCCAATCATTTGTAATCACAAAAATTCATTTTCCATAACCATCAATCAACTCAACTGAATGTTTTATAACCTATATACATACCATCCCTGAAAAGCAGAGCAAATTACCATTATTTCAGTTGCAACTCTAGGAATTTTCAAGTTACATGTAACAAAAAAAAAAGCCTTTTAATATTGGCACTGATTAATAATGAGTTCATTTTTAATTAGAAGTTGAAAGTAAGAACTATTTAAGACTGTTCTAATTTTTAGAAGGTACGTCAGTAATTGTCAGTGGGGATGGGTGTTTAAACATAAACTGAAATGCCTGGGATACATATTAGTGCCTTAAAGTATTGAGTAAATGAATATATAATTACTATTTTCAATGTTTTGATGGGAAGAAAATTGGACTAAAATTCTTTGGCACTGTTGAAGTTATCCCAAATGAACTTGCTTGCTCCTCAAGTTCTTCCTGAAAGAAAATGCCTTGAGTAGAATTCAGCCCGAAGCAAGATAATTCTTCAACTAGGCACTTAATCATCAGCAGTGGCTGAACCCACATCTTTTTTATCCATTTCTCTGTCAATGGACATTTAGGCTGCTTCCATGTCTTGGCTATTGTAAACAGTGCTGCAATGAAAGTATTGTTTGTCAATTTTTTGATGATAGTCATTCTGAATGGTGTGCAGTGATACATCATTGTATCAAATCAAAATGATTTGCATTTCTCTATGAAATAGTGACATCAAACATCTTTTCATGTGCCTCCTGGACATTTCTATGTCTTCTTTGGAGAAATGTCTATTTAGGTAGAAAGTTTGAAGGTAAAAGAAGAGGGTGGTAGAGGATACGATAGTTAGATGGCATCACCAACTCGTGGACTTGAACTTGGGCAGACCCTGGGAGATGGTGAAGGACAGAGAGGCCTGGCATGCTGCGGTCTACGGAGTCGCAAAGAGTCAGACACAATTTAGTGACTGAACAACAGCCATTTAGGTATTCTACCTATTTCTTTATTGAACTGTTTGTTTGTGTTTTATGATGAGCTGCATAAGCTCTTTGTAGGGAGACGGCAATGGCGGCACACATCAGTACTCTTGTCTGGAGAATCCCATGGATGGAGGAGCCTGGTAGGCTGCAGTCCACGGGGTTCTGAAGAGTCAGACACAACTGAGTGTCTTCACTTTCACTTTTTACTTTCTTGCACTGGAGAAGGAAATGGCAACCCACTCCACTGTTCTTGCCTGGAGAATCCCAGGGACGGGGGAGCCTGGTGGGCTGCCGTCTATGGGGTCGCACAGAGTCGGATACGACTGACATGACGTAGCAGCAGCAGCATAAGCTGTTCATAACTTTTGGAGACTAATCCCTTTTCAGTCACACCATTTGCTAATATTTTCTCCCAATCCATGGGTTGTCTTTTTGATTTGTTTATAGTTTCCTTTACTGTGTAGTAGCTTTTACTCTTAATTAGTTCCCATTTGTTTATTTTTGCATTTATTTCCATTACTCTAGAAGATGGGTCAAAAAAAAGATATTGCTGTGAATTATGTCAGAGAGTGCTCTACCGATGTTTTCCTCTAAGAGTTTTATAGTGTCTAGTTTCACATTTAAGTCTAACCCATTTAGAGTTTATTTTTGTGTATGGTGTTAAAGAATGTTTTAAGTTCCTTTTTTTAAATGTAGCTGCCCGGTTTTCCCAGCACCATTTATTGCAGAGACCGTCTTTATTTCACTGTGCAATCTTGCCGCCTCTGCTGTAAGTTAATTGACTGTAAGTGTGTATGCTTGTTTCTGGGCCTTGTCTCTTGTTCCATTGATCTATTCTTTTCCTTGCCTGCCAGCACCACACTGTTTTGATTACTGTAGTTTTATGTAGCATGTAGTCAAGAAGTCTGATTTCTCCAGCTCCACTTGCCTTTCTCAGACTGCTTTGGCTATTCAAGGCCTTTTGTGTCTCCACACAAATTTCAACTTTATCTTTTCTCTAGTTCTGTGAAAAACGCCATTGGTTATTTGACAGGAATTACATTGGATCTGTAGATTGTTTTGTGTAGTATAGTCCTTTTGACACAAGTGATTTTTTGAATCCAAGAACATGTATAACATTCCATCAGCCTGTGTCATCTTCATTTTCTTTCATCAGCATCTTATACTTTTTGAAGCATAGGTTTTTGTCTCCTTAGGTAGATTTACCACTAGGTATTTCATTCTTTTTGATGTCATGGTAAATAGGATTACATCTTGAATTTCTCTTTCTGATCTTTTGTTGCTATTATATAGCAATGTAACAGATTTCTATGCACTAATTTTGTAATCTGCAGCATTACCAAATTCGCTGATGAGCTCTAGCAGTTTTCTGTTAGCTATTTTCAACTATATCATAAGTTAGCATGCTCAGTGGTAGGAGCTCTACTGATGTACAGTGAAAGGCATGAGAGAGAGAGAGAGATGACATCCACAGTGCCCGCACAGACCGAGGCTTCTGGTCAACACCTGTTTGGTTACCGAAGTCCCATGATGGGCTCCTATTTTTTTATTTCCAGTTGACTTTATCAGAGCAGCAAATGATTGGATCCAAAGGTACTTTTATGTAAACCAGCTTTACTTGACTGTGTTATATAAACTATATACTAGGGCAGCTTTTATAATTGTTGCTTCTCCCTTCCTAGGACTGTAATATTTGTCTCCATCCTCAGGGCTCTTCCATTTTGAACTCATAGGCTCTGAAAATTAAGAATGGCTAGTGTTTAAGTGTTATATCTTGAATCTAGGGGGTTAGATTTTGTTTAAAAAAAAAGTTTTTCCCACAATAGGATACACCATCACTGGGATTAGAATATCCAGACCAGAACAATCTTTTTTTTTTTTTTTTAAATAACTACCTGTAATGATAGTTCTATATTAGAAATACTTCACTGTTTTTTGTTTGTTTGTTTGTTTTTGTTTTTTCAAACATTCTTTCCAAACTTGATTTCATGAATCGGATCTTGCTGGTTTTGTCCTGTCTTTTCAGGAACTGAAACTCTGCCTGTGAGAGGATTTGTGGGGTTTCATAGAGCAGTGCAGATGAAAACGGTTCTGGTACAGTGTTCACTGTGAGTCTCTTCCACGCTGTTTCTTCCTAGGGCACACCAAAGAGAATCTAGCTTCTTGTGCAGTAGCTGATTCTCTTTCCCCATCCTCCCAAGGGGGTTCTATTTTTCAAGTTGATTTCAGACCTTTTGCAATGGAGAATAAAGGGGAAATGTGGAAAGATTTAGGGCAGTGAAGAGTGTGGCAGCCCAGGCTGGAAGGAAGTTTTATAAGAACATTGAAGAAAGTATCCCATATGAAATTACATATTTCCTGTAAGTACTCCTTACAAGGCATTTAGCTTACATCAGCTTTATATTAAAGAGAAAGTGACTGAATTTTTAAAAGCTTACAAAAAAAGGACTGTTTTGGTTGTTGTGAAATTACAGATCTTTTCAATGAAGAAATATAAACAGAGAACATAATTTTGAAATTGCATTTGATTGCACAGACTTTAACAAAATTAAACAATCCTTTTCTACCTTTTAGACAAATGCTGTGTGAAAATTGCACTTGCCCATGACAGGCCACTTTTTCAATGTGCTTAATATGTATTTTTGTTGTTTCAAAGTGTATATGCTGTTTGCTTACTTTTTAAATTTGTATAAATAGCATATTGCTATACAGCACATTTTTGGTAGAAGTTTGTATTAATCACTTAGATTTTAGCTTCATCTGGGTTCCTGTTTTATTGTCAGTTTAACTTCTGTTTTAGTTTATAAAGATCCATTAACCTAAGAAACCACTCATTTCATACACAATAAACAACTTCAATACTTAATAGAGGATTAATTGACTTAATCTCAATATGCAGTCATTAAAAGAAAATAAATATAAACAACAGAGAAAAGTAATAGTGTATACATCACCAAACTGGGCCAAAAACCTATATCCAGACTTGAACAGTACTGGGAAGTCCTAAATGAAAGCAATCTAGGTGCAGGGCAGTGTATTCATTCCACAGGTGAGACTTCAAATTGTAGTTCTAGGGGCTTCCGTTTATAATCCCAGGCCACAAACTGATATCATCAGCAGTTCACATGCAAAAATGAAGTTCTTGTTTTCCTTTTAATTTTTACAATACTATTTGTTTCACTTTGTGAGTCACAAGATTTTCCAGACCCCAGGGAGCTGGCCAGGCCTCCAGGGGCTCAGGAAATTCTAAGCCCACTCCCTCTCTTCTCTCAGATGCCACCTGACTTGCTAATAGTAAGTGGAGTGCTTGCAGGCAGGCACATAGTCTAGGCAGGGTCCAGGAAAGGTCAGAAATCAGTCAGACATCTGTTCCCCTACTTCCAAAGCCTGAGCAAGACTACTTCCATTTTAATTTCCCTGGGAGTTTTAACATGCACATCTAAGGTAATGCTTTCTTGATGTAATGCTAATGTCATGGTGCATAAAGCTCCAAAGTTTTACCTGTCCACTCTTCTGATGTTGGCCACAGAGGTTTACCCTGTTCTCAGTCACCATACATAAAACTACAATAAACATTTTTCATATACTATTTTATGGACTTGTGCACAAATTTATTTGAAGCATATATACAAGGGTACATTTGAGATATATATCCAGGAGTGGAATAGCTATCTCAAAATAAATGCATGTATTTAATTTGATGGTCTAGGATAGATACTCCATCTCCAGCTTCTGTGAAACTAGAAAATGGTATCTATAGCCTCTATTACTGCAAACACGGGGGTCTACTGATCTTTCTAACCCTCGTCAGATTGAAAAGTACACACTGCTGTTTCAATAGGCATTTTAATTCTAGAAAGTATTATTTTAGCTGTCTTGATAATTTTAAACTAAGCTATATGGGTTATAGCTTCGTAAGTACTACAAACATATACTTTCTATTTAGAGTAAAGCAAATAAAGGTCACACCAGTCAAAAGAAGGGTAAACGTCTGCATTTAAATCCTTTTATAAAGAAGATAAAAAGAAGGTAAAAGTCAAAGAACTCATATGGGCAATTCAATTGAGAGTTTGGCAGAGTGGCTTTTAGCTCTATAATGACCAAGACACCATTTTATAATAAAAGTTTCATAAAGATGGAGAAGCTCTATACAGTCAGCAAAAACAAGACCAGGAGCTGACTGTGGCTCAGATCATGAACTCATTATTGCCAAATTCACACTTCAATTGAAGAAAGTAGGAAAAACCACTCGATCATTCAGGTATGATCTAAATCAAATCCCTTATGATTATACAGTGGAAGTGAGAAATAGATTTAAGGGACTGGATCTGATAGACAGAGTGCCTGATGAACTATGGATGGAGATGTGTGACATTGTACAGGAGACAGGGATCAAGACCATCCCCAAGAAAAAGAAATGTAAAAAAGTAAAATGGCTGTCTGAGGAGGCCCTACAAATAGCTGTGAAAAGAAGAGAAGTGAAAAGCAAAGGAGAAAAGGAAAGATATACCCATTTGAATGCAGAGTTCCAAAGAATAGCAAGGAGAGATAAGAAAGCCTTCCTCAGTGATCAGTGCAAAGAAATAGAGGAAAACAATAGAATGGGAAAGACTAGAGGCCACTTCAAGAAAATTAGAGATACCAAGGGAACATTTCCTGAAAAGATGGGCTCAATAAGGGACAGAAACGGTATGAACCTAATAGAAGCAGAAGATATTAAGAAGAGGTGGAAACAATACACAGAAGAACTGTACAAAAAAGATCTTCACGACCGAGATAATCACGATGGTGTGATCACTCACCTAGAGCCAGACATCTTGGAACATGAAGTCAAGTGGGCCTTAAGAAGCATTACAATAAACAAAGCTAGTGGAGGTGATGGAATTCCAGTTGAGCTATTTCAAATCCTAAAAGATGATGCTATGAAAGTGCTGCACTCAATATGCCAACAAATTTGGAAAAGTCAGCAGTGGCCACAGGACTGGAAAAGGTCAGTTTTCATTCCAATCCCAAAGAAAAGCAATCCCACAGAATGCTCAAATTACCGCACAATTGCACTTACCTCACTTGCTAGCAAAGTAATGTTCAAAATTCTCCAAGCCAGGCTTTAGCAATACGTGAACCATGAACTTCCAGATGTTCAAGCTGGTTTTAGAAAAGGCAGAGGAACCAGAGATCAAATTGCCAACATCTGCTGGATCATCGAAAAAGAAAAAGAGTTCCAGAAAAACATCTATTTCTGCTTTATTGACTATGCCAAAGCCTTTGACTGTGTGGATCACAATAAACTGTGGAAAATTCTTCAAGAGATGGGATTAGCAGACCACCTGACCTGCCTCTTGAGAAATCTGTATGTAGGTCAGGAAGCAACAGTTAGAACTGGACATGGAACAACAGACTGGTTCCAAATAGGAAAAGGAGTACGTCAAGGCTGTATATTGTCACCCTGCCTGTTTAACTTATATGCACAGTACATCATGTGAAACCCTGGGCTGGATGAAGCATAACTTGGAATCAAGTGCACCAGGGGAAATATCAATAACATCAGATATTCAGATGGCACCATCCTTATGGCAGTAAGTGAAGAAGAACAAAAGAACCTTTTGATGAAAGTGAAAGAGGGGAGTGAAATAGTTGACTTAAAGGTCGACATTCAGAAAACTAAGATCTTGGGATCCAGTCCCATCACTTCATGGCAAATAGATGGGGAAACAGTGGAAATAGTGGCTGACTTTATTTTTTGGGGCTCCAAAATTACAACAGATGGTGACTGCAGCCATGAAATTAAAAGATGCTTACTCCTTGGAAGGAAAGTTATGACCAAACTAGACAGCATATTAAAAAGCAGAGACATTACTTTGCCAACAGAGGTCTGTCTATTCAAAGCTATGGTTTTTCCAGTAGTCATGTATGGTTGTGAGAGTTGGACTATAAGGAAAGCTGAGTGCCAAAGAATTGATGCTTTTGAACTGTGGTGTTGGAGAAGACTCTTGAGACTCCCTTGGACTGCATGGAGATGCAACCAGTCCATCCTAAAGATCAGACCTGAGTGTGCATTGGAAGGACTGATGTTGAAGCCGAAACTCCAATATTTTGGCCACCTGATGCAAAGAGTTGAGACATTTGAAAAGACCCTGATGCTGGGAAAGATTGAGGGCAGGAAGAGAAGGGGACGACAGAGGGTGAGATAGTTGGATGGCATCACCGACTCAATGGGAATGAGTTTGAGTAAACTCCGGGAATTGGTGATGGACAGGGAGCCCTGGCATGCTGCAGTCCATCGGGTCGCAAAGAATTGAGCTCGACTGAGTGACTGAACTGATTTAACTGAGTGCCATTTTAATATTTTGAAATGTAACTTATAGATAATATAACTTACCAACATAATGTTTTTAAAATATTGACTAAGTCCAGTGTAAAGGAGAAACAAAAGGAAAGTAACTTATTTTGAATTAACATGCTTCTTAATATGCAAATAACCAGAAGGGGCTTATAAAGAGGACAAAAAGAAAAAGGCTTGTATCTGTACATAAGCTTGTAATGAAATCAACACCTAGAGAAGGTGCCCAGAACAGGTGCATTTTATTAGCAATTCAATTATTACAGCATTATTGCTCATGATGTGTTTTTCCAAAAGAGTAAGCAATTCTCAACAGCATTCTTAATGAAAAAAGTAAAACCTTGCCTCAAGTTACGGGTTAGTTGCACTTCTGGAAATGTCATAATTATTAAAATTATGCACAAAAAACCCCAAATTTGTAAAATGTGAAATGAAGTGATTGCAGGCTCCAAAATTTTGAAAAAGTTTTTCCTCTTCCGTGAATGTCCATTCAGACACTTGAAAATGATGTGGAATGAATACAGGGTGATTCATTTTTAGTTACCCTCCTATTCTCTACTATGTTTGTCTCTGCTCACAAAATACCAGCCAGATCTTTTGCATGCTTTAAATATCCCCTGTATATGGAAAATTACTGGCTTGTCTAAATGATATTTGAAGCCAAATCTAAACATGTTACTACTCTTTTGACTCGGGTCTAGTTAGACCTTCTTAACCTAACAAGTCCCTAACCAGTTACTGCTCAAGTAAAGCAAATACCAATGTCTAACTAGTTGACTTTATTTTGGGGGCTCCAAAATCACAACAGATGGCGACTGCAGTCATGAAATTAAAAGATGCTTACTCCTTGGAAGGAAAGCTTTGACCAACCTAGATAGCATATTAAAAAGCAGAGACATTACCTTGCCAACAGAGGTCTGTCTAGTCAAGGCTATGGTTTTTCCAGTGGTCATGTATGGATGTGAGAGTTGGACTATAAAGAAAGCTGAATGTTGAAGAATTGATGCTTTTGAACTGTGGTGTTAGAGAAGACTCTTGAGAGTCCCTTGGACTGCAAGGAGATCCAACCAGTCCATCCTAAAGGAAATCAGTCCTGGGTGTTCATTGGAAGGACTGATGTTGAAGCTAAAACTTCAATACTTAGGCCACCTGATGTGAAGAACTGACTCATTTGAAAAGATTCTGATGCTGGGAAAGATTGAAGGCAAGAAGAGAAAGGGGTGACAGAGGATGAGATGGTTGGATGGCATCACCGACTCAATGGCCATGAGTTTGAGTGAACTCCAGGAGTTGGTGATGGACAGGGAGGCCTGGCGTGCTGCAATTCATGGGGTCGCAAAGAGTCAGACACGACTGAGCGACTGAACTGAACTGAACTACTCAGTTTAATTAAATCACACATATAAAGCCATGATGTACATAAAGGGGGGGAAAGAACTATAAATTCGATGAAACCAGTATAAGCAATAGTTTCTGAGAACAGAGAATATAGGTTTTTTATCTAGTCAGGTTTGAAATCTAATCTTGATTCTCTCACTTAGATATAAATCCAATCAAGTTATATGTCCTCCCTAAGCCTTGAAAGGCTGAGTCATTGATATTTGCTAGACAGCATTGTTGTTTAGTACAAATACAATAATATATGCACTGCCATGCCCCAGAGCAGTCAATGGATGTCAGCATGCACACTCGCTGTGACGGATAAGTGCTTCTACAAATGGCCTTGCTCACCGACTGGGAATTGCATTTGTGTGCCTTCATCTCAGTAAGTACACAATAAGTCCTGTGGATGGGTCAGCTTCTAACTAGTGACAGACAGAATCATTGAAAGTAAAATCTGTTTGAGAAACTTGAGCCCGTATTAACACAAAAGAGAAAAAGAGAGATTAGCAAGAGGAAAGGTTTACCAATAAGAAGGTTGATAAACCTTTTTAGATTGGAGTTTGGTCCTTGCCCCCAGATTCATTCTGTAGCATTTCACAAACCTTCAGAAGGCAGAGCAACTTGATATCCCCGTTGGCTGACTGACAATCCCTGAAACACTGCACAAGGAGGATGACGTCCCTGAAGTTGTTCATTTTCAGGAGTCCAGTGTGTGAAGAGAGTGAGGGATGGAAGCGCATATAAAGTGCGGCTCTCTATTTAACTTTTTGATGAGCTTAGATTATTATGTAGTTAGGTCTACTGACTCTCTAACGTGAATTCTGTTGTGGTGTGCTATTTTAAAATTGATTTTTTTAAGCAATCACTCCATCTGTCATATATCATCTATCACATGTAGTTGATCCTAAAAGTTAATTTTCCAAAATGCATTCTGGAGACCGCTCTTGCACAGAAACTACATTTTTGTATTTACCTACAATGCCCTTTAAACAATCCGTGCCCTTTGCAGAAACAGGAACAGCTTCAGAAACCACAGGGACCCTTTAAGTTAGTCTACAATCCGTCGGAGTCATTGAGATGCACTAACATACAGAGAGTGGCTTACCTCCACTTCCCCTTGGGGAACCGAGGTCAATAGCAAGTTTTGTAAAGCATTTATGGAATGGCTAGAGATCCCAAGATGAAGCATGCAGTGGAAGAGCAAGGCATTATGCATGGAGTGTGCTGGCTTTTATCTCTTAAAAGTACAGTCTGATCTTTGCCTGCTACACCACTTCAGCCGGGCACAATGGGGTGGATGAGGAGTATGGGAGGGCCTGGCACACAGCGTGGGGAAAAGAGGTGGTCATGGAGAGATGAAAAGAAAAGTGGAGACTCAAAAGCTTCTTTCCAGAGTCAGAAGCAAGAAGCTTATTGCCAGCAGACAAATTTCCAAATAGATTTGGTGTTCTTTTATCTTCCTATGGCTTTTCAAAACTTGAAAGTATTTGGGGGGCAGACACAGCTGTCTGCATAAAGACAGTCTGTTTGTTTTAACAGAATGCTTCATTCAAAGGCTCTCCAACAGCGAGAGTTCAGATGATCTTCCACCTTCACCTGGAGCAGAAAATAATCCAGTCTCACACCTTCACTGCTGCCAAAGTGTGTGACTAATTACAGGAATGGGTTTCTGAGGAGGAGCCGTGTGCAGCTGAAAAGGTAGAGAAACAGAAGATATTAAGAGCCTGAATAAAGGTCCCGTATCACCAAAGAAAAGGACTACAGTAGGACCAGATTGGTCATGATGATAAAGAAAATAAAGGGAATGGACTTTTGAATTGGTAAATGAAAATGTCAAACTTAGAGAAATCAGATTAGGTCAGCCTTGGGACAAGGATGTTTCTGTGGACCCAGGCTATCATCAACCAAATAGGAAGACGGGGGAATATATTCTGACTCCACGCATAGGGCTAGGCCGTGTGCTAATCCCTTTGTTTTTAACTGTTAGTGGTCCTTAAAAAGTGGTCTCTGGACCAACCGCATCAGCATCTTCCGGGTACTTGCATAAGTGCACATCCTCAAACTCCACTCCATGTCTAGATGCAGAACCTCTAGGGATGAGCCTGGGAACCTGGGCTTTAACAAATCCTCAAGAGATTCTAATGTGCCCCTAAATTTGTTAACCTCTCTGTTCATTTATTCAGTCTTCAAAACAGCTCTGCAAACTATTGTTTAGACTGACTTTTAAAATAATTAAGCAAGCCTAGTGATATTAACAAACATGTGAAACGTCTACATCATGGGTGGAATTCATAGCCAGACCTGACTGACTTCAAAACCTGCTTCTTTTCTGACTTTTTCCACACTATTTTCCCAATAGACACACAGATATTTGGTAAGAAAGGGGAAGGCAGATATTGTATGCATGCTGTAAAGAGGTAATTGAGATTAGGAAAACAGTTCTAAATATCGAGGTTACGAGGGCCTTAGACTTTGTTAACAGGTTCAGGTAGAATGGTTATCTATAGCAAGTAGCCAGGTTACCCACAGCAAAGCCAAAAGCTCTTCTGAGCCAATATCTCTTTGGCTGGAGTGATGAGGTTTAGAGTGTGTTGGGGACTAGCACTATCATTTAGAAACTTGTTACAAATGTAAATCATGAGCCCAAGAATCAGAAAATCTACTGGAGCTGAGCAATCTTTAGTGAACTCTCCACATGCTAAAGTTAAACCACTGGATTAGAGACAAAATAGTATCAGCAGGGGGGTGTGAGTGAGGTCATATACAGGGTCGTTAGTAATTAACTGGCTTCAGTGAGTGGGGAAGGGGCAGGGAGGTGATCAGTCTAAAACTCAGTGCAGGAAAGAAAAATGAGCCGCATTCAGAAAAGCAAGAGAAGCCCCTGGAAAACTCTGGAGGCAGATCAATCTTCTTTTCCTCTAGTATGTTCTTTTTGCTTGATCAGTTCAAACTCTGTGTCAAAGGGTAATTAATTCTCTGTTAGTAAAACAGCTAATGGAAGTTGTACTTTTGTTCTGAGTAAGATATCATGCAATTATTATTTCACATACTTAACAGAGCTTGAAATTAACCCTATCACCAGATTGAGAGTCACTGCTCTCATCTCCAGCCATGGCAGGAAGTGTCCTCTTGAGAGCGTAGCCTCCTCTCCTCACACACTGGTGATGCTCCTGAATCAGCTGCGTGATAGACTCAGAAACATGTCCCTTAAAGCCTTTATCATTTTTGTTATTAGTGTTTATTGTCAAAGTCTGTATTCATCATTTTTCAGTTTATGAGTTTATGTGATGGTTCTTGAGGTAAGGTTTAGGGAAGGGACCAGGTCTGAATGGTCTAGCTTATTGTGAAGAACAATAAGTTTAGAACTATACCTCTGAACACCTTCTCCGTATTCAGACATTGGGGTCACTTCCCCCACAATGAAGACCCTAGTCACACTTTTCCATGGGAAAAGTGGTGTGAAAAGAAAAGAACAGAGATTTGGCATCAAGAAAACACAGGGGTCCAGCTGCTCTGGACAGGTTTTATATAAACTAGGCTGCCCTGGAAAGGTTTGTTTGCACTTCGATCCTCCCTTTTCTCATGTACATTGGAAATAATGAATCATAACATAGCCATTGCTTGCAGGTTATAACCATTGTTATAACCTGGTAACAATATAAGAAACCTGAAATATCATCTGGCGTAATGACAGTTAACATTTACTAAGCATGTATTCTACACTAATACATAGTTACTTAAGTTGTTTTTTTAACCCTAGAACTTCTCATTGTAGTAATTTTAATAATAAAGGAGAACAAATGATATCACAAAATCCAGAGACAGAGCCTAATGTGACCTGCAAATAGCATTCCATTTGTATGAATACATGCATTTTATGTGACTCACAAATATAACTCTGGAGTATAATTATATTTGTTTTCATAGAGAGTGTATTTTTAAACTACTAATTTCAAGTAAATAAGTAATCTGAGTTTTACCCCATGATATCAATATAAAGATAGTTCATGATGATGAAAACTACCTGGAGAGCAGACATATCTTTCCTGCTAGGGACTAGGTTAAGTGCTTTATTTGCATTATCTTGTGCAGTATTCCAAATTACTTCATGCTGTAGGTTCTATTATTATTCCCACTATGTAGTTAAAGAGACTGTGCTTTGAAAGGTTGAATACTCTCAAGATTACAGAGCTTGTAATGGATCGGAATTTAAACCCAGATTGTCTGGCCTGAGATCCCAGGATCTATTTCACATTTCACTGGAGGTTTCTTCCTTTCTTCTTTTTTTCACCAACATATGTGTACTTCTAACTTGACTTCTAGTTTGCAATTGGTTTCTACACTCCATTTTATTTATTCCTGTTCTATATTAGCTATTTTCTTTCTTGTGTTAACTTTGAGCTTAGGCTGTTTTTATTTATCTACTTTGTAAATGAGTAAAGTTAAGTTGTTTAAGATCTTTTTTCTCATAATTCATATGTTTACTGACATAAAATTCCTTAAAACTGCTTTTGTTGCACATCATAAATTTTGGTGTGTTGAGTTTCCATTTTCACTTGTCTCAAGATTCTTTTTAGCTTTCAAAAAAATGTGTTCTTTAATTTCCACATATTTGTGAATTTTCCAATTTTTTGAACAGGTGAAGTTGACAGACTTTTAGCTAGATTTGTTAAGAACAAGGAACTTCCCTGGTGGCTCAGACAGTGAAGAATCTGCCTGCGATGCTGGAGACCCAGGTTTGATCCCTGGGTCAAGAAGGTCCCCTGGAGAAAGTAATGGCCATCCACTCTCTTGCCTGGAGAATTCCACTGACAGAGGAGCCTGAAGGGCTACAGCCCACGGGGTCACGAAGAGTCAGACATGACTGAGGGACTAAGACTTTCATTGAGGGAAGAGAGAGAAGAATCAAATACATAAAATTATAGGTGAAAGAGGAGATATTACAGCTGAAACCACAAAAACACAAAGGATGATGAGACTACTTTGAATAACTATATGCCAACAAATTGGAAAACCTGGAAGAGGTGGATACATTCTTAGAAACAACCTACAAAGATTGAATCATAAGGAAACAAAATATCAAAGCAGACTAATTACTAGTAAGAAAATTGAATCTGTAATCAAATACCTCCCAAGAAAGAAAAGTCCAGGACCAGATGGCTAATTGGTGAATTCTATCAAACATTTAAAAAGAGTTAATACTAATTCTTCTCAAATTCTGCCAGAAGACAAAGAGCAGAGGATATTCTCAAATTCATTTTATAAGGCCAAATTTGTCCTTATAACAAAGACAGAGAAGGACATAACAATAAAACTCTGTGTCAATATTCCTGATAAATACAAATACAAAAACCTTTAACAAAATACGGGCAAACTGAACACAACAAATCATTTAAAGGATCATATACCATGGTCAAGTAGGGTTTATCCCCAGGACGCAAGCACAGCTCAACATACAAAAGTCAATAAATATTATACATTATTTATTAACAGGATGAAGAATAAAAAACACATGATCATCTCAACAGATGCAGAAAAAACATTTGACAAAATTCAACACCTTTCATGATAAAGACTCTCATCAGATTAGCTATATAGAAGGAATGAATATCAATGTAATAAAGGCCAGTTATTATAAGCCCACAACTAACATCTTAGTCAAAGGTGGAAAACTCGAAAAAGTTTTTCTTCTAAGATCAGAATACAAAATCAACATGCAAAAAAACAGTTGCATTTTTATACCCTAACAGCAAAGTTATGTCTGAAAAAGAAATTTAGAAAACAACTGCATTTACAAAAGCATCAAAAATAAGAAGATACTTAGAAATAAATTTAGCCAAAGACATGAACACCCTGGACACTGATAAACAGAGACAGACATAGAGAACAAAGGTATGGACACCAGGTGGGCAGAGGGGAGCGGGATGAGCTGGGAGGTCAGGGCTGATGTGTGTGCGCGGCTTCGCTGGTGAGAGCAGCGGGTGGACCCTGCCTACAGCGCGGGGAACTCTGCCCAATGCTCCCCGGTGGCCGAGATGGGAGAGAACACCCAAGCGAGGGGGTGTGTGTACACACGTGGCTGATTCACTTTGCTGCATAGCTCAAGCTGGCACAGCGTTCTGAAAAAACCGTACTCCAATAAGTACAAAATAAAATAGATAATTAGTAAATACTTGATGTGTAGCACAGGGATCTCTACTCAAGTATTCTGTAATGACCTATATGGGAAAAGAATCTTAAAAAGAGTGGAGATATATGATATTTATGTGTGTGTGTGTGTGCGCGCGCGCACATACATACATAAGCTGATTCACTTTGTTGTACGGCAGAAACTAGCACAACAGAGTACATTGACTATAACTTCAATAAAAATATTTTAAAAGCTTAAAAACCTGTAAACATGGATGAAACAAATTGAAGAAGGTGTAAACAGATGGAAAGATACCTTGTGTTTGTGCTTTGGAAGAATCAATAATGTTAAAGTATGTATCACACCCAAATACATCTACAGAGTTAATGCAAGCCCTGTAAAATTTCCAAGAATGTTTTTATACAAATAAAAAATAATCCTACAATTTACATTGAATCATAAAAGGTTGTGAAAATCCAGAGAAATCTTGAGCAAAAACAACAAATCTGGAGTCATCACACTACCTGATTTCAAAATACATAGCTATGGTAGTCAAAACAGCATGGTACTAACATAGGAAGAGACATATAGACCTAAAGAACCAAGCAAGGGACCCAGAAATAATCTACGTATTTATGGACAACTGATCTTCTTTAAAAGTTCCAAGAATGCACAAGAGGACAGAACAGTCTCTTCTATAAGTGGTGCTGGGAACCTGGATATGCACAAGCAGAAGGTTAATATTGGTCCTTAATTTTTCACATCATACAAGTGTCAACTCAGAGTGTAATTAAAGACTTAAATATAAGACCTGAAACTGTACAGCTATTAACAGGAAACATAAGGAAAATTCTTCCTAACGTGGATGGGGACAATAATTTTTTGGATGCAACCATCAAAACAAAAGCAAAAATAAACAAATGGGATTGTATCAAATTAAAAAGCTTCTACATAGCAAAGGAATGATGAATAAAGTGACAATACAACCTATGGAATGAGAGAAAACATTTGTAAGACATTATACATGTGATAAGAGGTTAATATCCAAAATACTGAAGGAAGTCATACTAGTCAATAGCAGTAAAATAAATAACCCAATTAAAAATGGGTCAAAGTTTTGAATAGGTATTTTTCCAGTGAAGACATATAAATGGTCAACAGATAAATGGGAAAAAATTCAGCATCACTAATCATCAGGGACATGTATATCAAAGTGAAAATCAGAACCACAATATTACCTCACACTTAGACTGGTTATTATCTAAAAGATAAGCATTTGCAAGGATGTAGAGAAAAGGGAACTTTGTTCATTACTGATGAGAATGTAAATTGGTACCACCACTATGGAAAACAGTGTGGAAGTTCCTCAAACTATTAAAAATAGAGCTATCATATGATCCAGCAATCCAACTCTGGGTATATATGTATCCAAAGAATATGAACTCAATGTCTTGAAAGCTATCTGCACCCCACATTCATCGTAGCATTGCTTTTAATGGCAGATCAATCTGCATCCATCACATTTGCAACAATACGGATGAATCTTGAGGAAATTATGCTAAATAAAATAAGCCAGCTCAGGAAAAATATCCTGAATAATCTCACTCACATGTGGAATCTAAAAAACTTCATCTCACTGAGGAATAGAGTTGAAGGCTTGCAAGGGCTGTGGGTTGGAAGAAATAGGAGATGGTCAAACAAACAAAGCTTCACTTATGCAGGATGAATACATTCTGGAGATTTAAAGTCCAGCATAATTACTACTTAATATTACTACATTGTATACTTGAAATTTGCTAGGAGAATAGATCTTAAATGCTCTTACTACACACAAAAAAATGATAAGCATGTGAAGTGATGGATATGTTAATTAGCTTGATTTTAATATTCAGTTCAGAATGTATATGCTTCTCAAATTGTTTTACACAATAAATGCATTCAATTTTTTCAGTTATATCTTAATAAAGCTGTGAAAAATAGCTTTTCCAAAATCTTTTCATAGTTTCCATTCTCACCATTACTGCTTTTGTTTAGAATATACTCACTCTGCAATGAATTACAAGTAAGCAATTATTACAATGCAACTACTCCTATAATGGAAGTAGATAGAATTTGCTCCAGATTTAATAACAAATAACTTGATAAGTAATAAATATTACAGTCCTGAACACTTTGCACATAAAAAGGCCTTCAATAAATGTTTGCTGAATTTAATAAAAGCTCGTAAGTAAGTTAATAAACTAATTTAGTCATCTTAGAAGAACCTACCATATAGAATTATTATGGCAACTGACTATAACCCAAATATATATATTTTAAATAAGTTCCCAAAGTGTCTTAAATTCTTTCAGTTTAATTCAAGCTGTTTATCCACTTTGCCATTTACTCATTCATTTACTCAACAAACATTTATCTGGTGCTTAGAATGTTACAAAAACCACTCCAAGTCCAGAAAACATAAAAAAAAAAAAATCAAACCCGATTATCTGCCTTTGAGGAAATGCAACTTGGTGAGACCACTGACACAATTTGCTTAATGTTTATGTTACCTAAAACTAATGAAATAGTCTACCTTTACAATCATTTTGAAACCATTAGGTGGTGTTTTGGGGGGCTCTGAAGAGCTCCTATGCTTTATGTCCCACCACAGAAAGAATTCAACGAGAGGCAAAGAAATAGATAAGAAGTGACTTATTAGAATAGGGTGCTTGTGAGGCTTACAAGCAGGGAGCAAGAGGGTGCTGTTCCCCAAGAACCTAGTAGGCTACAATTTTATAAACAAAGAAAAAGTGGAGAAGGACAGACCACTATATTGTTCATTCTTTTTTTTTTTTTTATTCTTCATTCTTGAGTAGACATCTTGTTCCCATCATCAGGTCCTCCCCCAGGTTGGGCAGCAGAAATTTTGTCCCTATATGGTCAAGCCAGGACTGCAAAAATTGCTTCAGGTTTCTGTATGGTGAGCACTTTTCCATCCTAGAGATCTTTAACGTACTGAGTTCCCTGGACAGGGTGTGGGTCTCATGCCACCATTGTTTTATTTTAGGGGGCGGGGCCTGTTTCATGCTTATGTTTCATGGTTTTATTGCTAAAGCTAAGCAAGCCTGCTTGGTTTTCTGGTTAAGCAAACCTTCTTTATTGAACCATCATTAACTTACAGGGGTCTCCTATGTCTTTTCTACTTATAATTCCTTACAGCCTCTTGATGAAAGTGAAGGGGAGACTGAAAAAGTAGGCTTCAAAGTCAACATTCAGAAAACTAAGATCATGGAATCTGGTCCCATCACTTCATGGCAAATAGATGAGGAAACAGTGAAAGTAGTGACAGACTTTATTTTTTTGGGCTGCAGATGGTGACTGCAGCCATGAAATTAAAAGACGCTTACTCCTTGGGAGAAAAGTTATGACAACCTAGATAGCATGTTAAAAGGCAGAGACATTACTTTGCCAACAAAGGTATGTCTAGTCAAAGCTATGGTTTTTCCAGTAGTCATGTAGGGATGTGAGAGATGGTCTATAAAGAAAGCTGAGCACAGAAGAATTGATGCTTTTGAACTGTGGTGCTGGAGAAGACTCTTGAGAGTCTTGGACTTGGACTGCAAGGAGATCCAACCAGTCCATCCTAAAGGAGATCAGTCCTGAATATTCATTGGAATATTCACTGATGCTGAACCTGAAACTCCAATAATTTGGCCACCTGATGGGAAGAACTGACTCATTTGAAAAGATCCTGATGCTGGGAAAGATTGAAGGCGGGAGGACAAGAGGATGACAGAGGATGAGATGGTTGGATGGCATCATTGACTCAGTGGACATGGATTTGAGTAAGCTCCAGGAGTTGGTGATGGAGAGGGAGGCCTGGTGTGCTGCAGTCCATGGGGTCGCAAAGAGTCAGACACAACTGAGCGACTGAACTGAACTGAACTGAGGATTAACTATTTAATCACCTACTTTTTCCCTTTACTCTGTCTCTATTGATTTCACATATAGTTTCCATTAATTCAGACTGACAAATAATCAATTTAGTTAAATAAGTAAGATTTAAGACAGAGTTAGCATGTTTAGCAGACTTCCTTGGTGGCTCAAGACAGTAAAGAATCTGCCTGCAATGTAGGAGACCTGGGTTCAATCCCTGGGTCAGGAAGGTCACCTGGAGAAGGGAATAGCTACCCACTCTAGTATTCTTGCCTGGAAAATTCCATGAACAGAGGAGCCTAGCTGGCTACAAAGTGTCAGACATGACTTAGTGACTAACACTAACAGGTTTAGCAAATTAAAAAAAAAAAAAGAAGAAGAAGAAGCAAGCAATTAAATTTGAATTTCACATAATTTTTTTAGTGTACATATGCTCCATGTAATACTTCCAAAGTACTTATATAATAGTTTTGTTTATCTGGACTTTAAATGTATGTTTGTATCTTGTATTTTATCTGGCAACCCTAATTTCAGGGCTCTTATAATATCATTCACTTTTCTAGTTATATTAGGATGGTAAAACTAGAGAGAAAATAACACATCCCACTGAGGCCCCTTCCCCATCCTACTGAGGCCCCTCCCCCTTCACACCACTCTCTTAGCACCCTCAGCAAAATTAATGAAGCTTTGGGACCTTTGTATGAAGGACATTTTTCTCAAGCAACGTTATATACCCCATCTGACATACTTTCCACTGAATGCAATAGTTTTCTCATTTAAGTCTCCTGTCAGGGAATATTTTGAGTGTAGTGATATTTTTAATATCATATTTCACTGGAGGATTTTCTAGTGCTTTAGAAATAATTACATTATTAATGCCTTTGTGACCCCCGTTGGGTAGCTAAGGGGCATGTAATATTTATAATCACATTATGATGGAGAAACTGAGATAAAGTTAAGCTTAGTGGGTTTTGTCAAGGTCACAGAATGAATCACCAGTGAAGCTGAATACAGAACTTACAGTCAGCGAGCCAATGGCTCTGTGCACTTAGAGTATGGAAGATTTCATTGGAGATAAAATTGGTTGAGGATTTTAAATAGAGAGTAATCAGAATTATATGGAATACACTAGAATTATCTCTATGCCCTTCTTTCCCTGCCCTGGTCATCTCTTTGTCCACTCCTAGGCAGTCTCGTGTAGACGGGATGGTCACAGAGCACCTCACATAGGAGATGAAGCACTTTCATGTAAGGAGTTTTACGATCTGTGCTGTAACGTTGCTTCTACTCAGATGAGGCAGAAATTAGAACCAAACCAAGTCCGATTCACTACCCGTCTTGTCAGTGTACTAGAGGTGTAATCCTGGGAAAACCACCCAAAGCCTCCCAGCTTGAGTCTTTATCATGAAGATATTAACATCAATCTTGACAGACAATGCTTTTATAGATGCTGTTCATGAAACACCTAGAAAACCATTACTACATACTTTTATTGAATAGAAAAGAATCAAACATTGTATATAGTTTCTTCCTTTCTCTGATTCTTGGTTTCATCAGTAGAGAAATGATGGGATTAGGAGTAAATGACCTCAGAGGTCTTCTCCAACTGTCTTACAGACAGAATTTATTTATAGAATTTAACAGATTGGGAACTGCAAAAAAAATCACTGAAATTCACCATAAAACAGTGCCCAGTTTATAAGCTGTCTCTTAAACAGGCTTCAATTCTATACCACTCTCCTGCAGTGACTCTGTTACTGATAATCCACATACAGGGTGCAGGTAATGCCCTTGTACACGCACACGAGGACCCTCTAGTAACTGAAGATTTATTTATAGCTTTAAACACAACCTTTTTTCTCTGTTTCAAAAAGCCCTCATGTTATGGTACTTGAATTTAAGCGAAGATTGTGAAAAGCAAGGAATCTCTGCCTAAAGCCATTTTTTCTGCATGTTAGGTAACAAAGGAAGAACCTTCAACTTTGGAGTCAGACATTCATGTGACCTTGGGCAGAATGGTTAACTTCCTCCAGGTCTCCCTTAGTTACTTTATATTTGAAAGATATAACACAGGTTTGTTATAAAATGAAATGACATAGTGAAAAGTGTCCTCTTAAATAACTTTCCTATTTAACTGGTTTTCCAACAACTTAAAAGTTGGAAAGTCATATTCAGTGTACTTCCTTCTTAGATGCAGTTGTCTTTTGAGGGCACTCCATGATAATTATTAAAGATTCGTTCATTTATTCCACTCATTTATTCATGAGCCTTCTCTCTTTTCCATGCAAAACTGTATAACTCATTATTGTTACAAAGGAGGCCATTTTGCTTATATTAACTAAAAGTGTTATTCTCTCTTATTAACAATTCAGCATTTAAAACACATGCTTATGGTTCTTTTTGTCTCATTTACACTTTTCTTAGTTGTGCAAAAGCTTTTGAGTTTAATTAGTTCCACTTGTTTATTATTGTTCTTATTTTCATTACTTTAGCACATGGGTCAAAAAAGATCTTGCTGCAATTTATGCCAAAAAGTATTCTTCATATGTTTTCCTCCAAGAGTTTTATGGTGTCTGGCTTTACATTTAGGTCTTACTCCATTTTGAGGTTTTTTTTGTGTGTATGACGTTAGAGAGTGTAATAATTTCACTCTCTTACAGAATAGGAGAAAATATTTGCAAACAAAGCAACTAACAAGGGATTAATCTCCAAAATACATAAATGGTTCATATATATATATATATATATATATATATATATATATATATATATATATCCCAAGCTACATGATTAAAAAATGGCAGAAGATCTAAATATATGTTTCTCCGAAGAAGACGTAGATGCCAAAAGGCACAAGAGAAGAGGCTCTGTGTTGCTAATTGTTACAGAAATGCAAGTCAAAACTACAATGAGGTGTCACCTCACAGTAGTCAAAATGGCCATCTTAAAAGAAAATCCACGAGCAGTAAATGCTGGAGAAGGTGTGGGGAGAATGAAACCCTTTTGCACTGTTGGTGAGAATGTAAGTTGATATAGTCACTATGGAGATCAGTAGGGAGAGTCCTTAATAAACCAAAAATAGAACAACCATATGGCCCTGCATCCCACTATGGGGTGTATACCCTTAGAAAGCCGTAATTCAAAAAGAGACATGCGCCCTAGTGTTCCTTGCAACACTATTTGCAATAGCCAGCACATGGGAACATCCTAAATGTTCATTAACAGATGAATGAATGAAGATACTGTACATATATATGATGGAATATTATTCAGCTATAAAAAGGAACAAAGTTGATCATTTTTAGAGATGTGGATATACCTAGAGTCGGTCATAGAGAGTGAATTAAATCAGAAAGAGAAAGATCATGTCTAATGCATATAGGTGGAATCTAGAAAAATGAGACAGATGGACCTATTTGCCTGATGGGAATAGAGACACAGATGTAGAGAACAGACACGTGGACACAGGAGGGTGGTGAGGTGGGATGGATTAGGAGACTGGGGCTGACATATATACGTGACCATGTGTAACACAGACGGTGAGTGACGAGCTGCGGATAGCACTCGGAGCCCAGCTCAGGGCTCGGAGGTGCCCGAGAGGCAGGAAGGAGATGGGGATGGGCGGGGGAGTCGAGGAGAGGAGTGTGCATACATATGCTGATCTGCTTCTTCTATAGCAGACAGCAACACAAAATTGTAAAGCTACTATACTCCAATTAAAAAAATGCTTGCAAGATAAAAATATCCTTTAATTTTTCTATCACAATTTGAAATACCTACTCAGTTAGCAGTGACATGCCAAATGAGAAGGGCAAACAAGTAGGAAACTGTACAAAACTGGTAGCAAGTTTCAGTTCAGTTCAGTTCAGTTCAGTTGCTCAGTCGTGTCTGACTCTTTGCGACCCCATGAATTGCAGCACGCCAGGCCTCCCTGTCCATCACCAACTCCCGGAGTCCACCCAAACCCATGTCCATTGTGTTGGTGATGCCATCCAACCATCTCATCCTCTCTTGTCCCCTTCTCCTCCCACCTTCAATCTTTCCCAGCATCAGGGTGTTTTCCAATGAGTCAGCTCTTCGCATGAGGTGGCCAAAGTACTGGAGTTTCAGCTTCAACATCAGTCCTTCCAATGAACGCTTAGGTCTGATCTTTAGGATGGACTGGTTGGATCTCCTTGCAGTCCAAGGGACTCTCAAGAGTCTTCTCCAACACCACAGTTCAAAAGCATCAGTTCTTCAGTGCTCAGCTTTCTTTATAGTCCAACTCTCACATCCATAAATGACTACTGGAAAAACCATAGCCTTGACTAGACGGACCTTTGTTGACAAAGTAATGTCTCTGCTTTTTAATACGCTGTCTAGGTTGGGCATAACTTTCCTTCCAAGGAGTAAGCGTCTTTTAATTTCATGGCTGCAATCACCATCTGCAGTGATTTTGGAGCCCCAAAAAAGTAAAGTCAGCCACTGTTTCCCCCTCTATTTGCACATATACAAATGATTTATAAAAATATTTCAGTGAAACAACACATTCTTTTAAGTAAACTACTTATGAAATCCCAAAATAATGATTCATCTTTCAAATCCAATTTCTATGATCCCACTTCAACCTTTGGTTATATTATCCTATCATCCAGAATTCTTACCTCCTGTGGGGAATGTAGCCCCAGCTATTTACTGGGCAGCAAAATACCAAACAGCAGATGATGATTGTCTTCTACATAGCACTGTGATCCTTGAGCCATACCACTTGCTACATGCTGGTTGCACTCTCTCTGGTTGCTAGCTTCTGGCTGTGATGCTCAGGTGTATATATCAGTTCAGCTTTACCTGCCACCTCCCCCACTGACCTCACTCACTGCCTCAGTGCCCTTTTTCTCATCCCATGGCTGATAAACTTTCAGGAATTTTTCAAAATTTTATGCTAGCTCTTGCCTCTGTGGGTCTGCTTGTGTCTCTATTTAGAATACCCTTTCTGGCACACTTTATTTCCTTTGGGGTTTTTCTATTTAGATTCTGCTGCTTCTGTAAAAACCCTCTGTGGCCTCCCTAGGTTGGCCTAGGTGTAGGTACAGTATCCTCTGTAACCTCTGACCCAGGAGATTTCAATCAGATCACCCATCATGACATTGACTCCCTATGAGAATAGAAAAGCCAAGCTGTCCGGGGCCATATTTTTTCTTTCTGAATGTTCACTGCCTGATACATAAAAGCTCAATACGTGGTGAACAAGTGAAAAATAGGTAAATGAATGAGCATATTCACTGATATCTTCCATAGGGATCTCTATAGCCAGGATTCAGGCTGAGCAGGAGCTTATGAAGCAGCCCTGCATGAAGAGATTGGAACAACAAAAGCAGACACAAGAGGATCATGTTTAAATTAACCAAAAAAAAATCTCTCTCAGGAGGGTGTACAGAAAGAGTAAGTGCTTAGTGTTGGAGATAGAAGCCAGAGATACATGTGGAGAAAAACAGCGTGTGTGCCATAAATAATGAGAAATCATCTACCATGTGGGTAAGATAGATGTACCTGCCTCATGAGACTGTTGCAAAAGTTTAAGAAATGCATGGAACACATTTGCCTTGTTCCAAGTAATCAGTCAGAAAATGCTAATAATAACCATGGTTATTATATTTTTTACTTAGAATAATAAAACTATATCAACTTATGAAAACACCCTAAGTCTGTTCTTGGGCCTCTGTGATGCTCTATAACAGTTCTACTATATCTCTAGTTAGTGAAAAAGCAGAGACATTACTTTGCTGACAAAGGTCAGTGTAGTCAAAGCTATGATTTTCCCAGATAGTCATGTACAGATGTGAGAGTTGGGCCATAAATAAAGTGGAACACTGAAGAATCGATCCTTTTGAACTGTGGTGTTGGAGAAGACTCTTGAGAGTCCCTTGGACAGCAAGGAGATCAAACCAGTCAATCCTAAAGGAAATCAGTCTTGAATATTCATTGGAAGGACTGATGCTGAAGCTGAAGCTCCAATACTTTGGCCACCTGATGAGAAGAACCAACTCTTTACAAAAGACCCTGATGCTGGGAAAGACTGAAGGCAGGAGAAGAAGGGGGCGACAGAGGATGAGATGGCTGGATGGCATCACTGACTCATTGGATATGAGTTTAAGCAAGTTCTGGGAGTTGGTGATGGACAGGGAAGCCAGGTGTGCTGCAGTCCACTGGGTCTATTCTTTTAAAAACATCCATTTGCTACATACACAGTGGATGCCAATGGCATCCCAAGCGGTCTCAGTACTTGTTTCACCCTCTATGTAGCGTGCTCTTGGGGACCAAATGAATGCAGAGTCTTCACTGTGATTAATAATTTTTCCTCATCACGTGCCTGTGTGTGCTGAGTCCCCTCAGTCGTGTCTGAATCTTTGCAGCCCCATGGACTGTAGCCCACCAGGCTCCTCTGTCCATGGGATTCTCCAGACAAGAATGCTGGGGTGGGTTGCCATGCCCTCCTCCGGGGATCGTCCTGACCCGGTGATTGAACCCGTGTGTCTTATGTCTCTTGCACTGGCAGGCGGGTTCTTTACCACTGGGGCCACCTGGGAAGCCCCGTGTGTACAGATATGTTAGTTTAAACCAGGCTCAGGTCCCTTATTAGACTTTCTCTGTGAAAGAGAAATAACATATGACATCCCTTGTGTGTGGAAGCTAAAAATAAATAACACAAATGAACTTTTTCACAAAACAGAAAGAGAGTCACAGATTTAGAAAATGAACTTATGTTTGCCGGGGGAAGGGGCAGTTAGGGAGCCGGGGATGGTCCTGTGTGCGCGGCTATATTTAAAATGAGCAGCCAGCAAGGACCTACTGTGCAGCACAGGGAACTCTGCTCAATGTAGTGTGGCTGCCTGGATGGCCGGGGAGTTTGGGAGAGATGGTTACACATGTATGTATGGCCGAGTCCTTTTGATGCTGACCTGAAACTATCACAACACTGTTAATCGGCTACACCCCAACACAAAATAAAAACTTCGAAAGAAAAAAAAAAATAATAAAACCTTAAATAAAGAAAAGATTTTGTCTATAAGTCTCCCAAACAGTTCCTATATCCCCAAAGGTGCAAACAGGTCACTAAGATTTTTTTTGACATCTCTCTTTTACAGTGAAGGAACCCAGTCTTTGGGTGAAATCAGGATCAAATTGGGTCAAAGATGTGTATGGCATTTCTTGAATAGTAATTCACAAACTTGTTTTACTAAGTATCTGTTAATATGTTGGATAATTTCTTAGACAAAACGGCTAAAAAGAAAACAGGAAAGGACCCAGGAACTGAGTTACAAAAGTCAATTTTGAAAAAACTGTGTTGAAAACATTCATCGTACAGAGAAGTATAAACTAGACGAGAATAGAAAACAATAGAATAGCATTGAAACGTGTATATTATGATATGTAAGATACATGACCAGTGCAAGTTCGATGCATGAAGCAGGGCACTCAAAGCCGGTGCTCTGGGACAACCCCAAGGGATGGGGTGGGGAGGGAGGCGGGAGGCGGGTTCACGGTGGGGGGACACATGCGCGCCCATGGCTGATTCATGTTGATGAACTGCAAAAACCACCACAGTACTGTAGAATAATTAGACTCCAATTAAAATAAATTAAAAAATAAAAGAAAAGGGACACCTCCCAATTGGGGAAGAAGGGTGTTGGGGGCACTTTCATAGTAAAGATGATGACTAAAATACATTTTGAAAAATGAGCCAGTGTTTGTGACATACAGAGACATTTTCAACAAGAAAGAATAGCACTTTGAAGGAAAAAGACAAAAGAGCAAAATGTACTCTAGTGATTACACCTACATGTTTTTGACATATTTAACGCTAATATAGATCATTATTATTTATACAATTAAATTTACAAAAGGAAAAAAGCTTCCAAATAATATATCTTGTTATGTAAAGCCAAGATTTATTATAAGTCCAAATTTGCTTTTTAAAAAAGAAATGCTTTTTTAAAAAAATGTTGTTGGAGTATAATTGCTTTACTATACTGTGTTAGCTTCTGTGTTACAGCAGAATGAATCAATTATATGTGTACACATATCCCCTCCCCCTTGGACCTCCTTCCCAACCACTTCCCCAATATACAGTGAGCATACACACTGAGAAAACCATAATTCAAAAAGATGTGTACTTCAGTTTTTATTGCAGCACTATTAACAAGAAAGCAACCTAAACGTCCATCAATGGAGAAATGGATACAGAAAATGTGGTGGGTATATACAACAGAATACTACTCAGCCATGAAAAAGAAGTCCAGATTTCTTGATGAAGTGATTTGACCTCTGATAAGTTCACTCACCTTGCTTCTCTAGCTTCTTATTTCCCTCTTTCTTGGTGGTTGATAGTCATTGCTTTTCATGCGTGTGTACTGTCACTTCAGTTATATCCGACTCTTTGTGACCCTATGCACTCTAGCCCACCAGGCTCCTCTTTCCATGGGATTCTCAAGGCAATAGTACCAGAGCGGGTTGCCACGCCCTCCTCCAGGTGACCTTCCCAGCCCAGGGATCAAAGCCACGTCTCTGATGTCCCCTGTATTGGTAGGCGCGTTCTTTACCACTGGTGCCACCTGGGAAAGCCCAGTCATTAACTTAGGTGTTGATTTTGTTTTCCATAAACAGCTAGATAGTAATATTTATTTTGTGGGCCAGGCAATCTCTGTTGCAACTATTCAATGCTTGTTGCTTGAAAGCAGCTACAAGCAATACAAAAATACATGGGCATGACTGTGTTCCATTAAAATTTTTTCAGTGGACACTAATATTCGAGTCTTATGTATTTTGCATGTTATGAAATTGCAATCAACAAAACTATAAACAGAATTACCATATGATCTAGCAATCCCACTCATGAGCATTTATATCTGGACAAAACTATAATTCCAAAGGATGCATGAATCCATATGTTCATAGCAGCGCTATTTACAGCAGCCAATACTTTGAAGAAACCCTAAATTGACAAGAATGGATAAAGATGTTAGACTCACATGCGTGCACACCCTTGCACACATAACAAAACACTGCTCAGCCATAAACAATAAAATAATGCCATTTGCAGCAATCTGGATGGAGCTAAAGATTATCATAGTAAGTGAAATAAGTCAGAAAGAGAATACAAATACCATCTGACATCACTTATGTGTGTAATCTAAAATATGACACCATAGAACCTATCTACAAAAGAGAAACATGCAGATGTAGAGTGCAGACTTATGGTCATCAATAGGGAAAAGGCGGGGGAGCAATGGGGTGGGAGTTTGGGATTATCAGATGCAGACTATTATAGAGAGAATGGATAACCAACAAGGTCCTACTGTGTAGCACAGGGAACTCTATTTGGTATTCTGTAAACCATAATGGAAAAGAATATAAATTAGAATATAAAAAAGAATAATTAATTATTTTGCTGTACAGTAGATATTGACATATTATAAATCGATTATACTTGAATAAATTTTTTAAAATAAAACTTTGTTAGCTTGTGAGCCATACAAAAACAAGTACAGAATGGATTAGGCTCTCAGAATGTACCAACCCATATTTTTATTTTATTTTATTTTATTTTTTTTGGGGGGGGGATTTATTTTTTTTTTTTATTAGTTGGAGGCTAATTACTTCACAACATTTCAGTGGGTTTTGTCATACATTGATATGAATCAGCCATGGATTTACACGTATTCCCCATCCCGATCCCCCCTCCCACCTCCCTCTCCACCCGATTCCTCTGGGTCTTCCCAGTGCACCAGGCCCGAGCACTTGTCTCATGCATCCCACCTGGGCTGGTGATCTGTTTCACCATAGATAGTATACATGCTGTTCTTTTGAAATATCCCACCCTCACATTCTCCCACAGAGTTCAATAGTCTGTTCTGTATTTCTGTGTCTCTTTTTCTGTTTTGCATATAGGGTTATCGTTACCATCTTTCTAAATTCCATATATATGTGTTAGTATGCTGTAATGTTCTTTATCTTTCTGGCTTACTTCACTCTGTATAATGGGCTCCAGCTTCATCCATCTCATTAGGACTGGTTCAAATGAATTCTTTTTAATGGCTGAGTAATATTCCATGGTGTATATGTACCACAGCTTCCTTATCCATTCATCTGCTGATGGGCATCTAGGTTGCTTCCATGTCCTGGCTATTATAAACAGTGCTGCGATGAACATTGGGGTGCACGTGTCTCTTTCAGATCTGGTTTCCTCAGTGTGTATGCCCAGAAGTGGGATTGCTGGGTCATATGGCAGTTCTATTTCCAGTTTTTTAAGAAATCTCCACACTGTTTTCCATAGCGGCTGTACTAGTTTGCATTCCCACCAACAGTGTAAGAGGGTTCCCTTTTCTCCACACCCTCTCCAGCATTTATTGCTTGTAGACTTTTGGATAGCAGCCATCCTGACTGGCGTGTAATGGTACCTCATTGTGGTTTTGATTTGCATTTCTCTGATAATGAGTGATGTTGAGCATCTTTTCATGTGTTTGTTAGCCATCTGTATGTCTTCTTTGGAGAAATGTCTGTTTAGTTCTTTGGCCCATTTTTTGATTGGGTCATTTATTTTTCTGGAATTGAGCTGCAGGAGTTGCTTGTATATTTTTGAGATTAATCCTTTGTCTGTTGCTTCATTTGCTATTATTTTCTCCCAATCTGAGGGCTGTCTTTTCACCTTGCTTATAGTTTCCTTTGTTGTGCAAAAGCTTTTAAGTTTCATTAGGTCCCATTTGTTTAGTTTTGCTTTTATTTCCAATATTCTGGGAGGTAGGTCATAGAGGATCCTGCTGTGATTTATGTCAGAGAGTGTTTGCCTATGTTCTCCTCTAGGAGTTTTATAGTTTCTGTGGTCTTACATTTAGATCTTTAATCCATTTTGAGTTTATTTTTGTGTATGGTGTTAGAAAGTGTTCTAGTTTCATTTTACAAGTGGTTGACCAGTTTTCCCAGCACTTGTTAAAGAGGTTGTCTTTTTTCCATTGTATATCCTTGCCTCCTTTGTCAAGATAAAGGTGTCTAGGTTCGTGGATGAATGACAATTCTTAGTTTCATTCTTTAAGTGTTGACAGTTTTCCAGCACACTGTTAAAGAGGTTGTCTTTTTTTCATTGTATATCCTTGCTCCTTGTCAGATAAGGTGTCATAAGTTGTGGATTATCTCTGGCTTTCTTTTTTTCCATTGATCTATTTCTGTCTTGTGCCAGTAACATACTGTCTTGATGACTGTGGTTTGTAGTAGAGTCTGAAGTCAGGCAGGTTGATTCCTCCAGTTCCATTCTTCTTTCTCAAATTACTTTGGCTATTCAGTTTTTTTGTATTTCCATACAAATTGTGAAATTCTTTGGTCTAGTTCTGTGAAAAATACCGTTGGTAGCTTGATAGGGATTGCATTGAATCTATAGATTGCTTTGGGTAGAATAGCCATTTTGACAATATTGATTCTTCCAATCCATGAACACGGTATGTTTCTCCATCTGTTTGTGTCCTCTTTGATTTCTTTCATCAGTGTTTTATAGTTTTCTATGTATAGGTCTTTTGTTTCTTTAGGTAGATATACTCCTAAGTATTTTATTCTTTTTGTTGCAATGGTGAATGGTATTGTTTCCTTAATTTCTCTTTCTGTTTTTTCATTCCAACCCATATTTTTAAAAAATCATTACAACGTAGTGATTGAAAGCTAGAGCAGGAGACAGATAGTATGGAATTTAGTCTCAACTCAACAATTGTATTAACTTTGTAATCTTGAAGTAGAGTTTAGATATATTGCTCAAGATCATCTCCCTGAAGGTGATGGGGAGTCATTTAAAGAGTTGGAACAGGACTGCAGAGTAATCTGATTTGCATTTTAGAAAAGTGTTCCTATTTAAAGGGTTGGACTTGGATAAATGGAGGGGTGTTAGGAAGAATTATAGAACAAATGGCATTCATTTAGTCAGCTTTTTCTCCTTGTTAGATCTGAAATCAGAATACATCATACTATATTACATGTCTTTACTAAAATACTGTCTTTTTTCTAATGACATTTATAAATATACTATATTTCTCATTATAAAATAATTAAAGGTCCACTGTATATTTTGACCTTGTGAGTATCACGGTTGATAGGAATGGATTCAGAACCTGGGACCTCAGGTGGGAATGCCTTTGTAAAGCATTTTTACTAGGAACATGGACCATCGATTTGCTTTGGTGATACAGTATCTCATTCCATAAAGTGGTTCCAAATAAATAATGAAGACCGTTTTTTTTTTACAAGTTAGCTTTATCTGTTGCAGCAGTGATTAATAGCTCATAATCACCCTGGCTTACAAAAAGAAGTAAAACATGTGAAAACAATTTTCTGAGTGAGATGAATCCACATTTTGCAAATAAGATGGAAGTCAACAAAAGTAGGTGCCATTGAGTTTAGAGCTTTTCCTATTGTGCTATGTAAAAGAAAGAATGTGAGTATTGCAAACTGCACGTCTTGGGTTAGAAACCAGGTTCCAGTATCTGCCTATTGTGTGGCCTCCCTCAAATCACTTAACATTGCTGAGACTTCATCTCACTTCTGTGAAATGAGGATGACAACACATGCCTTGATATATTTGGGGAAATATTCATCATGTTGCATGTATGAGGTCTAGAACACTGTTAGCTACATAGTACTAAATCATGTGTTTTTGAGAATTATATTTGGAATGATGTACCTGTGTGTATCAGGGTACATGCCAAAAAATTCTCATCTTTCCAAATTAGCTCTTTATTGGGCCACAATGACCTTCATGTCCCTGAAACAGACTTTTCAAAAACTTTTTTACCTTTTTAACACTATCCATTATTCAAAAGGAAAGTATTTCCCTTGGTTTCTCGAACATCAAATAGCCAATATTTTCTAATAGCTGTAAATGGAACCTTTAAATTGTGTGTAAATGTAACCTTTAGAAATGTTGTAAAAATGTTAAAAAATGTTATTGTATCTGTAAGACTCTCACATCTCCTATTTAGAACACAAATTACATGTGTTTCAAGCTATTGGACATTTCCCCACAGTCTCAGAAGTCCTACTCAGTTTATTTCTAAGCACGTTTTTGTCTTTGCGTGTCCGTTCCCTGTCCTTTCACCGCACTCAGTCTACGTAAAGTCTGTCACATGACTTCATTTCTGATTTTTTTTTTTTTAAATTTTGTTGGAGGGTAGTTGTTTTCCAATGCTGTGTTATTTTCTGCTGTATAGCAAAGTGAATCAGCTCTAAGCACATCTATCTCCCCTCGTTTTTGGAGTCCCTTCAACTCTGATACTTTTTCATTCTAGATTTTCCATTTCTTCTTTTTTGTAGTTTTCTGTTTCTGAAACCACTCATCTCATCATATGTTTAAACTTCCTTTGCTATTTCCACTTTTTTTTTTTGATATATTTATCCTATTCATTTAAGAATTCTTCATCAGGCTACCGCTTTGCACTAAGTGATGGTCTCAGATGATTTAGGAGGACTTCTACCCATTTCATTTTCAAACCTGAGCCTTTGTTGTGCTGCTTCCTACAGAAAATGGTTCATGAAAAAGAAAATGATGATGGAAGTTGACTTACTCTGTAATTGGAGCACCTAGGAACCCTCATTCCTCATACCAAGCTTCTTATGATCATTACATTTGATTTGAAGTTAGGCTTTTTCTTTCATATTTTCCTTTATGATGGTTCCTTCTAGCTCTGGATCCAAGGATAAAAGCATGCAAGGTCTTTTTTGAGTCCTAGAAATGTCTTATTCCTTTCAGGAATTTAGCTTCTGTTTCTTTGGGTGTTCTGATTTCTGATTAGGTATCTTTCTGTTATTACAGGATTGGCATACAATATTTTGTAACATCTTACAGCCTAATTAGAAGAAGAAAGGGGAGGCATTATTTTCATTTTTCTTTAACTTTTTATTTTGTATTGGAGTATAACTGATTAATAAGCAATGTTGGGATAGTTTCAGGTATACAACAAATACATACACATGCATCCCTTCTCCTGCAAACTCCCCTCCCATCCAGGCTGCCACATGACATTGAGCAGAGTTCCATGTGTTCAACGGGTCTTTGTGAGGCATGATTCTTTTTTTTTAATAAAAGTCTTCTTCCATTATTTTCCTGAATCTTTTGCCGGCTTTTTGTCTGAAAATCTTTAGAACAGCATTCCAGACCAGCAAGTGCTGCGTCATGCCCACTGTCTGGTCTCACCGCTTCCTTGCCTCTCCTCTCTGCTTCTCCCTCTGCCCCAGTGACCGTCCTGTGCCTCCACGTCAGCACGCTCCCACGTGTCCATTTTTCCTTCTTCTTTCAGGGATGCTTTTCCTCAACACCAGGATGGGTTACCTCCTTACCTCCTTCAAATCCTAAAACACAAACACAAACAAGAAACAACAGTAAAATAATAATAAGGCGTGGAAAGGTAAAAAAGAGCAAGAACCTTCTCATAGTAATTTTCCTGGCCACACTATTTAAAATTGTACCTTTTTGAGATGTATTTACTCTCCTTCCTCCTATTTCTCTATGGCATTTATTACCTTCATATGCAGGAGGGCGGGATGTGTTTGTGTATGTGTACGTATAATTTACTGGTGTGTTATCTTCTCCTCAGTTGACCACAGGTTTCACACACGCAGAATTTTGTCTCTTTTGTCCTCTGTTGCAACACTGCAGCACTTCATACAATGCTTGCACATATTGTGTTTGATAATTGTTATAAAATGAGTAACTAAGTAACACAGTTTAAAACATGATAGTCTCTCTGACATCTATACCTTATTCATTATTATATGTTTAGTAATTAGTGGCCTCAAGGAAGGCTTGGGCTTTAGATTAGGCATCATGAACAAAGAAAAATCCTTGTCAACTTGACAAATTAAGCCTTTTACTAACATCATTCTTATTGAATCCATATGCTACCTGATTTTTCTGTATAGCCAGGTACTTCCTTAGAAGTTCTAAGAGTATTAAGGAGATTAATGAGGTAAAGTATGAAGTATTTTATTTCCCCTTAAGAAATTGCATGGTGTGTATGTCTGTGTAACTTCACTTATGTAACAAGTAATGTCATAAAGTAAGTCAGCTTCATATGGTCAAACCAAGACATATAATTACATATGAGGAGAACGTAAATGTATTTTTCCAAAACTTTAATGAGTAGAAAATTTTTTAAACCAGAAAATAATCCTTGGTAATGTTTCCCAAACATCACAACATTAAACTTATAGGAAATCATGAACTATTTGGATTCACTAGAATAAATTCCTGGCTACTTGCTTTGCTGACTTTAATTTGATTGTCTCTGCCTCAGTTGCCTGGCCACCTCGGCTTTCCATATGAGAGACGATGGCTAGACCTGTTTTCAGGGCTCACACGGCAGCAGAGCGGAGCTCAAAGAGATGGGCCTTGACATCAGCGAGTGCTGGTTTATGACCCACGTTCCACGTTTCTATCTGCGGAACTTTCTCAAGCCTGTTTCCTTATCTGAAAGTGATTGCTAACACCTTCTAACTAGTATGAGGATCAGAAATAGCAGGTGTAAAGCACTGTGTACATCATGGAGATGCAGCTCACGGTGCTGAAGGTTGTGCTGAAGGATTCCTAAGAATATGTGTGTTCAAATTTAGTTTCAGAGCAGTTCAAAGGGTTGAATATGTAAAGACCCTGGCTGAAAGGTTTCTCCAACTTTCAAAGAAACTCTGAGCCTTGGGGCTCATGGATATTTTTCCCCAATACCAAACATGTATCACTTCTTTACCTCCTTCAAATCTTAAAACACAAAATAAACAAAGAGAAAACACCACCACCAACAACAACAAAAATATTAAAGAAAGTGAAGGGGAAAAAGCAAGAACCTTCTCACAGTGACTAGAGAGACTTTAGAGGACTGAGGATAGGAGATACTTAACATAAAATTTTACAACAATGAAAATCTGAACTAACAATTTGCACCCATTTTTAAACGTAATGATTTCAAGTAAACTAGTTTATTCATGACAGTTTTGCTATCTGTGTATTACATATAAGAAAGTATCATGTATAATGGCTTTACTTGCTAAGTCATGCTCAACTCTAATTCATAGGGCACTGTTTCAAGGAAGTTTAACATTGGCCATATAAGCTGAAAGAACACTGGCCATCACATTGCTTTCTTGAAATGGACAGTGTTTATTAACATATTAAGGTCTGAGAAATGTGTAGTAAAAATAAATTATTTAACTTTAACAGTTAAAGGAACAAACATATCCACATATGGAGTCTATATTTTCCTTTGAGAGTTTATCACAGCACTTGATATGGAATCCTTTGGGATACCTTGGGAAGTGTGACTTGAGGTCATTCTCAAATTAGGACCCAGAGGTGGTGACCACACATTTCCTTCTACAGTACTATTCAGCATACTAATTAGTTTTGTGGCACCTGGTCAAGTCTTCATTAACTTCAGATCTTCCTTGGCACAATTTTTGACAAAGTCCTGGTGCAGACGTCAATTTGAAGTTTTTTGACATTGATCAAAACAAGGGACTTTTTAACTTGTACGTTTATGGTATTATGATAAAGTATTTTCCATGAAGTAACCTCTGCTCCATCATTTCTTAGCAATAAGAAGTCTTAATTCAAAGTAAAGATTTCATTTGTCATATTGTTAAGACTCTCAGTTGAAATTTTACAAAGAAAAGATGAACAGAAAGTCAGTTTGTTTTGTAACTGGGAACAAACCTAGTGTTTATGGGCACAGTCCAAGCAAAGTCAATAATCTTCTTCACCCTTGGCAGTTTCTTCTGCAAATGAGGCAGACAGGTCCCATCCTAAGTGGAACTTCCTGTGTCCTACACTTTTATGTACTGAAATGAATGGGAAGCATCAAAGCATATCAGAAGGGCTGAGATCTGGCTGATAGAGGGAAGGAAGATGCACCTGAGTAGAGAGTGAAACGCAATGATGAGAGGAAAGAAGGTTTTGCCAAGTCGATGGGTACACTGGACATACGATGAAGTGAAAACAGAAAAAAGGAATTGGAATGTGAAAACCATGCAGCTATGGCTTTAGAACACTGATTTTGTCCTGAAATCACTTAATATCTCAGTGCCTCAGGTTCTTTATCTGTAAAATGTGTTCTAACATTTTTCGGATTTATTGCCATCACTTATACTACAGAACTTCTTATCTACACAAATATCCTTGTGTCTTCCAAAGGCTTGTAGGCAACTTACCAAAAATGTGGATAATTAAGATAAAATAAATGTAAAAAACAAAAAAGTCAAGATAAAGCATTAAGATGAGACCACCTTTAAGGTGAGTTCATAGATTTGCTCAGTTCTCAGAAATAAGCTATTGGTTTGTTTCAAAATTTCTTAGATGCTAATGCCAGAAAAGAAAAACTAAAGACTACAAGTTTCATACTGTAAAAAACATCACTCGTGCTTAGAAGCAGAAAGGCATTTTTCTCGTGTCAGTGTGCTGAATAGGCCTGGTGTGAGCTCCCTGTGCGAGGCTGCCCACACTGTCCTGGCGACAGGACAATTTGATGCATGAGGTCACATCATACCTGCATGAAATAGGTCTCCAACATCTGTCTTTTCACTACCATCATGAACACATGGGGCAGTTTCGATGACATCCTCACAATCAATATACTAGAGACAAAGCTTTACAAAGTGATATTTCTCATAACACTGATCAAAGAAGTCAAGTCCCTATTTAATCTGCAGTTTTTCAGGGTGTCGTGCCACTGACTTGGGCTCACTAACTCTAAGAATATTAACTTGTATTCATTACTTAAATTTAAACATAGCCTCTACTAGCAAAAAAAAAAAAAAACTTCAACTTAGGAGGAAATTAAAAGTATTTGATTTTAAATACCATTATCTACATTTAAGAGAATATACTTAAGTGATTTTTGTAGCTTATTTTACTCTGTATTTGGGCTTCCCAAGTGGCCCTAGTGGTAAAGAACTGGCAATGCAGGAGACATAAGATAATCAGGTTCTATTCCTGGGTCAGTAAGATCCCTTGGAGGAGGGCATGGGAACCCACTCCAGTATTCTTGCCTGTAGAATCCCATGGACAGAAGAGCCTGGAGGGCTACAGTCCATGGGGTCTCAGAGAGCCTGCCATGACTGAAGCCACTGAGCAAGCAGGCATCCTCTATATTACCCATGTCAGATGGTAAAAGTGCTTTTTCCACTCCCTCTTTTGGTGTGGGTGTTGATTAGAAAGGGCATTCCACTCTGATCTTCACTGTTCTGATCTCACAATGCTCATCTGTATGAAAAAGTCAATGGTACTTGACTAGTATATGCAGCAGTGATTCATATTGAATTGATTTTATTCATTTAAGAAATGTCTCTACATGGCTACTATTCCAGGCACCAACCTAGGTTTCAAATCAGAAATGGGAAGAATGCAGTTATTATCTAGTTATAATGTACATGAAATATATAAATAAAATAGTCTTTAAATATTACTTGCTGTTGCCCAGAGATAATACTTATATTTTAATTAACAAATATTAGATGTGAGGTGATAACTCCTGATAATTTTGATTTGTATTTTCCTCATGATTACTGATGTGGAGCATCTTTTCTTGTGCCTATTGGCATATGTTAATAGTAGCTATTACAAATTCTTTATCTGATAAGCCCAACATCTATGTCATTTCAGAGTTGACATCAATCAATTTTTTCCCCCTTTCAGGATGTCAAGATTTCCAACTCCATCAATCAAGGTGTTTTTATGCTCTATAGATTGATGTATGCATAGATTTGGAATGGTCCGAATATGTGTGAAGTTTATGGTATTTGCTAATGCAGTGTCTCCTATATCTTACAAACTCTTATCTGCTCACTCATGTTTGAAAGACTCAATGGAAAAGTCTCTGCACCTATAGTTTGTGTGAAATGTAGGAATCTGACTCAGAGAAGCCTCAGAGATCTTATTTTCTGCTCAAATACATATTAATGGTGAATATTTGTTCATAAAATATCTATATAGTGTTGTGTTCAGTAATGTGACATATATAAAAATTACAGAATAAAATTCAAGTCCAAATTTGATAAAACAGATCTAAACTCTTTTAACATTAATTCAGAGGGAGTATAAAATTATTAATTTATACAGAGCACTGTATATGACTAAAAAGGAGACACTCTTGGAGCATATTATGATTACAACATGATTTCCTGCACAGACCAAAGCTTTTTAAAAAAAGCCTTCCTTTTCTCTGGGCAGATGCAGCCTTATCCAGGGCACACAGCTTGGGTAGCTTTGGACAGGCCCCAAAACACAGGGGAGTTGGACAATCCTGAGTCAGTGTCAGTAGAAAAGAAATATCAAGTAGTAAAAGATTAATTAGAAAATTAGTAATGTTGTCCTTAAGGTATTTTGAAAAGTAAAAGCTCTCTTTAGGCTCCTTTTACTCAACAGGGCTTCATGAAAGATGGACAAAGGTATTTGCATTTTGAAGTGTAAGCAGGATTTGTGTAGGAGTTAAAGTCATAGAGATACTTTCAGTTGGGCAGCTGAAACAGAGCGAATGCAAGTATGAATTTGGGAGCGGGAAACTTGTAGGAACATCTGGTTAAAGCATTTGGTTGGAACTGCTGTTTTGAGAATTAGAATTAGGATGTAAGTGTGGAAATGCAGCTTGGTGCTAACTGACAGAGGACTTTGATTACTGGAATAAAGAGTATAAAATGTATCCTTTAGGCAGCATCAAAACATTGCAGCATTTTGAGAAAATGATTGATATAATTAAGAGGGAATCTTTTTGGAAAATATCAGTACAATGCAATGGATTTATTTTTCCATTTAAAATGAGAATCAGTGCTAGTTAGTTGTTATAGAGAAATTGCACATGAGGTAAATAAAATCAAGTCTAATTCAAGTGCATAGAGGTAATGATTTCTAGTTCTTTGGTGTACTTGAATCTAGATTCATTCCATGAATGTCAGTATATTTATTCAAGCTGTGTCTAATAATTTTAAAATATTCTATTATTTAACAAGACAATATGGATTTATAAGTTTAAACTTCAATATACAACTTATTTTCCAACTCCATCGAAATTATAAATACATGCACACACACATACAGACAAACACACACACACATGCATTCAATATAAATACAAACAATACAAATATAACTTGTCTTTTGAGCACAGGACAGAATAAACATACAAATAAGGAAGAAGGCTAAAGCCATGGGCGCAGGCAAACCTCTATCAGAAATTATGAAAGAAAAAGGTCAAACTTCAAAAAAACATGGGATTTGAAAAACTGACAACAATTATGGGTAAAACGGGGAGTTATAAATCAAGAGAAGAAATTATGAACAGCTTCAAGTCAGCAAATAAGAAAAAGGATGAAAATGGAAGGTTTATAAGTATATAAAAGAATAGCAATAATAAAAAAGGATAAAATCTAAATATGTCTCAACCATCACAAAATTTGTCTGCAAGTAAATATCACTGCAAAATATTATTAGTTCAGGAATGCTTTATAAGCAAATACCAGTAAACCTTCAAAGAGATAACAACTCCTAAACTGTACATTTTTCAGAGAAAAAAATTGTAAATATTTGTGTAATAAATGAAGGAAGATAGCTAACAAACTTTACAAAGATAGAATAATGTGAAACAAAACAGAATAGAAAGAAATCAAATACGTAAACTTGACGTCAGCTCTCTTCTTGTAATTTGATCTCTGGTTCCTCTGCCTTTTCAAAATCCAGCTTGTATATATGGAAGTTCTTCGTTCATGTACTGGTTCAAAATTGGGAAAGGAGTACGTCAAGGCTGCATATTGTCACCTTGCTTATTTCACTTATGTGCAGAGTACATCATGTGAAATGCCAGGTTGGTTGACTTACAAGCTGGAATCAAAGTTGCTGGGAGAAATATCAACAAGCTCAAATACACTGATGATACCACTCTAATGGGTTGGATGCCATCACCCACTCAGTGGACATGAGTTTGAGCAAGCTTTGGGAGCTGGTGATGGGTAGAGAAGTCTGGTATGCTACAGTCCGTGGAGTCACAAAGAGTCAGACGCGACTCTGTGGCTGAACTGAACTGAACGGCAGAAAGCAAAGAAGAACTAAAGAGCCTCTTGAAGACGGTGAGAGAGGAGAGTGAGAAAGCTGGCTTAAAACACGACATTCAGAAACCTAAGATCATGTCAGCAGGTCCTATCATTTCACAGCAAATAGCAGGAGAAACAATGGACACAGTGACAGACTTTGTTTTCTTGGGCTCCAAAATCACTGTGGACTGTGACTGCAGCCTTGGAATTAAAATACCCTTGCTCCTTGGAGGAAAAGCTATGACAAACCTAGACAGTATATTAAAAAGCAGAGACATTACTTTGCTGACAAAGGCCCATCTAGTCAAAGCTCTGGTTTTTCCAGTAGTCATGTATGGATGTGAGAGTTGGCTCTAAATTTGAATTTTTCACTGCTGAATTTTCATAGTTTTTTAAATTTGAATTTATATTAAGACCAAGGTTTCTCTTGGTCTACACTGCTGTGTAGATTATTAAAATAATTGATTCATTTTTATCTATCCTCAGATGAAAATAAAAATGAGTCATCATTATCTCCCCCATTAGTTATAACAGTCTATTGCATATATTGAGAGATAGATAATGCCAGGAAAGTGTACTAACATTAAAATATAAGACACTAGTAATGTCCAGTCTGACTAGGAACCTGAAGTTAGCAAGACTATTTTTCTATTGTTTATTTGGTACTATGATAAGGAGGCCTGTATTACCCCATTGCCTCATGACTTAGACTGCTGCTGTTTACCCTGGTTGGCCTTGATCTCCACTTCTTTCACTTCCCCATCTTTCTGACCTCTGAATTTCTTTCCCACTGTGAAAAAATTTTGTATTTTATGGCAAGATAAAAAAAATTTAAACACAAAAATTTTTCCCTGTCCTTTGGCCTCTTCTTTTCACCCAACATCATGCATTGTGTATCTGTATTTTTCATCAACCAAATATCGCCCATTAGCTGAAATACCTGCTCAATCTTAAAGAGCAACATTCTAGCATCATCAAGAAAAGTCCCTATAAAATAGCATTCATCCTTATTCTTGGAAGAAAAGTTCTGACAAACCTAGACAACATATTAAAAAGCAAAGATATTACTTTGCTGACAAAGGTTCATTATTCAAAGCTACAGTTTCTCCAGTAGTCATGTATGGATATGACAGTTGGACCATAAAGAAAGCTGAGTGCCAAAGAATTGATGTTTTTGACCTGTGGTGTTGGAGAAGACTCTTGAGAGTCCCTTGGACTGCAAGGAGATCAAACCAGTCAATCCTGAAGAAAATGAGTCCTGAATATTCTTTGGAAGGACCGATAGTGAAGCTGAAGCTCCAATACTTGGGCCACCTAATGCAAAGAGCTGATTCATTGGAAAAGACCCTGATGCTGGGTAAGGTTGAAGGCAGGAGGAGAAGAAGAGATGGTTGGATGGCATCACTGACTCTAATGGACATGAGCTTGAGCAAGCTCTGGGAGTTGGTGATGGACAGGGAGGCCTGGCATGCTGCAGTCCGTGGTGACGCAGAGAGTCAGACACGACTGAGAAACTGAACTGAACTGAACTTACTCTTGTAAGGGGCCATGATGGTGCTTAGCTCTGGGTTGGATAAACTTTCAGTGATGCATCATTTAATTATGAACAGTCCTCTTTCTCAATAAACTTATGTCATTGTGCTTTGATCTCTAAAGGGGGGAAGAATTCTCAGAGGTTTCTAAGATGCTCTCCCAGGGTTATAATCCTCAACTCTTCAAATAAAGTTTTTTCTTTCTTTCTTTGATTAACTGCTTAACTTTTCATCAACACCACTGAAAGTTTTGGGAGACCCATAATGGTAATGCTTACCATATACTTATAACACGCGAGGCACTGAGGTAAGCACTGTATCATTTAATCCTCACAAACAGCATCTCACTTAATTCTTAGAAATACATGGTGAGGCAAGTAGGTTTCCAGTTCTGTGAAGATGGCATAGCACCATTCCTCATGGGTCTTCTCAATTACAACTAAAAACCCGAACATGAAACAAACATGAGGCATCTCTGGAGGATGAGGAGGGGAGGGGGGCTTCGGACGGGCCTGAGGACTTGAGGAATGACTGGGCTGTGCGTTCCCTGGCTTCCTTCACCATCTGCAGAGCGCTGGCCAACCCTCCAGCCCTGAACCACCAACAGGCATAAACCAAAGCAGCTCTCAGAAAACCTGCTACTCCCAGCCAGACGGCCAAGAAAGGGGTAGCTGAACTCCAGAACACCTTTCTGGATAATATGCTCTCCACTTCAGCTGAATGCCAACGGAACAAACAGAAAGCTGCCTCCCTCCCCACCGTGGTTTCTTTGAGACTGAGCAGGAAGTTGGTAGTTGGTTTTCCACCTCATCCTACCCGTTCCCTACCTCCCGTGGCCCCTCCATCCCTCCCTCCCCACCAGGCGATAAACAGGGACTTTACCTCCCTCTCTGCCTGCATCACATCATCAGAGAGCTGAGCCTGCACCCCACACGGCAGTCAGGAGGTTTCTCCAGATAGTGTCATGCAAAGCTGTCTCCACCAGGCTTTACCAAGTTCCCATGAGAAAGCAGAACAAGGTGATGTACAAACAAGTCAGTAAGTATGTCACTTTCTCCTCTTCTCTGTGACCAGGAGGACCCAGCAGAGAGCTCTGGCTCCACCGCGTGCATACCAGTAAGTCACTTCAACCCTGTCCCCCTCTGTGAGACCCTGTGGACTGCAGCCTGCCAGGATTCTTTGTCCATGGATTCTCCAGGCAAGGATCCTGGAGTGGGTTACCCTGCCCTCCTGCAGGGGATCTTTCTGACCCAGGGATCGAATCTGCCTACCTTACGTCTCCTGCATTGTCAGGCAGGTTCTTCACCACTAGCACCATCTGGGAAGACCATAGTTCCACCACACCCATCATGAACTAGAGAAAATCGGATGTGGAAGGCAGAGCTAGTTGGTGCTCCACATCTACCTACCTAGTAAGAGTAGTAGGGGGAGGAGGTTGAGCTTCCACCCGCCCCCATCCTGCAGCAACAAAACGGAATGACCCGGCCTTCCCTACCCGCTCCCTGGTGTCAGCAGGGTTCAGGAGGAAGCGGCTGATCTGCCTCCACTTAGAGGCAAAGAGTGATGAAAGTTCACGTCCTGCTCTCTCAGGGATGCTAGCGGTGGGTTATTTCCAGCTCACTCCCCTCCTAAGAGGCAGCAAGAGCCGCTTCCTGACATTGCGAGGATGCGTCTGCACAAGTCTGAATGTACAAATCAAGTTAGCCCTTTCGTTTACACGTACCTAGACGGACTGCCTACTAAAAAAAAAAATAAACTAAAATAAAAAGAGGATCCAGCATTTCATAACATAATATCCAAAATGTCCATGATATACGAAAAATCCCTTCTCATACCAAAGGCCAAGAGAAAAACAACATGAAGAACATAACTTCTGCCAACACCGAGATTTATCAGATGTTGGAATTCTGTGATAAGGGTTTTAAAGACTCCATCATGACTGTGCTTCACAAGGCCATTACAAAGAAAACAAATAAAATTACAAAATATCAGCAAAGAAATAATAGATATGAGAGAAAATGGAAATTATAGAACTGAAAAATTTAATAACTGAGATAAACAAAAACAAGCACAAATCTTGTTGGATATGCTCCAAGGTAGAGTGGAGACAAGGAGAAATACTCAGTAAGCTGAAAACATTAATAGAATTACAAAATCTGAACAAAGGTGGGAAAATAGATTGGGAAATAAGTGGACAAGAACCTTTGGTACCTTTTTTTTTTTTTAAAGCTAGTACTCATACCACTGGAGGCCCAGAGCTATGTGACTTTTTTCCTAGTAAACCTACCCTTATAGAATGACTGGAGGATACAGTTGAAACAAAACAGAAAATTGTTAGGGAAAACACGGACTGAAACCACCCGCCCTGGCCAGGCAAGATTATAGCCTGAGCATAGCTCACTTGCAAGAGCTATCTTACAACACAAGGGTTGTAGGGGACTAACAGCTACCACCAGCTGGAATAATTTGAGGACGCTCAAAAGAAGAGAAGAGACATCAGTCTATATCTTCTACCAACCTCCCAGAATCCTTCTCACTGGAATCCAACTAAACTGAGCGATGAAAGTGCGTCAGGAAGGACCATGCATCAGAGAGATCGGCCAAAGAGCCCAGGGGAACTCACCCCATGACCATAAAACCCAAGCCTGCAAGTCGAGAGTCAGAGCAATGCTCCTAGGTTCCCAGACGTTGCTGTTCTCTGCCTGGGCATGCCTTACCAAAAAATTCTGTTGCTTTGTCAGCCCACGTGTCTCCTTGGATAAGTAATTTCCACGTGTTAGATAGGAGCCAACTCTTGGGCCCTGGAAGGGGTCCTCCTTCCTGCAACAAAATGACAGAATGAGGCTTGGAATTTCAGAAAGGAAAAGAATATAGAAATGAGTAAAAATAGAGGTAAACAAAACAGACACTCATTTCTTGTTTCTTAACACAAACCTATCTGATCTGAAGGTCAATATATATAAAATAAGTATTTAAGACAATTACATTTTAAAAGTGTGGAAAGTAAAGACACTTAAATGAAAATAAAGTTTCTGTACTTGAAGTTCCAAAATGTCAGTACTAGTAGACCATGTGAAAGTATGACTGGAAAAGGTCAGTTTTCATTGCAACCCCAAAGAAAGGCAATGCCAAAGAATGTTTAAAATACCATATAATTGGTTCATTTCACATGCTAGCAAGGTAATGCTCAAAATCCTTCAAGGTAGGCTTCAAAAATGTGTGAACCGAGAACTTCCGGTTTAGATTTAGAAAAGGCAGAAGAGCCAGAGATAAAGTTGCCAATAGCCATTGGATCATAGAAAAAGCAAGGGAATTCCAGATAAACATCTACTTCTGTTTCATTTACTATGCTAAAGCATTTGACTGTGGATCACAACAAACTGTGGAAAGTTCTTAAAGTGATGGGAATACCAGACCACCTAACCTGCCTCCTGAGAACCCTGTGTGCAGGTCAAGATATAATGATTATAACTGGACATGAAAAAAGACTGGTTCCAAACTGGGAAAGGAGTGCATCAAGGCTTCATACTGTCACCCTGCTTATTTAACATATGCAGAGCACATCAAGCAAAATGCCAGGTTGGATGACTCCCAAGCTGGAATCAAGTTTTCCAGGGGAAATATAAATAACCTCACATATGCAGATGACACCAATCTTATGGCAGAAAACAAAGATGAACTAAAGAGCCTTTTGATGAAGCTGAAAGAGGAGAGTGAAAAAGCTGGCTTAAAACTCAGTATTCAAAAAACAAAGATCATGGCATTCAATCCCATCACTTCCTGGCAAATAGATGGGGAAATAATGGAAACAGTGACAGACTTTATTTTCTTGGGCTCCAACATCACTGTAGACAATAACTGCAGCCATGAAATTAAAAGACACTTGTTCCTTAGAAGAAAAAGTATGACAAAACTAGACAGCATATTAAGCAGAGACATCAATTCACTGACAAAGGTCCATCTAGTCAAAGGTATGGTTTTTCCACTAGTCATATACTTTATGAGTTGGACCATAAAAAAGGCTGAGTGCTGAAGAATTGATGCTTTTGAACTGTGGTCCTTGAGAAGACTCTTGAGAGTCCCTTGGACAACAAAGAGATCAAACCAGTCAATCCTAAAAGAAATCAGTCCTGAATATTCATTGGAAGGGCTGATGTTGAAGCTGAAGCTCCAATAATTTTTGGCCACCTGATGCGAAGAACTGACTTGTTGGAAAACACTCTGATGCTCGGGAGGATTGAGGGCAGGAAGAGAAAGGGGCAAAAAAGGATTAGATGGTTGGATGGAATCATCTTCTCAATGGTCATGAGCTTGAACACACTCTGGGAGACAGTGAAGGTCAAGGAAGCCTGGCATGTAGCAGTCCATGGGGTTGCAAAGAGTTGGTCATGACTGAGTGACTGACCAACAATAAGTAGACTGTAATCTGTCACACAGAGAGAGAGATACAGACATGTGATACACATATACAAATACATTGTAGTACAAATAGTAACTAGTAAGAAAGCTATAAAGCAATATATAAACAAAAACTACAAATAAATCTATGTAGAATTCTGAGTGGGAAAACGTATTACCAAAGGAAGACAAGAAAAAAGAAAGAAGGGGGGAAACAGAGGCAATAGAAATTTTAAAAGGTCAAATTAAGCCCTAATGCATTGTTACCTCAAAAATATACACACACAGACATCCCCCTGTCAAAGGCATAGATTAGCAGTGGGTTAGAAAAGTGATCCATTGATATACTATCTATTTTGTCTATTAGAAATACATGTCAAATAAAGAACGTAGGTAGGTTAAACATAAAAGAACAAAAATTTATATGTCAAGCATGTTTTTTAAAATGTGATAGTGCTATATATTAATTTTGGATAAAGCCAACTTCAGAGGAAGGAAAATTACTACAAAGAGAGACATTACAGATTGATAAAAAAAAATCAGTCCACCAAGAAGACATAAAAATCTTAACAATGTCCATACCAAAATGACACAAGAGCCTCAAAATAAGTAAAAATTGAAAGAGCTGAAAGAAAAAGCAGGCAAATCTACAATTATGACATTCATCAGTCTTATCTTGGTAGGTGTTAAACTATTAGAAAATTATCAAGGATATAGAAAGACTGCATGATACAATAAATATAATTATATATATATATATATGTGTGTGTGTATATGTATATATATATATATATATATATATATATATATATATATATGTATACATGCTAAGTCACTTCAGTCGTGTCTGACTCTTTGCGACCCTGTGGCCTGTAGCCTGCCAGGCTCCTCTGTCCATGGGATTCTCCAGGCAAGAATACTGAGTGGGTTGCCATGCCCTTCTCTAATATATGTGTGTGTGTATATATATATATATACACATATATATATATAATACTTTCAATCCAACAAGAACATGTTGCACATTCTTTTTTTTTTTTTTGCAATGGCTCATGAAACATTCACCAGTACAGGTCATATTCTGAGCCATCAAATAAATCTCAAAGTTTAAATTAATCAAAATCATTCAGAGTATATTCTTGGGCCAGGATACAACGAAACTAAAATGAATAAGAGACAGACAACAAAAAAATCTCTAAACATGTCAAAATTAAGCAACACATTTCTGAATAATTCTATATATTAATATCAAAGAGGAAATCTCAAAGTAAATTTAAAAATAATAGTACTTAAGGTTAAATGAAATTGCAATATCAAAATATATTGGCTTAGCTAGAAAGTACTGAGAGAATTTTTGTAGGTCTAAGTAATCACATTAGGAGATTAGAATGTCTCAAATCAAAACAAAAAGACTGGCTCTCTCCTGAGGAAGAGAGAACTCTTCCTGACTGTCTGCCTTCAAGCTGGTACATCTGCTTTTTTCCTGCCTTCGGAATCAAAGTGAAATGTGTGCTCTTTTTGAGTCTAGAACCCCCACCTTCAGGCTGAATTGCACTATTAGTTTTATTGGGCCTCTAGCTTGATCTTGGGACTCACTAACTTCCATAATCATGGATCAGTTCTTCAGAATAAATCTTCTTATACACATGTATAGTTATTTCTGGGCTTCCCTGGTGGTTCAGATGGTAAAGAATCCTCCTGCAATGCAGGAGACCTGGTTCTGTCCCTGGGTTGGGAAGATCCCTTGGAGGAGGGCATGGCAACCCCATTCCAGTATTCTTGTCTGGAGAATCCCCATGGACAAAGGAGCCTGCAGGCAAGCGTCCCTGGGGCCACAAAGAGTCAGATGTGACTGAGCAACCAAGCACGCATATTCGTTTCTATGTAAACACACATCCCATTGGTTCTCTTTCTCTGGGGACCCTGAGAAACACAGCAGTTGTAATATTCTTTTCAAACCCGAGAGATCCATTTCCCTAGCCCCCCTCCTTCAGGGGTTTTTGCTGCCTTGTTAAGGCAACTTTGGCTTACTGAGAACTGTAAGATTCCCACTAAAACTGGCTGCCGGAGAAACAACAGGCTGCTCTTGGAGGCTCTGATCACCAGAGGCCCACCTTTCTCTTGGCTCTGACTTCATATGCCCGGAGTGTGGAATTGCCCCCACAATAGGATGACAGCCTTGTTATTTCCTGGAATGTCTAATTTACTGGCTGTGATTAATATAAGCCAAAGCAGATAATCCCAAGCCATCTCCAGGCAAACCCTGGTTTAGATGAGACTCCCTGAGAGGAGGGATACAGTGAACTTGCTTGTACTGTGTCACCAAAACTTTGAGTAGAATCTAGCACACATTTGGGAATCAAATAATAGAGATAGGTGGATAGATCTAATCTATATTTTGAATAAATCACTTTGTTTGTATATACAAATTTATATTTGAAATGAACTTGTAAGTCTAACTGAACATTTTCTACTTTTCTGGAAGTAGCTGGGTCAAAAAAAGAGAAAAGGGGACCCCCCTTGCACTGTTGGTGGGAATGCAAATTAACACAGCCACTAGGGAGAACAGTATGGAGATTCCTTAAAAATCTAGGAATAAAACTATCGTATGACCCGGCAATCCAACTACCGGGCATATACCCTCAGGAAACCATAATTGACACATGTACCAAAAAATATACAGGTACCACAATATTCATCGCGGGACTATTTACAGAGTGAAATAAGTCAGAAAGGGAAAACAAACATTGTATATTGATGCATATATATGAAATCTAGAAAGGTGGCACTGATGACCCTATTTACAGAGCAGCAAAGGAAATGCAGACATAAAGAATGGACTAGGGTCACAGTGGCGATAGGAGAGTGTGGGAAGACTTGAGTAGTGTTGAACCATATACACTGCCGTATGTAAAGCAGACAGCCGGTGGGAATTTGCAGTCTGATGCGGAGAACCCAACGCTGGTGTTCTGTTACAACCTAGAGGGCTGGAATGGGAAAGGAGGGGTGAGAGTGGTCTAAGAGGAAGGCAGCATGTGTATACCTATGGCTAGTTCATGCTGACGTATGGCAGAAACCAACACAGTATTGTAATTACCCTTCAATTAAAAAAAGAATTTTTTTTTAAAGTCTGTGTCGGATGGGTACTTTCTATCGTTGATGTTATGCATGCCCAGTCGCTTCAGTCACGTCTGACTCTTCGCCACCATTGGACTATAACCTCTAGGCTCCTTTGTGCCCACCTGGTTCTCCATGCAAGAACACTGGAGTGGGTTGCCACGCCCTCCTCCAGGGGATCTGCCCAACCCAGGGATTGAACCTGCAACTCCTGCCTCCTGCGTTGCAGCCAGGAGCCTTTACCCACAGAGCCACCTGGGAAGCCATTCTATTTTTGAGGGTGGGTTCTAAAAGCACTGGTGATTGTAATCACATCCAAAGCCTTTCTTTTTTTGTCACTGATACCTGTTGCCTGTAAAAACAGGATAATTGTTGCCCTGAAATAATTTTAATACCATGTGGCATAACTGCCTTGGCACTTGTTAGAGGTCATTCTTTCTTAAAGGTTTGTTCAAGATAAGTTTTCCAAAAGTGAGTTTCCAGTATTTCCGGAGTTCTAAGAGGAAAGAGTTAGAAGGAGGGCAGACATCCATGATGGCAGTACACCATGAAACCAGGTACCCTAGGGGGGCGTTGTAACCGCACACTTCATCTTAAACAGCGGTCTCATGTCTCCACTTGCAAATGAGGCTCTCAGTACCCCGGGGCAACACCTTACATATTCCATATAGCATTCCTGAACTAGGAGACACATGGACTTGTCAACAGTCATGATTGCTCTCTTTACTATGTGCCCTAACAACAGAGTAGTGGGAGTCTTTGATTGGAGTGAAGGAACCCATCTCTTTAGTTATGTTTAACAAATCAAGTCAACAATCTCATTTAGGGGTCTCTGGAGGCAGACAGATGATTCTTTGTTTTTCTTTTAGCAATCAAAGTCACTATCATTCAAAGATTCCCTGCAGCCGGATGAGTGAATATAGACATTGCTGTTGCTACAATGTCATTGTACTATGAATGATCACTTCCTGTGTGCTGGGGCTGGTCCAAATATGAAAGTATATGAGCTGTTCTCAATGGGATGGGAAGAGAGACTGCTATTTAATTAGAAAGGGTCACCAGACATTCTAAGTGACAGTATTCATGGGCTGAGTCCATGAATACTGGGGTGATAGATTTGGATTCAGAAGATAGAAGTTGTTGCAACAGTAATTATGGGAGCTACAGTAATTGTGGGTGGAAGTGAATGTAAGGAAACACTGTCTTCATTTCTTCTTCTGTCAAAAATTGATAACACGCATAATCATCTACTATTGGTTTCTGTGCTTTAAACTCCACTGTCCTGATATCTAAACAGAACCATGTCTATACCCCTTGATGTGGTAATTTCCTTAAAAATAACTGGCAAATGATTTCATACAACAATAGGAAATAATAAAACAGGTACATATCAGACAGATGTAATACGTGTTTTCATTTTGTAATATAGTTCAGAGTTTTCTTTTAAAGAAATACACAAACGAAGCCTTCTTTCTAACTCCTGCAATGGCTATTTTTCTCCCATCATCTCCATAAATAGAATGCTTCTAAAGTTGATATTGTAATATCTATGTGTGTCTAAAATTTTACTTCAAATACAAGTTTTCACAATAAACAATATTGTTTGGTGTGTTTTGAAACTTGTAGTAGTGGTAATATTCTCCACATGTTCCCTTACGTCTTCCTTTCTTTAATGTTTCTAATATATTCTCATACATTTTTGTATTTTCATCTTTCTAAAGTATAAGTCTCTAAATACAACGTCATAGCTGCACTAACACTGTGTGGGTAATCCCGGGAACCTTGGCACTGTATTCTCGTATTTTAAATTTCTTTTTCTTTTTTTCATTTATCTTTATTAGTTGGAGGCTAATTACTTTACAATATTGTAGTGGTTTTTGTTATACATTGACATGAATCAGCCATGGATTTACATGTATTCCCCATCCCGATCCCCCCTCCCACCTCCCTCTCTACCAGATCCCTCTGGGTCTTCCCAATGCACCAGCCCCAAGCACTTGTCTCATGCATCCAACCTGGGCTGGTGATCTGTTTCACTATAGATAATATACATGTTTCGATGCTGTTCTCTCGAAACATCCCACCCTTGCCTTCTCCCACAGAGTCCAAAATCTGTTCTGTACATCTGTGTCTCTTTTTCTGTTTTGCATATAGGGTTTTCATTACCATCTTTCTAAATTCCATATATATGCATTAGTATATTGTAATGGTCTTTATCTTTCTGGCTTACTTCACTCTGTATAATGGGCTCCAGTTTCATCCATCTCATTAGAACTGATTCAAATGAATTCTTTTTAACAGCTGAGTAATATTCCATGGTGTATATGTACCACAGCTTCCTTATCCATTTGTCTACTGATGGGCATCTAGGTTGCTTCCATGTCCTGGCTATTATAAAAGAGTGCTGGGATGAACATTGGGGTGCACGTGGCTCTTTCAAAGTCTACAAGCAATAAATGCTGGAGAGGGTGTGGAGAAAAGGGAACCTTCTTACACTGTTGGTGGGAATGCAAACTAGTACAGCCGCTATGGAAAACAGTGTGGAGATTCCTTAAAAAACTGGAAAGAGAACTGCCATATGACCCAGCAATCCCACTTCTGGGCATACACACTGAGGAAATCATACTTTAAATTTTATATTTTTAATTTTATTGAAGTATAATTTATAATTTTATACTAATTTCTGTACAGCATAATTCAGTTATACTTATATATGTGTATACATACATATATATTAATATTCCTTTTCATTATGATTTATCATAGATATTAAATATATCTCCCTGTGCTATATTATAGAAACATGTTTATTCATCCTATATATAGTAATATTTTGCATAAGTTTTAAACATGCTAGACATCACGTAATTCTGTTTGGATATAAATGAAGTGGTGATCAATTGTTACCTCTCACTTTAGATTGGTTATAAATATCATGGTGTTCCCACATTCTCGATAATCACTGGAAAATAAAGTAAAGGGGGAACTTTTAAAGTCCCAAAGCCACACAAGTGCCTGTCACAGACTTTGAGAACAGTGTCTGAAGTCCACATCTGCCTTATCTAACTTGGTAACTGGACCACATTTGTAGCACTTGCGGTTTTGCAATCGAGTTCCCCGACAATTGTCTCTTTCATTCTGGTGGAGACATCTCATTTTCCTAATGCTTACTTTTTATTTCATATGAGTTTTAATTTCACTGTGATTATGTCTTTGAAAGGTGTTTCCTGATCATTGCAGCCTTCTGCAATGATGACACCTTCCTTCAAGTCCTCATTGTCCCCTCACCGGCACCCTCCCAGGGTGCTGTAAGGTGTATTCAATAGGAAGGTGGCGTGCCAATTGTTAAGCTCTTGCCTCTCAGTTTCCAAATTTCTTGTGCATCCTCTGCTGTATGATGCTGTAGCTGAGGCTCAAAACCCCACTTCTGCTTTGCCAGCTGCTCCCTGTTTGGCTCTACCAATAGAGACAGTAGACACAGCGTGCATTTCCATCTACTTACTGTTGTCTACAAGGTCCTTCCTCAGCATCTCATAGTTTTCCAGGTATAGGCCTTTTACCTCCTTAGTTATATTTATTCCTAGATGTTATATTATTTTTATGTGTTTGTAAAGGGAATTGTTTTTAAAATTTATCTTCCTGATAATTCATCATTAGTCTATAGGAATGCAATAGATTTCGGTATACTAATTTTGCACCCCACAACTTTATCAAATTCATTGATGAATTCTAGTAGCTGGTGGAAAAATGGAAACAGTGACAGACTTTGTTTTCTTGGGCTCTGAAATCACTGCAGATGGTGATTGCAGTCATGAAATTAAAGATGCTTGCTTCTTGGAAGAAAAACCACAATGAACCTAGACAGTGTATTAAAAAGCAGAAACATCACTTTGCCAACAAAGTTCCATCTAATCAAAGCTATGGTTTTTCCAGTAGTCATGTACAGATGTTAGAGTTGAACCATAAGAGGGATGAGCACTGAAGAATTTATGCTTGTGAACTGTGGTACTAGAGAAAGCTCTTGAGAGTCCCTTGGACAGCAAGGAGATCAAACCTGTCAATCCTAAAGGAAATCAACCCTGAATATTAATTGGAAGGACTGGAGCTGAAGCTCCAATAATTTGGCCACCTGATACAAAGAGCTGACTCATAGGAAAAGACTCTAATGTTGGGAAAGATTGAGAGCAGGAGGAGAAGGGGTCAACATAGAATGAGATGGCTGGAGGGCATCTTTAACTTAATGGACATGAGTTTGAACAAACTCCAGGAGATAGTGAAGGACAGGGAAGCCTGGCATTCTGCAGTCCATGGGATCGCAAAGAGTCAGGTACAACTGAGTGATTGAATGACAGTAACAAAGTAGTTTTTTAAGCGTCTTAAAATTTTTCTATATAGAGTACCATGCCACCTGCAAACAGTGACAGTTTTTCTTCTTCTTTTCCAATTTGGACTTTTAATGCTGAATAAAAGTTTCAAGAATGGACATCTTTGTCTTGTTCTTGATCTTAGAGGTAAGCCCTCAACATTTCACCATTAAATATAGTATTAGCTGTGGGTTTCTGTTATATGGCCTTTATGTTTAGGGATGTTCTCTCTATACCCACTTTGTGGAAAGTTTTTTCTTAAATGTATGTTGAACTTTGTCAATAGCTTTTGCTGCATGTATTAAGATGATCACATAGTGTTTATTCTTTAAATTGTTAATGTGTCACACTGATTGAGTTGCAGATATGGAAAAAGCCTTTCATCCTTGGGATAAATCCCACTTGATCATGGGGTATGATCCTTTTAATATATTGCTGGATGCATTTCCTAATATTTTGCTGAGGACATTTTATATCTTTGCCCTCAGTGATATTGGCCAATGCTTTTCTTTTTTGTGTTATCTTTGTCTGGTTTCTGTATCAGGTGATGCTGGCCTCATAGAATAAGTTCAGAAGTATTCCTTCTGCTACAATTTTCTGGAGTAGTTTGAGAAGGATAAGTATTAACTCTTCTCTAATTGGTTGATAGAATTTACCCATGAAGCCATCTGGTCCTGGACTTTTTGTTGAGAGTTTTTAAATTACTGATTTAATTTTATTCCTGGTAATTGGTCTGTTCATATTTTCTATTTCTTCCTGGCTAAGTCTTGGGAGATTGTACCTTTCTAATAATCTGTCCAATTCTTCTAGATTATCATTTTTTTAGAATATAGTTGTTTGTAGTAGTCTCTTATGCACTTCTGTATTTCTGTGTTGTTGGTTGCAATTTCTCCTTTTTCTCTCCAGATTTTAATGATTTGGACCCTCTTTTTTTTTCTTGAGACTGACTAAAGGTTTATCAATTTTGTTTATATTTTCAAAGAACCAGCTTTTAGTTTCACTGATCTTTTTTTCCCATTTTTTCTCTATTTATTTCTGCTCTGATCTTTATGATTTCTTCTTAATTTTGTGTGCTCTTCTTTCTCTGGTTGCTTTAAGTAGTGAAGTGAAAGTGAAATGTTAGTCATTAAGTTGTGTCTGATTCTTTGTGACCCCCATGGACTGTAAAGGACAGGCTGTTTATTTGAGCTCTTTCTTGTTTCTTGAGGTAAGATTGAATTACTATAAACTTCCCTCTTAGAATTGTTTTTGCTGTGTCCTATAGGTTTTGGAGCACACTCTTTTTGTTTTCATTTATGTTTAAGTATTTTTTTATTTCCCCTTTGATTGCTTCAGTAATCCATTGGTTGTTAAGTTGCATATTGTTTAGCTGTCACATGCTTGTGGGTTTTGTGGGTTTTTCCCATATATTGATTTCTAGCTTCGTAGCATTGAGGGAAGGATGTTTCTGGGGGAGAGGGGTCCTCGATCTTGTGTGAACCTGCTGGTAGGTGGGCCCAGGGCTCAGGTGATCCTAGAGCTGCTTCAGGACTCCTGGTGGATGGACTGAGACCTGACATGGTAGGCTTTGGAGCTGTGATTGTCCTGGGTCTGGTGTCTGCCTGGTAGTGAGTGGGGCCAGAGACCAAGGGATTCCAGGGTTGGAGCCCATCCACTGATGGGTGAGGCTGGGGTTAGTGCTGCTTCACTGATGGGTGAAGTCAGGTACTTGGGGACCCAGAGTTCTCTTATCAGCCTGTTGTTGATGGGGCTGATGCTTGCCCAGCCAGGAATGGGGCGAGCCCTGGTTCTCTGGTGCACAGAGTCATCACTATATCTGTTTAACATTCTCCTGGAGATTCCAACCAAGGAATCTAAAAGACATTCATACTGGAAAAGAAGAAAACCATCTCTATCTGCAGAAGACAGAGCCTTGCATGCAGAATATCAATACTAAAACATCACTAAAACATTATTAGAATTAATAAATGAGTTCACCAAGGTTGCAGGAGACAAGAGTAATATACAAAAATCAATTGTATTTATAAGAACTTACAGTGATCAAGCTGAAAGGGAAATTAGGAAAACAATTCCATTTATAATAATATTAAAGATAAAATAATTAGGAGTAAATTTTGCAAAAGAAAGGCAAAACTTATACTGAGAACTATGAACGAAAATCAGTCCCACATTCATGAGCCAGGAGACTTAAATTGACATTGTTAAGATAGCAATACTCTCTGACAGACTTTTTTGTAGAAATTGACAAGCGGAATTCTAAAATTCTTATAAAGTTGCAAGGAACGTGGAATAGTCAAAAGAATATATTTTTTTAAAGCAAATTAGGATGATTCACACTTCCCAGTTTTAAAACTTACTACAAAGCTACAGTGGTCAAAAAGTATGACAGTGTCATAAGGATAGAAATAGAGAAATAGAATAGAATTGAGAAGTCAATTCCAACTCCTGCAAAAACCTTTTCAACAGAAGGCACTGTGACAACTCCATGTCAGCCACAGATAAAACGGAATGACAATGAGGGACGCGTGCCCGCGGCTACTAGCCTCAGCCCGCTGCAAGCAGAGAGCGCGTGCGCAGCGAAGACCCAGCGCAGCCAAAAATAAACGCAGAGAACTGGCTTAAAAGACAAATATTGTTAACCTTTTGACTGCGGAAAAACCTGGCAGCAGAATAAACATGACGCATTTTTGCAAATAGCTGACAGTTCCTCAGAAAGTTAAACAGTTGCCAATGACCCAGCAATTCTACTAGAGAACTCTACTCCCAGGAGAAACGAAATATGTCCACACAAAAACTTTTATACAAATGGTTACAGAAGTTATATGATTAACACCCCAAAGTTGAACACCGCCCAGATGTTCACTAACTAATGAAAGGACTCTGATTTTACAGAAGTGGTATATCCATGTGTACACTCAGCTGCTCAGTCATGTCCGACTCTTTGCAACCGCCTGGATTGCAGGCTGCAATACTCCTCTCACCATGGAATTTTCCAGACTAGAATGCTGGAGTGGGTAGCCGTTTCCTTCTCCAGGGGATCTTCCAGAACCAGGTATCAGACCTGCATCTCCTGTGACTCCTGCATTGGCAAACGGATTCTTTGCCGCTGGGTCACCTGCAAGGTATATCTGTATGAAGGAACATTATTCAGCTATAAAAGGCATGAAATACTGATACATGCTATATATCAACGAACATTGAAAATATTACCCTATGTAAAAGAACTCAGTCACAAAAGACCACATAATATATTATTCCACCTATATGAAATGCCCGTAGTATGCAAATATGTAGATAAAGTCCATTTGTTATTATTTAGGGCTAAAGTAGGGTGAGATGAAGGGGGCTAAAGGATATGAGCTTTCTTTCTGAGGTGAGGAAATGTTCTAAACTTTACTGCAGTGATAACAGAACACCTTTGGATACACTTAAAACCATCGAATTTTACAATTTAGATGGTGCATAAATTGCATCGTAATAATGTGGTTAAAATAGTAGCTGTGATGAGACTCTAGGCAGACACATAAGCAAATAGAGATGATTAGTTGCACATACGGTTAGCTGATGTGGGCAGTGCAGTCTTTGAATTCAGATGACTTTTGCAGTTCGGAAGATTCAAAGGGAACAGGGTTCAGGGTATCTAGGAGGTGTCATTTTGATCCACTGAAGGGGTGTTTGATCCTCTTGGTGATTGATGAGGACAGAGGTTAGGGAGAGGAGTGCCTGCGATTTAACCTGTGGCACTTGAAACAGCTGAGCGATGGGCTTCTTGAGTCTCATTGCGTGAAACGAGGGACTCTTGGTCCACGTCCATGGGTATCAGAGATCAGGAGCCCTTTTCAGAGGACTGACCAGAGGCTCTGAGAACTGCCACAGGGCATGCTGGCCGTTGCACCTCGCCTTTTCCTTTTATTCAGAAAACCACTTCTGCCTTTCTCTGTGGTTACTTCGCTCTCAAGTCTTAGTAGACTGCAATATTTGTGAGGTCTTGTGAGTTGAGTTTATTTCTTCCTGAGAGTTAGATAAACAAAACTATCCACTTTGTTTTTCTTTCCTATTTGTGTCTCCACTCTGCTGGACACGTCCATTAACTTTGACTTATAAGATACCAACTGCTTTGCTCCAGGCTTAAAATTTCCCCAAATTTAGTAATATTTGGGCAGTGGCTCTATTCTGGAAACTCAACTGATATATAGAATGCACTCTGAAATGCTTAACCTACCTCTGAGATATAAAGCCGCTTCAGTCATACCCAACTTTTTGCAACCCCATGGACAGTAACCTGCCAGGCTCCTCTGTCCATGGGGATTCTTCAGGCAAGAACAGTGGAGTGGGTTTCCATGACCTCCTCCAGGCTATCTTCCTGACCCAGGAATCAAACCATTGTCTCTTATGTCTCCTACACTGGCAGGCAGGTTCTTTACTACTAGCGCCACCTGCAAAGCCCAAAGAAGTCCGTGAGTAGGAACCAACAGTCCAGAAGTCAGAGACTCTGCATTAGTGACTACATCTGCAGTGGTTCAAGACAGACTCTTGATGAATGTGTGATGAACAAAACAGAGATGTTATCATATGCTTGACAAGAAGACTGAGACAGTTATATTGGGCTAAGGGGTGGCAAGTGTTGACAGGGTGCTCGAGTCCCATCACAGTTGCATCATTACATCAAAAAGTAAACGTGACAATGGTAGATCTGGATGTAATTGCAAAACAAATCTGAGGATTAACGGCTTGCCTGTTACAGGAGGAATCCATATATAAGGCATTTTACTTGGTGTTATTTCTGAACATTAATTTCTTTTCCTATTGTAGAGTCTTGGGTTTCATAGCTATAGGCATTTTGAAAATTGATCCATCAATGAAGAAAAATGCTGACATTTTTAACCAAAATTGCTTTTATAATTAAAGAGCATGCATTTTGTCTCAAGTGTTTCTAAACTAAGAAAATAGCTTGCAGGGTAAACTGGGACATGAGTTGCTTTCATTTCACCAAGTAAATCAGTATAAATGAGAAATTGATAAAGTAATTCATTGAATCAACTCTCAAATTCCAAATGTTCCTTGTGACACTGAATCCAAATAGTCACAGTCTGTTTTCTCAGTTCTAATATGAAAAGGGTGATTAACATCACCTCTCAGCTCTGGTTTTCCAAGACTCTATGTCTCTGTGACTGGTCAGGTAGTTCTATTTAAAGGTCAAGCGTGCCCTCTCTGGAGTTAGACATATTGTGAATGGAGCCCTGGTTCCACTATTTACTTTTAAGTGCACTTCACAAGTTTTCTAACTTTCCTGGATCACGGGTACTTAATATGTAATGCAAGGATGAACAGAGCCCTCTGCATAAAGAGGTTGTATGAATTAAAGGGAGAACCAATGTAAAGCATTTAGCACAATCCCTTACCTTTTTAATGGAGAAGGAAATGGCAACCCACTCCAGTATTCTTGCCTGGAGAATCCTGTGGACAGAGGAGCCTGGTGGGCTGCTGTCCATGGGGTCACACAGAGTCGGACACGACTGAAGAGACTTAGGAGCAGCAGCAGCAGCTTACCTTTTCCAAGGCTCCATCTGCAAATGCAGTAACAGTGGGAACTAGGGCTTCCATGTGTGAATTTTAGAGGACACACAGTTCAGTTCATAAGGTGTCATTCCATAGCACTCGGGAGTATTTTATCTTTTGGAAAATATATGGTTAACAAAAAAAAGAGTGCCCAATGGCAAGTCAGAAAACTGTATTGCTTTCTTTGCTTTCAATTAGTTTTTGTTTTCATTTTGTATTTTAGCACTGTGATCTGCATATCTGAGGTTATTGATATTTCTCCCAACAATCTTGATTCCAGCTTGTGCTTCATCCAGCATGACATTTCGCGCTGGTGGCTTCGAAGGTAAAGCATCTGCCCACAATGTGGGAGACCTTGGTTCGATTCCAGAGTTGGAAAGATCCCCTGGAGAAGAAAATGGCAACCCACTCTAGTTCTCTTGCCTGGAATATCCCGTGGACGGAGGAGCCTGGTAGGCTACAGTCCATGGGTTCACAGAGAGTTGGACATGACTGAGTGACTTCGCTTTCACCACTTTCCCTCTGCATATATGTTAAATAAGCAGGGTGACAATACACAGCCTTGATGTACTCCTTTCCTGATTTGGAACCACTCTGTTGTCCCATGTCCAGTTTTAACTGTTGCTTCTTGACCTGCATACAGATTTGAAATGGTTAAATTATAATTGGAGAAAGGCTGCTGAGGCTTGGGCACTGTTTGGAAAAAAAATGAGAAAGTCCGAAGAAAACACAAGAACATACCATTTTGTGGAGAAACAAAACAAAAGTTTAGTGTTTAAAATATTTTGTGAATTCAGACATTTTTTATTCTATTTCATAGGTTGTTATGAGCATTAAGTTAGTTTCTCAACAACTAACAGGTTGTTGATCTGAAGTTTGCAAAACACTGGCTTTAAAAAGTTAATTAATTAACCAAAATTCAAGAGCTACTCAGAGCTGTAGACAGGATTCCAACAAGAGTTTGCCCAAATCAAGAGCCTGCCCAAGCGCTATGAAAAGCAAGAAAAATTTGTGTCTTCCCCAGGGGGTGAACAAGTATTCATGAGCCTGCAGGAGTTTTCAGTGAAAGCAACTAACAGAGAAATGGAAAAAGAAAGATCTTTCACCTTTTACCCAGAACTGTTCATGCCTGCCTGTGAGGGCGACAGGATTCTCCTTGAAATGAGACAGCAGACTGAGTCAGGCAGTTAACTTTGAAGATGCTTCGCACAACTGCTGTTTTAAAGCATTTTTATAAAACTCAACACTGTCATTAGAACTGTGATCCTTGCACAGTGGTGATGCCGTAGCTCATTAGGCCTGTGTGAGTTGTAATAAATGGAGAGCTGCATGGTGTGTTCATGGGGTGAGTACGTGGTGAGTACGTGGAACAGGTTTTTTTTCCCCCCTCTATTAGAATTCCTCCAATCTTGGATTAAGTACACACACACACACGCACACACACACACACTTACCTCACAACCACTGATATGTAAAGATATACCCAGTCTCCAAAAGATAAGTGGGAAATTTTTTTAACAACTCAATAGCAGTAAAGAGTAGAGCTTAGTAGAATCGGGGCAAAGTCTTTAGGGAGAAGACAGGCAATAGAAGCAGCCGCAGCGCTCTGTCTGTACTTCGGGCTGAGAGATTCTTCCAGGACCGGGCCCCAATGCTGATAAATCAGGCACTCATTACGAAGACGTTAAAGGAGGAAGGCTCAAGCTCTCCCCGCAGGTCCCCCTCTGCCCCAGCACTGAAGCAGAAAGGGCCGCCCGCGGGGGCTTCCTCTCCGGCACCGGGACGTGCACCCTGTTGTATACTGTTCTGAAGTCAGTGCGTGGCCTCCTCTGAACAAGACAGCGAAAGCCGCACTTGGCGAGAATGAGGTGACAGGTGGGAGAAGAGAACATGACTAAAACCATACCTGCTGCATAATATTTCAAATATTAAGCTTAGACTTGGCTATTTCCTCTCTCTCTCTTCACAAGAAAACACCAGAGACTCTGCAGGTCTTCTCATGTAACTGCTCAAAGGATACCTGAATTTATTTCACCATGTTATCCCAAACCAAGGATCAAACTGCGGCCGCTGCTCCTAAGCTGCTTCAGTCGTGTCCGACTCTGTGCGACCCCACAGACGGCAGCCCACCAGGCTCCTCTGTCCCTGGGATTCTCCAGGCAGGAATATTGGAGTGGGTTGACATGTCCTTCTTCAATGATCAGACTATAGTGTTTTAAAAAATGTTTTCATTTTTTGTGGGTTGATGTTTTTGTAAATTGCAAAACAACCTGGATGATGAGTTCATTTAAATTTTTATAAAAATTTCTTAATGTTTCTCTTATTTCCTCATCTTAACTCATGTAAGGCAGTCAATTAAAAAAAATCACATCACTGGTCTAACCTGTGTTTGAATACCTCCACTGTTACTACAGTGAATACCGGAGTGGGTTGTCATTCCCTTCTCCGGGAGACCTCCCCAGTCCAGGGATTGAACCCGGGTCTCCCGCATTGCAGGCAGATTCTTCACTGTCTGAGCCACCAGGGCAGCCCCTAAAGTCCTTTCTGTCTTGTGACAATTTGATTGTATTTTCCGTACACAGAGAGATGGAAACAGGGAGCCAGGCGTTCATCTTGGTGATGGAAACATAAAGATGACCAAGTGTGCTGTCAGGATTTGTGTGTGGAGGGGCTCTCAGCCCAGGCTAGAAAGCTGATGCTTCAGTGAAGTCTTCCAGAAAAGAGTCCAGAACAGTTTTGAGGGAAGAATAGAAATTTATCAGATGTGACACGAAAAAGAACACTGGTTTGAGCAGATCAAGCAGCATGATTAAACATGAAAATATGAATAAGTGTTCCCCAAAAAGCAGTTTCATGTATAGGAGATTAAACAGCCCTCTTTCTCTCTTTCTCTCTCTTTCTTCTTTCCATATGACCAACATGATATAGAGCTATACTGCTCTTACTGTACCTTCTAGGAACTGGTTTCAGCTTTACTTATGGGGACCTACGTCAGTTAGGACTTTACCATCACTAATGGCCAAGAGAAAGCCAGCGAGAGATGGGGGGGACGAAAAAGAAGAAGAGGAAGAAGAGATGGCAAAGAGACAGACAAAGCATAACAGGAAGAAGAAGAGGAAGAGAAAGGAGAAGAGGAAGGGAGGCACGGAGAAGGGAAGAAAGGAAAGAATCTCAAAGCAAATTAGCTCCAAGAAAATAAATATAATTATTTCAAATATCACAGAAAAGGCAGCAGTTTCCATTCTCAGACTCCCCCACCAATTTCCCCCTTAGTTTAATTTGCCACATTCCTATAACCTAAACACAGTGACAGGGCATGGAAACATATGCATACTGTAGAACTTCTCACATTTTACTCCAGAACTGTCTCTCTGGTGAATGCCACATTAGTCACATTAGGAAAGAGTGATATATCTGCTTCAGACACTCCTCACACCACCCTTTGCCTAATATTTGCCTGCCCTCACTCCAACATGGCTCATCTTTGAGGTCTTAGATTTCCATCTCTGGGGACAGTGCCTCTCTCTCTCTGGTCCAGGTTAAGTCCTTCTAGTATACGTTTACACTTCACTCTCTCTCTTTTTTTTTTTTTTGCTTCCTTCTTTCATAAATAAGTTAATGAGAATTGTAACTGTACCATAATTGTGAAGTCTCACTTTCCCACTAGAATGAAAGACCTATGAAAGTAGATAAATATTATGTTTTGTCTTTCTAGGCATAACAGAGTGCTTCTGCATATTAGTCATTTAATAAATACTTGCAGATGAGTATGTAAGTTCTTCCAATAATATTAATAAAGGTAAAACTATCTGAGTATTTACTCTGTGATATTTTGAAGACAACCATAATGAAAAAGGAAGGCAAGAAGAAGTGAAGTAACTTGTTCAAGGTGATAATTAAACAAGTAGCAAAGCTGGGATTTGAATATTGACAGCTTGACCATAGAATATCAGGAGAAATATCAATAACCTCAGATATGCAGATGACACCACCCTTATGGCAGAAAGTAAAGAAGAACTAAAGAGCCTCTTGATGAAAGTGAAAGGGGAGAGTGAAAAAGTTGGCTTAAAGGTCAACATTCAGAAAACTAAGATCACGGCATTTGGTCTCATTACTTCAGGCAAATAGATGGGGAAACAGTGGAAACAGTGGCTGACTTTATTTTTCTGGGCTCCAAAATCACTGCAGATGGTGATTGCAGCCATAAAATGAAAATACGCTTACTCCTTGGAAGGAAAGTTATGACCAACTTAGACAGCATACTGAAAAGCAGAGACATTACTTTGTCAACAAAGGTCTGTCTATTCAAGGCCATGTTTTTTCCAGTGGTCATGTATGGATGTGAGAGCTGGACTATAGTGAAAGCTGAGCACTGAAGAATTGATGCTTTTGAACTGTGGTGTTGGAGAAGACTCTTGAGAGTCCCTTGGACTGCAAGGAGATCCAACCAGTCCATCCTAAAGGAGATCTGTCCTGGGTGTTCATTGGAAGGACTAATGCTGAAGCTGAAACTCCAATACTTTGGCCACCTGATGTGAAGAGCTGACTCATTTGAAAAGAACCTGATGCTGGGAAGGATTGAAGGCAGGAGGAGAAGGGGACGACAGAGGATGAAATGGTTGGATGGCATCACCGACTCAATGGACATGGGTCTGGGTGGATTCTGGGAGTTGGTGATGGACAGGGAGGCCTGGCGTGCTGTGGTTCACGGGGTCTCAAAGAGTCAGACACGACTGAGCGACTGAACTGAGCGACCACAGAATAAAAAGCTCCTGCCATGCTCTTGTGTGTGCCTGCGTGCTAAGTTGCTTCAGTCCTGTCTGACTGTGCAATCCTATGGACTATAGTCCACCAGTCTCCTCTGTTCATGGGATCCTCCAGGCAAGAATACTGGAGTGGGTTGCCATGCCTTCCTCCAGGGGAGCTTCCCAACCCAAGGATTGAACCCATCTCCTGTGGCTCCTGCTTTGCAGGCAGATTCTTTACCTCTGAACCACCAGGGAAGCCCACCATATTCTTGTAACTCTGAGTAATTCACTCTAATAAAAACCCAAATCACATGAGCAAACCAGGCTTCCGGCTCTCTTTCTCCCAGTCTGGACTTATGTCTTTGATGCCCACACTTCTGCAATTTACTTAACACTTCCAAATTTGGATTAAAATAAATTGGAAGTCTATGTCTTGGAAAGTCTTGACTATGACTTTGCCTCTAGAAACAGTAGTGTATAGCTGAGACCCCAGAGCCTTGAATGCAGGGACAGAGTCCATGAGAAAGGAAGCTCTGTAACATACCATTTAAGGAAGGAGAGAGAATGGGAGGCATGGCTTTGATGGTATAGAACACTAAAATTAGTCCCTCAACATTGTCACTGCCATCCTTGTAAGCTTCTACACTGAGGACTTTATAGGACCTTCTGGGTCACAGGTGAAGAGAGATTCTATGAGATCTTGATCCACTGGAGAAAATGCTCTTCCTGCATCACTGTTGCCCTGTAATGCCACAGACCAGACACCAAAGCCCAATGTGTTGCTGCTGCTTTCTTTAATTTTGATTTTTTTAAAATCAATGGTTTATCATGGAAGTTAGTGTCCCTTGGTTCTGCCAGAGACAGGAGAGTGTGAATATGTGTGTGTGGGGAGGTGGAGGGTGTGGAGCAAAGCTCTCTTACCTGCAGGGAATTTATCTTGAGAGAGGACATGATTTTGTTTGGGGGAAAAGCCTTGATAAGCTGGGGAGGAAGAGAGTGAAGTTGTGAATGTTGGCAAGAAGCAAGAAAGAGTAGAAAACACTCAGGGGCTAAGCTCCACAACGTTGGCACTCGGGCTGTGCTCCGCGAAGGAGGGGGAAGGCCAGAGTGTGAGAGAGCGGTGCTGAGAAGGATTAGAACTTGAAGGCAAGGTTCTCCATTGTAGGCAAGCCAAAGGGGTGTGGAGGTGCTGGACAGAATCTGATGACATATTGAACTATGAAGGCAAGGTTCTCCATAGAGAGAAACACCTAATGGAAAGACCAAGGGGTAGGCTAAAAAGCCAAAGGGCACTTTATAACCAGAAGAAATTCTATGTTTAATCATTCAATTTGGATGGCATTTACCCAGAGACTAGGTGATGTGATCCTTTACTCTTCTCCCTGCCACCCTCCCTCAATTCAAACAGAATCTGCAAACACATATGACATATTGAAAATTCACTCTTGGTTTTTTTTTTCAAAATATTTTATGAAAAGAAAGGTGCAGTTCCCTGCCTGGTGTGAGGTTGTGTAAGAAGAAACAGCACATATAAACAAACAAAACATAATGAGATCTAATTAGGAGAAAGTAAGGAACTTGCTGCCCAGGAGACCACAGGATGATGCCAACTGGAATTCTAAGAAATCCTGGAGAAGAATTTAGATTTGTTCCAGGCCTGGAATTGGTTCACTTGATTTTATTTAGATCTCAGTGCACTAGGACACCCAGAATGATTTCTGCCTTTCCAGAGAATTAAAATTAATGATGGTTTTCGTCATGTTACATTTGTTTATTCCTATTTGCCTGATGCTACAAGAGATTGGCTACAAGCCAAAATAGGTTTTAGCTTGGGAGAGATGCATGGATGGCATTTATGAATTTTGGTGTTCATGTGAAATGCTGTTGGCAGGGAAAGCTTGTTGAAAATAAAAGTGCCAACTTAAGCATTCTCTATCAATATGCTGATTACTGGTGAACATTTTTAGTCATTCATCCAGAATATGTATCTCTATGTGTTTGCTCTGCTCATAGTGTATCAGCTCAAATAAACCTTAAAATAGAAAGTTTTTATATAAAAATGAGACTCAAATTATGTTGCTTCTTGATAATAAAGTAGCTATATTTATAGTGCACCTGCTACCTTCTAGAGGCAACACTGATTGTTCTAATGGCATCTAAGTACTGGCGATCTTCTCTCAGACACAAGAATCTGGGGGTGAACAGTGCTTTAGGCTTTGAGGCAGTTCAGTTCAGTTCATCCACTCAGTCATGTGGAACTCTGCAATCCCATGGACTGCAGCATGCCAAGCTTCCCTGTCCATCGCCAACTCCCGGACCTAGCTCAAATTCATGTCCATCGAGTTGGCGATGCAATCCGACTATCTCATTCTCTGTTGTCCCCGTCTCCTCCTGCCTTCAATCTTTCCCAGCATCAGAGTCTTTTCCAATGAGTCAGTTCTTCACATAGGGAAGCCAAAGTACTGGACTTTCAGCTTCAGCATAAGTCCTTCCAAAGAATATTCAGGACTGATTTCCTTTAGAATTGACTGGTTTGATCTCCTTGCAGTCCAAGGGACTCTCAAGAGTCTTCTCCAACACCAGAGTTCAAAGGCATCAATTCTTTGGTGCTCAGCTTTCTTTATAGTCCAACTCTCACATCCATACATGACCACTGGAAAAACCATGGCCTTGACTAGACAGACCTTTGTTGACAAAGTAATGTCTCTGCTTTTTAATATGTTGTCTAGGTTGGTCATAGCTTTTCCTCCAAGGAAGAAGTGTCTTTTAATTTCATGGCTACAGTCACCATCTGCAGTGATTTTGAACCCAAGAAAATAAAGTTTTTCCCCATTTCAATTGTTTCCCCATCTATTTGCCATGAAGTGATGGGACTGGATGCCATGATCTTGATTTTTGAATGTTGAGTTTTAAGCCAACTTTTTCACTCTCCTCTTTCACTTTCATCAAGAGACTCTTTAATCCATCTTTGCTATCTGCCATAAAGGTAGTGTCAATTGCATATTTGAGGTTATGGATCTTTTTCCTGGCAATCTTGATTCAAGCTTGTGCTTCATCCAGCCCAACATTTCTCATGATGTACTCTCCATATAAGTTAAATAAGTAAGGTGACAATATATAGCCTTGACATACTCTTTTCCCAATTTGGAACGAGTCTGTTGTTCTATGTCCAGTTCTAGCTGTTGCTTCTTGACCTGCATATAGATTTCTCAAGAGGCAGATAAGGTGGTCTGGTATTCCCATCTGTTTAAGAATTTTCCACAGTTTATTGTGATCCACACAGTCAAAAGCTTTGGCATAGTCAATAAAGCAGAAATAGATATTTCTCGGGAACTCTCTTGCTTTTTCTATGATACAATGGATGTCAGCAATTTGATCTCTGGTTCTTCTGCCTTTTCTAAATCCAGCTTGAGCATCTGGAAGTTCATGGTTCACGTACAGTTGAAGCCTGACTTGGAAAATTTTGAACATTAATTTGCTAGCGTGTGAGATGAGTGCAATTGTGCGGTAGTTTGAGCATTCTTTGTCATTGCCTTTCTTTGGGACTGGAATGAAAACTGATCTTTTCCAGTCCTGTGGCCACTGCTGAGATTTCCAAATTTGCTGGCATATTCAGTGCAGCACTTTCACAGCATCATCTTTTAGGATTTTAGGATTTGAAAGAGTTCAACTGGAATTCCATCACCTCCACCAGCTTTGTTCAAAATGATGTTTTCTAAGGCCCACTTGACTTCACATTTCAGGATATCTGGCTCTAGGTGAGTGATCACACCATCATAGTTATTTGGGTCATGAAGATCTTTTTGTATAGTTCTTCTGTGTATTCTTGCACCTCTTCTTAATATCTTCTGCTTCTGTTAGGTCCATATTATTTCTGTCTTTTATTGTGCACATATTTACCTGAAATGTTCCCTTGGTATCTCTAATTTTCTTGAAGAGATCTCTAGTCTTTTCATTCTATTATCTTCCTCTATTCTTTGTATTGATCACTGAGGAAGGTTTTCTTATCTCTCCCTGCTATCTTTGGAACTCTGCATTCAAATGGGCATATCTTTCCTTTTCCCCCTTGCCTTTATCTTCCCTTCTTTTCTCAGCTATGTGTAAGGCCTCCTCAGACAACCATTTTGCCTTTTTGCATTTCTTTTTCTAGGGATGGTTTTGATCACTGCCTCCTGTACAATGTCATGAACCTCTATCCATAGTTCTTCAGGCACTCTATCAGATCTAATCCCTTGAAAGCATTTGTCACATCCACTGTACAATTGTAAGGGATTTGATTTAGGTCATAACTGAATGATGTAGTGGTTTTCCCTACTTTCTTCAATATAAATTTGAATTTTGCAATAAGGAGTTCATGATCTGAGCCACAGTCAGCTCCATCTTGCTTTTCCTGACTGTACAGAGCTTCTCCATCTTTGGGTGCAAAGAATATAATCAATCTGATTTCGGTGTTGACCATCTGGTGATGTCCATGTGTAGAGTCTTCTCTCATGTTCTTGGAAGGGAGTTTTGCTATGACCAGTGAATTATTTTGGCAAAACTCTGTCAGCCTTTGCCCCCCTCATTTTGTACTCTAAGGCCAAATTTGTCTGTTACTCCAGGTTTCTCTTGATTTCCTAGTTTTGCATTCCAGTCCCCTATGATGAAGAAGACATCTTTCTTGGGTGTTGATTTTAGACGGTCTTGTATGTCTTCATAGAACCATTCAACTTCAGATTCTTCAGCATTTTTGGTTGGGGCATAGAGTTGAATTATTGTAATAATGAATAATTTGCCTTGGAAATGAACAGAGATCACTCTATCATTTTTGAATTTGCACCCAAGTACTGCATTTCAGACTCTTTTGTTGACTATGATGGCTACTCCATTTCTTCAAATGGATTCTTGCCCACAGTAATAGATATAACTGCCAATCTGAGTTAAATTTGCCCATTCCAGTCCATTTTAGTTCACTGATTGCTAAAATGTAGATGTTCACCCTTGCCATCTCCTGTTTGACCACTTCCAATTTACCTTGATTTGTGGACATAACATTCCAGGTTCCAATGCAATATTGTTCTTTATAACATCAAACTTTACTCCATCACCAGTCACATTGACAAGTGGGCGCTGTTTTTGCTTTGGCTCCATCCCTTCATTCTTTCTGGAATTATTTCTCCACTCTTCTCCAGTAGCACATTGGGCACCTACTGACCTGGGGAGTTCATACTTCAGTGTCACATCTTTTTGCCTTTTCTTACTGTTCATAGGATTCCTAAGCCAAGAATACTGAAGTGTATTGCCATTCTGTTCTCCAGTGGACCACGTTTTGTCAGAACTCTCAACCATGACCCATCTGTCTTGGTGGCCTTACAGAGCATGTCTTGTAATTTCATAGAGTTGGACAAGGCTATGGTCCATGTGATCAGTTTAATTAGTTTTCTGTGATTGTGGTTTTCATTCTGTCTGCCTCTAAAGGATAAGAGATTATGGAAGCTTCCTGATGGAAGTGACTGACTGAGGGGGAAACTGGGTCTTGTTCTGATGGGCGGGGCCATGCTCAGTAAATCTTTAATCCAATTTTCTGTTGATAGGCGGGGCTGTTTAACCCCCCTGTTATTTGGCCTGAGACCAAACTATGGTGGAGGTGATGAAGACAATGACAACCTCCTTCCAAAGGCCCCATGAAGACACTGCCACACTCAGTCCCCCTTCCCCTGCAGCAGGAGACTCCTGGACACTCACAGGCAAGTCTGGGTCAGTCTCTTGTGGGGTCACTGCTCCTTTCTCCTGGGTCCTGGTACACACAGTATTTTGTTTGTGCCCTCCAAGAGTCTGTTTCCTCAGGACTGTGTAAGTTCTGTAAGTCCTATATAAGTCCTATGTGAGGCAGACCAAAACATTGTTTGATAGCTTTGATGATTAGAAAGAATATAGTCATTCCACACTGTATGTCTCCCTAAAATCTCCACCCATGGGTTTTTGCCCTGGAAAAAAACAAGGAGTCTGTCCTCCATAAGCTTTTTTTTTATTTTTATTTTTTTAAGTTTTGTTATTTCTCTATATCCAATTTTTTAAATAGTTTTAGTCTTCAAAATAAATAAATATTATGGTTCTAATCAGATTCTTTTAAAGTCACTAAGATGAGAGACTTCAAAGCAAGAGCCTGTATCTGAAACAAAAACTCGGAGGTAAAGGGTCACAGGCTCCATACACATCTTCAGATTTCCGTTGTAGCATGTTGATACAAAACAGTGACCTTTAATTTAACATGCTATATTTTATACTCTTTCTTATTTTAAAACATTCTGTTCTCTTAATCTTTGAGTAAGATATATTTCTTATAGAAGAATTTGAAAATATTCATGAGAAACAGTGGGGGAAAATGCTGAATTAATAAAGAATATATAGTTGTTTCAGGTCTCCCAGGTGGCTCAGTGGTAAAGAATCCACCTGCAAAGCAGGAGATGTGGGTTCAATCCCTGGGTCAGGAAGACCCTTTGAAGGAGGAAATGGCAACCCACTCCTGTTTTCTTGCCTGAGAAATCCCATGGACAGAGCAGCCTAATGGACTATAGTGGCTTTGAGTTCCAACTCTATTTACTTTATGTTTTGTTTTATAAAACTGGGTCACATGAGACATATTTCCAAAACTCTTTTGAAAGGATGTGTGTCTTTCACCTAGGACACATTTTCTGTACTGCCATGCATCTTCCCTTTATTAGATTTTACTTACTAGACTTTCAAGGCTCAAGTAGGACAATGTGTAGTTTGGGATGGGAAAAGACAATACTGAAGAGTTTGGTAAATAATTTTGATTATCTTATCCTCCTGACTCACAATATGGGTTTATAATCTTTCAACATATTCTATTCTTTTTTCTCTCCTGTCTCTTGATATCTTTTCATTTACATATCAAATAGTTCAATTAATTAAGTCATCTTCTTTCATGAATCATTGTATTTATTTGTTTAAAAAGTTGTTCTCTTAAGGGAACTTTAAAAGCTCTTAAAACTTTAGTAAATGTTCAAGTGAAAAGTTGTTTACGACTCTATTTGTTTCTGTTGTGTTAAATCTGACTCAAATCCATTCTTTTCAAAATAGGTTGTGATTATGTTTTCTATTTGTAGGAAGATAAATGATACAGTAAAATTCTCATAATTAGGATGATGACTTATTTTCACTTTAGTAAGCTTCTCCCCAAAGATCAATCATTCTGAGATAAAAGGGACAATGGCTGACTGAGGAGAAAGAGAATAAATAAAATAAATGAGTAAATTATATAACATAGCAGAAAAGTGCTAAGAAGAAAAATGTCTTTAAAACTGGAGGTGAGATAGTTTATAAACTTATAAAAGTCATTACAAAAAGTATCTTTAAGAAAGTGACATTTCAGCAAAGGTTGGAAGTTGGGGGGCTAGTTTTGTGGATATCTGGATAAGAGCATTCTAGACAGAGGAAAGCATAGCTACAAAGGCCCTAGCAAGCTTGTTCCACCCACCGTTGAAGAGGAGTAAGCCAGAGGCAGAGTTGCTCACAGATATTCCAGGTGTATATACTGCAGTACCTGACTCGGTTTACCTGTGAGTGGCATGTGCACCCATTCTGCATTTGGAACAGAAATGTGACAGTGTATGACTTCCGTTTTAAAAGACTGACTACTGAGCTAAGCAAACAAGAATAGGAAAACTGATTCCAAGGGAGAAAATAAAATTTCCTAAAATTATTAAATAAAAAAAAATTATTGGATGAGTTTATTCACATACATGAAATTTTACAAAACAAAGCTCAACATGCAATTGCTAAACTTTTTGTATGTCAAGCTAAACAATGATGAAATTATAATTATCAACTAACATCTTTTTGTAAAAGAAAGGACATTTTAGTGCTTTTTCTCCAATACAAAGAAGGACATAATCTCAGGCTAAAGGATAGTTCTTAATCTAATACATTTAGTTTTATGAAGCTTCCCTGGTCACTCAGTAGTAAAGAATCTGACTGCCAATGCAGGAGACACGGGTTCAGTTCCTGGGTCAGGAAGATCCCCTGAAGAAGGAAATAACAACCCATTCCAGTATTCTTGCGTGGGAAATCCCATGGAGAGAGGAGTTTGGAAGGCTACATTTCATGGGGTAGCAAAGAGTCCTACAATTTAGTGACTAAACAGCAACGACTCGTATTGATAAGAAATAAATAAACATTTCTCTAAGATATCTTTTTGAAAACTGCAAAGTATATTCATTTTAATATAAATACAGTAGGATGTGTCCACTGCAGAGAATGCGGTGCACTGGAGAAGGGAATGGCAAGCCACTTCAGTATTCTTGCCTTGAAAACCCCATGAACAGTATGAAAAGGCAAAAAGATAGGACACTGAAAGATTAACTCCCCAGGTGGGTAGGTGCCCAATATGCTACTGAAGATCAGTGGAGAAATAACTCCAGAAAGAATGAAGGGATAGAGCCAAAGCAAAAACAACACCCAGTTGTGGATGTGACTGGTGATAGAAGCAAGGTCTGATGCTGTAAAGAGCAATATTGCATAGGAACCTGGAATGTTAGGTCCATGAATCAAGGCAAATTGGAAGTGGTCAAACAGGAGATGACAAGAGTGAACATCAATATTCCAGGAATCAGCAAACTAAGATGGACTGGAATGGGTGAATTTAACTCAGATGACCATTATCTCTACTACTGTGGGCAGGAATCCCTTAGAATAAATGGAGTAACCATCATTGTCAACAAAAGAGTATGAAATGCAGTACTTGGATGCAATCTCAAAAATGACAGAATGATCTCTGTTCGTTTCCAAGGCAAACTATTCAATATCACGGTAATTCAAGTCTATGCCCCGACCAGTAATACTGAGGAGCCTGAAGTTGAACAGTTCTTTGAAGACCTACAAGAACTTCTAGAACTAACACCCAAAAAAGATGTTCTTTTCATTAAAGGGAACTGGAATGCAAAAGTAGGAAGTCAAGAAACACCTGGAGTAACAGACAAATTTGGCCTTGGAGTACAGAATGAAGCAGGGCAAAGACTAATAGTGTTTTGCCAATAGAATGCACAGTCATAGCAAACACCCTCTTCCAACACCACAAGAGAAGACTCTACACATGGACATCACCAGATCGTCGACACTGAAATCAGATTGATTATATTCTTTGCACCTAAAGTTGGAGAAGCTCTATACAGTCAGCAAAAACAAGACTGGGAGTTGACTGTGGCTCAGATCATGAACTCTTTCTTGCCAAATTCAGACTGAAATTGAAAAAACTGGAGAAAACCACTAGACCATTCAGGTATGACCTAAATCAAATCCCTTATGACTATACAGTGGAAATGAGACATAGATTTAAGGGACTGGATCTGATAGACAGAGAGCCTGATGAACTATGAATGAAGGTTCATAACATTGTACAGGAGACAGGAATCAAGACCATCAACAAAAAGAAATGCAAAAAACCAAAATGGCTGTCTGAGGAGGTCTTACAAATAGCTGTGAAAAGAAAGGAAGCGAAAAGCAAAGGAGAAAAGGAAAGATATACCCATTTGAATGCAGATTACCAAAGAACAGGAAGGAGAGAAAAGAAAACCTTCCTCAGTGATCAATGCAAAGAAATAGAGGAAAACAATAGAATGAGAAAGATTAGAGATCTATTCAAGAAAACTAGAGATACCAAGGGAAAATTTTGTGCAAAGATGGGCTCAATAAAGGACAGAAATGGTAGGGACATAACAGAAGCAGAAGACATTAAGAAGAGGTGGCAAGAATACACAGAAGAACTGTACAAAAAAGATTTTCACGACCGAGATAATCATGATGTTGTGATCATTCACCTAGAGCCAGACATCCTGGAATGTGAAGACAAGTGGGCCTTAGGAAGCATCAGTATGAACAAAGCTAGTGGAGGTGATGGAATTCCAGCTGAGCTATTTCAAGTCCTGAAAGATGATGTGGTGAAAGTGCTGCACTCAACATGCCAGCAAATTTGGAAAACTCAGCAGTGGCCCCAGGACTGGAAAAGGTCAGTTTTCATTCCAATCCCAAAGAAAGGCAATGCCAAAGAATGCTCAAACTACCACACAATTGCACTCATCTCACACGCTAGTAAAGTAATGCTTAAAATTCTCCAAGCCAGCCTTCAACAATACGTGAACCGTGAACTTCCAGATGTTCAAGCTGTTTTTAGAAAAGTCAGAAGAACCAGAGATCAAATTGCCAACATCTGATGGATCATCAAAAAAGCAAAAGAGTTCCAGAAAAACATCTATTTCTGCTTTATTGACTATGCCAAAGCCTTTGTGTGGATCACAATAAACTGTGGAAAATTCTGAAAGAGATGGAAATATCAGAACACCTCATCTGCCTTTTAGGAAACCTGTATGCAGGTCAGGAAGCAACAGTTAGAACTGGACATGGACCAACAGTCTGGTTCCAAATAAGAAAAGGAGTATGTCAAGGCTGTATACTGTCACCCTGCTTATTTAACTTATATGCAGAGTACATCACTTGAAACACTGGGCTGGCAGAAGCACAAGCTGGAATCAAGATTGCCAAGAGAAATAGCAGTAGCCTCAGATATGCAGATGACACCACCCTTATGGCAGAAAGTGAAGAGGAACTAAAGAGCCTCTTGATGAAAGTGAAAGAAGAGAGTGAAAAAGTTTGCTTAAAGCTAAGATCATGGCATCTGGCCCCATCACTTCATGGGAAATAGATGGGGAAATAGTAGAAACTGTGGCTGACTTTATTTTTCTGGGCTTGAAAATAACTGCAGATGGTGATTGCAGCCGTGAAATTAAAAGACGCTTACGCCTTGGAAGGAAGTTATGACCAACCTAGACAGCATACTGAAAAGCAGAGACATTACTTTGCCAACAAAGGTCCATCTAGTCAAGGCTATGGTTTTTCCAGTGGTCATGTATGGATGTGAGAGTTGGACTGTGAAGAAAGCTGAGCACAAGGCTAACTGAGAACAGCTGAAGAATTGATGCTTTTGAACTGTGGTGTTGGAGAAGACTCTTGAGAGTCCCTTGGACTGCAAGGAGATCCAACCAGTCCATCCTAAAGGAGATCAGTCCTGGGTGTTCATTGGAAGGACTGATGCTGAAGCTGAAACTCCAATACTTTGGCCACCTCATGCGAACAGTTGACTCATTGGAAAAGACCCTGATGCTGGGAGGGATTGGGGGCAGGAGGAGAAGGGGACGACGGGGGATGAGATGGCTGGATGGCATCACCAACTCAATGGGCATGGGTTTGAGTAAACTCCGGGAGTTGGTGATGGACAGGGAGGCCTGGCGTGCTGCGGTTCACGGAGTCGCAAAGAGTCGGACACGACTGAGCGACTGAACTGAACCACACTGAACAGTAGGATGTATATCCAAAGAATTAAAAAAAAAAAAACAAAAAAACAACACTTTATTTTGTATTAGAATACAGCTGATTAACAATGATTTGGTCTTGTCAAGTGGACAGCAGAGGTACTCAGCCAACAGTGTGTATGTACCCAAAGCCCCTCTCATGCAGGCTGCCACATAACATCGAGCAGAGTTCCCTGTTCCCAAAGTGGTGGGAATCTGTATGTGTGTTGATCATAGAATCAACAGGATGTCTAATGGCTTGGATGTGAAGTCAAAGGAAAATGAGGTGGTGTGCGTACTGAGCAAAAAGGAAAAGCAAGGGTGGACGCTCTTTGACCTCAGCTACTCTCTTCTCTGTGTGTGGCCTCTTGTCTCTGACTCTGTGGCCCTGTGGGCTGTAGTCCTTCAGGCTCATCTGTTCATGGAATTTTCCAGGCAAGAATAGTGCAATCAGCTGCCATTTGCTACTCTCTTCTGAAGCATGTGTAAGTTTCAATATTTTGTTAACTGAGGGGCTGTAGTTTAAAACCTAACACAAACATAATAAGCCCAGAATATCAAAATTAAAGTGGAATAGACATTTCTTGTGCCCCTTTATTTTACTGATATGGAAACAAAAGCTCAGGGAAGCAAACATCATTCCTTTGAGACTTTATTCTCCTTTCACCCAATTTTTTTTAAATGTCAACTGGTATTAAGTGGGACATACACAGTGACATACACAACTCCTGAGTGTCAGTTAGGTGATGCACACATGTGCACACTCATATAATCAACATCTAGATCAAGAATTTCAACAGCATCTCAGAAATTCCCTCATCCTGCATCCTAGTGACTGTTTTCCCTCTGAAACAAGAACCACTCTTTCTAGTGTCCTAAAAGCATCAATTTTGCCTCTTTTTAAACTTAAAAATATAGTCACTTGATATATCTTTTCATTCAGCATTATTTGCTTGAGATTCATATGTGTTATAGAATGTGATTGTAGTCTACTTATTTTCATTGTAAAAGGTTGTTCCATAAATACACATAGTATTAATTCAGTTTACTCTTAACAGACATTTGACTGTCTTCCTTTTTTCTTTTTTTTGGCTACTATGATTAAATATTTTTGTACATGTTTCATGTACTATTTTATTTCTTACCTGGAGTTATATGACATTACCAATTATAGTTTCATCTCTCTTCCAATAACACAGTGGCTTTGCAAATGCATTTTTATTTGACAATTGACTTTAGCATGGGATATCCAGGACAATATGTCACCAGCTACATTTTATGAAAACAAAGCTTTGTTTCCCTCTCAAAGATGTGATTTCACCAACTCTCTTATTTTCACAGATCTTCTAAAAGGAAGTAGAATGCTGATCTTTTTTTTCTTAATTTCGTATTGGTATATATTTACTTTACAATGTTGTATTAGTTTCAGGTGTATAGCAAAGTGATTCAGCTATACATATACACATATCCACTCTTTTTAACATTCTTTTCCCATATAGCTTATTACAGGTTGCTGAGAAGAGTTCACTATGCTATATAATAGGTGCTTACTGGTTCTCTGTTTTATGTGTCGTCATGTGTATACGCCAATCCCAGTTTCCCAATTTATCCCTCCCCTCCCTAGCCTCCTGGTAAGCATAAGTTTGTTTTCTACATCTGTGACTTTATTCAGTTTTGTAAATAAGTTCATTTGTACTATTTTTTTGGATTCTACATTTTAGCAATATCTGTGATATTTCTCTTTCTCTGACTTCACTCAGTATGAAAATCCCTAGATCCATCCATCCTGCTACAAATGGCATTATTTTCTTCTTTTTATGGCTGAGTGATATTCTTATATAAAGATAATTTGCAGCTGAAGAGTACTCAGAAAGATATTAATCCCATATTGTGTGATTCGCTACTCAGGCTTGGCTGTAAATTAAAGAACATGGAAGAGTGAATATTATTATTCCAAAGGGAGAAGTTGGTTGGTAAGAAAAGGAATAGTATGGTAATAAAAATTAAATGCTAATAATAACACAAGCTATAATTTGTTGAGGTAGGCTGTGTAGCATAGTGATTAATAGAATGGGATCTGGGCCCAAACTGCTTGCTTAGAATATCCATTTCACCACTTTCTTATGATATTAACTTATTCTGCCTCAGTGTTTATCATCTTTCCAATATGAGAAATAACTGCACCTATTTAAGAAGGTGTTGATTGGAGACATTACTTTGCCAACAAAGGTCCATCTAGTCAAGGCTATGACTTTTCCAGTGGTCATGTATGGATGTGAGAGTTGGACTGGGAAGAAAGCTGAGTGCCGAAGAATTGATGTTTTTGAACTGTGGTGTTGGAGAAGACTCTTGAGAGTCCCTTGGACTGCAAGGAGATCCAACCAGTCCACCCTAAAGGAGATCAATCCTGGCTGTTCACTGGAAGGACTGATGCTGAAGCTGAGACTCCAATACTTTGGCCACCTCATGCAAACAGTTGACTCATTGGAAAAGACCCTGATGCTGGGAGGGATTGGGGGCAGGAGGAGAAGGGGAAGGCAGAGGATGAGATGGCTGGATGGCATCAGCGACTCAATGGGCATGAGTTTGCGTGGACTCTGGGAGTTGGTGATGGACAGGGAGGCCTGGCGTGCTGCGGTTCTTGGGGTCACAAAGAGTTGGGCACGATTGAGCGGCTGAACTGAACTGAACTGAACTGATTGAATGAGGTAACATGCATAAAGAACTGAGAACTCTAAATATAGTATAAACCTATATCTTACTATATTTTAGAATTCTTCAGTGCAGAAGACCTGGATTCGACCCCTGAGTCAGGAAGATCCCCTGGAGAAGGGAATGGTTACCTATTCCAGTATTCTTTCCTGGAGAATTCCACAGACAGAGGAGCCTGGCAGGCTACAGTCCATGGGGTTGCAAAGAGTTGGACACAACTAAGCTAGTAACACTTTGGTTTTCACATACATGCTTTGAGTTACTATTAGTTATCATTTTTGACCATGTGCATATATTATTTTTCATTATTTTTACAACCTCTCAAGATAGCTAAAAGTATCCCTGAATCTATATAAAGTATCTTTTTCCTAATGGAAAAAGTAAGTCTTCAGAGTGTTTGACAATTATGAGCAAGTTTTAAGACTCTGAATTATTAGATACAGATGTCCAAATCCTCATTCCTGGATCACAAGCATGACGAGCCTTGCCAAAACTGTCGACCAAACAGTGATCTCTTATTTTGGTTATCTTGAAATGTCATAGTAAAGAAAAGGGCACAAATAAAGAGATACATGAATATTTTTTTGTTTGTTTTTTGCACAGAACTTTTAAGTTATATGAAAGTTCATTTTAGTTATAATTTAAAAATGCTTAATATAAAATCAGAAGATTTAGTTCTAGTATGAGGTGAAATCTCTGACTAGACACAATGAAAATCCTGCACAGAATGATTCAAGAAATTATCTGTGTATGTTAGTCAATCAGTCATGTCCGACTCTTTGCAACTCTACAGACTGTACCTCACCAGGTCCATGGGATTCTCCAGGCAAGAATACTGGAGTGGGTAGCCATTCCCTTCTCCAGGGCATCTTCCCAACCCAGGAACTGAACCTGCATCTCCTGCATTACAGGTGGATTCTTTACCATCTGTGTCACCATTCTGAAAAGTCAATAAAAACAGAAAGATTGAGGTGGGAAATAAGATTTTTGAACTACTACCGAGATAAAAGCAAGTTTCTCACCACCAGCCCCCCATCCCCGCTTTGTTGGCTTTTTCTAGTCTGAATTCAAAGACAGCATGATCCTTAGGTTGTGCACCAAATATGGACATAAATAACATAAAAATGAAATCTATATTTCTGGTACAAGTAATAGGATGGGAAATACTTATAGTAGGAGTTGGGATGGATATAATAGAAAGCCCACTGTTCGGGTCGGGGGAGTTGTTGTCAGTATTCTCGCTTAACCTGGCTCTCGGGCAATCCCACATGGCACAGAGCCACAGGAAATTGGAAGATGTCTACGACTCCAAGGGAGGAATATCTGTGTTCTTACGGAGTTTGGGGAAATTCCATTGTTTTGTCTCCTGACTTCTCTACCAGCCCTAAAGAACAAAGTGCTTAGAAAGTTCACAACAATATAAGGAGATTAAATCTTGGTCATGTTCTCAGAAAATCAGATGGAGGATCCCCAGGTACAGTAAAGTTTCAGGGAGATCATAATGGGATGGGATGTTAAGAAAACAATCCCATAAACTTGCATATGAACTTCTGAGATCATCCCAAATCTGGATATATACCAATCCCTAGAGCATGCAAACACCTGAGAACTGAGCTAAAGCGCTGACCATCCTACGGGATCAGCAGTGCGGCTGAGTGTCGCCCATGGAGAAGAGCTGAAGAAGCAACAAAGGCTCTGAAAACGTCCTTGGTGTTGAAATCAGCCTCAGATACACAGGAAGTTGGATGCTGAAGGTAGCATGGGTTATTGCTTGCTGTATCGTAAAAAGCAACATTGTTATTAGATCTTAGAGACTCATAGTATTCAAAGTTCACAGATAGAGTCCATAACATCTCAGCACATAATGGACCAGGAAATCCCCACATCTCGCAAGGGGGAAAGAATCAATGTCAATTCTGAGAAGAAATAGATGCTGAAACAAAGACTTTGCAGTAACTATTTTAAATATAATTCAAGATAAGGGTGAATACTTTTGAAACAACTGAAAAGATAGAAGGTCTCAGAAGAAAAGACAGAAAAATATAAAAAGAAACAAAATGGAACTTTTACTAATATAAAGCATAATAGCATAATAAAACATAATAAAACTTTTAAAAAATCGCTGGGTGGGTTCAATAGCAGGTGGAGATAACAGACTAAAGAATTTATAAATTTAAAATATATCAACAGAAATCTAATAAGAAAAACAAATTGGAAAAAGGATGAAAAAATTGACAGAGCCTCAGGGACTTGTGAGATAAAGCAAAAAATCTAACATTCATGTTATCAGAGTCCCAAAAGCAGGGGAGAAACAGTATGACACAGAAAAAGTTAAATTAAAAAAAAAAAAAAAAAGAATAGTGGTTGGAAAAATAGGCAAAATACTTATATTAAAAGATGCAACAATTTCAAATTCAAACAAGATAAATTCAAAATGCCCACGCTCTTATTGTTGTTCAGCCTCGCAGTCATGTCCCCTCACTGTGACCCCACGGACGGCAGCACCCCAGACTTCCCTGTCTTTCCCCATCTCCTGGAGTTTGCTCACACTCATGTCCATTGTGTCGACGATGCCATCCAACCATGTCATCCTCTGTCACACCCTTTAGCTCCTGCCCTCAATCTTTCCCAGCATCAGTCTTTTTCAATGTCTTTTTCAAGTTGGTTCTTTGCATCAAGTAGCCAAAATATTGGAGATTCAGCATCAGTCCTTCCAATGAATACTCAAGGTCGATTCCCTTTAGTATGACTGATTTGATCTCCTTGTTATCCAAGGGACTCTCAAGAGTCTCCTAAAGCACCACAATTCGAAAGCTCCAGGCTCTGATATATTGTAATAAAATGGTTGAAAACTTTAGAAAAAAATAAATAACACTTTGAAAGCAGCTATAGAAGATCAACACATTACTTATAGAGAAACAATAATTCAAATGATTGCCAATGTGTTTTTTAAAAAATCCAGAGATAGCAGAAAATAGTAAAACATTTTTAAAGTGGTTAAAGTCAAAAACTGTGAACTCAGAATCTATATCTATCAAAAATATCCTTAAGGAATAAAGGTGTAATAAATAAATTCTTAGATGAAAGAAAAAAGGAAAACATACCATTTGTCAGCAGTAGAACTGCTCTAAAGAAACGCTAAAGGAAGTCTTTCACATAAAAGGAAAATTATACCAGATGGGAACTTGAAACTTCCAAAGCAACACAAATGTTAAATAATGGTTAAATTTTAAGTCACTGTTTAAGTACAAATAGACTAGAATTCTCCTATTAGGTTCTTTAAAATATGTATGGCAGTTGAAAATACGAGAAAAATTATAACAGTGCCTGATGAAATTTTTAACATATGTAGATATAACACAAATGAAGACCACAACGTAAAGTGGGGAGGACACAAAAACCTCTGTGATGTACGGTTTCTACAGATCATCTACATTTTACTTGCAGTGATAGATATTAACTCTAAGTAGAATGTGAAGCATTGAGCATATATTTTAACATCAAGAGCAACTGCTAAAATACTACACAAGGAGATAAAATGAAAAACATAATGGCTAAATTAAAAAGAAATACTAAATAATATTAAAATATTACAAAATAAGACATAAATGGAAATGAGAGGAACAAACCACAGAGCAAACAGAAAAAAACAGATAATGACATTACAGACAAATCTAAAAATATAAACTACTGTATTAAACATAAATGGTTTACACGTCAAGTAAAATGTCAAAGTGGATTAAAAAAGAAGGGTGAAATCATATAGTCTCTAAGAAGCTCAAACATAACAATAAAAATGAAAGGACAGAAAGTGATTTACCATGGAAACACTAACTTGAAAGACACTTGAAGTGATGGAAGACAATCTTCCCTAGATATCCTTCATTCCTGCACCTCTCACAAACCGGACACTAGCTGACATTTGTTTCCCAGTATCTTTCCAGTAAGTTTCCTATAGTGAGTGGTCACTGAAGATAGACACAGTATCCTACTCTGGACCAAAAGGCAGGCATATAACAGCCCACTTTAAAAGACGTGAGTGCCCTAAACTCAGATTTCTTCACGTATCATACAGTCTAATGCTGAAGGTCCATTCATATGTCCCTTTGGAAATAGGGGCTGGGGACCTGATGAGAAGTGCTAAATTTATGGATACTGCTATTACTGAGATATAATTTGCCTTCCATCTTTTGAATCTGACCCAATATTTTTATGCCTTCCATGGAACTGTAGTAAGGTAACTACTAGCTTACAAGCAGAAGAAAGTCTCAGATTCTCACAGGTCTTTAAATGGAGTGGCTACATTAGTGTTAAGGTATACTTCAGAACAAGAACAATCGGGGATAAAGCAATATATTATATAATAACAAAAGTGCCAGTTCGCCAGGAGCATATATCAGCTCTAGATGGCTGGACACCAAACAACAGGACACAAAATATATGAATAAAAACTGATCAAATTAAAAGAGAAAGCAGACAGATCTATAATTTTAGTTGGAGACATCAATATTCTTCTCCCATGAATAGAAAGAACAAGTAGATAAAATATTATAATATTTTAGAACTAAGAAATACTATCAACCAAGTGGAATTTAATGGTTCCACTACTAGATATATAAGAACTAAGAAACACTGTCAACCAAGTGGAATCTAACTGACTTGAATAAAACACTCCATATAACCATAGCAAATCACAAATTATTTTTAAGTGTACATGAAATCTTCACAGTCCTGAATATTCATTGGAAGGACTGATGCTGAAGCTGAGATTCCAATCCTTTGGCCACCTGGTGTGAAGAACTGACTCACTGGAAAAGACCCTGATGCTGGGAAAGATTGAAGGCAGGAGGAGAAGGGGACGACAGAGAATGAGATGGTTGGATGGCATCATCATGGACTCGACAGACATGAGCTTGAGCAAGCTCTGGAAGTTGGTGAAGGATAGGGAAGCCTGGCGTGTGCAGTCCTTGGGTCACAAAGAGTCAGACCCGCCTGAGACTAAGCTGAACTGAATCTTCACAAAGTTAGACTATATCCTGGGTTATAAACACCCTTACTATCCTATTTCAAGTTTATGGACTAATTTTTTAAATTAACAACCTATCGACCAGAGACATATTAATATGTCTTTTGATACCCAAATATTATTGAACAGAGTGTTTGAATATTCAGTTACATAACAAATCACTGGCCACGGGTGTTAGTTTCCACAAAAATCTCCTAGTCAAGAATCTGTTAAGAACAAAAAGAAATATTGAAAACCTCCAAATATTTGGGAAATAAAACAATACACTTCTGAATAACCCATCAGTCAAAGAGGAAGAGTCGGGAGAATGATAGGACTAGAACTACACAGCCAAAAAAAGATAATCATTTTTGTTTTATGTAAATTATAGCATTTATAATGCAAAGCTTAAAAATACAAAAATTACTGTAGACAAAGAGGCAAAAAATATCTATTATTGACTAATTTATTTTTAGCTACTAGACATATCATCTTGTATGAAATTTTGAGTCTTTTTAGAGCAAAGTATAAAGATACCAACTTACTGGAGGTTTGCCAAAGGAGCAGTTCCTCCAGTGCTATAATGCAGCTTTAGCTGATAATAAGAGGGCCCAAAGGCCTAAGGTAAATTGGAAATGGCAATGTTAATCATAAAAATATTAGTGCATTGAATGCACTTGTGAAGGCAACCATAATTCTCACTGCAAATACCTTGTTTATGTTTATAATAGTAAGAATGGAGGTCCTGCAGAAAACATAATACACTCCTTACTAGCTTATGATTCTGAACTATCCCATAAAATCCCTGAGGCTTAGCTTCCTCATTTTAAAAATAGAACTAGTAGTAGTAACTGTTTCACTGTACTGTTAGAAAGAGAAAATTAAATCTGTGTAAAGTGCTTATAAGCAGGCCTAAAACAGAGTAAGAACTGAGTACATGTCAGCTCTTATGTTACCTGGATAATGCCTGTCAAATATCTTAATCTCCAATACCTGTAAATATGTGTTAAGTCATATGGCAAAAGGGAGACTGCAGATGTGATTATGTTACATCTGGATCTTGAAATTTTTCTGAATTACCCAGATGGCCCCAGTGTAGCAACAAGTGTCCTTCCACATAAGTGAAAGTCAGAGTTTTGAAGATGCTGTGGTGTTGACCTTGAGGGTGAAGGAAGAGGTGAGAAGAAAGAAATGCAGGGGGCCTCTAAATGCTGGAAAAAGCAAGAAAATGAAATTTCCCTGGAGTTTCCAGAAGGGACTCATCCCTGTTGATACACTGATTTTAGGCCAATGATACCCATTTCTGACTTCTAAATGTCAAAGCTGTAAGATAATATGTTTGTGTCATTTAGGCCACTGTTTGTGGTTATTCGTTACAGCATCAATAGGAAACCCATAAAATCATTGAAAATAAGTAAGCTCTTTCTAGTTTTATTTGAATTTATAAAACCGCTATTTTATCACTTTCCAAGTACTCTTTCAAGCTTATTATCATTTTTCTTAGAGAAACTAGGCATTTAGAGATCATCCCTAAATGCACTCTGTGTGGTGGGTAGCAACTTCGACCCTGTTGTTATTGTTCGGTCACTAAGTCATGTCTGACTCTTTGTGACCCCCTGGACTGTGGTGGACCAGGCTCCTCTGTCCCTGGGACTTCCAGGCAAGAATTTTGGAGGGAGTTGCCATTTCCTTCTCCAGTGGACCTTTTGGACCTAGGGATCGATCTCGCGTCTCCCACTTGGCTGGTAAATTCTTAACCCCTGAGCCAATTGGGAAGCCCCATGAACTTAGCCTTGGAGTTGGATGAATCTGGATTCATGTTCTGACTCCAGCATTGACCAGTCCTGTGACTTGGACCTGTTACCTAACTTTGTTAAAAGATTACCAGCCTGCTGGGTTGTTGTGAAAAGTAACCGCAAATTGTCACAAGTCGATAGAACTGAATCTCTTAATTAGCTATCATCAATAAGAATTATTAATATTAGTGGTTATCCCACATCCAGACTTTCTAGATCGGAAGACTGAAGCCCAGAGAAGGAAAAGGCAGGATCAAGCCACACAGCCAATTCCAAGCATATACAGGACTGGAAACCACATCTTTTCCTTTAAGACAAGTGCAAGCTACCTGTGGACTTGACAATTTATAATCTTTATTTTGTTTTACTTTTCCTTGAGGAAACTTTGAGGAAGTAAGCAGATGTTTTGACTAGAGGGTTATGAATCCTAAGTGTCTTTCGGCAGAAATCATTATTCTGGGTTCTCGTTGAAAATTCACCTTTCCTTTTTCTAATCTCCTTTACCATGGAATAAAGCATTCTTTCCAAAGTATCCTTTTCAAATCTCAGGTAAAAATCAGCTGCAAGTAGTCTCCTTCACACTTGCAAAAATAAAGGTAGACTGTTTCCTTCCCCTTCAGATGTCTTTTTCTGAAGTAAAATGAGTCAAATATCAAGTGACAGCATGTGAATCCCCAGGTCCGGATCTGAGCTTCCCCAGACTGTCCTCACTGGAGACAATGGGATGAAGGGAGAGCAGGCCCGGTAGGACCAGGACTCACGTGTTTGCCACCTGGTGGACATTCACTCTCACTGCAAAATAATTTCAATTCACAGTTTTTTAAAAGCATCTCTGATCAATAAATAACCTTAGCTCCTTAGTTGTGTTTTCTTCTAATGGGTCGAGATCAACTTATAGGAAGATAGTCACAAGTGTACAGCATTATCTTTACTTTGAAAGAAAAAAAAATCTATATTCATTTAGCTATTAGTTGTCTATGAGTAACATGTTAGGTGTTCTCAAAGAGAGATTCTAAATACGGCCCAGTGGATCACTGTCACCGAAACCTGTATTTATTATGTTTAAGAAAAATCAAAATGTTTCTTTCTGATTAATTTCTTTTCAAAAACAGGTATGTCTTCCAGAAATGTCATAGCTTTCAGGGACTATATATTTCAATTTCCCCAAACAGACACAGACTTTCCCCCTTGTCCTTACTCTTTCTTATATCTGCATCCTCGTCTTTGATCCTTGCCCCATAGGCTGTTCACTCTCGTGAACTATACGTACATTTCTGCCGTTGAAGCCATGCAGCTCACAATATCTTGGGATGGCAGCCCCACCTAAGACAATATCTGCATGAGCCAGGCTCACTCTTTCTTCCTTTCCTGTGCATGTGCCATTTTCTCTTCATGGATGCCCTTTTCCTCCTTTTGTATTTTAATTTACAAAAATGTTGCTGCACCGCATAACATGTGGGACCTTAGCTCCCAGACCAGGGATTGAACCCGCATCCCCTGCATTGGAGGCATAGAGCCTTACCCGCTCGGGGAAGTCCCTCCTTGGAAGTCTTAATCAAGGAACTCCCTCCTCCTTTTTTAAATGTCATATTTTATTTAGCCCAATGTAACCTTCAGTATGTAATCAATAGACCAAAGAAAGCCATAATTTGCTTTTCAAACTAAAAATTTTAAATTCAATCTATATTTTATGCTTACAGCACATTCTAATTCAATTAGAAATTTATTTTCTCAGCCATATCAACCACATTTCAACTGAGCAATAGCCACATGTGGGTAGAAGCTACTATACTGGTAGAAGTGACTACACTACCACAGCTTTAGAAAATCTTGGACAGATTCACCTTGCCATGGTTATCACCGAAACAAAAATGAGAGCATTGCTGTAAAGAGACTGGTGGGATTGGTTTCGGCATCAGAAGAATGAATGAACTTACCCATTTTAGGCATGCACTGGGCACCTCTGTACACAAAGAAACCCCCTCCCCCTCCCCTGTACACACACACACACGTGTGCGCGCACACACTTGAGGCAATACCTTCTTCCTTCTTAAATTCCTCACTCTTACATCTGGCTATTTTCCATGAGTTTTCCTACTTAGCTCCAACTTTGCTCTTTGGAGTGACACAGAAAGCAGTCCCTGATTTCATCATCTGGTCCAGAAGGCTCTCCACGTCCCCACGCCATGGTAGGCTGTCATTGGATTCAATGACCTTGTGTTCTAATTGCCTTGATGGTCGTTCCCAGTGGAGGCTGCGCTCCTTGAAGCACAGACTAGACCTTCCGTCTCTGTACCTTCCCGTGTCGCGGTCATCCGTGGCACAGAGCAGGGCCTATTACCATGCATTGAGAGAATGGGATATCTTTTAACAGAGCCTAAGTTAGGTACCAGTCACTAAAAAGTGTCCAAATAAATGTTATTTAAGATCAAATCACTAGGCCAAAAATACTTCTGTCTTACCCACCCCCAAAACTCTATCTTATACCATCTGTCATATGGATTGAGAGGACACTTTTGAAACTTTATTTTGTAATATAACTTTAAGGTATTTTTTCCCTACCCCATTCAAATTCCAACCTCTTTGATATGGAAGACTTTTCAAAACATTAGTTTTTTGCTGAATATGCTTATCAACAATGACATCCAGCTGAAGATAAAGTCCTTTTGGAGCAGGACAATGTGGGGAAGGAAGCAAGGGGCTCTCTTAGAGAGAACAGGATGTGCAAGAGATGGCAGAAGTCAGAGAGTAGTAAAAACAAGCATTCCTGATACCACTGCTTTTCCATCAACAGACCTACCTCCTGTTCCAAGACCTACAATGCATATTTTGTTAAAATTGATTAACTTAGGTCTGAATTCAAATCCCACTTCCTCCATGGCTCGACTCGTTGACCGAAGGAAAGCTATCTATATTCTCTGTTTCATCTTTCTCACAGAAAAGGTGCATGTTACGCATTTTGTAGGGTGTTCAGGGTAAGACACGCTAAGGTTGCCTGCCGTGTGTGATGTGAGAGTCCAGCAAGAACTCAGCAATGGTACCATAGAAAACGCTTCTGCTCCATGCTCGCGGATGCCCGCGACATGTCAGCAGTCCATCCAGTATTTTGTCCAACTTCGTGCCAACAGTAGATGCCAATATCCATTCCCTATACTATGTGTGGAGCACTTGACCACTGTAACTTTCCAAACGCAATTTTTATGTCAGAAGGGTTAGGCAGATCACTTCAAATTTTCCCAAGTAAAACAGGACTATAGGTGGGTTTCAGAGAAAGCAGGTGGAGTGGGACAAACATATGGGAGCATTTTCTCTTTATTTGGAATCTGGAGACTATTTAGTTTGCCAACTAAAATGTCAGCTTAAACAGCTCCACAGAAATGTGGTGTGCTTTGGACTTATTGGGCATCGTCTTTGTGTAAGGCTTAGAGCTGCCTTGCCTTCACCTCTATTGTTACAAGGAAAGAGGTTAACAAAGAACAATTATGCTATTCCAATGCCTTTCAGTCTTGCCTGATTTAAGCTATGGATGCACTTAAACAATCTATGCATCCCCAGCACAGGTGTACATCTACTGCCCGAAAGAGGAAGACTACATTCCAAGAAACTCTGACATCAACCTGGCCGGAAGGAAAAGCCTCAGGTTGAATTGCATCTGCCAGATGTATGGCTGACACATAGAAATCCTGCAAGACCTTGCCTTTTATTAAGAAATCTGCTGAGGAAGTTTGGTTTGGCCTGAGCTTGAGCTCAGAGCTCCTAATAGCCTCTTCCACCTCAAAATCAAATACAAGTCTATCAAATTATTTCAAGCCTGCACTCCAAGCATGTGCTCAAGAGGGATGATGGGGATGCAGTTAAGTCTAATAATGTACCTGCCAAACTGTCTCCATTTCCACAACACAGCCAAAAAAGGAATCTCCATGCATAGCATCTGTTTAGCCCCGTTTAGAATCTACATCTCTTAAAGGCTGACTACCATAATCATGACTCTAGGAGGATAGTCATGGGGTAAGGCCAACAAGACTTTATCATCAACAGCTATATTAGTTAAATCAATAATATACTAGCAAACATATTGCCTAGCTTCTATAGGATTAGGCTACTATTGCCATTGGAAATTACTGAAAGAACTTTTAGGATGAGTTTAAGAATAGTTTACAAATAGACAATGTAGCCAAGGAAATCAACTGAAGCTACACCTTCATCTCTCTTTCTCCCAGAATTTCCTGAGTTCACATGAAAATATTAAAAAAAAATCTATTCTCCAAACTTCAACACAACACATAAGATACCACACTCAAAAAAACACACATACACACGCTCACACATTCACATAGATGAGTGTTTGAAAATCCTATATGTGGAGTACTATGGCAATATTGGATTAATCTCTAGAAACTACCTTGAGTTCCCCAGGCAGGTTAAATGTTTCTATTCAAGTGTTTCCCTAGGATGCCTTCTTTTGAAAAACAAGAGATTGTATCTAAATTATTTTTTTTTATTTTAGTGTAAATGTGCATAGACTCTTGCTTTTTTGAGAAGATGGGTACATTTTATTCATCTTCCTTATTAATTATATAGGATTTGGCATATAGATTGTGTTCACGACACATAAGTAACTATAGAATAAAAGATACAGTCAAAGTTGGATAAATGTGAGAGACATTAACTTCTCATGAAATTTTGAGAACAAGGTAATCATTATGGGACGATGTTAGGAAGGTTACATGATGGAGGTGAGAATAGGCCCACTATTAAGAATTTCTGAGGAATTTATATTTATCCATTTTAAGTAGCATTTTGAATTCCATTTTAATCCTTGATGCAATATTTCACTTAAACATATTTATTAAGTTTCTTCTTTGTACCATATTTTATATTGATTTCTGGCTGGGATTGCAGAAATAAACAGGGAGGCCCTTGAGGACAAGAGCAGATCTTCATGGAACATGCAATCTGACAGTATCTGCCAGACAATGATATGTTAATTTGTATGAGTTTGGGATTGAAATGTATACACTACTATATTTAATATACAGTGGACAAGGATCTACTGTATAGCACAGGGAACTTTGCCCAAGATTCTCTAACAACCTAAATAGGAAAAGAATTTGAAAAAAAAATAGATACATGTATATGTATAACTGAATTACTCTGTTGTACATGTGAAACTAATACAACATTGTTAATCAAATATACTCCAATAAAAATTAAAAATAAATGAAAATAATAAGATTCACTGGACCAAAAATAAATAAATAAATGAATTCCTATTGAAATGAAGAGAAAATATTATCCTCAATTGATGAGAATTCTAAGGCTCAGGTAGCTTAAGTAATAACTTTTGCATCTAAAAGGGACCCATCTGGTTCAAGAGTGTTCCACCTTGAAGTGGTTTACTTGTTCTAATGTGCTATAGTTTTCAATAAACATGGGATTCCAGGTTTGTGAATGGAGCTGAACTGTAGGATGCTGAGAAAGGTACCCTTTATATAATAAGGTGCATCCTGGCCAGCACAGATTAGGTTTCAGGTGTAATACATTGGGGATCTGTTTATTGAATACTCTGAGCAGCTTCCCCACTGAGCAGTCAATTTAGGCGCCAAGGCAGTTAAAAATAGGTTCTCTAGACATTTTCCTTCTCTCTAGCTCCAGGAGCTGACCACATCACCTCACCTCACCTCCAATTAGTTCTCAATAAAAAGCACTTTGGGCACCAGCCATTTCTAGAGTGAGAAAAGCAGACTTCAGACCCAGCTCTAGCATGATTCCAAAAACAACCATAAGGGGGGTGATGTGGAGTGGGGAACTTGAGCTAGGTGGAAACAGAATGTATGAGAGCATCATCTATAGCTCATTTTCCATTAATAACAAAGCAGCCTGTCTTCCTGGGACTGCTCCAACCTGCTGATAGGTACTCTCTGGGGACGGTCTCTTCCCCCTTCCTCTTGCTGAGCTGAGCCATAGCAGAGACACCTATGGTCTTCAACAGAGATTGTTTCTAACAAAAAAACCCTATAGAGTTCTAACCTCTGGACGACTCTTCCATTCCAATGGGAGAATTCTGTCTTCCTGGTCCTTCTTGTCTTCTGAGTCCCTCATAAACGAGGGCATTTGATATGTCATCTAAGTTCGGTTTTGCATTTAAACACTTCCTTTATTAGAAGCTGAAGCAACTGATTTAATTAAAAATGTTAATATCAGAGCAATCTAATCTTTACTCCCCATCCTTCACATCTGATTTATCTGAAGTTGGAGCTCACATTAGAAGTCACAGAGAAGGAAAGAAGAGAAAAGCATCAGGCCAATTTTGTAACTAAATAAATAAAAGGACAGCTAAGGAGGACTGTAAATGAAATACTGCATTCTGAATTAAGACTTAGATTTAAAAAAAAAAAAATCTTACTGGAGAATAGTTTATTTAAAATGTTGTGTTAGTCCCCGCTGTAGAGCAAAGTGAATCGGTCACACACATGCTCCTGTCCTCTTTTGCAGATGCTTTTCCTACATACGTCATCACAGAGTATTGAGTAGAGTTTTCTGTGCTGTGCAGTAGGTTATTCATAATTAGTTATTCAAGCTCCCAATTTGTCCCTTCCCGACTTACCCCCTGATGACTATAAATTTGTCTTCTACACTTGTATACAAGACTTTCGGATTTTTAACTCGGCAAGACTCTCATCAGTAGGTTTCTGGGGGCAAGTTCCTCCCTCTTTCTTGGGCTCAGTTTTACTATGTGTTAAATAATTGTTGTTTTCCAAACTTGCCTAAACTTGGACTCAGTTTTACTATGTGTTAAATAATTGTGGTTTCCCAAACTTGGACTTCCCTGATAGCTCAGTTGGTAAAGAAGCCAACTGCAATGCAGGAGCACCCCGGTTCGATTCCTGGGTCAGGAAGAAGCCCCTGGAGAAGGGCTAGGCTACCCACTCCAGTATTCTTGGACTTCCCATGTGGCTCAGCTGGTAAAGAACCTGCCTGCAATGAGGGAGACCCGGGTTTGATCCCTGGGTCAGGAAGAACCCCCTGGAGCAGGGAAAGGCTACCCCCTCCAGTATTCTGGCCTGGAGAAGTCCATGAACTGTGTAGTACATGCGGTCGCAAAGAGTCGGCACATGACTGAGTGACTTTCACTTTCAAGCTTGCCTAATTATGGAAATCACATGAGCTATTTGTCCCATTTACCAATTTCTAGGACCTACCTCAGACAAAGTAAATCTGGATTTTCAAAGAGGAGGAGGCCACACCAAATGTTGCATGTGGCTGGGCAAATGGGCACTGTGGTCTCACCCAGCTCTGACATCTTGTTTATCTATGATTATGATTCTAAGTCACCATTACTTTTGATTTCTAGACAGAAACAAGATCAAGGGTTCAGGATTTTTCTAAAACTCCTCTGAAGGTACTGAAATGAAATACAGTGCTTACCTCGTCATGATCAGACATAGAAAAATTCAGAAGCAAAACAATCTTATTTGATGTCTTGACCAAACTCCCCTTCATATGTCCCTGCTCCGTCTCTCTTGTTTTCCTCTATTCCTGAGATATTATTTGGCCCAGTGCTGGCCTCTATGTTGTGTAGACTGCCCACGATGCCTGCTCCATGAGCAGAACTCCATATTCCCAACCCTGTCTCCTTTTCTCTCCCCCACAAAACTATGCCCAGCCCTGCCTAGACAGCATTTGAAAACCAATTAATATCAATGTGTTAATAATCAGCTTGGACATAAATGTATTTCCTCAGGCTGAAGTGTTTTCATTTTAACTAAAGATATCATATACACTTGAAAAACTGATTCTTTTTTAACATTTTAACAATATGTGCCATCTAGTGTGGAGATATTTAGGGCGAATGGGTTATTTCTGATGTTCTAAATCACATCAAACCATCATAGAAGAAAATATGTTAACGGGGCTTTGTTCTGTAACATTTTGATGTGTATAGAAGATTTACCTATTATGCTAAAAATCTCTTCTGCCTCATCCACACAAAAAGGAATTTTAAAAATTTAATCAGAAATCCATTCAGCTGTTTCTGATGTTACCAACCAAGTCATTATTTTTCCCCAGTTAGGCATATTCCTACACCCTAGCTTTTACCAACAAAATGAAGACTGATTTCCCCCAATGCACGCCTAAGAATAAATTAAAATCTTATGAAATATGTGCATCTTTGACAGGTTTAGAAAGGAAATATGATTGTAAATGTCAAAACCACAGGTAACTGCATTTGAAAATAATGTAACACACTTTTTTTCTATAAAGCTGAATGGACATGCTTGATTTTTTAAATAATGTTTGCAACTTTAAAGCCAAATGCCTTAGGATTTTCTTGTGTGCAGAACAGAAAAGAATTGGAGGACAGTGTTGCTGGAAGAGACAAAATTTTAGGAAAATATTTTCACCAGGGTTCACCTCACTGTGCTGTGCTGTGCTTAATCTCAGTCGTGTCTGACACTCTGCAACCCCATGGACTGTAGCCCGCCAGCCCCCTCTGTCCCTGGGATTCTCCAGGCCAGAACACTGGAGTGGGTCACCATGCCCTCCTCCAGGGGATCTTCCCAAGGGATCAAACCCAGGTCTCCCGCATTTCAGGTGGATTCTTTACCATCTGAGACACCAGGGAAGCCCAAGAATACTGCAGTGGGTAGCCTATCCCTTCTCCAGGAAATCTTCCCAGCCCAGGAATCAAACTGGGGTCTCGTGCATTGCAGGTGGATTCTTTACCATCTGAGCCAGCAGGGAAGCCTGCTCATCTTATTAGGTTCACATAAAAACTGAGTAGGAAGTCAAACACTGTTTTCTTGTTGCTCTTGTTCTATAAAAAATGCACCATGCCTCAGTACTGAGGCTCTGCGAACAGGCTTCCTGTCCTAAAACTGTGGCCCTACGACCTTTAAACTGTGAGTTTCTAGGCAAGTGGATTAATTCCCTATGCCTTAGTTACCTCATTTTAAAGTATTAAAATATTACAGTTTAATAGGATTTCTGTATAGAAGAAATGAGAACATGCATAAAACAGCCTTAGAAAAGTGTCCTGACACTGTTACATAATGTTAGTGATGTGTTGTTTGTTTTTTTTTAACTTTTGTTGAAATATAGTTGATTTAAAATGTGTTAGCTTCAGGTGTAAAGCAAAGATATATATTTATATATATACATATACATACATATATATATTCTTTTTTAGATTATTTTCCATTAAAGTTTATTATAAAACATTTAATGTAATTTCCTGAGCTATACTGTAGGTTCTTGTTGGGTTATCTATTTTATATATATATAAAATAATGTGTATATTTTAATCATGCATATATTTAAATATGTATATGTATATAATAATGTGTATATATTAATCCAAAACTCCTAATTTATCCTCTTTTCCTCTTAGATAAAATGTTTGTTTTCTAAGTCTGTGAGTCTAATTTTGTTTTATAAATAAGTTTATTTATATCTTTTTTAAAAAAATTTTAACATATAAACAATATCATATGATACTTGTCTCTCTCTGTCTGCCTTACTTCATTTAGTGTGATCATCTCTAGGTTCATCCATGTCGCTGCAAAGGGCATTATTTTGTACTTTCTTTACAGTTGAATAACTTTCCATTTTGTCTTTATACTACAAAAAAGGAATTCAAATATAAAGATAGTCATTCAAATAATAAGATAATAAAAGAAAAGGAGGGATAAACACATATACACAAATAAATCCAAAACAGTTAACCAAAATAAAAGAATATGCTTATCAATAATTACCTTACACCTAAATGGATTGAATACTCCAACCAAAAGACATAGACTGATTAAACTGATACAAAAACAAGATCCATTTATATGCGATCTACAAGGATCCACTTCAGATCTGGAGACACATGCAGACTGAATGTGCGGGGACAGAAAAAGATAATTGTTATTTTTGTTACAAGCGGGCTTTTTACATATTAACTGAGGACAGTCAAATCCTGTCTATCTGCTCTTAAATCCTATCACTTTGGCCCAAATTATGACCAACTGTCTTACACCATGCTGAATAACAAAGGAAGCCTTGGGCCTGAGTCTTGTGCTGACCCACAGGCTTCCCTCAGCCTCCGTCTAGACTCTCCGCGGTCTCCCCTTACCGGCCCTCTTTGAGGAGAGAGGGCTAGCCGCAGCAGCAGAGCAAGACGACTCTGTCTCCTCGCCCACCCCAGATTCCACCGGAGAAAAGGATGGACAGACAGACGCATTCACTGGTGGTACAACTGAGACTGTCACTCCCCACGTGTCCATTTAAATCCATTTCCTATTGATTTGATATGAATAAGCCTTTAATAAATCAATAACTGTTTACTGACAGCCAACTTTGCGGTAAGCACTATTCAAAGGACCAAAAAATACATTGTGAAAAAGCCAAATTGAGTTCTCATTTACACAGCTTTTATAGTCAAGAGATAAAATGCATGTTTTTTTTTTTTTTAAATACCAGTTTGTAAGCAATTTCAAGTATGATAAATCCAAGAAAAAACATTGGAGGTTGCCAAATATAGGCAAGAAGGTTGGTAAAAGGATATATAAAGTGGACATGTGATTAAAATACATACGTAACAATAAAATTGGAAGAGATAAGCTGCAGTTAGACTGATTAAAATAAGCAGAAAAGGTATTTTATTCAGGAAAGAATATATATAAGATGGCCATATGAAGGAAGAGATCAAGCAAAACATGGTGCATGAATAAATTGAAGATGGGGCAAAGGTAACAGAGAAGACACACAGGGTCAGTTCATTGATGGCCTGAGAGACTAAGTTATTAAGGACTTGAATATTTTATAACACCAATGAAAAAGCATTGAAAAGTTTTTACTAGAGTACTTAAAAGTTCAGAATTGCTTTTGAAAGTTCACTCTGATAGCAGTGTAGAGACATGTTTGGCAGGGGGATAAGTAGATGCAAGTGAGTCTATTTAAAAGGCTACTTAAGTAAAACATGTAAGATATTATGGTGGGTCAGACTAAAGGATTTAAAAGGAGATGGGGAAAAGGTTGACAGTTCAGAGAAATATATAGGAAAGAGAATTGATGATATGTATGTGAGAAGGGAGGTAAAAGAGATTTTGGATGGAATAATTCAGTAAATAATATTGGTGTTTGCTGCAATGTGCAACATGCAAGTAAGGTAATTGTGATGTGCTGTTTGAGAGCTCTCACATATCGAAATGGAGATTGTGGGAAGCAGCTGAGTGTATGGATCTAGAGCTCAGAAGAGGGGTCGTGGCTGAGGACATCATTTTCAGCATTGAAATCATGACTGTAAGAATTCACTTGGGAATAAAGTATGCAGTGGGGAAAAATACTCTCTAAGGGAACCTGCAGAAACTGCAAACTTTTCAATAGAAGGAAGCTAGCTTGGTAAAGGAGGTATCAGAGAGGTGGGAGACAGTGAGGGATCCATAAAACCCAAGAAGCAAGGGTGTTTCAAAACTGGAGAAGGGCAGCGTTTGCAGTGCTTGTGAGAGCCAGCGTGCTCGGGACAGCAGTGCTCACCGGCCCCACCATGGAATCATCAGCGAGCGTACCCAGAGCCACCGTGATGGCTCAAAGTATTCGACACGTGACCGACGAGGACAGAAATCCACACAGTGAGTCTGGGGAATGTTCATGTTGTTCTGAAGGAGAGGCAAAAGATTGTAATAGTTTGATGGAAAACTGAGGTCAAGGCAACACATGTATAAGATTGTAAATCTAAAAGCTGAAAAAGAAGAGAGAAAAAAAGAGGTTACTCGGTATCTCAGAATTCTCAGGAAAGTGAAATGAACAAGAGAAGTGGAGGTATTGATTTTAAACTGGGGAGAAACATAGTCTCAGTTTCTTTAGTTTCCCGGCAGAGGATATACAAATACATGAAAGTCCTAGTAAAAGTTTTTAGATCATTCTTTCCAGGTTTCCTACTCAGTTCCATTCTCAACTTTTGAGCAGGTGTCAAACATATGACTTGTTTTTTTGTTTCTTTTGTGTCTGAAACAAGATAATTTATGTCTACAACTAGTGTAGAGGTGATTGCATATCACCCTGAGATCCCAGAGTTTGACTTTGATTCAGCCCTGGCTTGACGTATACTGAGTTGCTTCACTTAATGAAGATCTGAGTGTGTAACCTTCCAGGAAGTAGCAGCAAGAGAAAGTTTCTGAAAATAACATCCTCTATTTCTCAACCCTTGTACTAGATAAGGTCTGTTATGTTCAAGATAGGCTAGGCTTAAGCAACAAATAAAAAATCTCCAAAGTTTATTTTTTGCTTTGTTATGTGTCTATTTCAGGTTATAAGAGGGAAAAGAGTTCCAAGCTAATGGATGATCCAGTGTCTTAAAGCTCCCCCATCTAAAACTAGAGCCTCCCAGCCTCTGGAGGAGGAAGAGGGAGAGAAAGCTGAAAAGTTGTATGCATGCTTTGGCAAGTCATTCCAGGAGAGAAACCTATTATTTCCTCCCACTTCAATGGACATGAGTTTGAGTAAACTCTGGGAGTTGGTGATGAACAGGGAGGCCTGGCGTGCTGCAGTCAATGGGGTCACAAAGAGTCGGACGCAACTGAGCAACTGAACTGAACTGAACTGAACACTTCTAGTGGTTAGAACAGGTCAATTAGCCCTGCCTAACTGTATTTCCTGGGAAGGTTAGGGAATACGAGGTAACATAGAATTCTGGATGAGCACCACTGACTTTGCCACGACCCATTCTTCTGGTCACTGACATTATTTTTTCTACACATATAATATACTCTACCCACTCAATCTCATCCAACCAGGACATTTAAACTCAAAGTATTGGATCTCAGGTGGTTGTTCTCTAGATTTTTCACTGGTTCCAAATATAACATCTTAGACTACAGACCTATAGAGACCACCCATACTCAAACTGTAACTTGGAATAGAGACAAAATAAGCAATAGAAGCACTTTTATCTCATTCAGAAATGAAAAGAAAGAAATAGCCAGCAAGAACAGATCCAGAGACCTGAACTTTCATTTGATGAATATTATGAAGGCCTCCTGCTTTGGATCAGAAAATAATTTTTGACTAAACTCTATTCTATGTCCAAAAACTTCAGGCTCCTGTTTCTACCATCTGAAATGTTCATTCTGTTTCATTATACTTCTTGGACACCTCCTAAGTTGGTATTGAGAAATATCTCCTCTTAATTCAGAGTTATTCAGTTCTGAGGGAAAGGGGAAAGTCCTAAGAGATGTTTTAGCTTTTAAAAAAATTGTAATTTAACTCAAGTCCCAGTTTTTTAGCAACACAATATTTCTCAAAAATATAGTAGGTTTCTTGCTATTTAACATCAAGTAAAGCCAGTGTCTATATTTGCTTTCTTATCTCTCACTCCTTTTCCATTTGAAGAGGTTATCATAAAACTAAAGATAGTTTATTTAAAAGCTATGCTTCTTAAATTATTTTATGTTAGAGGATACTTTCTTCAAAATGTGTTAGCTTCCATTGCACAGCAAAATGAATCAGCTATATATATATATATATATCCCTTCTGTCTTAACTTTTCTTCTAATTTAGGTCACCAAAGAGCATGGAATGGAGTTCCCTGAGCTATACAGTAGGTTTCATTAGTTACCTATTTTATAAACAATAGTCTATGTATATCAGTCCCAATCTCCCAGTTCATCCCAGCACTGCCCCATTTACCGTATCACCCAGCAATCTCACTACCGGGTGTAAACCCAGAGGAAACCATAATTCAAATGACACATGCACTCTAATGTTCACTGAAGCACTTAGTTAGCAATAGCCAGAACATGGAAAAACTTATATGCTCATCAACAGAGGGATAGATAAAGAATATGTGGTACATATATACAATCGAATATTGCCTAGCCATAAAAAGGAGTGAAACTGGTCCATTTGTAGAGATGTGGATGGATCTCGAATCTGTTATACAGAGGGAAATAAGTCAGAAAGAGAAAGAAATGTTGCATATTAATGCATGCGTATGAGATCTAGAAAAATGATACAGATGATCTCATTTGAAAAACAGAAATAGAGACACAGATGTAGAGAGAAAACATCAAAAACCATGGTTTTCATAAGCCTTGCCTGTGTCAGTTAGTTCAATGGAAAGGTTTTCCTCTGTGCCATGCCCTAAACTTCACTTCTGCCCCGCAAGATCATTCGTCACTGAGAGGTTTCAGCAACAGATGTGAATGCCATACCTAGCTGACGTTTTTTCAAGAAGCTACATTTAAATTAATCTCTGTCTCTCCAAAGATAACTTTATTTCCTAGTTTTAGAATTTCAAATATATCTTCTCTTACAATATTTTAAGGCTGGATATCTTGAATAGTTCTGTTCTTTTTCGTTTCTGTTTGACACCTGACCAATTCCTTCCATGCTTATATCGTTCTTGTAATATCTTCCCAAATGTGCTCTGTACATATTAGTTCACTCTTGACATTTATGAGCTCATATATCAATCATTAAAAATTCCTCTTAGTCAACCATAAAAGGAATGAAACTGGGTCCTTTGTAGAGACATGGATGGACCTAGAGACTGTCATAGACAGTGAAGTCAGAAACAGAAAAACAAATATTGTATATTAATACATATATGTGGAATCTCAATACATGATACAGATGATCTTATTCACAAAACAAAAATAAGGACACAGGTGTAGTGAAAAAAGTTATGGATACCAAGGGGGAAAATGGAGGTGGGATGAATTGGGAGGTTGGGATTGAGATTTATATGCTCCTGTATAAAAGAGAGATAACTACTGAGAACCTATTATATAGCTCAGGAAACTCAGTGCTCTGCAGTGACCTAAACGGGAAGGAAATCCAAAACATAGGGGATATATGCACATGTAAAGCTAATTTGCTTTTCTGTACGGAAGACACTAACATAGCATTAAAAAGCATCTACACACCAATAAAAGCTAATTTTTTTAAATGCCTCTTACTTCTCTTCCAGGATAATCTTTGCTATTGTAATGCAGTTTCCATTTTCCTACCAGATTAAGATCATGAAAGCACAACTCTGATCCTATTTAACTTATAAGCATCTTCATATATATCACAAGAACATTTGTATGTTGAGCATCCATTGCATGCCAGACGTGGTTTCATGTTTTATCTTACACAATTATTGCAGAAATGCGATAATCACCCCCATTCAACTCATTAATCTCTTATACATAAGGAGGTAAAGCAACTTTTTCCAAGTTAGATAGTCTTAATGGGCAGAGTTACACTTTTGAATATAAACTGCCTTGACTCCAAACCATTCCATTTCATTCTGTCAACATTCTTATCCATTAAGAAGTTAAAATGATAGATGAAATCTGTAAACTCCAAGTAATTAAGCCAGCTTGAGCTCTGTGAATGGTTTAGATTTTGCACACTGCGAAAGATTTGTCTGAATTAAAATGTCCGAGTCCCAGGCACCTTGGTGTCCGTAAGAAATCATTACAATTTAACACATCTCCTAGATATATTTAGAATGGCAAATTGTAGGCATTTTCCGCTAGCTGTTTTCCCCCCATTTTCTCCTTAATATAAATCTGGCGTGGGTAAGTGTGGGTGAAGTGAGGTAAACCACTTTTAAGTGCAAAGGTGACATCGCAACTCACACTGCAACTTGGTGACCACATTGTCAACAGGCTTAATTTAAGGAGCCGGTAGAAAGAGTGCTTGTATACTTTTTTAAATACAGCAGTTTTATCTCACTCCTTTTCTCACTTCTTAATTCACAGTGTGATATGTTTAATTCTTTTTTTTTTTTTTTTTTTAACAGGCAGTGCTGCTGTTTGGAAGACGCACTTCACACTCTCTCTTTTCCAGTTTGCTCACCCTTTCAGAAAAACATTGATCAAAACTGCCATTATATGTCTTACGTCTTCTGTCCTCCATCTTGTCTCCTGAATTTTAATGTCTCACTGGTGACCTTTCTTTTTAAAAAGCCCAACATGAAAATAAAATATAATCAATCAATCTGCGCTCACCAGTGTTTTAAATATAGTTAAGTACATGTGATGTTTATAAATGGAATAGATTAAGTTACAGGAGCTATGATTTTCTTAATAACTATATCATTCAACCATTCAGCCTTTTTTGTGTGTGTGTGCAACTAGCGACACTGGCCATTTCATATTTATTTTAAAATCTATTTTTCCAGTTGTAAGTTTTAACTTGGAAAATTCAATAAACTAGAAAACTCCCATCACCAAAAGAGAAATTCTTTCAGAGTTTATGTCCATATACTTTACAGAGCTGTTTACATACACTGTGTATGTGATGTATCTTGATTTTCTAATACAATGAGGCATTTCTAATATTTTTGCAAATATTGTTAATGACTATTGTTCTACTCCATTTTGCCTCAGTTTACCTACTCAATCTGCTATGGTTAAGCATTTATCTTCCTTTTATATTCTTTTGGAGTAAATACAGTTTTGCTGTGGATAATGTTCTAGTTATGCCTTAAGACAGATTCCTGAAAACTCGGATTTCTGGGTCAAAGTTTAATGTTGTTATCAAGCTTACAAATACACATTGTGAGGTTGTTTTCCAAAATTATTATACCATTTTAGGATTTCAGCAGTGAAAGACTATTAGTCATCTCACTCAAGCAAATGTTGAGATTGCTTAAAGCAACAGCCCTCAACATTTTGGCACCAAGGACCAGTTTTATGGAAGACAATTTTTCAATGGGGCTGGGGATGGGGGATGGTTTGGGGATGATTCAAGTGCATTGCATTTATTGTGTACTTTATTTCTATTATTATTCTATCAGCTCCTCTTCAGATCATCAGGCATTAGATCTTGAAGATCAAGAACCACTGGATTAGAGTAAATTACATCGTCCACTAGTGATTAGTCCATGTTAAGCAATTCCTGTGTTTTTAGCATTTAACTGCTGACTTTTATTTTTTAAGTGCTTATAGAGGTAATATTTATTCAGGAAGCCTTGCAAAAAAAAAAAAAGGTGAAAAAGCTATTATTAGACTTATTCACAGGTGACACATTTGATGCAGATGACAGTCAAAAAAATGTCCTGAGGTCATTCAGGGGGTTGCTGAGATTAGGTCACATCCTGCAACCCTCAGTTCAGTTCAGTTCAAATGCTCAATCATGTCTGATTCTTTGCGACCCCATGGACTGCAGCATGCCAGGCCTCCTGTCCATCACCAACTCCCGGAGTCCACCCAAACTCATGTCCATTGAGTCGGTGATGCCATTCAACCATCTCATCCTCTGTCGTTCCCTTCTCCTCCCACCTTCAATCTTTCTCAGCATCAGCGTCTTTTCAAATGAATCAGCTCTTCACATCAGATGGGCCAAATATTGGAGTTTCAGCTTCAACATCAGTCCTTCCAATGAACATTCAGCACTGATCTTTGGGATGGAGTGGTTGTATCTCCTTGCAGTCCAAGGGACTCTCAAGAGTCTTCTCCAACACCACAGTTCAAAAGCATCAATTCTTCAATGCTCAGCTTTCTTTATAGTCCAACTCTCACATCTATATATGACTACTGGAAAAACCATATCCTTGACAAGACAGACATTTGTTGGCAAAGTAATGCCTCTACTTTTTAATATGCTTTCTAGGTAGGTCATAACTTTCCTATCAAGGAGTAAGCATCTTATAATTTCATGGTTGCAGTCACTATCTCCAGTGATTTTGGGGCCCAAAAATTAAAGTTTGCCACTGTTTCCACAGTTTCCCCATCTATTTCCCATGAAGTGATGGGACCAGATACCATGATCTTCATTTTCAGAATGTTGAGTTTTAAGCCAACTTTTTCACTCTACTCTTTTCACTTTCATCAAAAGGCTTTTTAGTTCTTCACTTTCTGCCATAAGGGTGGTGTCATCTGCATATCTGAGGTTACTGATGTTTCTCCCAGCAATCTTGATTCCAGCCTGTGCTTCATTCAGCCTGGCATTTTGCAGGATGTACTCTGCATACAAGTTAAATAAGCAGGGTGACAGTATACAGCCTTGACCTACTCCTTTTCTTATTCAGAACCAGTCTGTTGTTCCATGTCCAGTTCTGACTGTTGCTTCCTGACCTGCATACAGCTTTCTCAAGAGGCAGGTCAGGTGGTCTGGTATTCCCATCTCTTTAAGAATTTTCCACAGTTTATTGTGATCCACACAGTCAAAGGCTTTGGCATAGTCAATAAAGCAGAAATAGATGTTTTCCTGGAACTTTCTTGCTTCTTCAGTGATCCAGTGGATGTTGGTAATTTGATTTCTGATTCCTCTGCCTTTTGTAAAATCAACTTGAACATCTGGAAGATTATGGTTCTCATACTGTTGAAGTCTGGCTTGAAAATTTTGAGCATTACTTTACTAGCATGTGAGATGAGTGCAATTGTGCGGTAGTTTGAGCATTCTTTGGCATTGCCTTTCTTTGAGATTGGAATGAAAACTGACCTTTTCCAGTCCTGTGACCACTGCTGAGTTTTGCAAATTTGCTGGCATGTTGAGTTCAGCACTTTCACAGCATCACCTTTTAGGATAAGAAGTAGCTCAACTGGAATTCCATCATGATCTCCGCTAGCTTTGTTCGTAGTGATGCTTCCTAAGGCCCACTTGACTTTGCATTCCAGGATGTCTGGCTCTAGGTGAGTGATCACACCATCGCAATTATATGGATCATGAAGATCTTTTTTGTACAGTTCTTCTCTGTATTCTTGCCACCTCTTCTTAATATCTTCTGCTTCTGTTAGGCCCTTTCCCCTCTGTCCCATCTGGCCTTGTCTGAATCATAAGACCCTTTGAACACACTCATGCAGAGAGATTTACACTCCCAAGGTCCCCAATGAGCAAAGCTTTTCTTTTTTTTCTTTCCTATTAAATAGATCTTTTATGATCAGTCCCACTAAATCTTTTCAGAATATGTCTAAGGTCACACACAAAATACTGCTAAGAGCTGAAATAGCCATTTAAATTATTGGGCCAATTCCTTCACTTTACAGAAAGAGGCAACTGAGGAGGGGACAAGTGGCAGAATCATGATCCTCCTGTGAAGAGGTGCACACCCATCCTGCTAGTAAACCTGGGGTGAATGTGAAGGAACGATAGGCCAAACCCACATGTGTGCCTAGTACCCAGAGGAAAGTCAATCACACTGACTTTCTCAGATTTCCTCTCTCGTATTCTGCCTTCCTTGACTGCACATTGTTACTGTGAGATTTTCATGGGAACACGCAATGAAATCTGACTTCTACCTCCTGCTTCTCATAAGAGGTTACCTAATTTGTAGATTGACTTCATATCATTACCCAGAGAACTAAAATGCTAACATTTTAATTCATTCAGTCATCATCACTGGTTACCTTTGGCTCTGTAATGTCCATTGCTATATTTTGTAATTATCTTTTTAGACCTTTAATAGATATAACAACACTAAAGAAACTTTTCTAAAAGAGATCCCACAATGTTTTTACTATAGCATACCTATTTAAATGTTCTCATCCCATTATATTATTTCTATTATTTGTGATATATTATGATTGCATTATATTATTCCATGTTATTTGAATACACAAATAATATACATTTGTATACTACATATATATGTGTATATGTATATACACACACCCAGAAATATATATGCAAATATATACAGAGTTCAGTTCAGTTCAGTCAATCAGTCATGTCCGACTCTTTGAACCCCATGGACTGCAGCACACCAGGCCTCCCTGTCCATCACCAACTCCCAGAGTTTACTCAAACTCATGTCCATCGCATCAGTGATGCCATCCAATCATTTAATCCTCTGTCGTCCCCTCCTCCTCCTGCCCTCAATCTTTCCCAGCATCAGGGTCTTTTCCGATGAATCAGCTCTTTGTATCAGGTGGTCAAAGTATTGGAGTTTCAGCTTCAACATTAGTCCTTCCAATGAACACCCAGGACTGATCTCCTTTAGGATGGACTGGTTGGATCTCCCTGTAGTCCAAGGGACTCTCAAGAGTCTTCTCCAACACCACAGTTCTTCTGTAGCAATTTTGGAGCCCAAGTCTGTCACTATTTCGATTGCTTCCCCATCTAATTGCCATGAAGTGATGGGACCAGATACCATGATCTTTGTTTTTTGAATGTTGAGTTTTAAGCCAGTTTTTTCTCTCTCCTCTTTGACGTTCATCAATAGATACTGTTGATAATTTGCTATTTATCCTTCTTATTGTGCCTTTGTGCATTCCAGTCACACAGCATTCATTCCAGTTTACTGAAAATGTTCAAGTTATTTCCTAGCACATGGCACACAGACTCATAACCTTGGGCTGTTCCTTCTCCTAGAGTTTCCTCTTTTGTTTTGTAAGAGATGAAATTTTACTCATTTTCAAAAAATGACTCAAAAAACCATAGTCCTGCTGAGTTCCAGGAAATGGATTCCATTTCTTCCTGCTCTACCTTCAGCTAGCATTTAGTTTATATTTAGTAGATTTGGTGTCAACCTTACCATCCACATATAGAAACATTCTGAGGACAGGGGACATATCTATTCATCACATCATTAGAGCAACTGGTAAGTGTTCAAAGTGTTTATTGAATATAATAAGTCCAAATTGTTTGACTCCTCCAGACTCTATCTCTCAGCAAAATGTTTAACACTGAATCAGTAACTGGGGCTCTAAAGATAGAAGAGCATCAAACACATCTATGAAATCTCCCCCTAAAGAAAATATATGTAATTCTTTTATCACTGTCCCTATGATCTACTACTATGCAGAATTAACCCATGTGGGTAGAAAAGGGTATAATAGCAAGCCATTGCAAGACGGTATGATAGTAGCTGAAAAACCTGCATTACTAAATTAGTCCAAATAGGGAAATGGTTAGACCTGAGACAGAGTGCCTGAAGAACTATGGATGGAGGTTCACGACATTGTACAGGAGGCAGCGATCAAGACCATCACAAAGAAAAAGAAATGCAAAAAAGGCAAAATGGCTGTCTGAGGAGGCCTCACAAACAGCTGTGAAAAGAAGAGAAGTGAAAGGCAAAGGAGAAAAGGAGGATATACATATTTGAATGCAGAGTTGCAAAGAATAACGAGAGATAAGAAAGCCTTCCCCCAGTGATTAATGCAAAAAAATAGAGGAAAACAATAGAATGGGAAAGACTAGAGATCTCTTCGAGAAAATTAGAGATGCCAAGGGAACATTTCTTGCAAAGATGGCCATAATAAAGAGCAGAAATGTTATGGACCTAACAGAAGGAAAAGACATTAAGAAGAGGTGGCAAGAATACACAGAAAAACTGTACAAAAAAGATCTTCATGACCCATATAATCATGATGGTATGATCACTCACCTAGAGCCAGACATCCTGAAATGTGAAGTCAGGTGGGCCTTAGGAAGCATCAGTATGAACAAAGCTAGTGGAGGTGATGGAATTCCAGTTGAACTACTTCTTACCCTAAAAGATGATGCTGTGAAAGTGCTGCACTCAATATGCCAGCAAATTTGCAAAACTCAGCAGTGTTCACCGGACAAGAAAATGTCAGTTTTCATTCCAATCTCAAAGAAAGGCAATGCCAAAGAATGCTCAAACTACCGCACAATTGCACTCATCTCACATGCTAGCAAAAAATTCTCCAAGCCAGGCTTCAACAGTACGTGAACCGTGATCTTCCAGATGTTCAAGTTGATTTTACAAAAGGCAGAGGAAACAGAGATCAAAATTCCAACATTTGTTGGATCATCAGAAAATCAAGCATGTTCCATGAAAACATCTATTTCTGCTTTATTGACTATGCCAAAGCCTTTGACTGTGTGGATCACAACAAACTGTGGAAAATTCTTAAAGAGATGGGAATACCAGACCACTTGACCTGCCGCTTGAGAAACCTATATGCAGGTCAGGAAGCAACAGTCAGAACTGGACATGGAACAACAGACTGTTTCCAAATCAGGAAAGGAGTACATCAAGGTTATATATTGTCACCCTGCTTATTTAACTTATACACAGATTCCATCATGAAACATGCTGGGCTGGATAAAGCACAAGCTGGAATCAAGATTGCTGGGAGAAATATCAATAACCTCAGATATGCATATGACACCACCCTTATGGCAGAAAGTGAAGAACTAGAGAGCCTCTTGATGAAAGTGAAAGAGGAGAGTGAAAAAGTTGGCTTAAAACTCAACATTCAGAAAATGAAGATCATGGCATCTGGTTCCATCACTTCATGGCAAATAGGTGGGGAAACAGTGGAAACAGTAATAGATTTTATTTGGGGGGGTGTCAAAATCACTGGAGATGGTGACTGTAGCCATGAAATTAAAAGACACTACTTGGAAGAAAAGTTATGACCAACCTAGACAGCTGAGACATTACTTTTCCAACAAAGGTCCATATAGTCAAAGCTATCGTTTTTCCAGTAGTCATGTATGGATGTGAGAGTTGGACTATAAAGAAAGCTGAGTGCCAAGGAATTGATGCTTTTGAACTGTAGTGTGGGAGACTCCTGAGAGTCCCTTGGACTGTAAGGAGATCCAACCAGTCCATCCTAAAGGAAATCAGTCCTGAATGTTCATTGGAAGGACTGATGCTGAAGATCCAATACTTTGGCAACCTGATGTGGAGAATTGGCTTATTGGAAAAGACCCTGATGCTGGGAAAGATTGAAGGTGAGAGGAGAAGGGGACGACAGAGGATGAGATGGCTGGATGGCACCACCAACTCAATGGACGTGAGTTTGAGTAAACTCCGGGAGTTGGTGACGGACAGGGAGGCCTGGTGTGCTGCAGTCCATGGGATAGCAGAGAGATGGACACAACTGAGCAACCGAACTGAGCTGAACTGAAGGAAATGAGATATTTTGTGAATTTCACCAAAGTTACCAAAGTGTTTAATTTTCTTCTCAGTTACAGTACGTTATTAAGTGATGCTGTCATCTTTCTGGTTTCCCTTGAGCACATTTGCTCTGGGCTTTCTTTATTCTGTTTATTAGCAGACAAATATTGTTATGTGGGTATTCAAATGCTTCAGTGATGGTGAGCTGAACTAATTAAAATCCCCCATATGAAAGGTTTGAGCAAGATAAGAATGTATACATACTTTATTCATAGATACCCTCTCTCCTGAATTTAATTGAATTTCATTCAGTTCCATAAATCTACAATTCCACACTGATGATTCATAAACTCATGTTGGATCTAGCTCTTACTTTAATCCAATGAAAAATTGTTTGAGAGTCAAGAAATGGATTTTGAAATCCATTAATCAGGTTTTCTGATGAAAAATTGGAAATACTGTTTTACCATAGAATTCCAAGAACTCAGCAAGGACATTCCTAAGGAACCAACTGAAGTTTCTCAGTACTGATATAGGTGATGCTTCCTGGAGTTATAGAGGTGGAATGATTATTTCCTAAACCAGGAAATAACATCACACAACAGAAAGAAGATTGTGTTTTGGGAGGCAGGATCAAGTCTGTAATTTCAGTGATGCAATTTTTCAAAGATGCATTTTTCTAGTAAATGTAGCTCCAAACTTGCAAATTTCAACCTCTACAAATCTGATCTTCACCAATCTCATTTTGACAAAAATCACTGACCTGGGAATTCTCTTGTGGCCCAGTGGTTAGAATGCCGTGCTTTCAGTGCCTGGCCTGGATTTGACTCCTGGTTGGGGAATTCCTGGAGAAGGAAATGGCAACCCCTCCAGTATTCTTGCCTGGAAAATCCCACAGATGGAGGAGCCTGGTAGGCTATAGTCCATGCGGTCGAAAAGAGCTGGACACGACTGAACAACTTCACTTGGGGAATGAAGACTCCAGCAAGCTGCACAGAAAGAAAGAAGAAAAAAAAAAAAAAAAGCCACTGACCTACAAATTTTTGCTTTTACTCTAAAATCTTCCTTAGATAAATTGCTTCCCACTTTGTTTTTCCCATGACATATTTTTAAGACAGGTCTTATCATGCCCATTTCTTTGGCCTATGTTGAAAACAAATCCTCTTGGAGGGTGAGGTCATTTAGATTCTGAAATCTGCTATTAATTCTTCAGGAAAAAAGTCATTATCCAACAGAAACAAATTGCCATACAAAGGTCAAGATTTAGAAAATTTTCATTGGTCACTCTCTGAAGTCTTATGTCGCCAAGTTAGTACAGATATAATTGATAAAGACAATAACTTTAATCTTGCCATAACTGTGAAGTTGTGCTCATAGAGTAAGAGACATTAAATGATCCCAAACAGGCCCTGTTGGAAGTTAAAAGTGTCACATCTCATGACACCAAATTATCAATGGCAATAACATTAAATGAGTGTTTCAGGCACTAAGTATTGCATTTCATTTACCTCACCTCTGATTTTCACAACCACATGGTGCCATATCATTTTACAGATAAAGGGAATTTAAATGAGTTGCCCTCCATGTCATGAAAGGAAAGTGAAAGTTGCTCAGTCGTTTCTGACTCTTTGCAACACCATGGGCTATACAGTCCATGGAATTCTCCAGGCCAGAATACTGGAGTGGGTAGCCATCCTCTTCTCCAGCGGATCTTCCCAATCCTGGGATCAATGCCAGGTTTCCTGCATTGCAGGCAGATTCTTTATCAGCTGAACTACCAGGGAATCCCCGTGTTACATGCCTAACATAAGATTAAAAATTAGTATCTACCCAATACTCTGAACATCAGATCTCAGATCCATAAGCTGTTATTCCCTTGAGTAATTTCTAAACTGAAAACTTATGTTAAATAAAGGAGTAACATATTATCTCTGTAACTACTAATGCATCTATGAGAAATTATCTGAATGGTATTTGGGGCCAAAGAACTATGAAATAGGAATCCAGGAGTCACTCCCTTCCTTAAAAATAATTTAAAATCCCTATAATAAATTTTTCTTCTACAATAAATGAGACATCCTTGACACTTTTTCTACGTTTTTGACTCTCAGCAAACCCGCTTTCCTTTTGGAGGCCACTAGTAACTCTCCTGTCTACTTCCTGCCAGTCTCTTCCATCACATGTTACTTTACCTAGGTGTGTTTTTCTGGCCTCAAGACAAAGCAAAGTCGCTTTCCAGGTGTGATTTCCCTTTGGCTTGGGTTTGTTCTTCCTAGTATCTGATGCAACAGTAGGCAGTTGTCAGAAAAAAGAAAAATAAATAAAGGGGCAAAAATTTTAAATCATGAGTATTCATGAGTCTCCACTGTCTGCTCACTTTCTGGACCTGGACGTATTCTCATGTTGATCCAGGTGTTGGTGAGTCAGATAGCTTTGGGGCTAAGACCCTAGAAAGAGAGAAAAAAAGAGAATAATTGAAAATAATTGCCAAGTAAGTCAATGGGGAAAAATATTTTTTTTTATCCTAAAATAAAATGTATATAGTTTGGGACTTCCCTGGCGATCCAGGGCTAAGACTTCACCTTCCAATGCAGGGAATGCAGGTTCGATCCCAGGTCAGGGCCCTCAGATTCCACATGCCTCCTGGCAAAACAAAATAAAACAAAACACAAAACAGAAACAATATTGTAACAAGTTCAATAAAGTATTTAAAAAATGTTCCACCTCAAAAAAATGCATACAGGAGTTCTTTACACTTCTTTGAAGTTTTCATTAACTTTGGAAATATGCCACAATAAATACTAAATGCAAACATGCATGAAAATCTGCAGTCAATACTGAGAAACAGGAGTTTATGAAAAGGTAATCAGAATCTTCAAAGACTGGAAGAATAGGAACCATAAAATGATGCTTTAAAATTTTAGGGTCAGTGAAAAAAATAATAATGTGAAGTTCTGAACCCAACTCATTGAACAGAGTTGAGTTAACATTAAACAACTCTAATAAGAAGCAATAAATCTACATATCTAGTTGATATTTTCTAAAACTTGCAAGATCATTTTGCTTTTTTGTTTTTTCCATTTATTTTTATTAGTTGGAGGCTAATTACTTTACAATATTGTAGTGGTTTTTGCCATACATTGACATGAATCAGGCATGGATTTACATGTGTTCCCCATCCCGATCTCCCCTCCCACCTCCCTTCCAGTCCCATCCCTCTGGGTCTTCCCAGTGCACCAGCCCTGAGCACTTGTCTCATGCATCCAACCTGGACTGGTGAGCGAGATCGTTTGGTTAATTGACTTATGTTTTGTTAATTGACTTATCCCATGGCATCCTGTATGGCAAAATATCTTGATAAAAAGTGTTCTGAAGTGATGAGTGAATCACATTGTATCATCTATGGTATAGTACTTCCGTACATTGTACTGTGTCCTAGGGTTGCACTTAGTAGACAGGGGTGAGTCAAGAGTCATTTAGCAAATAATTTAGGCTTTGCAGATCCTATATTTACATGGAAACTTCTCAACGCTGCAATTCTAATGCAAAGGCAGCCATAGATAATACATAAACAAATTAGCGTGGCTGCATTTATATATTTATGTATTTATTTCTTCTCTTTAAGTCTGAATTATAAACTAACAATATTATATCTGGTTACTAGTTTCAGGTGTACAGCACTGTAGTTCAGAAGTTTTTCAGATCACACTCCATTAAAAGTTATTGCAAGATAATGACTATAAGTGTTATACGTGCGTTCTTGTCACTTATCTGTTTTATATGTAGCAGTATTTGCATCCCTTATAGCCCTAATTTACAACTCCTCCCTTTCTTCTCCAATCAGTAGATGTTTTTATATCTGTGATTCTGTTTCATTTTGCATATACATTCATCTGCATTCTTTTTTTAGATTCCACATGTCAGTGGAATCATGATACAGTATGCGTATTTACCTACCCTAAATTATTTTTCTAAATTTTACAGTTTCAAAAAAACTTTAATTAACTTCAAAATTAGCTTCAAATTAACTTTAATTAGCTTCAAAAAAACTTCAAAAAAATTTTAAAAAACTCTAATTTTTCCTTTGAAAGCTCTAGTGGCATATATATTTTTAATAAAATAATTTATTCAATATGTAGGATTATAAAGTTTATTATTTTTGGTCATGCTTGATGTCTTAATAGATAATACTAGAGTTATAAGGAAACATTTTAAATAAGTCTCATACTTATTTTAAATAAGTTCCTATTTTGTTGCCTCCTGTTGCATTTGCTCTTCACCTTCTTCCAAAGGAACAATTATTAAACAACCTACAGATTTTCTCACACTGCTGCTTCAAATATGGTGTTTTTTTTTCCTACTAGTTCCTACTAGTCAACACACCCCCTGCTGGTTCTAGTCTAACATTCATTCCACCTTACTAAAAATGCCAATAAAATGCAAATCATAGATGTTTTTCACTTGTGTTTTTTATGCTGATTTAAATGCAAAAATGATCAAAGGACATAAGTGCTATGGATTAGGTTATATAATGAAATAATCCTTTGAAATTAGCTCTTTCTCCTTGCAAATAATTTATTTCCTTAAAAAGACACCTCTGGTAAAGTTAAAGTTTTGTACAAGAGTTTCCATAGTAGTGGTTATCACAGATTTTATGTCCAGATGTATGATGAGAGGAAACACTTTGCTTTTATGAGTTGCCGCTGAGGTATTTCACAATATGTTAACTCTGCTCACACCCAGAGTCTAGACATTTAAATGAAGACTTGATTTTAAATTCCCACTTTGCTTTTCCTGAGACACTTTTAAAATAACTACTTATAGTGAAGCCTTGGAAAAGGTAATGATGTCTGTCCCTGACCACCATATAAATACTGTTGCAGTAGGCGTATGATGACCCTTTTCCCTATCTTCTGCTCACTCCTGACCTGAGACTGAAGACTGCCCTTCCCCAGGCTGATAGGAGGGAGGACCATACGTATTAAATTCTGTGACTCTCTCTCCTTTGTGAGGATGTACTGAAATTGCACCTTCAATTAAAGCAATCCTATGACTTTTGCTTCCCCAAAGTGAATGCCTGGACACTGAGAGAGCTACTGCCAATCCCACCGTCTTATAAGACAGGTTATTATGTTCACACTCTTAATTCATACGCCAACTCCAAACTCTCAACATACCAACGTGACTTACTTAAAGGGTGTGCTCCTAGAACTGAACAGATGTCACCGCCTTGTCATAAATTTTAACAAACTTGGTGATATCAGGTTGGCTTTTGAGACAGCTATTCCCTGAGAGACAGAGAAAAGTGGGATAACAGTAACCCTAAAGATAATTGTTTATAGTAGAAATAAAATTGTTAATCATATTGGAGCTCAAATGAGCAGATTAAACAGAAACACACTCATACACACAGATTCACAAAGTTTAGTAGCTTTATTTCATTTCTGAGCATTTGTGGCACTGAGCAAGAGCATGATAAGCCAAGATTCTGGAATCAGAACCTCTGTGCTTCTATTTAATAGCTTTGTGCTTTGGGCAATGTTACTTAAATTTCATGAGTCTCAGTATCTTTATCTGCCAAATGTAATACCTCTCTTAGAATTTTGTTGGGAATTCTAAAACCGAAAACAAATTCAAGATGTCTGCTGTCTGTTGATATTTAATAAATGTTCTATTTTCTTCTAAAGAAATTAACTAGCAGAGGCTTAAGCAATACAGATGTTTATTATTCTAGAGTGGAAGTAACTCAATATTGTACTGAAAACCCAGGAACTGTTTCTCTGCTTTTTGCCAACCTAAGTCTTGGCCATCTCCTCAGATTTCCAGGTTGGTTACTGTACATACAAAGCTCATGCCTTCATGTATATTGGCCATGCTATGCAGAAAACTGCTGGAAAATAAGATTTTTATTCATACAACTCTCTCTCTTCCCAGAGAAGAAAATATTTCTTGCCTGTTCAGTCTTATTGGTCAGAAATGGGCCACAGGCAATATCCAGATAATCATTCTAAAAGGGAAATGCATTATAATTGCTAAGGTAGGCTTAATGAAATGATTCCTTCAATAGCTTGTTTTGCAATCAAAGAAGAAGTCTAAATGGCTGATGATCCCAAAAAAAAAAAAAAAAAACAACCCCATAATGTCTGCCATTTTGATGGATTTGGAAAAAAAAACAGATTCTTTTCTCTCCCATAAGTATTCATTATTTATGTTTATATATGTTATTTTACCACATAGAAATTCTGGGGAGTGTAAGAACCTAGAAGACAGCAACATATATAAATAAATCTCATATGTTTAACCAAAAGTAAATGATACAAATCTAGGCACATTATTGTTGCTCAATAAATTATTTGATTGGATTATTGTGATGTCTCTGGATAATGATTAAGCATATTTCCCATAGAATGGGTAACATTTTTAGGTAATGCCAGATGAATATATGACAGATATAGTGGATAAGGGCTTGATAAGTTGATTCCTTTGGGCTACAATATTAACACACATTATAACTTGTGCCATATAACAGAAATATTTTCACATGTATCATTATATGCACTATGCAAAACTGCCTAAACTAGGAATTACCAAATTCACAATTTACAGGTGTGGAAGCTGAATCTCAAAGATACCTAAGGTATCTTTTTCAAGGTCTCATACCTAAACTGTAAAGTCAAGGCTAATACTCAAGAGTTTCTGATTCTAAGCCCAAAACTCTTCATTAAACTACCTCAAACAGGTTTCTTCTGAAACATGATATATATTAAAAAATGATTCCTAAGTAATTGTAGGCAGCACGTCCTTTAGAGAGAGTCAGAGATAAGTGGAGGAGACCATTTTTTCACATATGTTTCTGGATGCGTTATGGCTGGATTTGTGCAAATCAAATATAATTATATAGAAACTTGAGAGAGTGAATTTCTCCCCTAGAAAAATCTGAACATCTGAGAAATATATGGCTTAGGAGAATGAACTATCAAAATACTATTCTAAACTGCATCCCCAATGATTTTACATATAATTTACACATTGATTTCCAAGGATAAATGCCCTCAAAAGAGCCTTTGAATTCTGATGCAATGGAGGTTAAAGTGAGCAGGTGGGTAGCATTAAAAAAGTAGACAAACCTTTTCATATCTAACATTATCCATTCATCAAACATTTCTTGAAATTCTGCATGTATACTGAAGACTCAAAGTTGAATACTAATTGATAAATTACTGTTCTTGAGAAACTACTCAGAGTTAGGAAAATATGTGAACAAAAATATTTCACAGAAATTGATAAAGAGTTTGATAGAGTATTAACTGAATTTGGATTGAATGACAAGTGAAAATTAGCCAATTGGGAAGAAGTTCAGAAAAGGACTTCCCTAGTGGCTCAGACGGTAAAGCGTCTGCCTACAAAGTGGGAGACCTTGGTTCGATTCCTGAATCAGGAAGATCCTCTAGAGGAGGAAATGGCAACCCACTCCAGTACTCTTACCTGGAACATCCCATGGATGGAGTAGCCCGGTAAGCTGCAGTCAGTGGGGTGGCAAAGAGTCGGACACGACTGAGAGACTTCACTTCACTTTACTTCAGAAAAGGAAGAAAGAGGAGTGTGTGAAGACAGTATGGCATGCTACCAGCTGATAAACTTGCACCTCAGGTAAAGGTATTTACAGCGTTGCTCTATTTGCAGGAGATACACTATAGATGGCTCATTTTGATATAAAGGATGAGCTTGCAGTGATAAGATTGAGTTTGGGGTAGAATTAGGAGACAGAAGGAGTGGGGGAGAGGCTCAAGTGAATTCTTCTCAACATTTGACTAAAGTCCATTTGCTTTAATAGAATAGTCCACTCTTCTGCGAAAGTGGAATTCTGCGTTCATTACCCTAAGATTTGACTTTCTTGTTAAGGCAAATATACCTGACTTATTCTGGCTTGAATAACAATCTTCATGGCCCAGCGTGACTCAAATCCATTTACCCCCAAAGAGACAAGGAATCACTTCACAATGCCAACTATAAGTTTTCATTCCCAAAGGAAGCAATCTTTGTCAATTTAGGAACTTCTACAGTATTTATTATCTGACACTTAATCACATGCTAATTTGTATTGTTATCTCAATATTTAATGTGTTGACATCATATTTTCCCCAATCATTTTTAGCTCAATGAGAACAAGTTTGGTTTTTTTTTTCCCTCATTTTCTACATTACATAAATATAGCATATGTAATATTGGATACAAACTATAAAATGGGGAAAAAAGAGGAAAATTGAAACATTTAAAAGGAGAAGAAAGCATTAAAGGAAAAGTAATTTAACTTTCTGTTTCATCAATATTTTTTAAACTATATGGGTGGCAACAGAAGTTGCAACAAACTGTAATATATGAAGTTGAAATAATCCCAAAGTACTGATATCCAAAATGGGATAGCATACAATGACTGATGCAGACTCCTCTCCCATCCATATCAGGTACCCATATGTCATATGATTTTTTCCTCTGGTGGCTCAGCCGGTAAAGAATCTACCTGCAATGCAGGAGACATGGGTTCGATCCCTAGGTTGGGAAGATTCCCCTGGAGCTCACTCCAGCATTCTTGCCTGAAGAGTTCCATGGACAGAAGGCTGGCGGGCTAGAGCCTATGCGGTAGCAGAGTCTGACATGACTGAGCAACTAAAACATTCACTTTGTATTTGTAAAGATAAAGGAAATATGAGCGGAGGTTTAAATTTTCAAGTGTTATATGGTCTGAGACTGTTAAGCCTGTATGATATTTAACATGTCAGTATCTATCTCCTCCTAGGATCACATCTATGAAATGGAAATGACAAAACATACCTTCCATATGTCTCACAGAAGGATTACAAAATCAGTGATTTACATAACTTGCTGAATATTCAGAAGCTAAGATTCCAGTTGACAAATGACTATTTCCCTTCTACTCTCTTAAGGGAAAAGTAGGAACACTCAAAGGGAAAATTAAAAGGACAGGAAAACTCAGTCCCATCCACTTTATTCCTTTTTAAAGATCTCAGATATGTTTGTCTTGAGATGTTCAGATTTATCATTTTAAAATGCAGACATTTGAGGATTTCAATTATTTGTTTTTCCCCATTAGCAATCAATCTGCTCTACCTCTGCAGAATTTTTAACCCTCTTCAAAACAAAGTGCTCTGCACGTATGACATTTTTCTTTATAAAGCTACAGGGGGGAAAGGGAGATTATTTAGCTTCTATTCCACCACTCAAAAGGTGGATTTATCAGACTAAAAGGTTTACAAAAGAATTTCAATAAGTAAATGTCAATCTGGCTGCACTTTTGATAGTGATTAATATTCTAGGGCTAATAAAAACTTGTTGGCAAAATGCCCCCAGAAGATGGCATTGTTTACACTATTGTCAGAGAAGAACAGCTGTTTATCCCTGCTACATCCAGAGCTGCCGTATTCTTACTGAAATGTTAACAAATCTTAGACAAACGTCTACTGTTTAAGGCTCAAATTTGCTCTGAGAACAGGTGTGTTTGAGAGAGAGAAAAAAAGCTACAACTGTAACTAGGATTTTAAATGAGGTGCAATTTATATACTATACATTAAGCCTGCATATGGACAATTAAATGAAGAGTTCCAATATTTACTAATAACTTGAAGATCATTCACAGTTCCAGAGCTTCATGTAAAAATTTTCCATGATTGCCTTTCAATGTATATTCCAGGCACATTTTACTGACACAGATAGATTTCAGTCACGCTGTCAGAAAATGGAGCAACATCTTCCATAACTTTTGAAATACTTAACTATTTTTGGAGAGGAATAGGAGGTAGGTGCAGGAGGTAGGAGAGGGGGAGAGGTGTAGTGGAGCGTTAAACTCGTGAGCAAAGACCTGTGTCCTCTGGTAGCATTTTCTCATTTATAGAAAGAGAGGTCTTGAAATGTTGGTAAAGATGTGAAGTTGGGTAAATCTCACACATTGCTGGTGGGGAGGGGCATAAGAATTGTGAACATTTTATAAAACAATTAACAATACCTACTACAGTTGAAGATAAGCATTTCCTACATTCCAGAAACCCTATTCTTAAGCACATAATTGAGAAATACTAAGAGACCAGTACAAGATTGTATAGTTTATATTGAGAAAAATCTGAAAATAATCTATAGATTCATAAATAGATGTGTTAAGGAATAAATTGTGGCATATTCATAAAATGAAATATAATATAGCAGTTAAAATGAAATAATTATAACTATTTGTATTGAAATGTATAAATTAAATATATATGTGCATATATATATATACATATATTAAATGTTGAGTTGTTGAGTAAATTGCAAGGTACAAAATAGAAAAGTATGATACCATTTATGTATTGGCTAAAGACAATCTAAGCAATACTATATATTGTTCAGCAATGTAAATATGTTTTTTAAAATATAAAAACAATGAACAGGAAGGGAAGTGTTTACTTCTAAATATGGGATCAGGCAAGGATACAAAAAGGACTTAAAATATATTTTTACTATTTTATTTATTTTAAGGTCATATAAATATTAAAGAACATGCAAATCTGGACAATAGTTTCTAGACTATAGTATGCTTAAGCTAAGCACATAGATGTTTTTAAACCTGGAATCCTGGATTTCAATAGGAGAAGGCAAGTCCATGCTTCTAGACTTGGAAACCCAGCCCCCTCCTCACTCAGACCCCTGCCAATTGAGCAGCTTCTTGGATCTCTTCCACTTTGGTATTTTGTGATCTCCTGGTCATGGCCTTTCTCCCACAACTGCAGCCTGTCCTGGAGAAGTATTCTGGTTGTCCAAGAATCTAGAAACTAGCACAATTATTTTCAGGTAGAAGCTTAGAGACAAGAGGATCATTTACTTACAACTGAGAGGACCTCGGAATTCTTCTCGCTCTATTAAAATAAGGGTGTCGCTAACCCAATTCTCATTCAACTATAGATTAATAATCCAATGACGTGAGTCCAGTTCTAACCAAAAGCATAAGGCTAACTTCAGGATTCATGCAGAAGCTGCTTGAGTCCCAGCTCAACCTGCTGTAGCTATGCAGCTGGAAGCTGAGGACCAAGGTTTGTCCGGAATCAACAGTAAAATAAGTCTTCGTATTTGTTACTGCTGAGGGAAATGGTGGGGGAGGGGGAGGAAAACGGAGACATCAACTTCCTCTGAAGTGACTCCATCCCTAATAAGCTCAAGTAGAAATCATTATGGCTCCTCATTTTGTTAAGGTTTGACAGTTTTCTGACAGCTTCCAATAAAAACAAAATAAGCTGATTTATGGTCAAGCAGGGGTGGCACAGAGTCGGACACGACTGAAGCGACTTAGCAGCAGCAGCAGCAGGAGAAACCCCAGTTGTAAACTAGACGTCAAAGGTAAAACCAGGGTTTCTAATAGGGGGCCTTTAGGAAGAAACCAAAACTACTATTTCCCCATCCTTTTAAATTTAAATCCAATCCAGAGAAGCTTTCAGATCTAGAATCCTATGAGTCAACCAGGACCCCCACCCTGACTCTCATCTACCACGCCCGATCTGTCTTCCCCTCTCTCTCAGATGCCAGGAACCTCCTGGGCTCCAAAACCCAAATCACCAAACACCTTGCGGTACTTGCCCAAAGCTACGTGCCAACAGCGAGGAGGGAGACGCAGACCTGGTCCGCCGTGAAAGGATGAGCCACGGGAGATGGGAGCTGGGTGCGGGGTTGGGACCACGTTAAACCGCTAGATCAGAAATCCCAATATTACCAATGCCAGTCAGCCTTCCATTCTAGAGAACACACCCGGGGCAAATTCAATCGCGTAATTCAATAATTCAAGTCTTCCCTCGCCTCTTAAAAAAAAAAAAGAAAGAAAGAAAAGCATCTCGTTGTCAAGCTTTCCAAAGGAAATTCCCTCTTGCTAATGCGTTCTGTCTTCCAACTCCTGTTAGTATCCCTTTAGCATCGTTCTTCGAAAACCTGGTTTAAATATCAATGCTTTCAAGCATCCCCCACACTGGGGGGCAGGGAAGGAGGGGAACCAGAGAGACCGAGGCAGAGATGGAGATGCGCGGTCCCTCCCCGGTCCCCTCCAGGTAGCCTGCGCGCACCGAGGCGGCGGGCGGTCGGGGTGGAACGCGCCGGAGCGGGGCGAAGACCCGCCCAGGCTGCTCTTATAGGAGAGAGCCGGGCGGGCCTGGCCGGGGGCGGCGCCGCGCGCCCCACTCGCCTATAAGGAGCTGTCCGCCGCCCGGGTGCTGATTCCAGCTCTAGTGGCTCGCGAGGGGCGTTCGGCTGTCCAGCGAGCTCGGTGCCTGCTGTGGCTTTGGGCCGGGTTTGCACCTTTAAGGAGGGGGGACGAGGAGGAAGAGGCGAGCGAGGAAGGGAAGTGCAAGCCAGCGGCAGTTGCGGGGACAGTAGCTCCGTCGGCACCTCCAGAGAAGCCCCCGCCACGGTTTCAGTAGAGCGTTTGGACAAGGGATGGAGTGAAGCCGCGAGCGCCTCTCCACGGGGGGGGTGGGTGGGGGTCAGACTGTGCAGAGAAGAGAGAGAGAGAGAGAGAGAGAAGAAGCCTCGGCTGGCGCCTGCGAATTTGGAATTCGATTGGGAGGGACCTCTTACTCGGGGGAAATGGATTCTGGACCACGGCTGACCAGCGTTTTCACTTTGTTCTTCTCCGGCTTGTGGCATTTAGGATTAGCAGCGGCAAATTGTGAGTACCAGGAGCTTGGGGCGGGTAGGTGAGGTGGGAGACCCTGGCGTTTGGAAAGACACTCAACTGTCCAAGCGTGTTCAATTGTGTCTGCTCTGAGCAGAGGAAAGGGGGGAAATGCTGACTGGTGTGTTTCTATTGCTCTAACCATCCCAAAAGTTAGCAGAGCTCGAAGGAGCCAGCCCCTCTGGATTGTCTGCCCTTCTTCCCGAATCGGAAAGTTCGGGGGAGAAGGGAAGATTTTCTTCCCTCAGCCTCCCGCCAGCTCCGCGTTCTCTGCCTGCCTGGTCACAGCCAGAGCTTCTCCCCGGAAGGGTCCCCGATTCGGGCTCTAGGCAATAGGGGCTGATTTTCCAGACACAGAGATGCTCCCAGCCACCGCACTCGGTGACAGCGGCTCCTTTCTGAATGCGGCAGCCTCGCTCCGATTTGCAGTATGCCCTGTGCCTCCCCGATCCATGGCTTTCAGCTCTCCCCTAGGCAGAAGGTTCCAGTTGGGATACCTTGAAACCAACGGTCATCCGTTTAATAGGGTTGGGAGTTTGGGCCTAAAAGTCATGGGCCGATGTAGTCAAACCACAAGATCAATGGCTGCCCCTGTTATAGGAGGAAGAGCTTTGATGCACACTCCACCCCCAAAATCTTTGTGCCAAAGAACACATAATGAGTATGCACTAAGTGTACACTCTGCCTTCCAAGCTCTAACCTCGGCAAGTGCAGGGCATTTAATTTAATAGGCAGGAAAACTGGACACCTGGGGATCCACCACCTGCACTGTGTATTTAAAGAACCCAGTTAGTCAAACTTGAATAAATCTCTGGAGCCATCAGAGGTGCAAGCTCAATTGCTCAGCTGCAGAAAAGGGAAGTTTTTCCAGCTCTGGAAACTCCTAAATGAAGAAAGAATGCAATTAAGCCATCTGTGTTGTTTCCAAAGATGGTTTATCAAGTTTCCTCAAGGTTCTGGGTTTCCTGCCTTATCTACTAACTTCATCATGAACCTCAGTAATATCCAACCAAATTCAAACTGTTCTGATACTTTTTTCTTATTTTTGTGGTGTGAACCGTCACTGTTGGAGAAGAGTAGGAAGGCCACTTACTACTTACAAGTTTCTCTACCTCACTCTCCACCCTCTTAATCCAAAAGGTCCTTAAGAAAGAGATACTCAGTACCTCAAGGGAAAACAATTGGAAAATGTTTACTGCTAATGATCCAAAGCTGACCCTGTGCTCCTATCTGGGATTGGAAGTTTGGGGGATCTGAAATTGATAGTTAGTGGAAATGGATTATAAAGATTTTTGTTAAAGTCTGTATTTTAAAGGTATGCTGAAGAGGTCAGCCTCTTTAAAGGGGAGGAACCAGAAGGCTTTGGTTCAGAAATAATTTCAGAGAATAGATAAGGACAGGATGGAATCTAACATTTCTCTTCTCTTTCTCCTCCTCTTCTCCCCACATCCTCCTGCTCCTCCCCCTCTTTTTTTTTTTTTTTTCTTTTGTAAGTAAAATTGTTCCCATGGTACTGTAGAAAAACATCTAAGTGGTTCAGTAAGAGGAAGTTAGGCATGGTGCTGAGTTCGCTGTCTAACTCCTAGAACACTAGAGGTCAGTATCGTCCTAATGATGCGAAGGTGTGGCAGTGAAATAGCTGTGCTTTTACTCTAGCACACCTATCTGAAAACAGTTAATATTTTGAAGATCTATGAAGGAAAAATGAGGAATAGGTGTGAAATAAATAGAACGTACTCTATAGGAATATGGTTTGGGCTTCCTTACGTAGCATCTTAAGAGCAAGGAAAAAAAGAAAAAAAACATAGGATGAGTTTTTCTGTAAATTAACTGAATTATAGTTAATGTTACAATAGTGTTCATAAAATGGTATGAGCTTAAGGCTCATGCTTATCATTACCGATGCAGCAATAAAGCTAATTCTAGGCATTTAAAATAAAACCTTGTGATAATGAGCTTTAGTATTTCATCACTGACAGTGTAATTTCCCTATTTCCAATCAGCATTTCGGTTGAATGCATGCTGCTTGCTAAATATTTGGGGGTCGATGTTCTTAAACAATAATGTTAAATGCTTTTATTTTGTCAAACAAAATGTATTAATTCAGTGAACAATAGAATAGCACCAGAAAATTACTTTGAATTCAGTCCTGGTGGTCTTCCAAACCTGTGATGCAGAACCTCTAAGAAAAAAAAAAACAACAACAACATTCCACAATTCTTCCAGACTTCTGTTGTGCACATACTTAATCCATTTATTATAGTGTTTTTGTTTACTTTTTAGCTACAATCCATTAACATTTATATGCATATATCGGCAAAGAGAAATCTTTAAAATTGTCAGTTTTTGTAAGTTTATAGATAATTTGGAGGATTTCCCCCCAGGATTGTTATTTCTATATTTTCAAATAATACTTCAAGTCATTTGTGACAGTACTCTTGGAAATGGATTATTTACCCAAGATGCTCCATGGAATACTTGTGAACTTTGTTCAACTAAAAACAACTTTTAATTGTTTCTAATCTTCCGGCAACAATTTATTATTGCTAGTGCTGTGTATGTGTGTTTAATTTTCTCATAATCTGACCAAAACTTGGGCATTTAGCTGCAAGGGGAAAATGAATTCTTGCTCAATTATAGATCTCATAAGTTTCTAATTAAACAAAATTAAAATAAAGTCAGGTTAGAAGGCCAGCTACAGTATAGATAATATGAATCTGTGAGAGAACGTAATTACCAACCAGTAATAAAAACTCTGGAAATTCCCCCATTTCAGATTTTCAGGATATTAAACAGCTACCGTACTTCCTTTGGGTTTACCCTGAGGGAATTAGTTAATTTCAAATATAGATATGATAGGCCAGTGTTTAATGAAAAAATCATTTTACATGTAATATCAGCTCTTTTGACATAAGAAGAAATGACATGACTTGATAGTTGGTTAGAGTGAAACTAGCCCTAGTTATGCCACAGCTAAGATGCCAAACACCCGTCAGGTGATGCATCATTTCTGCTCTCACAGCTCAGGTATAAAATAGTAACTGAGATATGTATCTACTCCCAAATAGAACAGCAGCTCAAATTTTTACAGAGGAAATTCTTCAAACAGGTACATTAAAAGACATGCTTGCATTCGGAAGACAAGAGGAATGCAGGGGACACTTATAGGGTCACTGTTCACTTTATTTTACAATAATTGGATGTTATGTGATTATAAAGAGCCTTAATTCTGACCAGTCACTTGGATGATCTCTAAGCATCTTTTCTCTTTGTTGCTACGTATTAGGTCCACACAGATAACAGCCAGGAGAGAAAAATCGAAAACTCTTTACTCCTTTCATCACAGGCAGAACTTTATCGAAAATATAGGAAAAAGTCAATCATATTCCTAAAGATCTTCAAATAAAGAGATGCACTGTACCTTGAGTTTTCTGAAGCTTATGCACAAACCCAATCAATACATAGTATTATAAATAAACAAAGACTAGATTCCTTTTTGCAGGAAAGTGTTTGCCATTTACTTTTTTGTGGCATTTACATTGCAGTCATCAGAAGTGAAAGAAACATTATATTGCTCACTTGCAAGAGTCCTGAAGATGTTCCCATGGTTGAATGGGCTGGTCTTTGACTATCCATATGGATTATTTTCCCTTTCTCGCCACATAGTCCCTGTCTCCAAACCAGATTCATATTTCCACAACTGGAAAACAGAAAATGTGGACTAGCAATTATCATACAAGGGTATATACTTTAAAAAAAAAAGTCAGTTTCTATAAGAATCACCTTAAGTCACCCCCATGTCTTATTCTCATTCTCATGAATGACTGAAGTCTTCTAAATTGCAGTTTTCCTTTCCCAGCTTCTCTTGCCTTTCCTTTCCTTAATGGGACCCAGTTTTCCTTTATTAGATTGCTTTATTTTTCAGTGTGTGCCCATTTGTTACAAAACAAAATAATGTGATGGCATTAAAAATGTTCCTAAAACTTTTGTTTTAGTTGGTGAACAAAAAGCTCTTTATCTTGTATGCCAGAACTCTGCTGAAATATGACCTATATATACAAGCCTAATTATCCTTGTCATGTAGGACAGTGGGGAGATGGTCTAGTTACCTTAAAGGTTAGAGTACAATCATTCATTCAGAAAGGCTTTATTTTAAAGCTTCAGGGTTCTCATTAGACACTTCTGGGATGATACTACTCTAAACTGTTAAGCAATTATACTTAGAATAACAACATGATAGAGTTTTAATTCCTACTAGCTGCTAGCTGCTATGGACTTAGTATCTCTCAGTCCATGTGCTGGGTTCATGCAATTTGGCAAGGAAGTACAGCTAAGTAGACTTTATTAAATACAGTTTACAGATGAGTAAATTTAAGGTTAATAGACGTTAATAATTTTCCCAAGATCATAAACTCAAGGAATGAAAAAAATCAGGATCTGGACCTGTATCTGTCTATCTTCAAAGATCAGACTCTTTACAAGATATGAAATTAATCCCCATGCATTCTGATGGGGTCTCTGTGTGAGCATCTGAAGAAAGTTGCCTTGGTATCTCTGTAGTTAGTCTCTGCAGCTCTATTCATAACAAAGGTCATGGAGGCAGCTCTTTCCACCAGAACCAGCTCCTGAGCTTTACCATCAAAAGCAACCAAACAATTGGAATCTGCATTTGATGCAAAATGCCAGACATTGCAATAGTCAAAGATTGGAAGCCTTATATCTGGATGAACACCAGATGTTCTGTTTTTCTTTTACAAGTTTCAGTTTAAAACTTGATGAGGAAAGGGTATAGCCTTGAAGATGTGATGAAGACGTGGTGTGTGTGCAAACACACGTACACACACACTACCATAAGAAGGTACCTCTGTTGGTATCATGTCTTGTGAGTCAATAGATGTCAGACAAAACTATTAATTAAATAGCAGGTATAAGCTTCCTTTCTCAGCATTGGGCTGGTCCTGAACAGGCTCTGCCTAATACTCTAAATTTTGTGCCATCCTCCCATATTGTCTAATTTCCAGTTTCTGGAATCCCGCATCCCACAGACAAGCCATGCTTTCTCACGTTTCCTTGTGTTCATTGGCGTATGCCTGTCTACTCGGTTCAGAACGTCCTTTCACATTTTTTATCTTCTGTCACTGTCTCCATCTCCCCCTGGAAAACATCCACACTTTCCCCCGGCTAGGTCACATGTCCCTGTATCACTACTGTATTCCCACGGCACTCCCAGTCCTTGTCTCCCCAGCTAAACGTGCATCTCCCTGGTTATCATATTTTATCTGAATATCCATAGTCAGTGCCTGAAATATATGGATGAGAGAAGAAATGAATGGGTTCCAACTAAAATTTTTCACTTCTAAACCAAGATCTTTCTGTGGTCTCACTACTAGAGTCTTTTGAAATGTATTTTTTTTTTTCAAATAAAAAGTATTACTTATTCTAGTTTTGGAGATGTTAAGAAGATGCTAGAATATGCAGTTTTTAAGTGAAAAAGCAGAAGTTTAGGTCATTTGGTTGGATTTGGAGCTGAAGAGTGGGCTTCTACATTTACACAGGGCTGCACATTTCCACGAGTTCATTGCTGACATGACCTTATTTCTGCGTCAAATGGCTCTTTGTTCCTAAAAGAGAACATCTTCCCATTCTTTGACCTTAAAACCAAATTTGAGCTAATTTTATTAACTTGCTTTTGCAATTTTAGTGAGAGTTTTCTATATACTCTGAAAATACACAGACACATAGTGATATAAAAATCCTTCATAACTCGGTGTTCAGTATAAAGAAGAAATGTTTAGATTTCATTTAATGGGGTTCTAGTCATAAACTACTGGAAAGATCTTATCTGCTTACAAACCTACAACACTGCCCTGCTAACATAACCCTGAGTGTCTGATGTCATCTTCTTATGCCGTGGTTGGGAGAAGATTTAAGTGTCACGAGTTTATGTGTGTTACTCATTTGAAAAATTTTGTTGAAAAAATGAATCCCAACAAAAATTTCTCTTTCTTAAAGTCAAGTTTTCTTATGAAGCTGGAGGAATAAAGATGCATTAAAAGATAGAGGCCATGACCTCAAGGAACTTTAAACATGAGCAGCCAGCAAAATAAATCTTTAATCACATCAAAGTGATAAATGCTATAACAAAGGTAAGCACAGGTGAACATCTCAAACTGGCTGGGGCATCCATGCAGGCTCTCTGAGGGAAACAGAATGTAGAGTCAGACTTCCCAGCTGGGGAAAGGAAGGGAGGTATTAGAGGTTTTTTGTGTTGTAGTGATTACTTGCACGACATAGGCCTGCAGATAGAAGAAGAAGCTGGATAAGTAGGTAAACATGGGAGTCTCTGATTTTTACTGTGAAAACTATAGAGGGTACTCAAAATATTTTGAACATGTAATTAAGTAATACATAATCAGATTTTTGTGTTTAAAAAATCACCATATGAAGGAAAAATTAAAATGATCGAAGGCTAGTCAAGAAAACCAGTGAAGAGCTTATTACAATAACACAGGTGATAATTAATAAGGGCCTACGGAGGAAAGTTTTAGAACCTGGAAAGGTCGTAAAGAGTCAGAAAGAAAATCATGAGCCAGGTAAATTCAAAACCAAAGAATCTATGAGCTAGTAAACTCAGAGAAGGCACAGATTTGTGGTTAAAATGTATTTTATTGCTGCTTCCATTGTTTTTGACAAATGAGAACTAGAAAAGGTGCTCAGTTCTCTGAAATGAAGTTCTTCTCAGGGAATACCAAACAACCACACTCTCAGTGCAGTATATTTCATATTTGCATGACACCACATAGCACATGCTGTCTGTATCCATCATCCTGATGCATCTTGCAGTCTGTAAATTATGCTGGTTTTTGTCAGCAGAGTGAGAACTAGTCATTAAGGAAGGAGCAATTAAACCTCAACCCCCCACCTTCTCATCCCCCTCTGGCAGGGAAGTAAGCCAGGGATCATAACTACTACCAGTGGCTGCTCTGGGGAAGGAGAAACCAGGGAAATTGGGTGTACCAGGTTGATTTGCCATCATTGGTAACTGATTTGCTGGCATAAATTCCACATCTCTACATTTCTAATTGCTTTTGTGCATATTCTAGGGGGTTGATTAATGCCATCTGTTCCTTGAATCAGCTGAATTGATTGAGTTTTAAAGGATGACAACACAAATGTTGAAGATAGAAAGAAAGTGAAGGAAAATGCCAAAACATCCCTTGTGGTGTATATTATTTTTAACTATCCACCTTTGGAAACAGATACATCCTTCTGAAGACAGTCCAAGGCTAACAGCAGTTTAAAGAGATTTGCCTACCAGACAGATGCTTGTAGGTGTCAGTCTAGGCCACTGTTCGCTGAATATAAATGCTCAGTCCCCTCTCCTCCGCCATCCTCCCTCCCTTGCCCTTTTCCTTCCTCTCTTCCCCACTCCTCCTCTCTGTCATGTGGCCACGTATTTTGGGTAATACCATTGGCTTTTCCCTGATTATGTTAAGATGTGAAAAGAGGGGAGAAAGACATCTGTTGCATTCTGATGCTGCCTTGCTAAATATGTAGGCACAGACACCAAATGTGAAACCTCCCATCAAGGCCTATTCTAAGAGCAGTCCCGACCGAGATCTACCACCCACTGCACTGGGGAAAGCCCACTGAATTCCGATACCCCCACCTGTCTGTCTGCAAACAACTCTTCTACTAAGTCCATCGGCCCTTGAATCTGTAGACATGAAGGAAAGCCTTCTGATTCATAGAGGAGCCTTAAGACACAGAGCTTCTCTGGGAGAGAAGCTAGAAGAATTTAAACCTGTACTGAACTCCACTTGACCAAGAGAAAGAGGAGAAACATTTCTAGAAGAGACAGAGTCTGGTGCCTGAAGGAGGGAGACGACGATCTGAGTTGGGGAAGGGAGAGGAGGAAGTGTTCAGAGTGTCCAAGACAAGCGTCACCTACTTCCTGATGTTGCCCAGGCTAACCCTCTGTATTGCAAGGGTAAAGTGCTGCAGGCGGGCAATCGGGAGGTGATAAAGGACAGTAGAAAGGGCACAGGCCCCACAATTCTGGGTCGATGTGACTCTCACTCAGGATTTCCTATGGATACTAACATGAGCCTTGTAGAGTCAGGGTCAGTATAACATGAGTTACTCTGTATAAGACACACTTGACTTGTTATGTGTGTAATTATGACTTATTATAGTTACTAATGAGTCCCAACATGGATTCTCTCAAAATCAGTTGCAATAGTAATTGGGCAAAGACAAGAACATTTCCATTCCCAAGCAAAGATGGAAGGGCTCACTCTCCCTTCATCAGAGAGCTGAGTAACCGCCAAGGCAACGGGACACTCGCTCTTATTTCTCTCAGATGTCAGAGGGACTGTGGGTAGAACTGGTCTCCACCTGACAGAGACCCAGGGCTGTCTGGGTTCCTCATGCTTCCTTGCTAAATATGTAGGCAGAGTCACCAAACATGAAACCTCCCATCAGGGACTTTTCTGAGGGCAGTCCTGACAGAGATCTACTACCCACTGCACTTGGGGAAGCCCATTTGGGTTCTTTCAAGGCGCGATCAGGTGTGATCCCTGCTTCTGGGTTTTGGCCAGTGAAATGCTTGCTACAAACCTCATTAAGGAAGTGGAGAAAAGAGCTGCCTCTAGAAAAGAAAAGAGCACATCCCCTCCAGAAAACCCTGGCAGAAGATGTCAGTATTAGGGGAGAGGCATCCTTGAACAGACCTTGAGAAAAAATCAGTGAGCGTGAGCAGTATAGGTAGTGTTCCTAGTAGCCTAAGCTCTCCATTTGCAGGACACTTGAGCAGATGGAAGTTAAATCTGCAGGTCAGGAGAGCTGTGCTTTCCTTCTGGCTACTGCTGAAGCCTCCTTTTGGTGAATCCTTAGTTCAAGTGTTCTTCTGTTCTTGTAAATGTTGGGTTAAAATTGGGTGCTGCTACCACACCTGATGGATTATAAATGCTAATCCATCTTCAAGTGCACCATTCATTCATTCATTCAAAAGTACTTATGAAATGCCTCCTGTGAATTTATTTCTCTGCATAGTCATGAAAGCCTATTGCCTACTGAAAACCAGGTGATGGAGGGAGAATTGGATTGGTGTCCATATAACCCAAAATAGCAACAATGAAAAATAACAGTAACTTCAAATCAAAGCCATGGCAGCGGGGTCCTCAGCTCCAGTCTTGCTCAGTATATTAAGCACCTCTCTTCTCTTCCTGAGTCTTTTCTCTCTGCTTCCTCATCTTCAGCGTTTCTTCCCCTTCACTCTTAATTTGCCACCTTTCCAATGCCCTTCCTTTTCTTCCTTCCACCGCCTCCCTCCCTTCCCCATGTTCTTCTACTCCTATCCCTTCCTCTCTTCTCTACCCCTCTCTCCCCTTTCAATCTCCCTTCTTTCACTCTGCCTGTTTCATTTGATGTTTAATAAATGATTTTTTAGTTGTCTTACAGCCAAGGCTAATGCTCTTTAAACTTTGCCATTGAAGTGCTGCTTGCCAGAAAGCAAAAAAAAAAAAAGAGTGCAGAGAACCCAGGGGAGTCTGAGAGCTTAGGTTTGTGTGGTTGCTGAAGCATGTAATTTCTTGACTTTTTTCTTAAACACTCAGACAAATCTGCATTCCATTCCATATTGCATCCATGTGTAAATTGCAGGAAAAAAGTTTCCCACAATCTCTGGTTAAAAATTGATGAACAAAATTGATTTACTTAACCCATGACCAAGGGCCACATACACCCAGGGGCGCAAGTCTGAGCTTTCGGGCTCTTTATCCCCATTTATACCTCCTAGGATTCCTGTATGAAGAAGCACACCTTCCCTGCCTCACCTCTCGTTTTGGAACAGGTAGCTTCCTTTCTCATTAAATGTGATTGGTCTGTGAGCTGCAAGTTATAATTAATCAATAATGAGAGGTGAGAAGAGCTTATCGATTCACATGAGGAAAGGAAACCCACAAGCCTGCTTGATGCACAGAAATGGAACTCTCGGGAGGTGGCTGGGGGTCAGAAGTCTGCTCAGCTTCACTCAGTCTGCGCCCATGGCGGTCACCTGGCAACGTGCTCCACGTCCACAGAGCTTACTTCTGGGTAAACCAGCTCTTCCAGGTTACAGGAGTGGGGTCAATGAGGGCAGGTTTTTTGTTTGTTTGTTTGTTTGTTTGTTTAAGAAAATTGGAAGCATGCTGAGCTTACCAGGATATTAAAGGAGAGATTAATGCTTTTCCTTCTACAATAGTCAGGAACTATTCAACACCGTCACAAGAAATGAAACCACCAGATTTCACTCACCAGATCAGAAGGTGTGAACATTAGAGATGAGAGATAAAGTTAAATGATATGCTTCTTCCCGGGCAGAGTTTCCAAAGATACAGTTCATCCTAGTGGTGGTACCTGATGGGCTCATTCTAGTCCTCCCCACAATAGTTATCATCCTCCCCATCCTAGGACAAACAAGAGCCAGCTTGGACAGTCAGGTGATTTACCCATGATCAAATAACTTGCATGTGGCTACATTAAGATGATAACCTATATTTCCCTGACACCAGAGTCCATATCTTTTTTACACACTACCCACTGCTTTCTTGAACTCAAAGCTAAGGCTGAGCTACTCTTGAACTTGAAATGGTCACCCTTGCAGACCTAGTCTTTCTCTGTGATCCAGGGTCAGAAAAACCTTAGTCTAGACCTACAGATTTCTCCCCCTTGCGTAGGTCATCTTATTCTAATTTTGCTGGCAGCACTTCCCCCATAGCTAGAAGTCTTTGTGGCACATAGTTTCCTGTTTCTGAAAGTTGCCTGTCTTATTCACTAAAGCTTAAACCACTAAATAGTGGTCTTGAGGAGCCTGAGATGAGCCCAGTTTGAGTGCATCTGTTCCTGTCTCATACTCCCTAGAGACCTTCCTCACTAATTTCAGTGTTCTCAGCACTCCATCAAACTGTAGCCCTCCTAGATTTTATCAGATGGATATTCTGCTTTTACTTTTTTTTTTCATTTATTTTTATTAGTTGGAGGCTAATTACTTTACAATATTGCAGTGGTTTTTGTCACACATTGACATGAATCAGCCTTGGATTTACATGTATTCCCCATCCCGATCCCCCCTCCCACCTCCCTCTCTACCCAATCCCTCTGGGTCTTCCCAGTGCACCAGGCCCGAACACTTGTCTCATGCATCCAACCAATGGTGATCTGTTTCACCATAGATAATATACATGTTTCAATGCTGTTCTCTCGAAACATCCCAGCCTCGCCTTCTCCCACAGAGTCCAAAAGTCTGTTCTGTTTTTATTTTTGATTTTTTAAAGCTGGCGCTAATAAGATAAGCCCTATTTGTGACATTTAGATCACAGATTCTAATAACGCAAGGATTGGACTACATTGAGATCCATTCTCAGTCTTTGAGGTAAGCTGCAGGGTTCACCCTATATCCAGCCCCCAACCTCCTTTCCCCCAGTGGGGATGGATGGGAGGGAGGGTTTTGAACAAGCACATGCTGAGTGACATTATTCTTCACCGCAGATGCGGTCTCATGGTGAGCACTGGCTCTGTGGGCCTCAGAGAGTCTGCATGGCAGAGAGCCACCCGTTGGGTCCAGGTCCCTTCATCACCGTCACAAGGACAGCCAGGTCGGGGGAGTCTGTGCTTTATTCTCCGGCTCCCCTGCGTGTGTCCCTTCAGCCTGAGCTGTTATTTAGCTCAGTTGTGAGATCTCTGTCTCCTCTGTTCTGTTTTTCAGCTGTTTTCTTGTCTCAGCAGAACTTCTTGCTTAGGTTTAAAGGGGCTCAGCCATTTGTTCCACGGTCAGCATCCTCACAGATTTGCTTCTCTTCCTCCAACCACAGAGCCATCAGGAGGGACATGGAGTATCCCGAAGTCATTCACACTGAGGCAGTGCATCAGAGCTGTGTTCTAGCTCTCCAAAAGAAGGAGTGCTCCAGGGAACAAGACCTTAAATATTTAAGCTTATTTTAGGAGGAGAACACTATGGTTTCCAAGATTAAATCTTATGTAGAATTTTTATGTAAAATAAATTGCACAGATGGCAGCTTTGTGGGATATGGGGAGAGGAGATGCAGAATCCTATCACTCAACCTGCTCTCCTCTCCTGATCCTTCAGGCAAGAAGCGCACAAAGCCTCCTGCCTTACCAGTAATTGTAGAGATCTCCAAGTTTATTCACGGAAAAGTGATGAGGCGTATGAAGGTTTTAAGGAAAAGTGGGGGTAGTGGCCTCAGCGGGGGCCAACACTCGGCTGCTGTGCAGCCGCAGGCCACCTGGGCGTTTGCCACCACAGACGCGCTTTCAGTTTTCTTGCAGGAAGAGGCCCTGGAGTAGGAAACTGCAGCCCACTGCAGCACTGTTGCCTGGAGAATTCCTCAGAGGAGCCTGGTGGGCTATTGTCCATGGGCCGCAGAGAGTCAGACACGACTGGGCACACACAGATAAACACATGCATACATTCTTCCATATATTATTTTCCATTCTGGTTTGTCACCATCCATTCTGGATATTGACTATGGTTCCCTGTGCTATGCGGTGGGACCTTGTTTATTCATTCTCGACAAAATCATTTGTATCTGCTAACCCCAAACTCCCAAGCCATCCCTCTGCCACCCACCGCCCCCTGGCACGCACAAGATGGTCCTCTGTGTCTGTCAGAATGACCATCATTAAAAAGTCCACAAATATCACACGTAGAGACTGTAGAGAAGAGAGAGCGCTCCTACACTGCTGGTGGGAATGTAAGTTTTGACAGCCATTGTGGAAAGCAGTACTGAAAGTAGAATTGCCCTATACCATCCTGCAATCCTGGTCCTAGGCATAGATCCAGAGAAGACTAAAGTTAAAAAAGACACAGACACCCGCTTTGACCTTTTTAAAAAAAGGTGTTCATGTTAGCCACACAGTGAATAACTGCTTGATAAACTGAATTAAAGCAGAGAGAGGCTAGGGAGCCCGAATACAGACAGCGTGCCTGCGTCAGGGGCGGCAGACGGGCAGACGCGGCGCGCGGTCCAGCGCTCTCTCCACGATCTTGCCCCTGTTTGACAGCCCTCGTGGGAGAAATGGACATTTGGCTCCAGAACCGAGGCCGTCTTAGTGAATGTGACTAGACATTTGGAAAGACACACGTGAAACTCCATTGCGCCCCGTCTGGATTCAGGCTGAGTTTCTGGTTCTGGCGGAGTGTTGCAGTCACCACGGGCATACACATTTCCTTAGTGTACCAATCACTAGAAAACCACGTTGCCTTCGATCGACGCTGCGCTTACATATGAGTGAACTCCAAATGCTCCCGCTCTCCACTCTTTTATTTGTTTAAATTGAACCCATTGGTTTGTTTTTCTTCTTTATCTCTTTGGCCATGCTCCGTGGCTTGCAAGGTCTTATTCCCTGACCAGGGATTAGATCCAGGCCGTGACTGTGATGCACTGGGTTCTAACCACTGGGCCACCGGGAACTCCCCACTCTGCCTTCTCAATAGATTTCAATATAATCAGTAATTTATTATGCTATACGTACATGCATATATATGTGTACACACAACTATATGTATAATAAATTTGAGATATTATTAGTTTTCTTTCATGGTTAATGTGCCAGGTACAATTTTACATGTGCATGCATGCTATGTGAACTGTTTATTCTGGAAAAAGTCAAAATTTATTATCCCCCAAGGTCAATATTGACTTGGGTGTCACCTCTATGAATATTTACCTCTCCAGATAATGAACTGAAATGGGCATTTGGATGGAAATTAATATCCATTTATTTTCTGAAATTGAATGTGTTTTGCCGTGAGAATGGATAAATGCTGTTGGGAGGCGTGCAGGCCTCCAGTGGCCCACTGTGGAGGCTCTCTTTAAGCCTGGTGCTGGGGAAGCATCCTTTGCATTCTGATTTACTTTGGTCGGGGGTTTTTAATAGTTCTTTCACATGATTCTTTACCTAATGGACAGAATGCAAAACTTCAGATATATTCAGCTTGGCATTTCAGTAACATAATCAGGAGATAATGATACTTGTGCATATGGGTAATAAGTATACATGGAATTAATGAGCACTTTAGTTTTGGGATTTATTTAGGATAAACTAGTTACCTGAGAAACACAAAACTCCTTCAACAATAATTTAATTCAATGAAAAATACAGGGAGAGAGATAAAATTGCAAAGTGTTTCCTTTGGTTTTGAGCTATTGACTTAATGGAGTAAAGGAATGACTTAATGCTTTCAAAAAAATTTTTGATGTGTCATGTGTTTTGGAGATATGAAATGTATGCCTGTGTGTGTATGTGAATTTGTACAGTGCTTATGTCTTTCTTTACAAAAGTCAGTGCCTCACACATATTCAGGCATCTTTTAATATATCAAACTAATTTGAAATTCTTTCTTAAATTGTGAAGGTCTACAATAGAAATATTTCCTGTTGCTCCTCCCTCACTGCTTTATTAACTTCAGATATTGAGTGGCAATATATATATTTTTTGGCTTAAAAGAGCTGATAATACATGTAAATAAAAATATAATTATGACAAGTGGCTATGTTCTGTTATATATGCACAATTTATGTGTATGCTTTTCTATACCAATGTCCACACACATTGCATTCTTGGTTTTGTCCTTTATAAATAAGACAGAGTAGTTTAGATGCCATGTCAGCAAATCTTTTCTAGCTGTCAATGGTCAGATAAAAGACCTGGACTTAGGAAGAAAATATCATAATTAAGCATAGGCTGTGGCTTCATAGTTGAGAGAGTAAACCACTGTGGAAATTCACTAGTAAAGTTAATCTGACAAACATCCGAGCAAGTGAAACAGAATCCATTTGAGGGGAGAATGTATGACTCTAATGGTGCTTTCACCTTGCTGACATGTTGTCTGGGGTAAAGATGTCTATGTTTTCTGCATAAATATCTATTGTTGGACAATTCAGTTTGACTTATTGGATTCCTATAGCTAAGTGTCGTGTGGCTTTGTTGGGGAAATGATGTCATTTGGTGTGTGAGGAAATAAAAACCCCTCAGTTGATAGCCAGTGGAAGTCTCGTTTTACACATCATCCAAATCACATCCCACATCAGAAATGAAGCCAAGACAGCACCTCTGTTTCCTGTGCTGGGAAGGTGTGATTACTGGGAAAAGCCGAAAGACATCGGGGGGTATTTCTGTCCATATTTTCATGTACATGTGTACACACGTGTGCTCAATGTCAATTAATTTAGCTTGGGCTTCTCTTTTAAATCAAATGATACTTGGTGTTAATCAGTTGTACTCAGCTGGAAGTGACTTTGCTCCAGGGGACATGTGGCAATATTTGGAATATACATCCTCTATTTTCACAACTGGAGGTTTGCTAGTGGCATCCAGGTGTTACATCCAGGGAAGTTAGTATAAGCTTTCCTGGTGGCTCGCTGGTAAAGGACCTGCCTGCCAAGCAGGAGATGTAGGTTAGGCCTCCGGCTCAGGAAGACCCCCTGGAGAGGAAAATGGCAAAACCCACTCTAGTGTTCTCGCCTGGGGAACCCCAAGGAGGGAGGAGCCTGGCGGGCCACCGTTCACTGGGGTGCAGAGTCAGATACAGCTTAGCAGCTGAAGGACAGCAGCAGAGATGCTAGTGCGCTCTCGGCGATGGACAAGAATGCGCTCCACAGTAGATAGCTATCAGCCTCAAAGGTCAAGATCGTCAACATGTGAGAACACTGAAGTTCTGTCAGTCATTTACGGATCATCATGTATTAATTCTTAAAGATGCCCAACATACTTACACATACACTTGACTTCCTTCTAACATCCAGTCTTGTAAAAAGATGCTTAGACTAGAAGAAGAGAAATCAATACACATCTGCTCCTGATTTTGTCACTTACTGGCCACGGGATTTTGTGCTCATCATTCCACATTTTTCTCAAATAAGGATGATGATATCTGCCCTAACGGCTTTGCTATTGTGAATAAGAAATGAAGTAAGGCATGTCTTTGGAGAAGCTGTACACATATATTTTTGATGTATTGATATTTGTTAGAATTTTTATTATCTGGAAGAGTCATATTCTAACTGAACTGTCTAGGGACTTTAGACAAATAAGGGATGACAGGTGTGCTGTGGGTACAATGTAAAGAAGGATCAAAGGGATGTGACCTGGGCTGGGAGCTGCCAAGGTCAATTTCACACCATTTTTCAGGTTTTCCAGTTCCTTTGTGGCTCCACTTTCAGTTTCATCTTGAAAAGCATCTGGCCAGGTTGCCTTCAACAGAACACCATGCGCTGTAGTGCAAAAGCTAAAGTATTTTATATTTTATAGTAAAGCATTTTCTATTTATCACTTTTTTCCTCTTCATGGCCCTCTCACTCCCCAATATACATATATATGTGAGAAGTTCTGGGATGAAATGAAAGGTGCCAAAGTGGCCAAGGCAGGTGCTTCTGAGGTGACATAGCTGCACGGCTCAGGAAAGGCCGTGGACCAGTCTCTTCAGAATACAATTTCTACCCCATTTAGCAGCCCAATGACCAGTTAGATAAGGGCCTTGACTTTGATTGCTTATCTGCTCCAACCTAATCTTTGATTTTTAGAATCAATTAAAGCAGAAATACAGTCTTTGTCTTTTCAATAGAAATGGGATGGCTGACCTTGGCCTCTACTGAATTTCTGCTTTTTCAAAAAGGCGAGTTATAAAAGGCTAAAGAATTGGAAAAGGGACCTTTGACGTTAAGTGGTCCAGCCACAACCTGAAAAACCTGTAGAGATCTCCACATTCACTAAATGTATTCCTGCTATTTGGCTACTCCATCCTACTTCTTGTAAGCATAGAAATATGACTTCCCAGGAGAGCTCACTGTCTTCTGCAAAAATTGTCAGTAGAGTATCCTTCCTTCTGCTGTACCTGATTCTATTTCTCCAAATCCCCAAACACTCCTCTTAGCTTGCTTGTTGGACCATCCCCAAACCAAGGTTCATCCTTCTTTATCATGATCTTCTTCTTTGTTTTTTGCAAATACCTGAGAACAGCAATCCAGTTCTCTTGGTCTTCTTATCTCTTCTTTTATTATTTTGACAACATAATGTCTCTTCCTCAGACATCTCACCATCGTCCGCCCCTGTTTTGTACTTATGCTACTTTGTCAGTGATGGATGTGTACAATATAACATTCAGAACAGAACAATCATTCCTCCAGATTTGTTCTTCCTGACTGTGGGGACCACAGTGTAATGACCATAAGGAACCCTGCGTGGCAGAGGAGATTTGGGAAGGTTTTACAACCACTTAAAGCCTGAAGTCTGAGATGAATCAAATGGATGTCACCAAAGAGCTGTATTGCTTTAAAGGCCGTTATTGTCTCTCTTTCCTCCCACTCACTACTTTCACTTAATTAGCCATCAACTGATATAAATGGTTCTCCTCACTTTGCTCAAGGATATCTTGCAAAATTTTATATTGGCAGTTTTTACTAAATTAAGTGAAGCAGGAACTTTCATCTTCCTTCTATCTACACAAATCTTCTCCATGGTCCAGTTCCAGCCCTTTCTTCTCTAGTCTTAATTATTTTTGCTCTCCTCGAAACCCTTAAAGTCTATACCATATAAATTACATCTTTAAGCTATTAATTACACACTGCCTTTCCGTGGCCTCCATTTTTCTTCTCATTCAGAATTTGTCCAATTATAATTCAGTATAAAATTACATTTTCTATAGTCTTCATATATGTTACAAAATATTATATTGCATTTGTTTATATGAAAGTAATATAATAGTAATAGTAGCTACTGCTATTGAGTGTTTACTATGTACCAGATCTTATCATTCACTTATATCACTGCTAATCTACTCCATAATCTATATGATTAATATTTTGCAAGAAACTGAGATTTATATAGGCTAAATAATTTACACTTATGAAGTAACTGACCTGAGATCCAACCCTGGTTTCTGATTCCAAAGTACTGTGTTTTTCCCAGGAGGACAGCATGGTAGACCCTGGAAAAGAGCTAAGCTCCTAAAAGTTTCCCAGTCTATCATCATGGCAGTTGATTGGAGGAAATCACATCATTTCACAATATTTTTTGAACACCGTTTCTAAACTAAGGACTGCTTTTAACCTTTGGTGAAAAAACATGTTCAATACCTAAATATAGACCAAAGTGAAATACAGACCACAGCTTTCCACCAGCCTGGGGATCCACCTCCCTAAGGCCTCCTTGTGGAGATGATGGCTTCCTCTAGTTAGTAGTTCTGCTCTATGCTTTTACTATTGCTTAAATTCTCTTTACAAAACCCTTGGCTGCTCATATCCCCTCGACTATCATGATGACGGATGCTGTGAAATGATCACAGCATGTTTGGAGACATCTATCATTCAGGGTAACCTCAGCTCTGAACCCAAGCTTTTCAAATGTAACTTCAGAACCATCCACCCTGCAGAAGTAAGCCTTGACAGTGAGGAAACACATACACATGTGCACACACACCCACACCTCGATTTTTAAAAACCCATTTTCCTGGAGCACCAACTTCATTCAAAGGTTAAGAAGTACACATTATTTTATATCAAGGAAAACGCAGATATATTCTGGAGTAGAATTTCAAGTCTCATGGAATATTCAGACAAAACCCGAAGTTTCAAATATGTCTCTGGCTTCAAAATGTGTATCCAGAAGTTAACAGACAAGGGCTCACTCTTCTCTGACTTAGGGACTCCTTAGGGCAAAAAAAAAAACTGTAAAGAGTATCCCTAAATCAATTTCCATGGGCCGACTGTAACCTTCCAGCTTGTCCTCCAGTTAAAAACGTCTTTCTCCAAACACTGTTTGTTTTGTTTGGGTTGTTTTCCTCTTGTTCCCTTAACACAGAGTCACCGGATTGTGCTACAATGCAGAATGATGGTACCATACTCTGTGTCTTATCTCTCAGCATCCTCTGATTAAAAAGCACTGTAAGTACGTTGATAATGTTGATATTCATTTTCTTCCTATTCTAATCTGAGTTTTTAGGCATATCTCCACTCTAGGGTTTATGTCTTGGGAAAGAAGGTAGAATACAGTGATGCTGACAGAAGCCCTGTTCTTCTGCCTGTTTTCCCCACCTATCCCTGCCTTCTCACAGGAAGGAAGTCTTGCCTGAACTCTGCATTAGGACTCTTAAGGATCTCCATGTTGCGTTTAAGAGGCATTTAATATCCCCTGAAATGCTGCACAGATTACTCTGTGTTGTATGAGCAGCTGTGCATTTCTCTTGGATAAAAAACCTTTCATGTCACCCGATTTCCAAAACGCTCAGAAAAGATTTCCAAATGACCCAGAAAAGATGCTAAGGAAAAGACACTGTGAGCCTCATTATCCTGTAGGTCCTCGGGGACGGGAGGAGGGGAAGGTCTTATTCCACATCCCAGTGAGGGTGATTTTTACCTAAATGTGTACTAACTGCATGTTCCTTCTCATTCCTGACACCATGGCCATGAGTTCTGGGTGACGGAGAGGAGTAAAATGTGTCTCTCAAAAAAGCAAGGCCATATAGAATATAAAAGACAAGGACAGGGAAATAAACTTTAGAGATTTCACAATTTTTGCCAGTGGCCAGATATGCACATTGCAAAGAAGCTGGAATTAATATGGATGAACAGTTTTATTACAAAGAATAGATTTTTTTTAAAGCTATTCATAGCTTGTCCCCTTGTCCTTCCTGACCCCTCCCCTGCCATCCCTTCACAAAACAGAAAAAGATAGACAAGAACAGCTTAATATCTAGAATTTGTAAGTCTCTGAATATCCACCAGGAAACAGCGGTCCCCCACTGAGAAACCAGCAAACCTTAATCATTTTCCATTGCATTGGAAGAAAGAGGGCTGAGGTATCCATTTTTCCTTGCAAATGTCAGGTGCCCACAGCAATTAACTAATCACACCCCTACCAGGTAAAGTTAAAGGGTGCAGTATATTTCACACAAAAACCCAGACAATTGGGTTGTTAATGCTAAGGGGATTCTCTACAGAGAGAGTTGAAAAATGATGTCGATGAAAAAGGATGTCACAAAGGCAAAAGCATTTTATGTCACCTGAGTAAACCTGTGCCTCATGCAGAGGAATGAGCTTGACAATGGGCTGAGGAGGATGATGCAACCATGGGTACACATTTAATTTTTTTAGGTTAATACTGTAATGCCTTAAGATCTCCAAAATAAGAGACTTATTTGATGCTGAAAATTCAAAATCCTGAAGATTGAGTTTGTTCACGTCATTCTTTCTCATCCCACCCCCCTTTCTTTCCCCCCTTTGTGTCCATATGTTTGTTCTCTATGTTTGTGTATCTATTTTTGCATTACAAATACGTTCATCCATTCCATCTTTCTAGATTCCATATATGTGCATTAATATATGTTATTTGTTTTCCTTTTCTGACTTATTTCAGTTTGTGACAGACTCTAGGTCCTTCCACATCTCTGCAAATGACCCAGCGCTGTCCCTTTTTATGGCTGGTAATACTCCATTGTATGCGTGTACCGTATCTTTTTATCGATTGACTGGTCAGTGGGCATCCAAGTCGTGGGGTGGATTGGCAGATTAGGATGGACATACAAACACAACTGTTTATAAAATAGACAGCCAATGAGAAACAGCTGCATGGCCCAAGGAACTCAGCACGCTTGGTGACCTCATGTGAAGGAAATCCAAACAGAAGGAAACACATGTGTGCATACAGCTGATTTACTGTGCTGTATGGCAGAAGCTAACACTGCATTGTGAAGCAGCTATACTCCAGTTTAAAACAAAATAAAAAATAAAGTCTCAAAGGTTTCAAATTGGGAAAATAATCATTCTTCCTCAGTATTGACTATAGCCTAAGAACTGAGTCCTTATTATGTGGAAACAATACTAAGGCAAAAGACAAGGAAGGCTTAACATTTACATGTACTTATTAAAGATCAAAAACAGTTCTGTTCTTTTTGTCTGTTAGCAGAGTTAATCTTCCTAATAACCCTGAATGGTAACTATATGTTGAACCCTACTTTGCAGATAAGGAAACAGAGTCACAGAGAGGTAAAGTCACCTGCTTAAGGTCTCATAGTTGGAGTATGGAAATATCAGCTCAAGTAGTCTGGTTTCAGGACTCACAATCTTCATGCCAGAGGTTAACATCATGTTCCTCATTTGAAGGAAATGAAAATGCAGCTGGGTCAGGTGAAGAATTAGCCAAGGCTTCTCACTGATGCACAGAGCTTTGCTTGCACCATATTATTATATTGGAATTCAGCTCTAGAGAGGATATTGGCTCCTAACTCTGCTGTCTCAATCAAGGAGGCAGGAAGGCTATAGCTCATCTGAACTTCAGCCTATCACTGTAGAATATCCCATGGCTTGTGGCATTGCCTGATCTCTGTCTCATTTTCTCCTGGGTTCCAGGTGAATTCCAGTGCGGTCACTGACTCAAGTATAAAAGATATGCGTGTTAAAAATATTCAGCTCAGTAAATTTTAAAGAACTTACTAACTTTATTCAGTGATTTGTGGATGGGGCAGCATCTCATTCAGCAAATCAAAAGGGGTTCAGAGAAGCTGTGAAGAATGGAAGACTTTATAGGCAGAAAAAGGAAGTTACCAGCAAAAAGTGGATTGTTTCAGGCAAGGTCATCTTCTTTGGGGGACAGCAGGAGTCCATCAGGTGAATTACTTCTCTAGTGCTGATCAGTGACTGCTGACCAGTGACCGGTTAAAACTACATTCCTGGGAAAGAGAGTAATTAGGTTAGTCATTATGAGTTAGTTTGGTGACATGGGCTTAACACAAGTGACTCCACCTTAAGCTTGATATCTCTTTTTTAACAAGATATAATCTCCTTAGCAATATAAAGCCTTCTATAAGCCAGCCCCCTCTCACTTTTCAGCCATATCTTCTCACTCACTTAGAGTGTATTTATCCAGCCCCTGCTGTGTATATTTTATATACAGTGATGGCATTGAGCCAGCCCTTGCCTTCTGACACTGTAAGGGGAGGAGAAATAACTTTTTATCTACATGTTTAGGTTCTTAGCTGAGATCTCCCTGCAATAAAAGATAAGTCAATAGGATAAAAGCAAACAGAAGTTTAACAACATATAAGCCCCCTTTATAAATGGGAGAGAGCTGCCAAAACTCAGTAACTCCCCGAAATGGCTCAAGACTTTATCCAAGTACTTTGTTCAGTTAAAGACAAAAGGAAGATGTTGGGAGAAGGACAACTGTGAGAGTTTACCAGGAAAAGCCCAGTAACCAGGTCGTTATGCAGGTTTAAATCTGTGCTCCTCCACTGGTGAGAGTTCTAAAGGCTTAGTCAGCCTCTTACTGGAACAGCAAGGGAAACCCTTATCATGGAGAGTCCCTTTATAAAAGCAAGTATCTCTTACAGGAGGGTAGCTTCCACTCAGTTTTCAGAGCTTCCCCTCTGTCTCCTGTTTCTTAAAACTGACCAGCTCAAAGAGGCGTGATTTGGGGTGGTGCACTCTGCTCCCCTACAACATTTAAGGTCACGGTCCGAAAGGTCCGTGGAGCATTGCCCTTGGAGCACTTGTAATGAACAAAGTTCCTATGCCCAACGCACAGACCAAATAAACTGAAATCTTGGAATTTGGAGTAGAGAAAGGTTTGCAGGGCTAATCGAGGAAAACGAGAAGCTCTTTCTCAAAGCCCCTTAACTCCCTGTGGTCTAGAGGGGAAAGTTTCCCAGGCAAATTTTGGGGGTAAGCTACAGGATGCGTGACTTTCTTCAGTTGGGTGGTGGTGAGGTAACAGGGTGCTCAGTCTGCAGTTACCATCCTCCCTCTGACTAGGGGGTCTTAGTCTGCAGAAGAACTCAAAGATATGGTTACATATATTTTGTGAGGAGCAACCAGGACCCAGCCCCAAGGCTGTTCTATTGTTTCTTGGCTGCTACTCTCTAGTCTCCTTATCCTCTCCCTTTCCTGATTAACAAATATTGGAATCTCCCTTTTGGAACTCAGGGAAGGTCATGGGGGCTGAATGAAGCCTATTTTCTACAAACAAGAAACAGGAGACACAGACACACTTTTGTTCCCAGGAGCCCCACAGTGTCCTGCTCAATTTCACTCTTTGTTTTCACTCTTTTCCTTGTTGGTGCCTCTGGTGTGCACACCGTTGCACGCACACACACACACACACGACTGCTTTGCTTATCTCACTCACAGCCATTCCCAAGCCTGTGCTGAAAGTTTTCATTTCTCTCTTTCACACAAGCTGTCCTTTGGTGTCACTAATGCCTCCTGTCTGTTTTAACAGATTTCCTGTTGTGCATATTGTTTCTTGTTGTGCATCTTCCCCCAACAGATTTTTCCTTGAAGCTAGAGCTGCTACCTACCCATATTTGTAGTAAAAGTAATTTGTTCCCATTAAATTGGCAGCATGGTGTAGTGAAGGGGTGATTTAAAGAGTCGGACAAAACTAGCATCAAACCCGAGCTCTACTGTAGAAATATAATCTTGGGAAACCTCTTAATCATTCTTTTGCCTATCAGTAAAGTGAGAATTTGCCTTGATTCATAGACCTAACATTCCAGGTTCCTATGCGATGTTACTCTTTACAGGATCTGACCTTGCTTCTATCACCAGTCACATCCACAACTGGGTATTGTTTTTCTTTGGTTCCATCCCTTCATTCTTTCTGGAGTTATCTCTCCATTGATCTCCAGTAGCATACTGGGCACCTAAAGACCTGGGGAGTTCATCTTTCAGTGTCCTATTATTTTGCCTTTTCATACTGTTCATGCGGTTCTCAAGGCAAGAATACTGAAGTGGTTTGCCATTCCCTTCTCCAGTGGATCACATTCTGTCAGAATGGAAGTGGTCAAACAGGAGATGGCAAGAGTGAATGTTGACATTCTAGGAATCAGCGAACTAAAATGGAATGGAATGGATGAATTTAACTCAGACGACCATATCTACTACTGTGGGCAGGAATCCCTTAGAAGAAATGGAGTAGCTGTCATGGTCAACAAAAGAGTTCAAAATGCAGTAGTTGGATGCATTCTCAAATCTCTGTTTCCAAGGCAAACTATTCAACATCATGGTAATCCAAGCCTATGCCCCAACCAGTAATGCTGAAGTTGAACGGTTCTATGAAGACCTACAAGACCTTTTAGAACCAACACCCAAAAAGGATGTCTTTTTCATTATAGGAGACTGGAATACAAAAGTAGGAAGTCAAGAAACATCTGGAGTAACAGGCAAATTTGGCCTTGGGGTACAGAATGAAGCAACACAAAAGCTAATAGAGTTTTGCCAAGAGAATGCACTGGTCATAGCAAACACCCTCTTCAAAAAACACAAGAGAAGACTACACATGGACATCAGCAGATGGTCAACACCGAAATCAGATTGATTATATTCTTTGCAGCCAAAGATGGAGAAGCTCTATACAGTCAGCAAAAACAAGACTGGAAACTGACTGTGGCTCAGATCATGAACTCCTTATTGCCAAATTCAGACTTAAATTGAAGAAAGTAGGGAAAACCACTAGACCATTCTGGTATGACCTAAATCAAATCCCTTATGACTATACAGTGGAAGTGAGAAATAGATTTAAGGGACTAGATCTGATAGACAGAATGCCTGGTGAACTATGGATGGGTGTTCGTGACATTGTACAGGAGACAGGAATCAAGATCATCCCCACAGAAAAGAAATGCAAAAAGGCAAAATAGTTGTCTGAGAAGGCCTTACAAATAGCTGTGAATAGAAGGGAAGCCAAAGCCAAAAGCAAAGGAGAAAAGGAAAGATATTCCCATTTGAATGCAGAGTTCCAAAGAATAACAAGGAGAGATAAGAAAGCCTTCCTCAGTGATCAATGCAAAGAAATAGAGAAAAACAATAGAATGGAAAAGACTAGAGATCTCTTCAAGAAAATTAGAGATGCCAAGAGAACATTTCATGCAAAGATGGGCTCAATAAAGGACAGAAATGGTATGGACCTAACAGAAGCAGAACATTAAGAAGAGGTGGCAAGAATACACAGAAGAACTGTACAAAAAAGATCTTCACAACCCAGATAATCATGATGGTGTGATCACTCACCTAGAGCCAGACATCCTGGAATGTGAAGTCAAGTGGGCCTTAGAAAGCATCACTACAAACAAAGCTAGTGGAGGTGATGGACTTCTGGTTGAGCTATTTCAAATCCTGAAAGATGATGCTGTGAAAGTGCTGCACTCAATATGCCAGCAAATTTGGAAAACTCAGCAGTGGCCACAGGACTGGAAAAGGTTTTCATTCCAATCCCAAAGAAAGGCAATGCCAAAGAATGATCAAACTACCACACAGTTGCACTCATCTCACACACTAGTAAAGTAATGCTCAAAGTTTTCCAAGCCAGGCTTCAACAATACATGAACCGTGAGCTTCCAGATGTTCAAGCTGGTTTTAGAAAGGGCAGAGGAACCAGGGATCAAATTACCAATATCTGCTGGATCATCGAAAAGCAAGAGAGTTCCAGAAAAACATCTATTTCTGCTTTATTGACTATGCCAAAGCCTTTGACTGTGTGGATCACAATAAACTGTGGAAAATTCTGAAAGAGATGAGAATACCAGACAACCTGACCTGCCTCTTGAGAAACCTATATGCAGGTCAGGAAGCAACAGTTAGAACTGGACATGGAACAACAGGCTGGTTCTAAATATGAAAAGGAGTACATCAAGGCTGTATATTGTCACCCTGCTTATTTAAGTTATATGCAGAGTACATCATGAGAAACGCTGGGCTGGAAGGAGCACAAGCTGGAATCAAGTTTGCAGAGAGAAATTTCAATAACCTCAGATATGCAGATGACACCACCTTTACGGCAGAAAATGAAGAAGAACTAAAAAGCCTCTTGATGAACGTGAAAGAGGAGAGTGAAAAATTAATGCTTAACATTCAGAAAACTAAGATCATGGTATCTGGTCCCATCACTTCATGGGAAATAGATGGGGAAACAGTGGAAACAGTGGCTGAGTTTATTTATCTGGGCTCCAAAATCACTGCAGATGGTGACTGTAGCCATGAAATTAAAAGACACTTACTCCTTGGAAGGAAAGCTATGGCCAACCTAGATAACATATTAATAAGCAGAGACATTACTTTGCCAACAAAGGTTCATCTGATCAAGGCTATGATTTTCCCAGTGGTCATGTATGGATGTGAGAATTGGACTATGAAGAAAGCTGAGCGTGGAAGAATTGATGCTTTTGAACTGTGGTGTTGGAGAAGACTCTTGAAAGTCCCATGGACTGCAAGGAGATCCAACCAGTCCATCCTAAAGGAGATCAGTCCTGGGTGTTCATTGGAAAGAGTGAGGCTGAAGCTGAAACTTCAATACTTTGGCCACCTCATGAAAAGAGTCGACTCATTAGAGAAGACCCTGATGCTGGGAGGGATTGGGGGCAGGAGGAGAAGGGGACGACAGAGGATTAGACGATTGGATGGCATCACCGACTTGATGGACATGAGTTTGAGTAAACTCCAGGAGTTGGTGATGGACAGGGAGGCCTGGCGTGCTGCGGTTCATGGGGTCGCAAAGAGTCGGACACGACTGTGAGTGAACCGAACTGAGCAGAAAGTGAGAATTCTTTCATGTTCCTTTATGTTTGTTGAGCAACATCCTGCAGACACAACGCTCGCATGTCATTTATTGGTTTCGCCCTTTTGTTTCCCTCTGTTTCTAGTAGGTACTCAATAAAGAGTTGAGTTCTTCCTAAGGTATTCACGGAGAAGTAATAATAAATTATAATACTCTCGTTTGTCTCTAATTTCTATTTAGGGGTTTGTGAGTTATGTGGAAGCCAGAGGGTCCAAAGCCAAGTAAGTGCTGTGGACCTCCCAGGAGTGAAAGACTTCCTATCCCCCATTTCTTGACTCAACCTCCATGACTTTGCCTGAGTTCCAAAGGGCATATTTGAACAGTTGCTAATCAGGGAAGGGAGGGGATGTAGAGACATGGGACAAGCAGCCAAGAAACAATAGTGCAGGCTTGGGGCAGGGTCCTGGTTCCTCCTCAAATTATACACATAACAATAGCTTTAAGCTCTTTATGGAATTAAAATCCCCAGCAAATGGATAATGGAACTTCTTGAAGCATTCTTCAGAGAAAATCAGAAGACCACCAGACTCCAAATTAAAGAAGTACAGGCTTTGCATACATTCTAAAATGTTATCAGCAACCCAACCCTTGAACCATTGCTATAAAACTTCTCACCAGACTCCCCTAGGTTGGGGCACAGTTTTGAGGCCAGTGTACTATGTGTCCCCTTTGCCTGGCAAAGTGATAAACCCATTCTTTTATACTTCACCCAAAACTCTGCCTCTGAGATTCAGTTTGGCCCTAGTACACAGAGGTGGAGCTTTCAGCATCAGGTCCATGGACCTCTCGGGTGTAAATATAAAGGTGCTTAAATTATTTACAAAACAATCTGTGTGTCCTGTGGCATTTATCATGCTTCCAAATGTGTACAGGTTAAAAAATGACAAACGTTAATAAACCTTTATCATTTTTATTTATAAGCATAGTCGTCTTCCTTTAGGGTAAACATATTTCTTCATTAACCTGATTCACCTAGATTGAAGTTTTAGTAATATACATGTCCACCCAGGGAGACACTGATAAACTGCAAAACCACAGTTATTTGGGTCTCACGAGAATCGGAACCATTTTGAATGCCCTAATAAGCCTACAGCAGAAACTTAATATAATGTTCTTAAAGCACAACTCTAAGACAAATATGAACATTATGCAAGATGTTGGGTAATACCAAACAAAAATTTGTTCTTCTTTAATGACAGAGTTTATCCAAGCTTTTGACATGCGAATATGCAAGGGAGAATCTCTAAAACAGAGAGTTTTCTCCCATTTGCTTAGATAAATATCTCATTTGCCAATATCACTGATCTGCAGAGGCCATTTTGGAAAACCTGGTTAGAGGACTTTTTGATTGATCATTGTCACTGTCCCTGTGATCTCATTTCTCTGATGCTACCACAAGCCTCTGGATTTCTGTCTCCGCGCTCCTTGTGAATGTCCTGCAGTGACAGACAAGGGAAAGGAATAGAATATTTATTGCCCATCAAGGAGCCCTAATCTTACCCTTTGTTCTTTGGAGGTAAATGATACCAAAGAGTCAAGAAGATAAGGTGCTTTATTTGCATTACATGAAATAATCAGAGGTGGTGGTAGCTCATGTGTAAGTGTTAAAGCTAATGTTCTCTCAAAGAATGACCCTAGTTTATTTTCAGCTAGAACAGTTCAGGTTTGGTGTATAGCTTTCACTTTTTAAAATTATTTTTAACGTATTTTATTGAAGTCTACTTGATTTTCAAGGTTGTATTATTTTCTGGGGTACAGCACAGTGATTCGGTTGCATATATATTCTTTTTCAGATTTCTTTTCATTACAGATTACTACAAGGTTTGGGTACAGTTCTCTGTGCTATACAGTAGGCCCCAGTTAACTATCTACTTTATATATCATCTGTGCATATGTTAATTCCAAACTCCTAATTTACCTCCTGCCCCATCACCCTTGATAACTCTAAGTTCGTTTTCTGTCTGCATGTCTGTTTCGGTATTGTAAATACACTCATTTGTGTCATTCTTTGGATTTCACATGTAAATAATTTTACATGATATGCATATTTCTCTGTCTGACTTACTTCACTTAGTATGATAATCTCTAGGTGTATCCATGATACCACAAATGGCAGTATTTCATTATGTTTACGGCTGAGTAGTATTCCATTGTGTGTATGTACCATATCTTCCTTATCCATTCCTCTATTGATGGCCATTTATGTTGCTTCCTTGTCTTGTTATTGCAAATAATGCTGCAATGAACATTGGAGTGCATGTATTTTTTCAAATTAGAGTTTTCTCCAGATATACGCTGAGGAGTGGGATTGCTGGATCTTATGGCGACACTAATTATAGGTTTTTTAAGGAATCTCATTATTATTCTCCATAGTGACTGCACTAAACTTCCATTTTTCAATTTAGACCTGTATTTCTCAAACCAGAATAAAATAATCAGGCCTACTGTACTTTCTGTTAGAGGAAAATATAATAATACAAAACACCAGCTTAGTGTTAAGTCGCATTTGAGTTTAAAGACAGTCTCTGTCATAACCACTAGTCTGCGACCTCCTGACCTTGTTTCCTCATTTGTAACCTCACAATAACATCCGCCCTTTATCATTAAAGAGAGGGTTCAAGGAGTTACCTTTCATGTTATACCTTAAGTATAGTGTTTTCTATCTAGGAGCTGCTCACTCAGTAATAGATATTCTTGCCTAAAGTCTATGGATTTAACCTCTAGGCTACAGTGCCTCATTTTGAAGATAATGTTAACATAATTATGATTATTAAGAATAAAGAAATAACTAGATTTTAAGGATCATAGAAAAGAAGGTGGATTGGGAGGTCACAGTGAAAAATAACTGTGCTTGCTTATGGATTTTTCTGGGGCGGGCCTGACATCAAATTCCCTAGCCTGCATGGTCACCTTGCATCTGCCCTGCCCATGCGTGCTACTCTTTTCCCTGACGTGGGGCTTGTACACACTGGCAAGAGCCTTGAGAAGTTTTAGGCACTAGTTTCTCTTGGATTTCAGAGCATACCTCTGCACTGTCATGAAGGATAGCTGTGGGTGAATTTCAATTTGTCTGAAATATCAATCTCCCAAACCGTCTGCAGCCGTGGTTCCACTTGGCATACTCTGCTCAGGTCACTGGCAAGTGCCGAAATAAAATTTATAGTAGGAACCAGCTCAGAGACACAAGCTCTCTTTGATGTTCATTATTTCTGAATGAAAGAGACACCAAGAGAGAGTATCAACAGTGCTTCATCTGAGGCATGAGGAAAGTTCTCCTGGACTGTAGCATGTTCAGTGTTCATGATTAAAACCTAGAGAGGAGTGTTTACAATTATCCAGTTCACCTAACAGTACAGATGAGCTGGGGTGGGATGAGACAGATGTCAGGATGGAACAAAATGTTTCCCAGCGATGTTACAGTCTGTCTGAGTGTTGACAGTGATAAATTATGTTAACAATTACAAAACCTAGTTTTCTTCTATCTCTTCCCTCTTCTCAACACACACACACACACACATGCACACACACACACACGCACACACACACACACACACACACACACACACACTTCTCTTAGATAAAAAGAAAATGTCCCATTAGACACAAAGAGGTGGTCTGAAGTTTGATTGTTTCTGGATACGGATCTAAACCAAAGATGCTACCTAATACAAGCCTTGGGCAGCTTGTAAAAGGCTTTTACTTGTTCATCCAGGTCACTTGGTTCTGCCTGTTACCTCTAAGGTTGTATGTTATTAATATGGGCAACTCTAAGATGGTACCCATTATCTAGAATACACTGGAAATCAATGTTGCCTCCAGGGCTGTGCTAAGGATGAGGGAATTTAAAATGGCATGTGATATGAACCCTGATCTTAATAAACTTTCCATCTCTTAAAAAAGCTAAGCCTAATTTTAGCAATACAGTTTATGCTTTGTGACAGAGGGAAAGGGGGTATTTAAAAAAGTATTGATTTGAGAAAAGCATAGATTTGAGTCTGAATTCCAACCCACACCATCTACATAATTGCACCCAACTCTGATTTTTCATCTGCAAAATAGTGATTAAAATATTCATTTTACAGAGCTGTTGTAAAGGTCAAGTGTAACATCCAGTTTAGCTGCCTGACACATAGTAGTCACTCAGAAACACTAAGGGCTCCAGGGTGGCACTAGCGGTAAGGGATCTGCCTGACATTGCAGGAGACCCAAGAGTTGTGGGTTCTATCCCTGAGTCAGAAAGATCCTCTGGAGAAGGGAATGGCAACCCACTCCAGTATTCTTGCTTGGAAAATTCCATGGGCAGAGAAGCCTGGAGGGCTACAGTCCATGGGGCCACAAAGAGTTGGACATGCCTGAGTGAGTGAGCACAGAAATGGTGGGTGAGCTTTTCCTTTTCTTTTCTTATGGCATTCATTTTATAACATGAAATAGAACAGGTTTCACAAACTTATCTGTGATAAAAGATCAGGACTTCCCACACCCCTCTCTCTGGCTCCGTCAATCAGACTCATAACTTGTGTAAATCACAGAGAAATGAAATATTAGCAAAGTTGAATGAATACCAAAGATATACAAAAAGACAAGCCACATTTTTATCTAGATTCCACTTTGGTACACTGATGCAGCCAGAGATCCATAGGTTTCTGAATACTAAAGAACCTACCTAATCTTCATCTGGTGGGAAAAGGTCCCTGACCCTGAATTGGTCTTCAGTGTGGACTCATGAGCCCACCTTGAGTAGCACAAAGTGAATGAAAGGCAGTGATATTGTCCTTACATTTAATTGGATCAAGAGTAGAAATCAAGTATCCACTGAAACTTCTTTCAGGTTAGAAGAACATTCAAGAAGATGCTGCTTTGGGAAATCCCTGATCTTCTTACTTGTTGCAAGTAATAATAAATCCTTCATTCTCCCAAGGGTGGGGGAGAGCATTCAGGTTGGTGATGGGTTATTTAACGGTTCATTTTCCTGTAGTCTACTTTTGTGTATTTTTTTAAATTTTCTATAATAAAATATTAAAGAGGAAAAAGAGAGTAGAAATTGCTGAGTTAGTCAATTTGAAGACTTCATTTCATGCTCTTATCTACAGAAAGACCAATTTTTATTTGCAAATGATTAAAAAAAAAGAAAAGAAAATCTGACCCAAGGAAGTAATCATGCATATACAGACATCAAAGATACAAGCAAGGATATACTCAGAAGACAGTTAACGAGGCAGAAAACAAGAGATAAAGGAATTGCAGGCAGCCTGGACATGTCTCTTAGTCTTGTTTAATGAAGGATACCAGTATTTAGAGCAGAGAGGGAATGGAAATGAATGCATTCATTTTGTAATGTACAACTCTTACTGTTTTACCAATTTCCATTCCAAAGAATTCACTCAATAATTATTAGTAATTCCTTTGCTTTCTTAAGAGGATAAAGATGGCTGGGCTGTGGTGTGAACTTCTACCCCCTATGTTTCATTGCACCTTCCATTTTAATTCAAATAATCTATAGTAAGTCTCCTGCATACAAACAAGTTCTATTTTGAGAATGCATCCTTAAGTCCAATTTGTTCATCAATTCAGTTCAGTTCAGTCACTCAGTCGTGTTTGACTCTCTGCAACCCCATGGACTGTAGCATGCCAGGCCTCCCTGTCCATCACCAACTCCCAGCGTTTACTCAAACTCATGTCCATTGAGTCAGTGATGCTGTCCAACCATCTCATCCTCTGTCATCCCCTTCTCCTCCTGCCTTCAATCTTTCCCAGCATCAGGGTCTTTTCAAATGAGTCAGCTCTTCACATCAGGTGGACAAAGTATTGCAGTTTCAGCTTCAACATCAGTCCTTCCAATGAACACCCAGGACTCATCTCCTTCAGGATGGACTGATTGGATCTCCTTGCAGTCCAAGGGACTCTCAAGAGTCTTCTCCAACACCACAGTTCAAAAGTACCATTCTTCGGTGCTCAGCTTTCTTTATAGTCCAACTCTCACATCCATACATGACTACTGGAAAAACCATAGCCTTGACTATACAGACCTTTGTTGACAAAGTAATGTCTCTGCTTTTTAATATGCTGTCTAATTTGGTCATAACTTTTCTTCCAAGGAGTAAGCATCTTTTAATTTCATGGCTGCAGTCACCATCTGCAGTGATTTTGGAGCCCAGAAAAATAAAGTCAGCCACAGTTTCCACTGTTTCCCCATCTATTTGCCATGAAGTGATGGAATTGGATGCCATGATCTTGGTTTTCTGAATGGTGAGCTTTAAGCCAACTTTTTCACTCTCTTCTTTCATGTTCATCAAGAGGCTCTTTAGTTCTTCTTCACTTTCTGCCATAATGGTGGTGTCATCTTCATATCTGAGGTTATTGATATTTCTCCCAGCAATCTTGATTCCATGCCGTGTAGGGCCACCCAAGACAGATGGGTCATGGTGGAGAATTCTGACAAAATGGGGTCCGCTGGAGAAGGAAATGACAAACTGTTTCAGTAGTCTTGCCTTGAGAACCCCATGAAGAGTATGAACAGTATGAAGTTGTTCATAAGTTCCACCAAGTGAGCCTAAGTACCCAACAAGCACAAATGGCTTTATAGCACTGTATTATAATAGATTTGTAATACTTTTTACAGAAATAATACATAAAAAAGCAAAATAAAATAAACATTTTTAATCTTACAGCAGTGTATCTTGGAAAGTGCAGTAACACAGTGCGACAGCCTGCATGCGGGGGGCTGGCGGGGAGTGAACAGGCAACAAGAGCTACTGTCTGGAGGAGGGAGAGGAGGAGGGAGATGGTAGAGCTGAAAGCTTGTCAGCAATAGGAGACAGAAGGGCAAACTGCAATTCACTCACTCCTGAAGTTGATGGCACAGGTTCTGGTTCCTTCTTGAAACCAGAGGCACATTTGCAACTGGAAGGTTCGTATGTAGAGGGCTCACTGTACATAAACTGCGTATCTGTGTATAGTCACTCTCCTTCATGCTGTTGTAAGGCCCTGACTGGCCCGATGCTGGTTGACCCCTCTCAACTCAATTCTCCTTCCTGGCTGTGCAAGTAGCCTTGCATTTAATGTTCTAATTGTCCTGGATTCTTGACAGTTCCTGCTCACAGTCTTCCTTCTCATCCTTTGGTACCTTCTTTTTGTTCACGCATTTTCCTCTCCTTAACCCAGCATCAGCCTCGTGCTCGGTCCCAGTTATCCTTTAGAATGACTTCAGATGTCCTCCAGAAAACCTTACCTGACTCTCCCTCCCCGAGTCTGGGCTAGATTTCCCTGCTCTGTGGCTCCATACTCTCCTCTTCATTTCTTGACTGCTGAACCAATGCCACTATTCTAAAACCATCTGTTCTCATTTTTTATTCAT